>NC_086232.1:36334629-37000629 GCF_036321145.2 Pelmatolapia mariae
AAAGGAGCTTTCCTTCAAAACCATTTTTTTCTTTACTTAAAATAATAAAAATGCAAGCAGGTGAATATTAAAGAACAACAATATTAAAGAAAATAATGCAAAAGTATGATTTAAATTCACCTATAAGTATCAGTATAATATGTATCCATTCATGTATTCTTCCACTTGTGGGGGAGCTGTGGGGGAGCTGGAGTCTATACCAACTGTTGTAGGGCCAAAGGTGGCAGAGACAGAGACAGATAAGACACAAATAGAGACAGAAAACCCTTCAGACCTTCATTCAATTTAGAATTACCAATTAATCTAACCCCCTGCATGTCTTTGGACTGTGGGAGAAAGCACAAGCACCCACAAAGAATCCACGCAGACACTGGGAGAACATACAAACTCCACACAAAATGGATGGAAACTGAGGACTTCTCGCTATGAGGTAATAGTGCACCACACCCCTGTGCTTCCTACCCCAAATCAGTCTTTTTTTAATTTTTTTCTCTTGCTTTAAAATTTTTTTTGCTCTTGAATGCTTGACAAACAAAGGCACAAATGACAGGATAAGAAACAGAAAGCTAAGCAAGCCAGAGTAATTAGGACACAATTAGGGAATTAGAGAAATGAATGAGACAAAGACAGGAAGTATTATGATTAACAAAATAAAACAGGAAATGCCAAACACAGTAACAAACAGCACACTTTGAAGCAGGAAGACACAGAAAACTGGAAAGGCCAGAAGGGTTAAACACTAAGAAACATGAAGGAAGAGAACTACAAAATCAACACGATATCATAAACATAGCAAAATCCAAAATAGGACTATTATTTGTGTTAATTTTTTCTCTCCTCATGAGTATCCCAGTTTAAGCTTGGGTTTGGTCTCCAACAGCTCCCAAGGTAAATACCATTTCCTGTTTAACTGCATTGACCGCATTGGCAGGTTGCAGGTAGAGTCATACATTCAACAGAGCTGAAACCTGAAAACCTGCTGTGTTTGGAAATCAAGTTGACTGTCTCAAGCAGTCAAGAAAAAAAATAGTTGAAAAATAGTAAAATATGGTGCGATGGGGGTAACTGAGTCACGTTTAGTCACAAATTGGAGAACAGTCATTACAAAGCCGAGGGATTAAAAAACAGTTAAAGGCATTTGAAAAGGAGTTAAATCTAGATATGAAAGTCTGTAGTAATTAAGAACAAGAACAAGTAATACTAAAACTTAAAATTAAAATCCACAGAGGAGTTGCTGGATAGTCAAATGTTTGGTTGAAGCCCTAGTTGTATTAATTCAACAATATTCTGAACATTATTTAGATTGCACAGAGTGCTTTAATTAATCTCTTACATATAAATATTTATAAGAGCAGCATTAAAGATACATTAAGGATATGTTAGATTAAAATTAATGTGGTCAGATTACACCAACATAAGGCGGTTATCTCCTGTGATAAAATCATAAAATGTGGCAGTGTTTGAAAGAACAAATCATAATCGTGATCATGACAGCACAGTTTATGCGGGAGAGTTTGGGTGTAAGTTTATTGCCAAGGTCATATTAAGTAATCCCTCACCATGAAGTCAACGGTAACAGTTCAGCTGAAGCTGCCCTTGCTGCCACTGTACAGGAAATTCTCAGGTACACCAGAGACAGCAGGGATGCACCGGTAGATGCAAACACCTACATAAAATGCCTACATGTGCATACACACTCCCACACACTCTTCAGTGTCCCTTCTGTGCTAAAGGCACGCAACAGCAGAATGCATAAAATCATTAAAATGGTCTCTGTCCTGAATCACAAAAAACACTCACACATGCAATCTGCCTCTCACAGACGTACACACCCCTACTGCATGGACACAAAGGTTTTCATCATTCTGCTTTCTCCCTTGGCTCATGCATAACATACACACACTTTGGGAGTAAATAAAATTATAAAGCACCACCTGAATAGCTGCTCTTCAGTATTCATATTAAAGCACCGGGAACAGCCGGAGAGCTGGTACCCATTACTGAACAGGTGTTTTCTCCATCAGCAGCGCATTTAGATCCTGTCTGTCCTTCCTGCCTGCTTCCACTCTGCCGAACACTTTAAGTGCAGAGCTCATGAGGTTTCGACGCAGACGCTTCCATATTTTTACCATTCTCCTTAAATACTCACTCAGTCTCTTCATACCACTCTTTCACTCCCCGGTCGTCCTCTCCTGCCTCCTCTTCTTCTCCCTTCTCAAGTGGGGATGTCTTACCGCACTGCTTAGTCGTTCTCTGGTCCTCCAGACGCCGCAGGCCTCCCAAATCAGCTTCAATGAGGAGCCCTGCAGAGGCTGTCGCTGCCGGGGAGAAATTGCGGTGTAATTGAGCTGCGTGATAATAATACGTTCTTCTCTCTGATTTCCTACCAGCGGTGAATCATCAACACCATCATCATCATGCCATCACATCAGCAACGCTCCGTAGACGCTTCCACACTGCCACCGCCTGAGTTGACCTGCTCTTTCACTAGATTCTCTTTCTTGTCGATTGCTCTCGTTCCACTTATTTTATTCCCATTTCCTCTCGCTTTTACTTTCCCTCACTTTGTGCTCTCCACTACTCACCCTTCTCATCTGTCTCCAGCTATACTTCCAGTTTCTGTTCCACTTCATTGGATACAGGGCCTCTGAGGTATAGAGAAATTACACTGTACAAAAAAAAGCATGTATATGTGTGAGCAGGAAGCAGGGGGCAAAGGAAGAGAAGTTAATTAGGAAGTGTGATTGTGCGAGCGTAATATCAAACACATTTTTGGCTACATACTACACAAAGCATTCATGATTCTATTTCAGTAAGGAGGGAAGCTTGGTCATTTTTTCACAATAGCACTTAACAATTAGCTCGAATGTTGCATGTTTTTCACTCTCAAGACCCGAGCTCACGTGTATGAGTTATACTGTATGTATAACGGCCTCGGTGTTTCCTGCAATGGCCGTTACAGGGAGTTTGCTAAAGGTGAAAGACTGGGTATGCCTGCATATCAAAAGAAAGGGAGAGGAAAGGTTAATCCATACACATGCACTTTGTTGTAAAGGAGAAAAAGAGAAGTTAAAGGGAAGTCGAGAATTTGCCAAGGCAGGTTTTAGACTCGCGTGTGTTTGTGTTTATATGTGTGTTTGAGCAGGAGTAGAGTTTACACATGGCTTTCAGTGCTTTAAGCATCCTCAGGAGAATTGGCTTTCCATAGAGGAGAACCATTAGGAAAATCATTGACTGCTTATTGGTGTCAGCACTCTGCTAGTGTTTGTGTGTATGAGCTCAAACAGAGAACAATGCTGCTCTTTTTTCCTCTCGCGTGCCCCTCCAAATAGCCAGCCTAACTGAGATTTTCTTCTTTTTTTTTCTTTGTCCTCAAGTTTCTTTGCTTAATTGCCGTGGCAACTAGGCCTACAAGAACAATTTTATACAATTCTCAGTTTAATTGGTGTATAGATGATACCTCTTATTTTTAGAGGTTTTGTCTGGACAGAGCTTCTGTGGGGCTTAAAAGGAAGTACAACAATCCTGGCGTATACATTGGATGGATGATTTTCAGTGTGTGACCAAGTTGGTGTGTTTATTCATATTAGGCTCGTGCACATTTGCTCCAGAGGTATATAGACTGTGCAGATATAATTTTCTTAACTGCTGAGAAAGAGATTTGGTCAAGGCAATTATAATTCAGCCAGGGCATGTCTGCTTGCTTAGCACTCAAGTCTATTTGCCTAAAAGACACAAATGACTGCAATTTAACAGCAATAGAGGAGGACTATAATGAGTTGGTAACTATTTGCCTGATGTGAGTGTGTTGCTGTAAGGTACAAAGAACAATCAAAGGCATAGAACTATATTTTCCCTGGCATTATGTCCAGTGGCAGTGAGGGAGATTAATAAGCAGGATTATTAGCTTCTCTAAATTATTGTGCGTTTTTCTGCTAGACCTTCTGTGCGTATTACATTGCTTTAACTGAAATAATTCCTGCACAATCCTGTTTAACCAAAAATTTCAAAATTGTCATATGTGCTAAATAGATAATAGCATGTTTATGAGTGAAGGATTTTGTTACCTGTGAATAAAGCCTGGCTATCTGTTTCTCCCAGTATACAGTCTGCTTAATCTTTTCTTTTTATAACTCAAGAGCAAGAAAATTCATATACAGATCTTCCAAAAATGTCAAACTATTCCTTGTAAATTGCCATCCTGGTTTTGATCATCCTTGTTTGTGTTTTGTTGGTGTTTATGGTCGTCCATGTCCACAAATGCATTATGTCATTTTCTGGGATTTGGTGCAAGGATGTAGCAAGAATGGCTCTTTGTCAGATCTTTGATGTCAAAGTTACTCACTAGAGCAGTTTAGGATAAGTCCACTTTTTTCCCCCTGCTGCCTCGACACTGACAATTTTAAGACGAGAGCAACAAGTGAGACTTTATCTGCTACTACTTCACATGATCCCCTCTAGCATGTTCCTTATCAGCAGATGGAGGCTGCTCATTTAGGTCATGGAGATTTTAATGCTCAAATTTTCCATTATACCAAGCACCATCTGCTAATAAGGATTGCTTAATATTGTCAAAAAGCAGCAGAATATGTAGGTAAGAGGACCTTGAAATTAAGCTGTAGTTTGAACAGGACCTCCAGGGCTGAAAAATGAATGGAAGTGCTACAGAAACTACAGTTTCTGGAGTGGCCACCTATCGCTGGCTCAAAAAGTAAGGTAATCCTCTTAGATGTCCACCAATACAACATTAAAAAGTATGCTTACAACCAAGGCAGTTGTAGTTTTGCTCTCTATAGCCAATGTTACCCTTAATACCAACTGTGAAAGGAAGTAGCTTTTACATCTCACCCAATAAAAGTTGCAGCATTAGGTGTGTGGCCGTGACTTACAGGTAGATGCAGTGCACTGCAGTGGTTTATGTCTTTTAGCTGCAGTTTATCCCACATTTAAACAGGAAAGAATGAAAGCTCAACAGTTTTAATATGCACAAACAAACTTACGTGAAAGTCGATATTCACACTGATGACAATGCAGTCATCAAAAAGGTGAAACCGAGTTAGGTTATTCCACCCTAATTTGTGTAATTTGCATAAATGCAAAGATTGAGTTAGCTTTCCACAACAAATGTGAGAACAAAATGCTTTTTGCAGTTTGATTCAACATAATAAAGCGACAGCATGTTATAGGTCGCTGCATTCCTCAGTTATATCTTTTTCCGTGCCCAATAGGAAGAGTAAGAACATAATCCCAGAGAAAGTACATGCCCTGTAAATTATAAATGCACTGTGTGGTAAGCGTCAGAGAGATGCCCGAGATCTCACTGTTTGTTACTTGTAAGGCTTGTCAGTGTGTGCTGCATACTATATATATCATGTACAGAAAACCTGCACCTTAATATGTTTAATGGATGAGAGCTTGTGAATTTATCATACCCCTGAGTATGCGCACGTTAAGGGTGCATGTGGGTAGGTGGATGCAGCGTTGAACATCAGAGGTCAGGGAAAGCGTTAGTCCTGTCTTGATATGTCCGTGTGTGTCTGTGTGTGTCTATGTGTGTGTGTTCATGTCATGCTCTGCATGTCGTCTCAGGCTCCAGCTGACTCGTGATTCAGAGGACACAGGCTGCGTGCCATGCACTGTCTTTGACCCTTTCCTATAGCAGCTGTTAATATAACGCTGCAGCTGTGTGTATATTTTTGTTGTAATGCTAGTAAATACGGTAAATGGGGCTAAATATGTATATTTGCCACACACTTGTCACAATTAGTATGTAGTCATTGTGAATGATATGTGCATATTTTGCTGCTTTCCATATCAGTGTACAGCTGTATGTATTTAGTGCCTGCTGGGTCACCCCAGGCACTCTTGCCAATGCCCTGCTTTGGCTCCCAGGGGCCCCAGAGGATTTTTGCTGGGATATGTTGACAAATTGATACTGCCGGACTGGCTAACTGCTTCTACTGTGGTTGGCACCAGCTGCGATGTACTCTGAATACCAAGCGACCATGAGCCGTAAGCACTTTCTTCTATCGCTTTGTTTCCTACAAATACGCACATAAACAACATGACATCGCTGAGCAAACCCTGACTTTCAGACAGACCCAGCTTGCGGAAAAAGTTCCAAATCCAGACTAAAATCTGGATCAAAAACTTAATCCCCAGCTCTGGGGTATCTTATCTGACTCGCTCTGGGGTATGACTTTGGACCATTGCTCCCTTCCTCATTGCACTCCCTCTCTCTCTTTCCCACTCTCCCTTGTTCTCTTATTTCTCTCCAGCTTACACTCTCAAATTTTGGACAGCTGTTTCACGATGTGAAAAAGGGGGAAGAAGCTTTAATTTTGCCAATAATGCCTCAGTCTGTGCATCTGCTATGTCGGAGTGATTAGAGCAGCAGAAGCTGTCTTTACTATGGTGACAAGCCCATATGGTTTCCGTATGTACTAGTAGGCATTAGGCTAGATCTGTCACTTTCTATTAGAATTTGTTTTGCATGGTAATAGAATCATTAAATCTTTCCACAATACAGTGGATAAAGGCAATGTTTGCACATTTTGGTCTTTGATATTCTTTGGCACTCTGTTCAGTCTTATCACTGTCCGTTCACTGTGTTTTTTTTACACTTGTGTACTTCTTTATGCGGGATTACTGGGAAGCACTGGGTCATCACCTGTTGTTTTTCAGTGTATTTTATACAAAAAAGCGACTTGATTTGGTTGGAGGGCAATAAATGCCCCAAACAACAATGCAAAGGTCTGTGGGTTAATCCAAATTATGTTTGTGTCTGCTTAGGGAGGATAGCGGCCAGTGATTTGGTCAGTAAGTGACAGATTTTTCTTTGTGCTTTTTTAGAGTTTGCAACTCTTGAATCTAATCCCCTGAACACATACAAACATCCAACACATGCATACAAAGCAGTCTTTAGATTCATAGTGTGGCTGAACCCAGTGAACCTAGGCTATCCCTGCACTCTTAAGTAAAAGTACTCGCTGCATCGCATTCACACACACATGCACACAGGAGGCTCTGTGTGGCTCTTTAAACAGTTTCCTCTCGGAAAGAGGGAGTGTAGCTCCCGACTGGTTTCGGTTTGCCACACAGTGCATCACTGTAGCTGGCTAGCGGAGCCTTCGGCTTCTTGTCCTTCAGTTGTACCAAGAATCAGCTATCCCCCACCACTTGCCAAGGCTAACCACATAATTACTTGTCTGGCAGAATCTCTTCGAAACGGAGTGCAGAGACACAATTCGAGCTGCAAAGAGCTGCTTTAGCTGAACCCTCAAGCACATGAGACAACAAGGCTAGAGCTCAGCCTTTATAGCCCTCACTGTGTGGTGAAGATAGAGCAGGCTTTCTCAGCTTATCTCTCTTAGAAGGTCATGTATTAGCAATCTTTGGGCCTTGTAGCTCTGTTTCATTCTTATGGATCAGCACTGAGCGCAGTCAACAGCGTAACAGTTTGAAGTGCTCCGAGTTGTGGTAGGAAAGTCTGATTGGTGGTGGTTGGACTGTGGTAGATCAGGATGTGGCAGGCATTCCTCTAGAGGACTGTGTCTCTATATCAGAGTACCAGAATCGACCAAACAAACTCTGCAAAATGATTAAAGTATTTTTATTTAGTTAGTAATTTAAAACTTTGTTTTCATGGTAATGTCAGGTGTGTATTTATTTATCTGTGTGGCTGAGTGTACAGATGTCTGTGTCTTTTCATAACTACAAGTGTGCAAGTGGATATGGAAGACTTGAATTTCCCCTGGCTACATCCCAACTCCATAACAGGAAAAGAAGCAGCAGACAAAACTAAGCCAGGAAATTCTTAAATCCAAAGTCTCACAGTGCAGTCGGTCCTTATGTTTTTTCTTGAGAGCGAGAATACAACTGTAAGGAATATAAGACCCAAAAGAACTTCCTTAGTGGGTCAACTAAATGAGTTTTTATATTTAACCTCCTAAGACCAGAACTCTTTCATGGCATACATTTTTAATTTTTCTTTGCTATTTGGGTTGATTGGGACCTGATGAATTTAAAAACAAAGAATTACTAGATTTTTTTTTTTACCGAATTTTTGTTTCTGAGAAAAATGAGATCCACATATGAGGACATTCATTTTAAATTTTGATAGAACAGTGGCAGTATAATGTCCTCGTAAGCGGATATCAGGCCCTTGTAGAGAAAAATTATTGGTCCAGGCATCCCAAAATGTGATGTCCACATATGTGGATGCCAGGTCCTAGGAGGTTAATTCACCTTTCTCTCCTTGAAAATGCAGCATTTCGGTTATATTAAGTGTAGCGTGAGTGATATGACCCTGATACTCAGAAATGAGATAAGAAAGGAGTATCAAAAGGCCATCAAGCCAAAGTTGGATTTTAATATTAACAATCAACAAATCATTACTAGATCAATAATCTAATTATTCACTAGCTAGCTAGCTAGACAGAAGAGGTAAGTCCCAAACAAGTCCTCTGTCCTCCCGACTCTCAGCGTGGAATTCCATACTGACCGTACGGAGATTTTTTAAGCTTTTGATCCATCTCTTAGCATCATGGTACACTAGCGTGTTTACTGCATTAAAAATTCTTAATGACCTCAATGGAGGGACCCATATGTGGTGTGGACATTCACAGAATGAATGTCGAAACCAGTTTAAAGCTGCTTTCATGTGGTTATGATTATAACATCTCTCATCTCTTTCTTTGCAGTTCCTAATTACAGTTTATTGACTTATGTGCCATGCATCTTATCACTCGACCAAAACATCAGATGAAACATGAGTGGCAATAGACAAAACAGCCGTACACGCTACCAAAACTACAAGTGACTGTCGCATGGAGACATTTTACCACGACCTAACAGTCACCATACCAAACAGTCATCTGTCAGCGTGGTGTTTTAGGGCACTTACTCCTACTGACTGATCATTAAAGGGAATTGCAACCAGAAGAGAACTGTCTCTGTTCTATGTTAGGCCCCTTCAGCAAAGCACTTAAGTCGCAGTATATGTCCTGCTGCGCCACTGGAAAACGTGGTAAGGATTTTGCCTTGTCAGATGCTTTGCAGAAAAGTAATTTCCTCTTGTTTCCATTGAGGCTGGAGATAAGCCAGAACTCCTGCCACACTCAGAAACAACTTACAGATTATACAGAACATATTTTCTCTTATAGTAGAGAACAAAAAAACTCTCAGAGTACAACTACACACACAGAGAGAGGTGTGCAGAGTGCTGGGAGCCATAGGAACTTTGTATAAGGTCTCAAGGAGACGCTTATGCAAAATATGATCTCACGCCTCCACACACACTGCAGACACTAACCTACATTAACATATATAAGCACATATACAGCACAGACCATAGCCATTTTAAAGTTGACAGAAGCACTTCAACTATTTTTTTCCCCACTAATCTTTGCATTTTTTTCTAATACATAAATACTGAGAAGACATTTCTTTATTTAAACCCACTTTTTTAAAATGTATTTCCACGATTCAATTATGTATTTACCTCTGCTGTATTTACTTTTGGCAGGATTTGGTCGGAAAACTACCGTACATCATTAGTGAGATAACCCACTAAGCAAAACTGACAAGTACGAAAAAGGAAATGAAAAGAGAGAGAATGAGAGAAGCAGGCAAATGACAAATATGATGAAATAAAAAAGTTTTTCGGAATAACGCTGCGTGGGAGGAGATTTGGAGTGACCTAATTAAAATGTTGGAATCCTGAGAGGAATAAATTAAGAAAATGTCAGTTAGGCTGAGCCGGAGGAGGAGAGATTAAGAGGCGCAAGCTCATATACTGTCTGATTTCTGCTCTTCTCCTCTTTTATCACTGCTGCATGGGAACATTGGTCTTTAATGACAACACAGTGAGCTGTTGTTGTCTCAGTATTAACTGCTGGAGTGTATGGAGAGAAGTTTCAGTGGCGCATACGAAAAAGAAGGATGCTGCAGATTCAGAAGGGGTTAAGGTGTCATGAAAAAATCAACTGAATAGGCTGTAACTCATCTGACATGAGTGATGTTCTGTTCTTTAAACTTCCTGAGAAAACTGTGAAATAAAAATGAAAAGAAAGGAGACAGAATGCTGCAAGCATCAACAAAATAGTCCCACCTTGCAGTTTAAGCAGCTTAAGTTTCCACATCATTACAGCACAGCAGTCACTGGTCTATAAGCATCATCTAGCTACTGTCCTCACTGCCGTCCAGGATACATTCCCTCTGTGAGAAAGCTCCCTCCATATGGGCCCCGCCTTTTTCTGCTGTAATGGACAGGATGGGACCATACGGGTGCTGTCGGACTGCACGGCTCGCGTCTTAGAGCAGATGACAGCGATGGTAATGTGTCGATTGTCAACACGGGGGGAGAGAGATGGCATGAACAACGAGAGGCAGCCCAAGAGGAGGAAGGGAGGAGAAGGAAGAAAGGACAGCTGGTACCAAGATTGGTGTTAGTTAAGGATGACTAAGTGACATGTTGACAAGAGGCTGATAAGAGGACTCCATGGAACAAAGATGAAAAAGGCAAGTATCAGTAAGCCTCTGATGCCAGTGTGCTTCCATAAAGTACAAGATCTTTGATTCTACTTCCCTTTGAAGTGATCCGTGGAAATAACACCATGTGGCATGCATTAATTTCAGCACTGGGTGGAAAAAAAAGATCAAGTAAGGCGCAGCATCCCTAATGCTGAGGCTTCACAATCTTCATTGACTTGCACAGCTACGGTAATTTCCATGTGCTTTGACAACATTACACCCGCGTGCATCCTCACACTGTTTGGGCAATAAGAACTCACTTTATTTTCAATTGCAATCAATTCTGAGAGCTGGATTCGATAAAAGTTTGAACAATGAAAAACTTCTGCTCCGAAAAGGATGTTATATCTAATCTATTGGGCAATAATCGCTTGCAAATGAACAGCAGTTTCAGTTTACATTTTCAAGCAAGCTGAAATGAAAGTAAATTACCCCCCAACACTTGTGCGCCACACTCCAGCACTCAGCCCTGCACTGTGTAATCCATGCATGGAGTGTTTGCTCAGAAAGCATCTATTTCACTGCTGTGCGCCACAACAACATCACCAGGTCATTTGTTTCAATCTAACAAGAGATGGTTACAACAGAGTAGGAGGGTAGTTTTTTTCCCCCTTCTCTCAATTTCTCCCCAAAACTCATGTCAGCTGGAGGAGGCTTTACATAATTTCTGTCATCATCACTTACCACAACCTCAAATCTCCTGTGGACTGTTAGGTGTGTGGTGCTCTGCTCAACTTTACAGCAGCAGCAGGGTCGAGACTGGTAGTTATTGGTGATACTGTTACAATGGCTGTGGGGCTACACTCCACTTAAGCTGTCACGCCTGTAATAAACAGCAGATTTCAGTGTGAAGAAGCTCATCTGTGGGTGTGTGAGAGTCTGAAAGAGAAAAATGGAGGGTAAGCTGAAGTGTAACACGGCACACACAGTACCTAACAGGAAAACCACTGTCTGACCATTGTGGGCTCAGGTGTCATTGTCCACATCGGCCACAACAATTGATCGCTTTTATCCCGTGGAACGTGTCAACCAAAACAACATGTTAGCGACAAATAAGACGAGACAAAATATGAAAGGATATTGTCTTTACCCACAGGTTGGGTCATAACGGCACACTAGGCATGCATTTGCCAAATCAAATAGGTGTATTTATGTGGTTTATTTTTTTTGAACCACCGTTTTGTCCGATCAACAACCCCTATGTGTTATTACCAGGAAATATCACCCCACTGCACTTCACTGAAGAAAGTGCACGGAAAGCTTTCATTTTATTAGCTCCAGCAGAACTTCTGAATCCACCAAACAAGGAGTTTAGATTTTGTCGTCAGACTATGCAGGGATTTATTCAAGGAACGACTGAGCCAATGGAAAGGATTTTTCAAATGACTTTCATGTGCAGAAGCTGCTTTTTGTGAAGACTCCTGCTCTGTAGGTTGATTTGGATTTACTGGGTTTATTTAATATTCTGCAATCTGTTCTGGTTCATTTTGGTGTCGGAGTGTGAGTGGGTGGTCTCGCGTGTCCCTTGCTCGTCTCTGGCGTCAGCACCTTACAACACTACACTACGTCCTTACACAATTACACTGCCGACACTGCGGATTACTACGCTTCATGTGCCCCTCTTGTTTCTGATAAATATTCATTCTTTGCTAACATTTTGCGTGACCCATTTTTGTCACAGACCATTAGCTGGTTTATGACATTTTGAAGACAAAGTATTGGCTTTGAGCTAAAACTTTAAAAAGGTATAAAACAGAAGAAGAATAAAAACTGTGGGCTGTTGATTCAGGGGTGTATGTGCCACGAGTGCAAAGTCCAGATGGGAGTCCTAACTATATGTCACCCATATTACACTAGCAGCTGATAAAAACAATCATAAATAAAAATGAATGCATCAGATTTGCCACAGCAATGAGATGTTGTGATTTATGAGTTACAAAGGCTCAATTAATTTTGTAATCTTATCCTGCGGAATATGTTAACATGACTGTACTTGAAAGAAGCACTTATTCACATTTTATTTAGCAGAAACGTCATACTAATGAGGCTCAATGCTGTTTGATCATAATGATGATGATGTTGTCTGGCAGAGCTCAGAAAGTTTTTCTTCCCCCCACTAATATTTTTTAATCATTTTCTCTCATTTGCACAATTCCCTGTATGTTTTTCTCTCCTGCTGTACATCTGTGTCTCATTTGTTTCTTTTTTAGTTTCCTGCTCGTGTGTTTTTTTTCCCCCCTTTCACTTATTTTCACACACTAGCTCTGTCGCCTCAGCACTTCTCACACTGCGTGTGTCTTCTGCTCGGGGTGTGTGTGTGTGTGTTTCTTTTCGTAGTGACATTTCCGTGCCAGGTGTGACAAATGGCAGGCAGAGAGGAAACATTTATTCCCTGTGGTGAGCTTAATTAGCCTATCAGCTAAGCCTTGGCACCAGCTTGTTTTGAAAACCACACAAACACACACACGCAAGGATGCACACGCTTATATCCTCAAGTAAGGATCACCAACAAGTGCACATGTAGGCATGCACACAGCACACATACAGCAGACAAATCACTTTAGTATATGAACCGCACAGATAATTGGACAGTACAATTATATGATGTCTAAATCACTGCTCCAGTCCATATTTTTCCTCTCTGACTTTACATCCAGAGGGACTCAGTTGTAGCCAACCTCATCTTTTCTCTATTAAAAGGTTAAATCATTTACAAATTATAGCTCTCTTCTAGCCATTAGCATATGGTGGGTGTGTAGAGGCCATACAAGGCCAGCAGGAAAGGCTAGAGGAGAGACAGTGAAGAAAAAGCCTGTGTGTCCCTGCTGTGTGCGAGTCAGTGCAGTTTTACATCACACATCCATCTGCGTGTATCTTTGTGTTCATATGTGTATATGTGGAAACATCTGTCCATGCCAAACTCTACATCTGCAGCTGGGACGGGGGCGATGAAGAAATCCTGGTGTCCAGCAACCCCTCTGTTAAGCAAGATGGCTGTAACGAACTGCTGCTAATTACACACACACACACACACACACAAGCTCATAAATGTGCTTTCAACTAAATGAGTGGTGTCTGAGGGCTTTTCTTTGTCTCTTCTGTCCTCAATCTGTGGACAAATTACAGACATTATTGGCTGCAAAAGAGACTCCCTGTCTACCTCCATCTTTACCTCTTTCACACTGAGCCGGGCTTGGCATGTCCCTGCGCACCCCTGCTGTGGAGAAGGAAATGAGAGCCAGAAATGTTGCTGATGTGTTCTCCTGCAAAGCGCTGGGTTTTTAGGCTTTGATGCCAGCCAGGTGGTGGAGGGGATATTAGGGTGCCCTTTAAGGGTAGAAATGGGGGAGGTGAACATTGTAATTTGACCAGATTGTGTTGCAGCTTGTTTTGGGTGTGGCCTGGTCAGGCAGCCCTGCTGTCTACACACGTCTTTTGATGTTGAGTTTAAAAGGTTTGGGGAGATTTTAGAGAGACTCCGTGGTGTTTTGAGGTGGGATTAGTTTTGAAAAGTCAACACTGAGGGAAAAGGCTTACTTGTTCTCTAGAACCTTGGCAGGTAATTTAACAGTTTCCACAGAATCTGATGTTGCGTCTATGTAAATGATGCCAAAAGTGTGTTATATATGCAAAAATAGGTTGATCTTATCGGTATTAAAGGCAGTCCACTCATTCCACTCAGAGTTTGGCATGAATAAAAAGCCACATATTGGCTGCCAGAAGATTTAGAGTCATGATTCACTGAGAGAGGAGAAGGACAAAGTTGGTCTGCTACAGAAAGTTGAAGGTGCAATAAGCAACATTCAGAAGCACTGGGACAACACCAGAATCTGGTGGGCACATCATCCCCACCGCTCCGCTCACCATTCACATACAGCCGTAACAGATGTGAACATGATAAGCAATAAATTATCAAGCTTCAGCTATTAGGCCACCCAAACATATTTAGATACATTCAACTACTTTGAATGGTTTTGATACGCTACAGTTAGCAAACTAATGAGCCCACTATTATGATGAGAATCTGTTTTCCTACTCGCCATTCACCTTGTGCTTGTGTTTATGTGTGCCTGGTCAGCAGAGACCGTTACAGTAAGCTGAAAGCAAACAGTGAACACACACACACATATATGTATATATCTATACCGTATTTTTGGACCATAAGGCACACCGGATTATAAGGTACATTAAGCAAAACAAAACAGTCAGATAAGTCAAACTTTACTCAGCTCATTCTTCTTGCTTCCTCCACTTCCGTACCATTGATTAATGTTGAATTCTATCACAGCCGCTCTATTCCCATGTTGTTGCAGTATATTAATGACTAACCTCATATTGTGCAAGGAATAATCTCAGTTGTTCTCCTGAATGAAGTTTTGTCCTTTTACAGCATCCCCCCATGCGATTGCATTTGTCCCTAACCATCGGGAACCCTCACGCTAACTTTTATCAAGTGGAAAAAAAGTTAGCATTCATCCTCCAGCTTCGCTGTGTTTATGTTATGCTAACATAGCTGTGTCGTTAGCGGTCACGTAGCACATCATTATATACCAGCTAGCCCAACTTCAGTAACCCTACAAAAGTGCTGTTTAGTTTTCTGTCTTCATTTATGTTGGAAGTGATAGCAGAGCTGTACGTTTGAATTTTTTTAGAAGTCTCTCAGTCAGAACATGCTATATCATGTTTAGGTGGAAACTAGCGAGCTAACTTCCTGCTAACCTCTAACTCCATTAAATTTAATAAATTCTGTTTTCGTGGATGCCTGGATGTTAAACTTAATTGTTACAGCTGGTAAAGCAGCAGCGCTGATCCGCAAGGCTCCTGACTACGGTAGCCATAATGCTCCGACAATCCATCAAGCAGTGCTGCTTCATGGCTTACCAAAGTCGTACTAAAACAAAAAAGTTTTGACAGATTTTGAGCGCTGTGTACCACATAAAATTGGTTAGAGGTTAGTAAGCACAACCAGAATTCATACATAAGGTGCACCGGATTATAAGGTGCACTGTCAATTTTTGAGAAAATTAAAGGATTTTAAATGCACCTTATAGTGCGGAAAATACGATATATATTTCATTCTCTTATTTTTTTGAGACACCAGTTGAACACTGAGAACAGCACTCTCCCATCTCACTTTAACTTTTACTTTGATCTCTGTAAATGTGTGGAGGGCGAACAGTTTCAAAGGGAGGATCTCACAAAGACAAGCTCTGATTATGACACACAGCGGGAGTGTGATGTTGTTGTCTGCTAAGAATGGCATAACTTTACAACATCTTTACAGAGCAAATACTTGTTTGTTGCTACGTCAGTGTTTCAAATCTCCCTTATCTGATCTTTAATTAAGATCAATAAAGCCTCAAACTCACCTTTATGTTCTGTATTTCCCATAAAATGCCAAGAAAAGTGTTATTTTAGAGAACCTTTGTGACCCTGGCAAAACTGTAGTCAAGCAGTGAAATCTCTAACATTTTCTTTGGGCAAAAGAAAAACATTCTGTTACAAATTGATGGGTTTTTTTAAAGCCATAGTGCAAATTTTTCATTCTGTAAATTCTAATATTGTGGCCTGTTGATTTTTTTCTGTGTGTGTTTCTGATAACTGTGAAAACAGCTTAAAGGCTGAAATCACCTCTGTGCCTCAGGATTGTCTCTGTTGGACAGTGGGGCCTTCAATCATTTAGAAGTTTTAATGATTTGGGTGTCAGGCCTGAAGATCGTATCAGCCATCTGTGCTCTCGTTATTGCTAGCTTAGGTGCTTAACTCCTCACCTTCACTTTCTTCCCCTCCAACTGCTTTCCCTGTTTTGCTCTGATCTTTATCTACCTGTCATTCTGCTTGACAGATAACTTCTGGACTTCTGTGACTTTAGACAGTTATTAACTGCATTCCTCTAAAGCAGTAGATTGTTATTTAAGTCTATTTTATTACATTTTTAGAGGTGACAGCATAAACGTGTTACACATTGGCAGTGTGTCTCACAGGATCACAGCTGTTTGGAGAAAAGTCATTCGTTTGTGTGCAGTTTTTGTTCAAATGCAAATCTGACGTGACTTCCAAATGAATTGATTATAATCATTTGGAAAATTATATTCAAGACGAATGTTTAACTGCTCAGCATGCAGAATGCATTAAGCAAATGTAAATGTAACAACTGAACCATTCACACTTTTGAAAAAGTAATTTTTAGAGTTTTTCTGCTTCAGTAAACATTTGTGCTGCACCCTGACAGATTTGCACCCCCAATTCTCTCAGCAGATATCCAACCAGAAACTTCCTCTGCACACTATTTCTGATTCCTGCATGACAGCACCAACTGTTTTCTGTCTATCTGAGATGAAATCATTATAAGGGACCAGACTTAAATTATCTCCTGGGGAAATAATTAGCCCTCTTAAGGGGTCTTCATTCATACTGTAATGCAGTGGTAGGCAAATAGCAGTAAGGGAACCCAATCTAACCCTCCAAGAAAAATATTTGCCACGCTAATAGTGAAGCCGTTTCCTCTTTCATTGTCTAATTCAAGACCTTTGCATATTTTTCACAAATCTACTGTTAGTTGGCAATGTTATACCACCCAATATATAACAACAAAAATGACTCTGTAACAATAAATATAATTTCATGTTTTAAACATAATTATGAAGCTGAACAACTAACCACAACTGAGGTGAATAAATTAAGCAGGTCACCAATTATTTGTTATCTACTGCGGGAACTTGCAGTTCTTTTAGGGCGGCCTGCAGCTTTGTGCGTGTTCAGACTTCACAAACGGCCTCTGTAGGACCTCTTTCAGGGCTGTTTTTTGGGGAGAATTGGTTCAACTCAGAACAAACACCATTTTTGGAAAATAAAATAAAATAAAAGGATCAAAAGCAACAGTATGAACAGACTGCTTCTCTCGCTCTTGCCATCACAATGCAAAATTCGCCATGTAGGTGGACTAAACAAATAGGAGTGCAGGAAACACTATTTCCTCCCGTTTTAGACATTTTCATTAAGTCTTGCCGCTATCTAAAACTGACAATTTAACATGTGTCAATTCTCCCTGACCATGTAATTATTAGGTCTTGCATCACCTTGTGAGGGCCTCATATATTGATTGCTGAACAGCGATATAGACTTTTGCTTTGAGACTTGAACAGATGATGCTTTGTGTGAACTCATTTTGACCTGATGAAAAGATTGCAAATCTTTTTTCGTTGGCTGTAATAGAAAATACCAGTTTAGGTATTTTTAATCATGTCTCCTTTATAATATTTAAATAAAACATTATGATTGACACCTGAGTCAAGCCAAATAAATCTCTAAGCTTCTTTAGCCCGAAGGTTCGTATGAACTCGTGTCTTAATGATGATTCAGTCATCTACCTTTAGCTCAGGAAGTTGTCTAATCTCAGCTAAATGGTTTTGCATACATAGAGAGATAAATACTCTCAGCTATAACTCCTCCTTTATCTTTCCTGTAGCAATCTGTAGTTTGGCCTGTAAGAACAAGCTTTTAAGAACATTATGCATCCTAACTATCTTTTCATCACCTTTTCACTGTGAGTCTGTCAGTTCTCCAGAATTAATTTGCAATCCGGGTATAAATGGACAAGATAGGAACGTAACTTCTGTTCATAATACGCATGTTCGTTGTATTAGTGCAACCCAGGTCACTGGCAATTTATGCCATTTGTAAAATTGTTTCCCCAGCAAAATATCTACTGTTATTGCATGGTCCTTGATGTAGTCATGTACCATTCTTTACATTTACACTGAGTAAAGAGGAGAACAAGTTAAAGCATGTGTGGCAAGAGATGCAGCTAAATTCATCCGTGTAATTAACAGGTGCCTTTCATCCCCATGACAACATGTGTATTAGTCACTAGATCAAAACAATTTGAACTAATACCCCCAGCTGTTATTATCTCACACAGAAAGTGTTTGTTTCATGTTTGTTAATCAGGAAGCAAAACCTATAAAGAAAATTATGAAATAGCAGGTAGAAAATTAGGCTGAGGCACAAGAAAAAGGTGATTTTTTGTTTTCTGGTGCCAATCTGTTAGCACTAATCCAGGAACCTTTTAACAGATTAACAGTGTTACACAAGGAGTATTTGTTGGTTTACTGTACGTTTCCATGAGCCTGTGCTGTTCTCATTCTGTTCTCATTGCAATAAAAGATCCCTGTTTGAATTTCAAGTTGAAGCTTACATGTTCGCTCTGTTCCCCGTGTCGGTTTTCACTATAAAAGGAGGACGCATCCACCATGACATCACACATTTTGCAGCTTCAGCATTAGCGTTTTGCTCGCCACCGTGTTGGGTTTTTTGTTTTGTTTTGTTTTTTCTTAGAGCCAGCATTTGCCTCTTATGTATGGAAGGGTGAAGCGTTAATTTATCAGTTAATAGAAACTAGCTTGGTTTGCAGGCTACGTTCACAAAGTCTGCAACGCACAGATACACATATTCCCTAATTAGTGTCACAGATTGACCTAGTAAAATACTAGAATTTCCCTCACCACTTCTAGTGGGTTGTTACTTCTTAGCAAACCACAATATTAGTCAACCAGTACACGGAAATTGCTCCAAAATACACAGACAGCACACACACAGTGAAGGGGGCCAGTGGATGAGACAAGAGTCAACTCCAGCTGCCTGTCTCAGAACTGCTGTCAGTCAATGCATTTTCTGCCCCTTCTGCGTCATTTTCATTTATCAGCTCTGGAAGATGCCCCGAGGATTACTCTGCGTGCTACAGCTTTCTTCTATAGGCTAAAGACTTATATGTTATTTTAATAATGTGTACTTTATTAATCCCGTAGGGGATTGCTTAGTCCTCTGCATTTACCCCATTCACTCAGTGAAGCAGTGGGCAGCTACGAATCCACCACCCGGGGAGCAGTGTGTAGAGACAGTATCTTGCTCAGCGTTACCTCAGAGTAGCCGTTTGGTGGATTTGAACCCCTGACCTCCTGATCACGGGGCAAACACTCTACCTACTGAGCAATCCCTGCACAACATGCTGTAACTAAAAGCAGTCAGAATATCAAAAAAGCGTACCATAGCAAGAAGTAAAACCGAGGAGAGTTCCTATTATAACCACTGAGTAATACTACCCCTGATGTGACTGAGCTTTCTCTGCAGAGCTATTCTGTCACCATATTTTATGCCACTGACTGCCTGGACCCTGTACAAAATACACCTCTTCTAAACGCTATAGCAGTTTGTCTTATTTCCCAGAGGCTCTTTCTCTGTATTCTGCACGTTGTCTTATTTTTTGGACACATATTAAATGCATTACATCATTCATATGTGTGACATGGCCTCATACAAATAGCAGACGAGCCAAGTTAGACATGTGACTTTCTCTCTGGGATCAATAAAGTTATCCTTATTCATAAATAGTCCATCATTCTAAATATACCATAAATGTGTATGTGAGCAAGAATAGTTTTGCCCCCATGGTCCACTGGCAAATTAGGATAAAATGGGAATTTAAACCAATGTATTAGCCAAATTGCATTTTCATGTTTGTTAAAGTGAAAGAGAATCAAAATGATTATAAATTATCCTCAGTATATCTTTTCTGTATATGCAAGACTACAAGAAAGAGGCAGCAGATCAGAGTTCGTCATCTGGAAGTCTGCAATTTCACGGTAATCCATGAAAATAGTTTTTGAGATACTTCAGCATGAAACTGGTGGCTTGCCCAACCATTTGTCAGATTGATGTTGCCATTCATAGAGCCTAGCCGTGTGCATGACTAAATACATTTCTAAAAATTCTCAATATATCTAGAAGGTTTGTGATGGTGCAATTTAAGCCTGTGCCAAATACCCTTTTTTGGGCTTTGAAGCTTCGGGAGTCATCAGTAGTGAACATTTGACGCTTGTAATATTACTGTGAAAAAAGCATGATGAGGTGTTGCTTTTGTTGCGATTTCAGCTGTTTTTATGTGTAAAAAAAAGTTTGAAGCAACAAAATGTTTCTTCCTGCCCCTTTTTTTTTGTCCTTTTTGGCATCTCTGATAAAAACGTCACTACCTGTTCTGTCACAAAAAGCAACAGACACAGCTCTTTAACTCAAATTAAGCATATTTGCAGTTTGCTGGTACATTTTCACTACATTAGCAAGTGCATCACTGATGACACTTGAATCCATGTTGTTTTGAATGCACGTTCGCACCCAAAAAAGTCCAGTTGGTCACCAGGGAGTTTTTGTGTTTTTCATGTTACGCAATAATGTGATTCTGGAGGCCTGTCCTGCAGAATTTGTGGTTGCATAGTGGAAGTGGAAGTGAAACCGTAATGCACAGCCTTGATATATTTGCACATCATTAGCATGCTATTCTGAAACACAAGCACAAGAGTGAATTTGCACATGCACGCTGTATTTAACCCAACCCTTACTGTATATCACAGTCATGAATGGGCCTTGTTTACTGTAATTTCAGTAATATCCAGAGCCATATCCAGTCTGACCTCTCCAGTAGGGTCACACTAGGGTCATGGTATACTGCATCATTGCTATGCCACACAGAATCCTGGTATTTCAGCTATGTTTCCTGACACACTCACTGCAGAGCTTACATCATACTTTCACGTGTTGCTCCCACCAGACTATTAATGCTGTAGAAAGAAAGCACATGTCCCAGCCCTTTCCTTACCTTTCTGCTTTTTCTCTTGGTCTTTATCCTACACTACCCCCTCCATCCTCTTCTATTTGTAATCTCTGTTTATCATTTCCACGCCCTTCCTCCCTTTTTCTGTTATTCTTATCCCCTGGTCTCTTTGGATGGTATGTAAAATGTTTGTGAAGGGCCCTTGGTCCTTGTATCATACCTCCTTTGCATTAATATACATTAGCTGTAAGATCCCTCTGTGCTGTCGGACCATGTGGTCTCAATGCATAGAAGAGACCCTGTGTTGTCATTCCTTTTAGCGGGCACCCATGATGTCACGGGGCAATTGCCTTCATCTTTCACACACACACACACACACACACTGCACAGAGACGCAGCCCCTCCCCCACCCGCTTTTCTTCTCATCGCCGTGGTGAATGGAATTGCATGGCTGTGCAGTTCAATCACTGTCAAGTGCAAAGAAAAGGGGTCTCTTGTGCAAAATTTCATGATTCACAATTGATTAAATAGGGGTGTCATTTCATGGCTGAACAGGGAGGTGTGCAGTGGGGGGAGTAAGGCGTTTTCATGCCCTTGCAAGATATGGCTCAGAAATCGCTTGATGGGGCCTATTCAAAGCTGGAGATGTAAAGTTCTGGGGGTTTATTCACAGAGGAAAATAAGAGGTTGGTATAAGAGAGAGAAAGGGTAAAGAGACACAGTGGGAGAATTGCCAGTATCTTCTAACAGCCTGTTAAAGGACTTTCATGCTCTTGTGAGATATGGGCCTAATATACTGTATATAAGCTGTGTGATTTAGATTCCTGTTGTCATGTGTAAATTGCAAACATTCACCCATCTGCGAGGTGGAGGAGGACAGGGGACAAAACGATGATGATGGTTTTAAAGGACTGAGCATAGTTAGACACCAGACAGTCAGACATTCATGATCAATGTGTGAAGAGCAAATTTTGAGCAAGTATTTTACACCAATTCTTAAGGAAATGCAGTCATTTTTATATCTTTTTTTCAATGTGTCAAAATAACTGCACCCCCTTTTTTAACATTTAAGGATTGTTTAATTTGTGGATGAAAATCAGAAGATGACTGCCTGGCTTCACCAAATGCTTTGTTTCCTCCTTTGAGATGATCTGCTAGGCCTTTACTGCAGTCACCTCCAGTTGCTGTTTTTTTGTTGCATTTAGCGTTTCATGTAATACCTGAAAAACATATTGTACTGGGTTGAGATCAGATGAGACTTGGCCATTAAGAATATCCCATTTCTTTGCCTTGAGAAACTCTTGTGCTTCTTTTATGCTTTGTCTCATTATCATTTGCAGTGTGAAACGCTACCCAATCAGCTTTGCAGAGTACACTCCTGTACACTTCAGAATTGATCTTGCTACTTCTGTCAGCAGTCACATCATCAATAAACGCAGCCTTACATACCCATGCCATAACATTACCACATCCCTGTCAAACATGGATGTGGTATGCTTGGGATCATGACCTCTTTTTCTCCTTCTCCATACTTTAATTTCCTGTTATTCTGGATAAAAGATAAACTTTGTTTCAAACTTGCTCATACCTTTATTAATTCTCTCTGTCTTTGTGTGTCTTTCACTTGCAGTGACCTCTATTTGGAGCTCATATTTAAAAATTATGATAAAAAGCTAAAAATACAAATTCAACAGTTTGAATCAACTTCCGACACTATGTCTGCTTCATTTGTCCTGAAATAACAAAGGAATAGCCCTCACCTGCTCATGAAACGGTTTGCCCAATTAATTTTGAGCCTGTTAAAATAGAGGACTACAATGTTTATTATACTGGTTGCGATTCCTAAAAGGTTAATGGAGAATTTTTGTAAAACCCATGAAAGCCTTTTGCAGCTGGAAGTCTATTCTTCCGTGACACTGCATTGGTACAGAGGCAAAATTGGAAAAAGGTGGAAAAGGTCTTTGTCCAAATTATGGACCCAACTCTAAATGTTTGACTCAAATATTTCCAAGCTATCAGAATTGACATGAGGAAATGTACAAACTTGAGGGACAAATATATTTGTCAAGAAACAGCAAATAGTGGGGACACAAGAGGGGAAAATACTCCCAGCATTTTATTTATTTCTATCAGCTTGCATCAGGACAAGACCACAATGTAATTACCACATAATGCACAAGCACAAGCATAAATGCTAGCAATGGTGTCAGCCACTTGCATAGGTTATGTCACATGGTATACAAAGTTTCCCTGAAGAAGTCTAAATCAGTGCTTATTCATCTTATATTGAGCTGTAATGCAGCCACTGAGTCCATCCTCTAATTGACACAAGCTGTTATAGCTCCCTTCTCCCCCCTCTTTAATCAGCCTGTCTTGTCATTGGCTGCCCCTCAGTAAAATGTTTGCTCATGGCCAACGCTAAATGGCTGAGATAACCATATCGATAATGTCCCCTCTCACTAACATTATACAGTCAGAAGTAGCAAACACTGCAGCAAACTTTGGCTATGGTTAAACACATAAATGCCTGCTTAATATGGGGCACCATTTGTAAACTGAAACATGCTGAAATCAATGGCACCATTTTTCGACATTTAGCTCAAAACCTTACAAAAACATGTTTCTTTGTGTCATTTTTTACAACATTTACTAAAATATTTGTAACTTTTTATATTTAAAACACAATTATAAATGTCAAATCTAAATTTTAAATCTAAATATTATATTTAAATCCAGCGATTTAGCTGAAAACATCGGAAGAGCCATTTTGTCGGCCATCCAAAGGTTCAGCAGTAGTGCACCCTAAGCAGCTGCAGTCTCCACAATCGCTGCAGCACATGTCCAGCTAAATCACTGGACATGTTGGTAGGCAAGAAGTGAAGCAGCTCATGGCGGTGAGAAGTGACCATCAGGGGAGAGCAGACACACAACCTGACCACTAGCGGCACACTTTTTTTTCCCTTTTTTTTATTGTACAAAATAACAATTACAGCGCTTATTTTACGTCAACAAAAAGTTATATACAGGTAAATGTGGTTAAGAACAAAGGAGCCATAGAACAAAGAACAAAAGAACAGTATAGGTCAGAAATACCATAAAGCAGCATATAAGTACAGTAAGGTGACCTATCATATAAAAGTAAAAAAAAAAAAAAAGTACGCACATACAATCTAGCTACATCAATTGAAAAGCTGCATCAAAAATTCAAGTAAGGTGTGAGCTTTATTTAAGTCTAATGAAGCCTTCCACAGCAGGACTTCATTTTTAAAGCCAGCAAAAATCGGAGTAATTTTCAAGAAGCGACATTAGTGAATGAAAAATTTTGCAACTATAAATAAGTTGTTAGTCCCAAATTCTATTTTTTTATTTTGTGTTTGTAGGCCAAATCTAATTACTTGAAAGGTTAGAGAAGGGCAGTCAATATTTTTGGAGGTTAACCAGCACTGAAAATCATCCCAAAAGATGTGGAACTTTCACATGAATAAAAAAGATGCTCTGTAGTTTCAATATCAGTATTGCAGAAATTTCATGCGTTCGTATCTATATTGAATTTCTTGTGAAGATAGTCATTGGACGGATATATGGCATTTAAAATTTTAAAGTTATTTTCTTTAGCTTTAGGTGGAATTTGAAAAGAAAGATACTTAGTCAAAACTAGCGGCACACTTTAGCACGGGAGGTTTACATAAAGCTTTTATTTTGGTATTTCCGTTGACCCGTACAATAAATTTGCATGTTAGCTAAATATTTAGTTTCCCGTAACATTTAGATTTAGCATTTAACATTTAGATTTAAATATAATATTTAGATTTAATATTTACAATTGTGTTTTAAATATAAAAAGTTAAAAATATTTTAGTAAATGTTGTAGAAAAATGACTCGAAAAAACATGTTTTTGTAAGGTTTTGAGCTAAATGTGGAAAAATGTTGCCGTTAATTTCAGCGTGTTTCAGTTTACAAACAGTGCCTCATAGCTTAAACCTATTTTATCCAAGATATTTTAATCACAATTACTACCAGCTTAGAACAATCTGTCTTAAGTGTGGCATTGTCACATTTAATAATTAGTTACTGTAATATTTTTTTGACTTTATAATCCCATAGATAGTTAGCTGGTTTTACAAGTTATCTCATGTTTGCCTTCACTGTTTAGTCTACATAGTTTTTTGCCACATTTTGACGAGTTGTGTGATGCTAGCTGTTGGTTTGGGAAGCATTGCTATCTCAGTGTTACATTTTTGAAGAAGCTTCAACTCTAGTAAGAGAGCAGTGCGAGGATTTCAAGGTAATGGGCCGTAGTTGCTGACCCAAAAAACATTGTCTTACATTGTCATTACAAAAAAAACAATGACTGTACAATAACTAGTGCGTTTTCCTCTTTCCAAAGTCTCGATTTAGTAATACTAATGGATTAGTAAGCTATTTTTTGCTGTTTTCCATGCATTGAAATAGTTTGGTGGAAATTAATTTGCAAATTGCACTTTTCTTTTTTCTTTTTACAGTTCTTTCTACTATACATAAAAACTGAAACACTCTCAGCATTACTCTCAGTACTCTGCCGGGCTCTTGCTCCTCCACAGTCACACAAACACACACAGACACAAACACAGGCAGTCCTCAGGACAAATGTGACTTGCACTGAACAAGGCTCACATGTGACTGGTGCGCGTATGTGTGTGTTCAGACGTCTGTGTGTACAGTACTGTGTGGTGCGTGTGTGTGTTTTTATTAATCCATCTATGTAAGCTTCTGAGCTTCCAAGTAAAGATTTTTAACAGGAGAAGGCAAACCAAACCTTATGAGACTCAGGCGTGCCAGCCTTATTTTTGCCTCATGCTTTGGGGATTTTAGCTCTAACATTGTTCTCGGTATGAATTTCATTGTTGCTGTACACAGTCAGAATAAATCTTTAGGGTTATTTAAGGCTATCTCTCAACTCTATTTCTCTTTAATCCACTTTAGGCGGAAAGTATGAGAAAAGA
Organism: Pelmatolapia mariae; assembly: GCF_036321145.2. Taxonomy (NCBI): domain Eukaryota; kingdom Metazoa; phylum Chordata; class Actinopteri; order Cichliformes; family Cichlidae; genus Pelmatolapia; species Pelmatolapia mariae. Next base: position 36,360,752 of record NC_086232.1, read on the forward strand.
AAAATGTTGATATAAAAACAGTTTTTTATAATTTTTCGAATGTCGAAGTCACCTAAGGTCATTTTCACAGCATTGAGTGGATTCTAAATTATACTGTGTCCATTAAGTGACTCATTTACATTTCAAACATTTATCTGATGTTGTTATCCAGAGTGACTAATAGTAAATGCAAGAGATGAATTAGCTTAAATTCCTCAATTTCAAATGCCCAAAACAACGAGCAATAAGGATTTTAATGGTGCAGAGTGTAAGCCAGGAATACAAATCTATAGTAATACATGAAGTAAGAAACAGAGAGAGCAAATGATTTCCCGCATTGCAGGAGGAAGATAATTAAACAGCAAGGTGGGTTTATTGAACATGGCTGAATATGGTGGATAAAGGCCAAAAACACCCAACTGAAAAATAGACAGGAGGGGGATTGGCCGTTAAACTTTTCTGTCATGTTTTATTGACACAACCTTTGTCTTGTCCTCTTCATTTTTAGATAATACTGTTAGATGACTGATAATTCAGCTCATATGTGTATCCACAACAAAATTGCACAGTTGGTTGAGAATATTGACACTATCCTACGTTAGATAGAAAAAAAGACATCCTGCAGGTGATTAGTTTAGCTCTGCAGAGCTGTGCAGGTCTGGAAAGAGAAGACAGCATTTATTGAAGTATATTAAACAATTTGTTTGATCTGCTTACAAATCTGTGACTTTAAGTATTTGCAGGTATCTTTGTTAACTTCCCACGCTGTGATTGGTCCCCCAGGATCAGACTGTCATCACAGTGATCCTCTGTGAATTCCTGAGGCGTCTAAAAGATAGAATTCAGTGCAGACGACCGGAACTGGTGTTTTCTTAATGTTTGGCCTCAGTAATTGTAGAAAAACCAAAGATTTTCAGACAAAGAACCTGGCAATGATTATGAATCATAGTGGTTTGCTATTGTTTTGCTTTTTCAGAAGCTTGCGGTCACTGTTTCAACAATGAATTCTGCGTCATATCAAAGACTGCTTAAAGATTATATGAAGCCATGTGTCCGAAGTCTGAAATGGAACCAGAAGTGGGCCTTTCACCGGGATAATGATCCGCACGCAAGCAAATCCACAAAGGAATGGCTCTAAAAGAAGATATGAAGGGTTATGGAATGGATTAGGCGAAGCCCGAGATTTGAATCCCATTAAAATGTTGTGGGAGATTTGAAATAGGCAGCACATGTAAGAAAAGCCACAAACATCTTGTAACTGGAGGAATTTAGCATGGAAGAGTGGTCAAACACTAAGCAGATGGCAGAGAACGGTGCACAGTTATGCGAAACACCTAAATGAAGTTATTACTGCTGAAAGAGTGGGAAAAAGCTATATATTGGGCTTATAAAAATCCACCGTGGAGTAATGGCATGATTTGATTCTTTATATATATAAAGCAATCAAAGAACACAGTTTTTTGAGTGGGCTGAGTATTGTGGATACACAAGAGGGGCTCTGTGGAAACTATTGTAAGGGATCACAATACAAGTACTGTTATGGAATGCAAACATATTGCGAAGTAAGCAAAAGTATTTTTTAATTCCACTGCGGCCTTAAAGAAACCCCCTGGAGAGTCCCCCAGAGTTAATAAGTTTCTTTATATGTATCTTGATGGCGAGCTTCTCATGCAAAGCTTTCCTGTCCTAATTTTTTTTAAGAAATAGAAACTTGTCTCTTCCTTCTGTCTGTGGTTTCGAGTGGAGAAGTCTGTGCTTTTTGTCTCCTTGCCTAGCTTAAATTCATGCATTCAAATATAGCCAGTAAAATCATATAATTATATTACAAAAATGTCCATCAGGAAGGAGCAGGAAGTCTACTGCCGTGAGTTCACCTCTGCCCTCATGTTCCGAATACCCACAAGGGTCAGCCTGCGGATCATTACATCTGGAAAATATTTAACATTTACTCAGCTGTTTTACATGTATTTCTGCTTTCTTTTCAACTAGAGCAAACTTCCTTCCCTTCTCTGAAAGCTCACATCATTTTTTTAGATGTTTGTAACACATTTGCACTCACATACAAAGACACAGTCTGCTTCCAACACTTTTGCTCCGGGGACTTGTGCGCACGTCAAACCCAGACTATTCATTAGGAGCTGCTGCTAATCACGCGTAAACTTGTGACCAGCAGCTTCCAGTTTTAGCCTCCGGGAAAGAAGAGAGTTGAAGGGGAAAGAACAAAGAGGAAGGTACTGGACAGAATACAATGAACATCTTTCGGGATACAAACAAGTAAAACTGCCACATGAGATGGGTTTTTTTTTTTTCAAATAAAACATCAGAAAATTTATCTTTGTAAAATGTGACTGTTCTCATTGTTGGTTAAACTACATTTTAGACCCTTTGAAAGATTTCAGACACTTTGTTATGAATTGAAGGTCAACCTACTTTGCTACTTTGTAAGAAAAAGCTTATTTTCTTACCCCCTCCACAGCTAATAAGCTATGATGAGTAAGATCTCTAAGAAGCATTTAGGTTGTCCCCACTCTACCCTGCGTGACTCTCCACGCACTGTCCTGAGGTGCTTGAGCAGCTGTGAACTAAGTCTGTCAGTATATCAGTCTCCCGTGTCATGCCAGACGCCACATCTTGCTCAGAGTATTGCAGGGATTCAGTTCAGGTAATTAATCTGAGCTCGTTAGCCACATGGCAGGCAGGTCGTAGCAGAAGTTGGCTTATAAGCTGTTTAGTTGACATAGCAGCCACTCACTCATGGGCAGTACTGTACTTCTTAAAAACCTCAACTGCATGTTTATGTACATTTTGCCCACAAAGCTGTCAATACACCAGCTTGTGTTGACAGAGCGCAGCTTCCTGGCACATACAGGAGCTTGTCTCAGCTCAGACCCCATAGGAATGATGTCTTTTAAAAGAAGCGGGCTGGGAGGGTGGGGTGAAACTGATATGTGCTGCTACCTTGCTCTTCTTCACATCTACCGTGAGGCTGCAACAGCAAATGATGGCATTAGGGAGGTGGGGAGGGTGTGGAGCAGATGAACTGCTTTCCTTCCCAGAGCAAGGGATGATACGGCAGAGGGGAGGAGGACAGGGGAGAAGCTGGACAGGTGCTGAGAGAGAGATATGTGCTTTTTTTCTTCTGCTGCATGGGAGATTGCAGGGAATGGAGAGAAAAGGAGAGAGAAAGAGAGCAAAAAAGGACAGGTGAAATATTTCCCCCTGTGGCAGAGGAAATGAGGGAAAGTGGAAAGGGCCAGCTCTGTATTGAGAAATGGACTAAGCCATCCCCAGAGGGGGTTCTGAATTTCCCAGCTCCACAAGCCTTTCTCTAAATGTACCCACTAGTGATAGATGATTTTTACGTTTACCCCCTCTGCTTTTGCCTCAGTCCTCAGCAGAGCTCAGGAAGCTCACTGTCTGCAAGTGTGTGTGTGTGTGTTCACGGGCCTGCGCAACCTCACTGCATGCCAGGCAATCCTGGCTTCACTTCCCCGACATTCCCGAGGAGCAGAAAACATATCCCCTGTAACAATCGATAGCTCCCCCCAGCTCCCCGCCCCATCTGCAGCCTAACGCAGCTCTGTCTCCAATGGCCGCCACCGCTATTAATTCTGTGCCCCTCCGCTTCCTGCTTAGTGCCTGGTCCCTGAGATTAAAGAGCAGCGCAGCTACTGGAGTCCTTTACTCACAGGAGGAGGGAGAGGGGGAGGGAGAAGGGAGCCCAGTGTAAAGATTGTTTTGCTAGCTTACAAATACCACTCATTTCTACTTTAGACCACACGGGACCAACCGTGTGGGGCTCTTAGCAGTGTCAGTTAATTGCAGGAAATCTAAACCTGTGATCTTTTTCCCATCCCTTTAAGGGGGGGCAGTTATGGGAGGTAAAGAAGTTAATAGTTTAAATGGAGTAATCCTATGCTAAAAACTAATGCCAGACATTTGCTCAAATGTGATGATTTGCTGTGTTTGTCTACATGATTGCAAACTGAATATATTTAGCTTTTGGAGTGTGGATGCTTCCACACCTGACTCTTGCTGATTCGGCTGTTTGTCTTTATTATTCTCAATTCGAAAGAACTTTAAAGGTTGCTTCTTCTTTTTTTTCTTGATGCTACAAGACAAAGCTCTGATTAAATAATGGAAGAAATCAATCAATGAATGCCAACTGTTGAGCTAGATTTGAAAGTTCCCCCACACGATTATTAAATAGGAGTTTTCTTTGTGAAGCTTAGCACAGATTAGCTTTGAGCAGTAACTTCCTGGATCCACTGAAACGGAAATCACCCAAGAAACAACAATTTTCATAATAGTAGTTAAAAAAAAATTACGCAGCTAGTATTTGGACTAAATCAGATGATCAGCTGAAGGACACTACAGCACTGTTTTGTTAAGTTTCTTACTTTGCCTCTGCTCACTCAAACATTATTCCAATTTAACTGTGTCCCTCATCTTCTCATGTCTTTCACAGTAGGAGTCAGAGTGGGAGTATCCCCAGGGCAAACATACGCTGCCTCCACTTTGCTTGCACACTCAAGTCTACTTTTTTTTTTTTTTTAAATCACAAGAAGCTTGCCCGGTTTCCCATAATCATGAGTGCACACATACTCATTCTACCTCTGCAAACAGCCAGTGACTTGCACTGCATGGATTAGCCTTCTAAAGCATTCCCTTTGAAACTCTGCAAGTAAGGATTTCTTTTTAGGTGATCTCTGGCCTAAGCAGCTGTTACACGCAGGATTAGCAGGTTCTGCCATTCAGACAAACATGTTCTGTTTAAACTGGCAGGGCGAAGGAGGTAGAGAAAGACAAGGAAGAAAGGAGAATGGGCGAGGTTACCGGAAGGAGCGGGGATAAAGTTGAGAATAATAACAGGGAAGCAAGAGAGTGGTAGTAAAGGAGGTGTGAGAGACGTGAAATGGGGAACAGATGATGAGAGAAGTGGACCGATATGTGGAGCAGAAGGGATGAGAGGTGAACGGAGCAGAGCAGAAGGGTGGAATCGGGATGTGTGAAGAGAAGTGTGAAGGGCAGGAGAGGGGGAAGAGGCAAAGATTTCAGGAGAGGCAGAAAGCTTCAATTCAGTGTTGTTAGAATCAAATCTCTGCCAAGGAAGAAGCTTAAAAGGAGCTGATGATAAGCACGTTGTCTTCTCCTTGTTTTCACCCAGGTTTTTGTTTTTTGTCTCACCTGTATAATATCAGCCCTCCTTCTGACTCTCTGAGTGTGAAAGTGTGTCATCCAGCCACCTCTGTAATTGCGCTTGTACAAGGTGTTTACAGAGAGAGAAGGTTGATGGGCTGATAACGGGCCTTGCTTTAGGGCCGGAAAGACATTTCCATGCCGAGCCGCCGGCTCACAATAGCTTCTCGCTTGCTTCCCTGGTGTCTCTCACTTCAGCTCCTTCTATTCTGCCACATACATCTTATTGCGCCCACCCCACCCCCCACCTCCCCAGCAATCTTTTCTCTTTTCTGTGTCTGTAAATGGAGAAACACATCTGGGATCTCTGCTGTTCTGAGCTTTATATTTTCACGGCTGCTATTGTCATTTCTTTCCCCCTCGCTCTTTTCCCCCCTCTCTTGTGTGCCTAGCAAGGGGGATGACAGTGGCGTGGCAGGCAGGCAGCTTTCTTAGTTTTTCATTTGAAGCATCACAGCACATTTCATTGGAACGCGCCGGCTCTTCCCAGGAGAAGAACTCATGCCTGGTGTCAGCGCTCCTTCCTTGCACTCCCCACTATCAGTCATTACCCTTTTTCCTCTTTCTGCTGTGCCCCTCCTTTCACTTTCAGGCTATTCTACTAGAAAGATACTGAAATTGTACATTCAGACATGTGCAAACACTATCTGGTAAATGTAGACAAGTTCAGCTTTTCCAGTCAGATGCCACAACGCTACAATTTCTTGAGATTCTCATGTGGCCCCAGTGAAAAAACTGTACACATGTGCACACACACATACACAAACTGACAGTCATATTTTGGCTCTTTATACCTACTTGGTAATCTGTTTACGGAGTGCTGGGCCCATTTGAGGGAGAATTTAATTGAAACCGGGGCTAATCTGATGATGGCACAGAGCAGCAGCGCCCTCGGCCCTGCTTCACCTCCAGTTAGGTTGCACCTTGTAGCCCTCACACATAATACCTTGCTACTTCATTTCATGCCTCACGGTTCAATGCAGTGCTGCCCACTCTTACATGCCACATTGATTGTTAATCCAACACTTGATATGCGCTGTTTTCACTCAATTCTGATCTTGTTTTCCTTGTTTATGTCCCCCTTTTCTTCTTCTTGTCCTCCCTCCCTCCTCCTTACCCGTTGCTTCCCTTGTCTTTCTCCTTCCTATCTATGTCCAGGATGGGTATTACTCCCACCGCCCAAAAGAGAAAAGTAGAGTCGACAGCAACAATGAGAACTCTGTGCCCAAAGACTTTGAAAATATAGACAATAGTAACTTTGGTGCACGCTCACAGCCGCACCGACAGCCTGCAGGGGCCATCAGCAGTAAGCAGCAGCGGGAGCATCTGCAGGAGAAGGCCCACGCCCAGCAGCAGGCCTGGCGGGACAGCTCCCCCGGTCTGGGCCGCAGCTCAAATGAGGTTCTGCCATTAGGCCACCAGCCACTGGCAGTTGGCAACAACGCCTCTTATCCAGTTGGTCAGGGCGCTGCTGGAGGACCGCAGCAGCGCTACCATGCCTCGCAAGCGCAGCAGACCCAGTCACAGCACAGACATCAGCATCCCCACAGGAAGCAAGCAACTGCAGCAACGCTGGAGGTGACCTACGACCAGCCACCTAAGTGTGAGATCAGTGGAAAGGAAGCCATTTCAGCTCTGTCTCGAGCCAAAAGCAAGGAGTGTCGGCAGCAGATCGCTGAGGTGTACTGCAGACACAAGGAGGGGCAGTTAATGCCTGAGAAGGTCACTCGCTACTGCCCAATTGAGGGTAAGTTTTTCATTTTGATTGAAACAACTGATTGTTTGATTTTAGTGAAAGGGGAGTCGTGCCAAGCTGTCACAACTGCCAAACTTCCCCTTTTTCCACTATATCTGTTTGGAGCTCTTAAAAAGCTGCTTTCCAGATCTGAAATACTTCTCTTTAAAATTTCATTTTCATGACTAAATATACACTAATCGTGACCCTGAAATAGGTACATATCAAGAAGTTATTAAGACTGTGACACTCAAAAATTTCACTAGTCTCTTTCACGAGTTCTGTGTGGATTTGACTGACTGGCAGCATAAGCAGACAACCCCACAACACATATGTATTGTAATTGTTGCTAAACTCTGAGTTATGTCCTCCCAAGCCCCCAGTCAAGCCAACCAACATGATGACAATAAAAGAAATCAGGAATGCTCAGATATAAAATAATCAGGGAGTCAGGGACATTTATCACTTTGTAGATAACCCAATTTATTGCAGTAAGTAGGCTGAATGAAAAAAATGGGTTTCCAGGATGTTCAACACCTCACAGTTTAATTATTTACCTGGGATGTATACTTTTATATTAAAACTGCTCTAGGTTTAAGTAAACAAAAAAAAACCTGAATCTCAAATTTAAGGACTACTCAAATAAATTCAAAGTCAGATAACTGATCGAGTTTGAGCTGATTTGTCTAGCAAACAAAATGACACAGACACAAGCAAATCATCTAGATGAAGTATTGTGTATACTTTTTTATTATTTTAAAATATACCAACAAAGCTTGGTATAAAGAGTGTAGTCTGACAGACATGGATGGTCAAATAGTTCCTGCTCTTGTAATTGCAATTTCTCATCAAAAGCAAGAGCTGTCCTTTTTGCTGATGTCTGTGTAATTGGTGAAGTAAATTTGTTGGAGGAAATTGAGATGCTGCCTGTATTTGATTCAAATTGGTTTTCCATTTTCATTTGTTTTTTTCAAGCTGGCCGGAGAACACAGGTTCCCCTTCTTTTGCACACTCACGCACAGACACACACACACACACACACACACAATTTTTCCTAAGAGTTTATAGACATCTGCAGTCTGGTTGTAGATTCTGTAAACAAAATCTGTTGCGGCTGCAGCCTTCAGTGAGCACCACGCATCAGCGGCCATGTTTAAGTGAACATCACATACACACCATCACACGTGCCCGCATGGGAGTGGACTGAATACAGCATGGACAGCAGGGGAGGAGGAGAAAGCTATTCAATACCTTGTCTGTCAAGCACCTTCCCAGCCCTTGTTCATGTTTTATAACTTGAAGAGGCACGTATCTTACTGTAGCTACTTTTGTGCATGTCCCGTCCCAGGAGCAGGAGAATGTGCCTCCGCCTGAGCTTGTGTCATCGCACACAGCAGCTCACCATCTCACTCAAACTGATAGTTTGATCAAAAGAGACATAGATATTGAAAAGGGCTTTCCCCTGGTGGCAGGGCTGTGACAATACGACGACAAAATTAAATCACTTTTCTTTCTCTCTGTCTGCCAGCCTGCTGCCTGCCAATGTGTTATTCACAATTCAAGTCCTAATCTCGTTAGCCCAAAATTGTCCAATTTGATTTAATGTGCATTCTGTCCTTGAGGCCTTTGCTAAATTAGCAATTGTGTCAGTTCTTTATTTGCATCATTGAATACAGGAGGAATGTGTTCACTCTCTTAGCTTCCCGTGTGTAAACTTTTTCTAATAATGATGTTACCCGGCTGCATTGCTCCAGCAGGGAAAGCAACTGGCAGCTGATGCATCATAACAATCGAGTGATATCATAATGGCTTTGTAGTGAGAACGATTCCATACTTAAACATGCTATAATGAATGTTTTTGAAGGGAAAACTCTGTAATGTGAAAGAGCTCCAAATGAATCCTGTAAGTGCCAGAGCTGCACTCTGTGTAACAGAACCATTTCAGTGGCTGCCTTTATGTGTGTTTGTGTGCGTGTATACATATTAATTTGGAGTGGATTTGTCAGAATTTGAGTATAAATTAGTTATTTTTAAAAATAACCTGAGTAAACATATCAAACGTGGTCCAGTTCCCGAGGGCAAAGGGAAAATACTTAATGTATTTATATAAATAAAATCCATCAGTGTGGTTCATATCCACAAACCTTGCTTTGTGGCTTGTTTCAAGCAGCTGGCACTATCCCTGAGACATTTTCAAATGCAATTTGGTACAATCCCTTTGGGATATGGCTCGGCTCTTGTTATAAGTCCTCATATGAGCGGTTAAGAAGGGGTGGGTAAGAACCCCAAAGTTATACGAGATGATGGAGGAAGAGGGTGGGGTGATAGCAGATGAGGGAAGGGCAGTTTAAAAGATTGATGGTGAAGGAAAAGATGATGAAGAGTGATGAGTTGAAGAGGAGGCCTTCTGTTGTTTTTTTCTTCTTCCTTTCTTTGCAGCGAGCGCTGTGGTAGCTGCAGGTACATAGTGTGATTTTTAAAAAATCCACACGTGAAGCTCTTCTGCAGATAAGCACACGTTTGACAAGACTGACAGCAAAATTTAAGCACACACACACACACACGCAGCCATGCTCATTAGTTCAGCTAGCTAGCATGGCACACACTCTCAAAGTGCTTTGTGAAGCGACTGGCCAATTATCCGTGTGCAAAGCAAACCAGTGAACCTTCTTAGCTGGCCACCAATTATTGTTCAATCTGATACGGCCCACAGCAGATTTTCCCCTGAGCAGTCAGTCACACACACACACACACACACACACACACACACACACACACGCACGGACGCAGACAGAGAGAAACAGCAGCAAGAAAGATGTGTGAGTGAATGACAGGAGCCATGGCCAATTGGAGCTAAGGGAGCATATCATTACCTTGACCCTTGTTGTCAACCCTTAAACACAGCCATATTGGACACCTGGCCTTAAATTTGAATGAATAAGATTAGCTGGAAAAGAGGGACTTCTTAACCCTGTTTCTAAAGAGTATACATGTCAGATACATGCCCTTAAATTCAGAGTAATTAAAGGACCTCATAGCCAGATGTAGGCAGGAGCCAGGATGGGCTTTTTCTTTTTCTTTCTTTTAGGAAAACCTTACCCCAGGGGAAAGAACAACCCCCAGTATTCCCTCAGCTTCCTCTGCTTCTATAGCAAATACAGGCTCTTGGGAACCGAAGTCCCAAATTATAGTCATTAATCTCCTTAAGACACGTTCTGTGAACAAATATGTCTCGAAAGCTGCGTGTATGCATTTGCAGTAATAACTGAAGATTCAAAACAAACAATGTCTGTAAATGTTGGGGGGCTTGACAGTGTAGAACAGCTTGAAGGAAGTTCTTTTTTTTAAATTATTATTTAAGTGTTTTTGAGTGGTTAAAGGCAGTAAGAAACCACACAGTGGAGCTATGTGAGGTTAACAACGACTTTCTAGAGATTGCTGGAATTGTTTCGTTTGAAAGTGGCCTAGCTGGCCACAAGCAGGGCTGTGTTTGTTTGCACGCTTATTGTTGTCATTTGTGCAAAATCCCATTCATCTTTTGGGAGTTTCGCTTTAGAGGAATGGTGACATATTGTCAAACGATGCTCCACCCTGAAAACCCGAAAACCCCAGTGGATTCGCTCGTAGGATTCCTGTCAAGGGGAGGATAGTCGTTAGAGTGGTTATTGTGTGGCTGAAATTGTCATAGTTCCAATTTAATTACATAATAAATGGATGAATGGCTTTGTGGTCCTTTTGTTGTGTGGCTGAATTAGCTTTCTAACATTTCTCTTCTTTTTTTCACTCACTTCTCAGTACCACAGATCTGACCTAGCTTTCTTGTAGATGTGCATATGTTGACTCTAATCCTAACCTAGTGGTATCAAAATGTGTGATTTTAGCCCTGTGATCATTTTTCCTGGCAATCAAAAACTTTTTATTTTCAAAAACTAACTAAATAAATGCCTTTTGTTCTACATTTAAAGGTTAGAGTTAGGTTAAGTGTTATTGCTCATGTCTAATAAGAACACAAACCTCAGAGAGTTATGGCTAAAATTGTCTAAAATATGCATATCTACAAGAAAGCTATAACTCGGTCAGTGTTTTCTGCTCACTCTTACTGTATATCTTCATATTTACAAGAAAAAAACAAAAACAGTCTTTCTCTATCAGGGAAACCGTTACTCAGTGAGCATTCACTTGTGACATAGCCGTTTAATTATTATGAATATGCTAATCATTACAGAAACTTGTACTCGCTGTGTTGCTTAGCAACCTTGTTATATAGCTATTTCCTTGAATTGTTTAATAAGAGAATGACATTTAATTATCATTACTATTTATAATCATTATGCTTTGCATTTCTTCATCCTCTGAAGATACGTACAGGTGCTCCCCATCGTGTACTGACTGATACACTGTTTGCACGGCCTCTCACAGCTTCCATGAAATAACAGATTTGATTTAGTAATTAAACATGTAAACAACCCACGAATATATTACTGATGAAGGATCCATGCAGTCTTGTGTGAATTAAGTGCAACAGATTTATAGGAACGTGAAGACATGGTGTCTTTTTACATGCATAGGTAAAGCCAACGTGAATATCCAGTGGGATGAGGACTCGGCTGAGAGCTTTCCATCAAAACCAGTGAGAATAGCGTTCGTACTGGTGGTTCACGGACGAGCCTCTCGCCAATTCCAACGTCTCTTCAAAGCCATCTACCACACCTCTCACTACTACTACATACATGTTGACCAGGTAAGGCGCAGATGGCCATTTTCTTTCATTTCCAATAAGTGAAGCTTCTAAAATGTATGTGTATCGTTAGTCCATGTTTGATCAATCTCTTTGTTTCAGCGCTCTAACTACCTGCACAGGCAGGTACAGGCCTTGGCTACCCAGTATCCCAATGTGAGGGTGACTCCATGGCGCATGGCCACCATCTGGGGTGGAGCCAGTTTGCTGACCATGTATCTTCGCAGTATGGCTGACCTGCTGGCCATGAGAGACTGGAGCTGGGATTTCTTTATCAATCTCAGTGCTGCCGACTACCCCATAAGGTAACAGCAGAGGACCTAATAATTAAGGCACCTCAATAAAGAAAGATGCGATGTGTTTGAAGGAAGAGTAGTTACTCCTAGTGACTCCGTAAAGAATGGTACTGCGAGGAAAACTGCAAAAGGTCCAAGCATCCACTGAAGGTCAGAAATCTGTGCGCTTGGTTTTCTCTTTAGGAAGCCATGCACCACAGTAGTAGTTCACAGCCAATATGGAGGCAATTCAATACACAGTAGTCTGAGCTCTTGTGGTTAACTGTGAGCTTTAAATACAGAGTCACTCCAAAGCAAACAAATCAATGGAGCCGAACCTCTACTTTCTCCGACACCATTCATTCACACCTTCCACATCTTCCAAGTGCCTGCTTCAGCGGTGAACTGATTGCAGTTTAATTGCCAAGGGTCAGTGCCTATTGACTCTCCAGGCCTGTTGTGCACTGTATAGTCTAAAAGTCATCTTTTTACTCAAAAACATCCCACTTAAGAAGCTGCAAAATGTAATTAAAAGCTACAAAGTCTCTGTGAACTAGACGTGAAGTCAGGGAAGTAGCCTACTGGAAGAGAAATTTCATGACTTTAAGTTTTTTTTAATGTGAGTTTATAGTCCTTCTGGGAGTTGAGGGTCTGCTGGGTTTTTGATGTAGCTCTGCAGCAGCCAATTAAAATCCTCCTATTAAGGAGCGAGTTATCTTTTCTGCACAGCCAGATGTCCACCAGTTGAATTTAGACAAGCTGTAATGGCCAGTGGGTGAAAGGAAGCTGGATGTGATGTCTCTACATCTGGAGCCAAGACGCTGAAACAAATGTGGATTTTGTTCATGGGTGGGTTCAGTCTTGTTGAGTTAGTTGGTTTCACCATATCGATGAATGTTGCTGACATGCTGTCCATGTGCGTTTGCCTTTTCGTGTGCGTCTATGTTTCTGCACCACTTTGTGCAAGCCTGACTTTCTGTCTTGCCGTCTGGATAGTTCGGTGTGTCTCAGCACCTGCCTGTACGCAGTTGTGTGTGTTAGGCTCTCTGTGTGTCTGTCAATGCATGATTAAAGGTATTTGCGAGTGTGCGCGCTGTTTTCTTCCCATCTTTTGCCTCCTCATTTGCATTAGGGTGATGTTGTTGAGAAAAGGGCTGACGTTGGAGGTTTTAAGCCCCATCTGTTGGGAGACGAAACGATTGATGGAGCGAAAGAAGGAGCCGAGAGGCAGAAATTGCAGGGAGTGGCGGAGGAACAAGAATAAGTTAGGGAAAGGAAACAAGACAAAACGGCATGATTTGGATCCATGCGATATAAAAATATGTAAACTGAATTGTATCTTTGCTTAGTAAGTGCATTTGTAACCACAGCTTGGATTTGACTAAGTCTATGCAGTGCCCATCTACAGAGTTAAACTTGCAAATATAAACCTTTAAGTGGCACGTCTGGGTCCTAGTCTCTGTAAGAGAGTAAGTGCTGCTCAAGTGTCTTCAAGCAACAAAGTGAAGCCCATTCAGCTGTTTTTTTTTTTCTTTTTTACCAGACAATCCCTTCTCATCTCTTTAGGAAGGAGATCCGGAAAAGAGAGCCGCTCTTCCTTAGGAATAAACACATCAGCATTACATTATCATTATGGACTTAGGTTACTAGCGCAGAAAAACATGTTGGAATAAGCAGATGCCTCCCTCCTGTGCAATGGCAAACCAATACAGCCATATGAGTTAATTCATCACAACTCATAACCCATTACACAAATTGATCCTATTAAATGTATCCAAGGAAAACTCAACCATCTGCTCTAAAATTTCCTTAAGATGCAAAAACTTTGGTCACACATTTTTTTTCCATATTGATCGCACTGTGTTTTTGCAGGCAGGAATGTCGGGGGCTCCCCTGCCCTGTGCTGCTCTGACTATAGCTGTTGTTATCAGTGGGACTGGAGACAAGCATTATTTCCCCTCTAATTCCCTGATAATGTCTGTCCTGCCGCATGGATGGCTCTCAAAGGCAATCCCACAGCCCCTCACACCAGCAGAGGGTCTGTGTGTCCAGGGGGAGATATACCGTGTGGATGTGTGTTTGTGTTTGCCTATGTGTGTCTGTCTGTCTGTGTGTGTGTGTGTGCATGTCCAGAGAGGCCAGAGGATGAGTTACACGCTTGCTTTGTCAGAGAATACAGTCCTCTTTCCCAGCTTTTATCTACACACTCTCCCTGCTTTTTACCTCTTTTCTTTAAAGCCTCTTTCATAGACTTTACAGCAGCTTTTAAGAAGACTGAGCTTTGTGAGGCAATGACTGGCTGCAGGCATCATATCTTCTAATCTCTTTCGCTTTGTCATCTGCGGCTGAAAAAAAAAGTGCAGCATCTCATACTTTACCTTTGCTCATTAGGTGATAGGTGTCATTTCCTGCTGCGAGAAGAAAATAGAACTTTAGCCCATTTACAACAACACCAACCCTTTCAAGATCCTGCTGAAAAAATCTAGTTCTTTTATTTGCTGAAGTTACAGAATCATTTTGTAAGCTTCTACAGGCCAGATCCACATATGAAGGATCCATGCAGTCTTGTGTGAATTAAATGCAACAGACTTACAGGAAGACACCGTATCTGTTAACATGCATAGAGTATAAAGACACTCTGCGTGCATTCAAACTGTTTCAGCTGTGGCATTCAGCCATCCCCTCTTGAGCTGCATATTAAAAATCTTGGATTTAAAACAACACATAATAAATATAACAGTAAGATCACAGCTGTCATACAGTGGTATAATAATTAAGTTTAATTGGCTCTTTTATTTAAAAGGTGCATATTTTTTCAGTGACAGGTGGGGTTAAAACTAACAGCGCTGTGCCTGTGTGTGTGTTTGTGTGTGTAGGTGTGTGTGTGTGTGCAGAGCAGCCACAGGGCCGAAAGTAAGCAAACTAGACCCAGTGGACAGGGTGACCACTCAGGTGGCAAATCTGGAAGTTGACATGAATTCCCTGTGTAGTGTGCATGTCTACAAGCATTTGTTTGTCTGTGAATTTGCATTGTATTGTCACTAGTAGTCACAGTAGCAGATACACAACGCGTAAGCATTTGTTTGTGTGTGTGTGCAGAGTTGAGACGGCGAGGACTGCATGCGCCTGTATAGCACATCATCAGTTAGGGTTTATGGCTCAGGACCTCCTGAGATAAGCCCCCCAGGCTGTGAAATTGCTCCTTGAAGAGAAAATGACATTAATATGCGCTTGTCCCTCCCCCCACTGATCCTTGAGCCTCGCTGCTCTTTTAGAAAGGCAAGCCAAGCCATCATGAAAGGCTCCACCGCAGATGAAATGTTAGAACCATTGACTGGGGCATAGCCTGTGGAGCAAAGCTTTTAGCCTGTCTGGCCTGTATATGAGGAACTAGACTGCTCTACAATGTAAGAGCAGCATGAAGTCATTCATCAAAATCATGGATAGCACAATCTTTTGTATAATCCTAAATAGCTTTAACAGCTTGAAGGAACTCAGAGACTGATCCTGGGAGCAGCTGAGGCCTTTTCTTCTAATTGATTGATATGTGACTTTAAGCCCTCGAACAACTATTTCCTTATTACAGTAAAATTCCCCTCCGCTTGAAAATGTGTTTTCATTATTGTTACATCACTTAAATGTTCGAGCACCATTGTGCAGAACTGGACACAGGAATGCTGTCTAACATTAATCTTCTGAAGGGTAAAGTTTACAGTTACAAATACTTTGCGATGTGAAAACTCTGACTCTCCAGTGAAAATAACAATGCCTAATAAGTTGCATATTGCATATTTTACATTTTTTATGTGTCATTAAACATGTGTGGAGATGATCAATAAATAAGACCTTGATAATACATCTGATCTGCTAAACTGGGACTGTGGTGTAGTTGATCAAATATAATTGTTATTGGTATTACATAAATCACATTTTTTTCCCCTTTTTTCCATGTGACCACCTAGAGAACTGTAACACATATACAGAATGTTTTTTTATGTGAGGCAAGCAGTCAGCAGAAAAAAATTACGTGTTCATGATGAATCACAACAATCACAATCATTTTCCATGCCTTTAAAGTTACCATGAAACACAAATGATCGTTTTTCCCTTTGTAATGTGACGCATTTCAGAATGAGTATGAATTTATGGGAAAGGGCATTTAAATCCGATCACATGTGTAGAAAAACTCACATTCGTCACCTCCGTGTCTGGTCCAGAATGGTTTCTCTTAATGTATCATATTTAAGCTGCAGCACCTGTGAACTAATAACCAAAAGAAAAAAAATACAGTTATGTCCGTAACTGTAAAAGATGTAATTTTGTTCAACTTCCTCTTGTACTGGAGCAATTGTGTATATAGGAATATGGAAAATGAGTGTTGTGTGTATAAAACAAAGAAATAAAACAAAATATCAAAATGTGGAATTATTTCTTCACTTGAAATTAAAATGGCACAAGTGAAAAAATCGCTTACTCAGAGGCCCTGGCTCTACTGTGCATCTGTTTCATGCCTCCTGCCTAAACCAACAAGTTTTACTTTTCAGAGGCGCTCTGGGGGGACAGGGGCATAACTTTGTAGATTTCCCATAGAATCTTTTCAAAATAAAAGCCACCGCTTTGTTTTGAGGGGATAAAAATACTCAGTAACCTCGTACTGTAGCTGGTTATGGCCACAATGATGCTTCCGACCTCCGTGAGAGTTAAAAGATTTAAAAGGTTTGATGACTCGGCTCTGAAATAAAATGCAAAAAGCTTCTTTACTTCTTCTATGGTGCAGGACACCATAAATATCTATACAGAGCACTGATTTAATGTCTACTGCAAAGTTAAATTAAAGATGTGTAATCAGAATTGTGAAAACAAAAAGAATATGTAATAGTATTTTTATTAATAATCAGTTAAGTCAGTGGCACAGTATCATGTGTATTTAATTTGTTAAAAGATAGACTAGTTTGCATAATTCTCCTCCAAAAGTGATATTTGTGCTTCAAAATCAGTGTTTCCAGCTGGGTGCTACCACATGTTTCCTAGTCATAAGTAAATCATTATCTGTTATGTTTCAGGACCAATGACCAGCTGGTGGCCTTCCTGTCTAAATACAGATACATGAACTTCATCAAGTCCCACGGCAGGGACAATGCAAGGTGAGATGCAAATTCTGAAACGTAATTTTAATTTCTCCACAGCAGCCCACCCTCTCCCTTACTCTCTGGCTAGCTCCGTCTGTATTTCTCTCACACACATACAGCACCTATGTGCACGCCTGCCAGCACGGTGTGGTCACTGAATCATAATACAATTAGCTCCCATCTGTGGCTTCATTAATTAACCTTCTTGGTGGGGTGAGCCAGCGAGGTGGCTGCCAGAACGTTTGTCTCTGCTGACGCCACCCTGCCTGCCTCCCCTAGCTTTCAGCCACATCACACCCCGCTGGCAAACCAGTCATCACCAAACACTGTGGGCAAAAATACCCCAAAGCACATGGAAAAAAAAATGTCCAGCATGGATGCATGAGTCAGCATGAGTCAGCACTACCTTTTTGTGTTTGCAGTCAGTATTTTATTCAGTGCTGTATGATAAGAGTGCAGCTGTTTTGTTCCTCGTTTAACCCTTTATTAGCAATTTGAGTGTGTGTCTGTGTGTGCCACAAGTTCACCCACTGTCACCTTTCAGAAAAGAGAAGGAACAGCCTGACTTTGCTGACCTGAATTTGACTCCCTCCATCTAACACTCAATATGTTCACTGGAGTAACACCACCCACTGCGTATGCAGGGTGTCACTCTTCTCTCTTTGTGCATGCCTGTGTGTGTGTGTGTGTGTGTGTGTGTGTGTGTGTGTGTGTGTGTGGGGGTGATGTCACCACATTTATAAAGTCCTTTATAGCCAAGCTATTATGGCAGTCTTCACCTGAGGGCACTTTCTTGGGTATTTTTTCCAACTTTATTAAATACTAAGATTTTATTTTTAAAGAGAAGGTGAGACTTTCAGCTTTGTTTTACTATAAGCAGCTCTAAGTTTGTGTCCTTCCTATAGGAAGACGGTTGCTCTTTGCTATAAACGAGCGGAGCTTTAAAAAAATCTGTTTACAAGAAAGAAATTGGAGGAAAATATAAATATGCTGATGCAACAGTAACTGACCTTTCCGAGCTTGTTTTTATGTAAATGGTATTTCAAAAAAAGAAAAGAGGACTTCACAACAACAAGCTCTGACATAGTCACTGATATTACCAAACCTTGTTCCCGTGTGCTTGTTAGGTTCATCCGTAAGCAAGGTTTGGACCGTCTGTTCTATGAATGCGACACCCACATGTGGAGGCTGGGTGACCGTAAAATCCCAGAAGGCATCTCTGTAGATGGTGGGTCCGACTGGTTTCTTCTAAACCGCCTGTTCGTGGAATATGTTATCAACTCCAAGGACAATTTGGTCACCAACATGAAGCGCTTCTACGCCTACACTCTGCTTCCTGCTGAGGTAACACACACTGACAGAAGCTGCTCTCACAGGTTCGAGTGTCTCTTAATCTTTGACTGACAGGTAAACACTGCTTTGGACTTGCACCCTGTCATATATAGAAATGTTTATTCTGTTCTCGTTTCATTGCCTGGAAAAGAATTTGACAGCAGAAATAAGATCATAAAGTGAAGGGAAGATGTAAAGGCTGATTTTCCAAACCTTATACAAAGATTGCATGAGAACTGAATGATCTCTGTGGGGAAATTGAATGTTTATCGCGGGCTACTGTGAATCTCCTTTCTCTGCTCCTACTCTATTTCCTCTTGTGAATT
This sequence comes from Pelmatolapia mariae, assembly GCF_036321145.2. Lineage (NCBI taxonomy): Eukaryota > Metazoa > Chordata > Actinopteri > Cichliformes > Cichlidae > Pelmatolapia > Pelmatolapia mariae. Next base: position 36,379,465 of record NC_086232.1, read on the forward strand.
GGATGGTGTAAAAAATAAAAGGTATACAATTTTCTAATTTCGTCTTTTTGTCTTTGCTTTCCGCCTCCCCCTCCCTCTCCCTATTCATTTCTGTTTCTCATTTTCCAGTCATTCTTTCACACTGTGCTGGAGAACAGCGCCCACTGTGAGAGCATGGTCGACAACAACCTGCGCATAACAAACTGGAACCGTAAACTGGGATGCAAATGTCAGTACAAGCACATTGTGGACTGGTGTGGATGCTCTCCTAATGACTTCAAGCCAGCAGACTTCCATCGCTTCCAGGTAGTAATGATACACAAAATACATTTAAACAAAAGCTTTTTTGTGATCATTCAACAATAACTGTTAAAGGGGTAATTTGTAGAAAGGATTCTCAACAACAAAATGTTTAATCTTTTTAAGGCTGGGCCTTTGTTTTTTCATTTTTTAAGACAGTGTTTAAACATTAGTAAAAACAAATAATAAAAGGCTTAACAGCAGTCTCCTTAGTTGCATCATAGCTAATTTTCAGTATCACTTAAGAATAAGGCGGGGTCAGTCTTTGGACCAATCACATTTGAGCAAGACATGTTTGCATATAGGTGAACAGATGGTGTAGAGAGCCAAAATGCAAGATTGAAACCATCACCTATCAGTTTTATTTTTTTAAATAACTGTTTAAAATATATATTTACTGAGCTGCAGGCTAAATATGAAGCCCTGACATTTTTTGCTAATGTCTCCAGAGGTTAAGTAAGTGTTTGCAGATTGCTTAAAACCAGGAATCATACATGACATACTTGACGTGCAGTTACAACATATCTATGGCATAGATTTAGCAAGTGAGCATTTCAGGTACAGTAGTGTCAAAAAAAAGTTTTTAGCCACCACTCATTTCTTTATATTTTGAATGGAATAAATTATGTTTTTGCATAATATTGCTAATCACAAAGTGCCTAAAGATACAATTTAGAATTTGTTCTTTGCTAACTTTTCTAAAAGAGAGACCAAACGGACTGCAACTTAAGAAAACACCAGCAATGAGAAAAACGCAGCAAAAGCACACAAAACACAACGGATATAGGAAAAACGAAAACAGAAATAGGAAAAACGTAAACAGAAATAGGAAAGATGAAAACAATAATAGGAAAAAAAGATTTCAAAAAGCACAAGGGAAGTGTTTCTGGGGAGACAATAACCCGACGGACCAGTTGCAGGAACCAAAGTATGCTAAGAATTGCGCTGGGAGACACTTAAAAGAAGTGGAGGATCTATCGGTTTTGTGAAGAAAGAAAAGATGAGAGGTACGTGTGTTAGCCTAACTATTAGCCTAATCTGTCATCAGTATTATATGACTCATGAGATTAAATCACGCTTACCTAGCATATTTTGGTTCCTGCAACTAGTCCATCGGGTTATTGTCTCCCCAGAAACACTTCCCTTGTGCTTTTGGAAATCTTTTTTTTCCAATTTCTTTTTTCCTATTTTCGTTGTGTTTTGTTTGTTTTGTTTACTTTTGCAGCGTTTTTCTTATTGCTGGTGTTTTCTTAAGTTGCAGTCCGTTTGGCCTCTCAGGGCCACTGTACTTTTCTGTTGTGTTCAGACACAACACTGGCTAATCATTAAGTTAGGTCCCTTTTTTTTCTCCAATTATTCATAGAGCAGTGTTAAGTTCCTTAATAAAAAAAAAATCATTACTCTGAAAATACTCGGGTAAAAAGGAGTGAAAGTGAGTGAAAAAGCAGCCAGAAAGTTTAGCTCCTAGGAGGGTAGCTCAGGAGTTGTGCACAGTCCTGTACTAAGTTAACTATTAGATATGGTTACTTCCAGCCCAAACCCAGATGCTAGCCACAGTGCTAAAACTGAGGCTTTACAGATGTCATTCTGTAACCATTTAAATTTTCTGTCTTTGATTTAACTTAGAAATAATGGGAGTCAGCAAATTGAAGCAAGACTAATAGGTTGGAAATCCATGAGAAGGGTCAGAGAAAAAATGATGCTCCATTTTCTTTTTTTGTTTGCTTTGGATTTATTTATTTATTTATTTATTTATTTATTTTTTAAGGAGGAGGAGGGAAAAAGGCTTACAGTCAAAAAATGACTGTACGGCAAAGACAGAATAACATTGTTGTGGCTTTTCCTCATCATAAGCATGAGTTGGCAGTATTTATGCAAAAACTCTTAGTGCCACAGCAGTGGGCTAACGGTTCTGCACTACAGATTAAAATATCTTTGAAAATATAGTGCAGAGAAACATCTAATTATCTTGACTGCATTGTCCATTAAATTATATGACCATATATATGAAAACAAACTACCTTATCATAAAACTACAATACAAACAAACATAAAATACAGTGAAAATGGAAAGAATTACGTGGCAGACAAGATGAACTTCCACAGTTAAAAAAAAAAAAAATCAAGCTAACAAAAAGTGCAGTTCCTCTAATGACCACTTGGGGCTGACTCCAAAAAGCAACTCAGAGTTAAAATGTTCAGCCTATCACCAGAAATAGACGTTTACACGCTGGTGTTGATTTACTACTACTTCTCTACCTTCTTGTCCAAATATTGTCACTTCTATCTCCAACAAACCACGATGGTGATAGCCACAGTACTAAAACTGAGCCTTTGCAAACTAATAGGTGGCATCACCATAGCAACGTCAACTTTTTATGCCCAGTCTTTTGTTGTCAACCTGCTAATTTAGCTTTAAAGTAAAGTTAAGAAATAGAACAAGGCCTTAATATGAATACAAAGGCACGTATCAAGTGACTTTCTTTTGCTGGTAATGTAATTTTAGTCTAATAACTTTCGCCAGATGTCACAAAAGAGGACGAGATGGGAAATTCTGCAGCTACAACAGGCCGCCAACCTGGGTGGTTGTGTTTAGTTATATGAGGTGAGGAGAGTGAGGCATGTTAGTGTATATGACGCAGTGCAGTCGACTTGCCAGCCTGAACTAGCTCACAGGCTTTGCTCCATAAAGTGTAATAGAGCAGGTTTCTGTTTATCACATGATTGATCACATATGCAGTGTCCTCAGTCCAGCAAAAGCCAGTATTGTTCATTCTTAAAGAAAAGTCAAGAGCAAGAGCTCGTATAATTTTGACATTTATTACTGTTTCATTCGTGGGAAATTTGTAATATTCCCCACAGCTATTAACACGACTGCCTTTAGCTTCCAGCCAAATGCTATAGGCAGGAATGAAAGGATTTGCAAAAATGGAAATTCCAGCTGTCCTTTTATCCCATGTTAAGGAAAAGCTGCTGCTTAAGAAGAAAAAAAGTATTTAATAAGCAAAACTGGCAAAAGGCCAGGGAAAAAGACTATGCAGCGGATCCTCATCAGAGATGTCAATCAGACACATCTTCAAACATACAAAAATGAATGTTAAAAACAGCACTACTTTCAGCAGACGTTTGCAGCACATCAGTATGTTGCAGGAAATCAGCAGCAGTCAATCCTTAAATTCTTTGCTCACAAGGTCTGTCCTCTCAACCTCAGCATCCAATGTATTCCCACAGCTTTCACAGTCGATATGTGCAAAATTATGTCTCAATTAGTATGACCCTGAAAGGAAAAAAATGGTAGGAATAATTAGATCTTCTCAGCCTTGGGTCTGTGATTAAGGAGACGGTTAGCTAGCCTTTCAAAATGAAAGTGAATGAGTGGCAGTGACTCTAGAGCCCCAGAGAAAGTCAGCGTCACACTTTTAATGCGCTCCTAAAATCTTAAAGCTGAATTACAAAGTGAATACAAATGTTCTGCCTCAGCAGAATATCACTTTAAGTCGTATCCTTCAAGAATGGTGAGTCATTTCATCTCCCCTCTTCTTTATATACCAGTCGGCGCACGGAGCTCAGTTCTCCCATCGCCAAAGCTGTCTGCCGCATGTCTAGCCTCAGTCTCAGTTTAGTGCCAACCCTTTACCCTTGGCACTGCCGCTGGGTCTGGTTGGCACCTTGGTATCACTGAAGCCCAATCCTGGGAAAAAAGACTTTCCAGAAGCAAGCCAGAGCTTGGGATTACTAGGACTTAATTTACCGTAAAGTAATCTCTTTGAGACGGTACAGCCAAGTAAAGAAAACTTTCATTTGTTTTCCAGATCAGAACAATTTTTTAAAGTCAGTACAGCTGTCAATTTCCTACCATAGTTACTTTAAACTGTACTCATTAGAGGAGGAGTTTTATTAAGGAAGATTGGTGTAATGTGCCTTTTCTCTTTGTGCGTCTTTGTTTAGTAATGTGTTTAGAATGGGTACATTTTGGGAAGAATGTGAGAAAGACAGGCTGTGACAGGCTGCTGCTTTCAGATGATTCCACAGAGGGCACGTCAGAACACCCACAAGCTCTAGGACTGTCTGGGAACTAAAACCCACTCCTTTGCATTTCCTTTGATATCTCGAGCCAATCACTGAGTGTTAGGGCAACATCTGGTACTGTGCCACGCCACACCAGCATCCAACAGTTTCTGTGAGAAAAAAAGCACATCTCTCAGAAATGTGCCACAGCGTGATTTGGTCTCCTTTTTTAGCAGGTAGCACCGATGTGTTTGGTGCCGGATGAATAGTTTGGTGTCTAGGACTTAAAAGATGTCTTTGTGTGGAAGCCAGGCTGTGAAGGTGGCAGATTTCGTGATGCACCATCAGCTGCATAACCAACAGCGTGGCAGGGACAAATACAACGTGGCTTGAGTGGATGATTCCAGGCAGAGCGATTAATGCAAAGAACTGATAAGGAAAAAGACAAATAATGGATAACTAAAGAAAAGCATGCAAATGTTTATAGGGTATAGCTTCGTGTCTAGTTCTTGCTTTTCTTTGTCTACTAGTATTGACTGTAGTTACTATAATGAAGCTGTCTGGTACTGATGCCCTAAGTGACTTACAAGTCCAGTGATGCACCCAAAGTCCTTCCATCAATAGCAATTGCACCATAATGTGATTAACCTTTAAACATCTGTGTTATTGGCGTGCAGGTGGATTTGCTTGTTCTGCCTCACAAGTTTCAGAATTTGTAGGATCATCTGCTGATGTGAAGTGACGTGCACAGGAGCAGCATGAGGTTTTCTACGGGTTTTATGTCAGTGTTTTTAGTGATTATTTGTCCATTAATTATATGCATTAATAAATAAGGCGTTAATATAACATGTTTTCTAGTTTCTTTTGTTCTTATAAGCAGCTGTGTGATTATTTTACACATCAAAGTCTGTTTACAGGTCTGGAGTTGTACTAAATTACCGATCATGTGAAAACTGTTTTTATAAAGCTGTGTGACTGCAGGGGAAAAATATTTAAATTATGTCAATGTCAATAAAGAAAGGAATTTACCAGAATACTGTGTGGCAGCTTGAGGCCAATGACTTGAGGCTACATTAGCTGCTACAAGGATAGGCAGTCAAATTTCCAGCCAACTGGCAGCAGAGCTTCATTGTGGGTAACATAAGCGCCAGAGCCGATGAGGAAGAAAAGACTATATTTGTGGTTTGACATTTTTGTCTATGGTGATTTTGTGGTGTTAAATTAATGGGATAATCTTTTAAGCTCATCTAAACCCTCCAGTTTATCTTAACATCCCTTGTGGGGCAATGACCAGGAGGCTGGGAACCGCTAAAGTACAGGACACCATTTGTACTGCAAAAGAATGAAATAGAGAGATAGTCTTGGGAGAGAGTATATTTGATTTAATACATTATAATTAATTCACAAACCCATATGGTAATGATTTCCCTATTTTTATCTGCTACCTTCACTCACTTTTATACTACCTCCTATCTAATTCTCTTTCCTGCCCACATGTCACTTCCTCACATATCTCACACATCGCATTTGTTCGGCTGACATCCTGGCGCACAACCATTTCTTAATCTTCTCCTTTTTTTCTTCTCTTTATCTCATCCGTCTTTGCTTTGCTCTCCCCCCACCTTCCTACGCTCTCTGCCTGCAGCAAACAGTGCGGCCCACCTTCTTTGCCAGGAAGTTCGAAGCCAGCGTTAACCAGGAGATAGTGAACCAGCTGGATGCCTACCTGTTTGGACCATTTCCCCAGGGGACGCTGGCATTGAACTCATACTGGGAGAACGTGTACGACGAGCCAGATGGCGTGGCCAGCCTGTCCGACGCACAGCTAACGTACTACCATGCTTTCTCGCGACTGGGCCTGGCCAGGGCTGCCGCCTCGCTGCAGGGGAACCCGAAGGATCACAGCTGCAGGTTAGTTTTGTGAAGATGTGCACAATACACAATCCCCGCAGACGTCCATGTATGCATGCAAATAGTTCTCAGGCCCTTGATCTTCTGTCCAGCCACACCCACACGCACTCATTATCATTATTATACGCCGCACCTGCACCTACATCCACAGGTGCACTCCAGTTTGCTTTCGCTGTCAAAAGCAAGCCATACACATAGTATACGAAGCCACAACATAGAGTATACAAAAGCATTTTGTTTGTCTGCTGATGCATTATCTCACATAGATCACATGTCATGGAAATAAGATAACAATGAACAGTACCAGTCAGCAACTGGGAACTCTGGGTAATGCTATTCATTTTGTAACACAATATGACACTCAATTTATCCGTCAGATAATGACGCTATATAGGTCATAACATTGAAAGCTGGCCTTTATGCTAGGGTATAATTAGTGGAAATGCACGAATTCCAGAGTGCTGTTAACATACAGTGTGTGGTTAAATTAAAAGGGAAAACCACAGTATGCGTTCATATTTAACAGGCAAATGGAACATTTCAGCTTCATGTCTTTTAGTAGGATTTTTAATAGCATATGCTTTCATCAGTTTAGTTTATTTGCACAGTGATGAGACCTGTATGCAAAAGAGTAACAAATTCAGTATGCTAATGTGGAACAGAAAGGGGAAGCGTAAACTGCTAATTTGCGTACATGCGACACAAGGCCCCATGCATCTCAGTGCATCCAGGAAACAAACGCCTACAACATCTTAATGATGTCAGCAAACATTAACACAGCTTGGCCCCACATGACCAGGAACAAAAAAACATAATAGAAAACAGCATGAAGGCAGGCTGTTTGAACAGCGTATGGTGGCAAACGGTGATATGATCTGTCGTAGCTTTTGTTGGGAGTCATCCAAGCTGCCAGTCTGTGTTTCCTCTCATGAAACTTTCAAAAATCATCAGGTGTCTTCGAAGACAGTTTCACTTGCAGTTTATAGAGTAAGTCAAGAAGGCAACACGAATGCCATTACCTCAGCTGGAGCGCGCTGCATGTGAGCTGAGATAGTTTGCTCCTCACAAGCAAGTCCCCACTATAGCAAGGCGTCCGATGCCCTGCTGCATTGTGGGTGTTCTGTGAAATCTAGTAGGTAAAGCCAGGCAGTGAAAGAAGGCATGGTTTCAAAGTCAAACTTCAAAACCATCTCGCGGCTACAGCTGTTGTTATTCAAACACTGTGCATCTGTTAAAATAGAGAGCTGGAGCACAGGACAGGTGTGCATGTGTGTGTGTCTGCACGAACGAGAGAAAGTAGAGGCTTCAAACACACAACTTATATTAGTTTCCAATCACTGAGAGGGCAGAGGTCATAGATTAAGAAAACAGAAAGAAATGCTTTAAATATCTGCATGTGTGTGTGTAGTGTGGGTTTGTTTGTGTTTAGGTAAGCGCCTCGTAATTGATGCTGTTAATGTGTCTGTTAACATACATGGTAAATGTATGTCATATAGCGCTTTTCTACTCTATCTCAGCCCTTAAAGCGTTTTACACAACTTGTCTCATTCGCCCATTCATACAAGCACGTTTCTTTTTCTATGTTCTTTCTATGCAAGTGCTTTCTATCTAACACGCACACACATTAATAGTCCACTGGATGCATCAGAGAGCAACTTGCGATTAGTATATATACTGCATGCAGACTGGAGGGATCAAACAACCAACTTTCTGATTAGCAGATGACACAAGTTGTCAAACCTTTTTCCTTCATGCCCCACTAGAGAAGACAAAAAAGTTTATACCCAACACCCCACAGTTTTTAGCAATCATTAACAATAACAAGGGACCCAGGTTGAAATTATACTTCAATAAAGGTCAGTACAATAGCATCAGTAAAGTGTTTATTTTCCCTAAAATAAAAATCTATTCACTCAGCTTATTCGACTACTTGTACCCGCATTTAAATAATTGATAGCTTAGAGAAAGCGAGTGATTACGCTGGTATGTGTGGTTCTTTCTTGAATTACCACAAGCACAATTTTAATAAGCAGAAATTGCTGTTAAACAATCCTATGCATTTTTTTACAGTAACCGCTGGTGTGTTTTTTCCACAGTGAGTCACAGGATTAGAAAAAAGTAAACCTGGAAGCTTACCCAACATTAGCCCCAGGTTGTACCTTTCATGTATTAGCATTACATTAGAGGCATGACAACACCTCTACCTGGCTATCTTTGAAAAACACAGTAGGTTTTTTAACCACACTAAACCACTTTGAGGTAATCCCGGAATCCTCACAGCACCTTTTCACCACTGGGAAGATATATGTTTTTTAAATTAAATATGTCTGCTGCACAGTAAATACAAAAAATGTAACAAAGTCTTGAAGCTATGTACCTGACGATATTAGAATATTGATAATCTGTCTGCATGTACAAAATTGTGTTAAATGCAAAAATGTGCATTTATCCACTTTGATTACTAAAGACAGCAATAGAAATATTGAAAAAAATATTCTTTGTTTAGCACATTAGATATGTTAAATGTGTTAAATGTGTTTCACTTTGATTTTTATGTAGTGATAACACATCAGAGAGGCAGGCTGGGGCTAAAGAACATTATAACAAATGTTATAATGTGATATTTTAGTCTCATAATGTGGTCTTAATTTTCCATAGCGTCATAGGATGTCATAACTTAGTGCTTGGTCTCACAGTTCTCGCTTGTCTTTTGTGTTTTACGTCACAAAAGTGTTTCCAGCTGAATCGCTGGCTTGTGATTTTTGTAATTCCACCACTCTGTGGTTTATTAACGTAATAATTAAACACACAATGTGTGTGCTGGCACTCTGCAAGGCCTGCCTGGAGCTGTCCTGTTTAAGTTTTATTGATCTGTAATTTAGTTCGTGAGCCGAGTAATTAAAGCTGATCACGTTTTTGCTTAAAGCGAGCCCCAGCAAAGCTCACATTTGAAAATATATCTTTTTCAAGTGTCGGTGTGATGTCTCGAGTCTGCTCACATATGGTGTGCGTGTGTAAATGTGTTTGTGTGTGTGTGGCCACGTGTTTTGCATGCATTTCAAATTCAGATGTGCTACCAACAGATGGATGGGTCAACTTCATTGTGAGACCTGAGCAGCAGAGAGAGAGAAAAAGGGACACAGAGAGTGATTTGGCTCTTTTAGCAGCCTGCTGTGACTCAATTGGAGAGATTGTGGAGTAAAAGCCTGAATGGAGCTTCTGTGCAGGCTACGCCCTTGCCCCCTGCTCTCTGCTTCTCACACTGGCAGCCACGTCTTTTTTGGGAAAGATGGGACAGAAAGCAGAATGAAGGAAGAAGAGCGATGAGGGGAAAGGAGGAAAAAGCAGGTGGGAAAATGTAGAAGAGGAGAAAAAGAGAGACTCGGGGAAAAAGAGCTGGAGTGGAGGGAGTGTGCAATGCTATTCTTGTGAGTGTAAATATTTGCTGTTCTGCTTGTCAGGGTAGCATTTACCAGGACGGGTTGACTCCTGGTCCTTTACTGGAATACTGATGAGGCCATAGGCACAGGGGAGCAGGGAGAAACAGTGCGTGGATGTGCGTTTGTGTGTGTTAAGCTGTGCAACCCAAAAAAAAAAGGAGGAATAAAGAGGAGTTTAAGGAAGCAGAAGGATGAGAAATCTGGGCGAGAAGGACTCAGGACGTGTGCAGACAGCAGCTGCGGCGTGCTCCCCAGCAGTGCCTGCCCTGGCCCCTTTTTTGTTTTTCCAGAAGTCACTCCGGCTGGGTGCCCTGAGGGCAGACCCTCTGTCACGTATGAAGCGACACACACAAATAAACAACAGACTAATCAGAGGGGCAAGACCTTTATTCAGCTTCAGCTGACTGGATGACCCAGTTCAACTTTGTTCAGCTGTCTTGTAATGCTTTAGTTGGGTTTTGTCCGTGTGTGTGTGTGTGTGTGTGTGTGTATGTGTGTGTGTCTGTGACTAATCTGAATATGCTGCCAATGCAGCCCATGACTATTCTGTAATTTTCAGACCACTGTGGTGCCGCCTGTCACGTGTCTTCTTAATGCCATCCCTTCCACTTCAGAGCACATGTTAAAGCAACCAGCACATTGTAGCACATGAAACTTTGTTGTTTACTCAGAAGTTCTTAAGGGTACTTCAGCAGTTCATATCTGATCTGGGATCTACTGCAGCAGCAGTCATGAACCCACAAAGTGTGGACACAGCAACTCACAAGCAGTGCGGTTTGGGAATTATCTGCCTAGTTGACACATGTCTTTTACCAATTGGATTTCTGTTAAAGGTCATTGAATTAATGTCCGCTGTGTCACACAATCACACAGCACATTGACTCTCCACTAACCTTCACGGCAAGCATTCATTAGCATCCAGCCACATTAGCATGTCCAAGGCCCCCCAGACCTTATCCACATGAATCTTGATATTCTCCTCTTCTTACAGTATCAGCTTTGAAAAGCAGCACCGTCAAGTAGGTAGGTCAGAAGGTATCGGGTTTGCTAATGGATTCTCATTTTCTCAACGCTCCATCAGGTATTTCCCCATGGGCCACCCAGTATCAGTGCATCTCTACTTCCAGTCAGACCAGTTCCAGGGCTATCTGGTCAAGCACCATGCTACTAACCTGGCAACAAGCAAGCTGGAGACCATGGAGACCTGGGTGGCACCCACAAAGAACTTCAAGTTAACCACTCCTCCTACGAGCACATTCAGCAGGTTGCAGTTCGCAGAGGTGAGTCAGCATATTAGTCTGCGTGCCCTTGCATTCATTTTTAATTTGAATTCGCTTGTTTGGCATGAGTCACAAAACAATCAGTCAGCCGCTGCCAGTGTCAGAAAATGAGTTCCATTAAAACTCTGAGCAGCACACAGCAAAAACACACTCCTCAGCATATAATTAGAGGTGAGATATACAGCTCATTGCCATGGTGACCTCATATATCGCCCTTGCCAAGACTCATAGCGGCGCATCTCCACACAATTAAACTGGTGCCTGTAATGGCCTTGTAAAATGTAAATTGATTGAATTCATCCCAGTTTACAGGGATGAGCGCTTCATGTGCTGCTTATTTGTTGTTTCCTAATAGAACGTCTTCTCACCTTCACACTGGAATGCTTCCCTTGATTGTCTTGTTATGTTAATGTGTGTTTCTGTTTACCACAACGCCTGTTTAGGATACAGCCACTCGGCTGTGATGTGACAGCCACAGAGTGTCTTTTTAAAAAGGACAAAATTAACTGAGTGAATGCAAATTGACCTTTTTCTCTGCTTTTATCGTGCAGAGCTTTAGTAGGAGGCAGAAATGTCAACAAATTTGCGAACGAATTTGTTTGTGCCCGCGGACAATGCTCGTGCACCTGGATACACTTTGACCACGTTCGACCTTTTGCGGCGCTCTCAGTCTGAACACGAAGGGATGCAGACGCCCAGCCGACGTGTGGCTCCCTCTTGCTAAGCCCTGTTTGTCTGTCTAACCTATGAAACCGTGAGTGACAGAGAAGTGATGTGAGCTGTGGCTTTTATCTGAATGCTCAGCCTGAGAAAACATTCTCTGTCTAGCACTGTGTAGTGGCTGTCAGTCAATCAGTTTGTCCATCTGTCATTCAAAATACAAGACGAAAACGACAGCACGGTGTAGCTGCAGCAGCGCACTGCCTTTTGTCAAATTTGTAGATATGGACCATTATACTATAGCTATATACTGGGGTTTGCTAGATAAACCATATGGTTGGCTTAACAATGGTTTCCTTGTCCTCCTTTGGATATAAAGAAAGACAGATATGTCTTTTCACTCCCCTGTTGCTGCCTTTATAGGCATTTGTTACAGCACTTTGGTACAGGACCGCTTAAAACCTGCACATTAAAAACCAGTATTTCACCTCAAGTCAGATTTGACATTGAGAGGCATTTTAAGCTGTGCATAAATCCTACTGCACCATGACTAACTTTAACTGAAGATTGTGTCCTCATTCCACCACAGTGTAGATAATTTATGTGGACATACATGGGAGGAAAAAATAGTAGCAACATGTTATGATGTAATGTAACAGAATACAATGTAGAAAAACAAGTGTAATGCTTCTGACAAAGTGTATGGATTTTTGAGCATTTTAGCTTGAAACAGCTGGGACCTTTCTTTGTGGAGCTCTTCCCATTCTCTCCGTTACGTCCCAAAGACATGTAGGTGTTTAGTTAGCTGATAGACTTTAAACTCAATGTAGATGTGAGTGGACGGATGTCTGTGTCACTCCTGCGACAGACTGGCACCTTGTCCAGATGTCCACAGCAAGAAGGTGAACATCTGGTGTGGAGTTTGCATGTGCTTCCCTTGTTTGCGTGGGTTTCATCCGGCCTCATCCCACTCTGCTTTTTCTTCCACACATGAAATTTGGACAATGATGTAACTACCTTTAAATTTACTGGACTGGTACATGGACTATTCTCACAATAGCACAAATCATTTATTGTCCCATTCATGTCAGATGTTTGCATTTTTCTTTTTTTGGATAACGTCTAGAAACGTTTAGCTCCAGAAAAACATGTCCAAGAATAACTCCAGTTTGTGCTTTTATAACAGAAATTGTCTTGTTTTCTCTTGTTTTCTACTCATTGCACCACTGTGCATGTTTATTAGCATCCATCCATCTTGCCTCGGTAGCATAATGTGTGTCCCCCGGAGAGTCCTCTGGTGCTGCTAGTAGACACCTGTATTTGATTACGACTCCAAAAAGTGTCCCTAATAAGCCTGCGAATGCAGCCTCGAGGGGCATTTGTGCCCTATGTTTTTAAGCAGGGCCAGATGTAGAGTGGGACCGTCCATGACCTCGCTTGATAAAACTGACCAGACTTATTTAATGGAAGTGTCAACCTATAGGCGCCGACTGCCCGATGACATGGAGAAAAGGTTTGCAGGGTTACTGGGTCACAGAGAAAAAATGAACTGTAGCTGGATTATGAGAATAGAGTGTTTTATGCGTTCTATTAAGTCAGGTACAGAGCATGAAACAAGTAATACAGGTAATAATGGTGAACAATGAATTTGGAGAAAAGTAATGAGAGTGATGATATCCAGGTTATTATCAAGTTTTTTTATTTTTGTTTTTTGTCAGGTCAACAGCAGACGATAAATGAGGGCTAAATGTTTCAAACGTAGCAGAGGCTGTTAGTAATTGCTGGTTAAGAGCGGAAAATCTGAATAAATGGTCCAATTGGGTGGAAAGTGTGAGTGAACAGACTGGTAGAAAAATGTAGTAATTGGACAAAGAGCGTAGAGCCACAATGAGGTTGCCAGATCAGCATTTGTTCCACCTAAGCGTGTTCTTCTAAGTACAGCTATAAGCGAAAGAAGGTTGTGAGCCCCTGACTTGGTTAGCACTCATAAGCCTTGATTGAGTGTTGGTCTTAAGCCAAAGCTTATAGGGTAGGAGCACCAAGGGACAGGTTGAGTGTGGAGGTCATCGTAAGCTATAGGCTGAAGTAGGCAGGAAGTTAATCCCTGTTCGACCTACTTTCATACTCGAAGGAAGAGTTTTCTGGTACTGGTTCCATCTCTTATCCACAGATATACCTTGAACGTCATCACCAGGAGAGAAATATGTTAGTGGAAAACAATAATTGCAGTCTTTAAAACAATAAACTTTATGAATGTAGTTAAAATGTTCCAGCAAACTTTTGCTATTGCTAAAACACTGCCATGTCTTTGCAAAAAGACCTCAAGTGTTCTGTATAAATAAACAGCAGATCAGTTTATACACCAATCAGTCACAACATTAAACAAGCCTAATGTTAAGTAGTTCTGGCTTGTAGTGTGGTGTCTGGCCTCGGGATGTTGGCAAAGGATCGTCCATGTTCGGGCACATCCAACTGATGCTGTATTGGATTAATATCTGGGGAGTTTGAAGGCCGTGAGGCCTTTTTTGCGTTGCTGAGCAGTTTTTGTGATGCGTTAGGGTGTATTTGTCCTCCTAGAAGAGTTTGTTTGGATTGCAAAACTGTTTTTGTGGGTGGTACGTGTTAAAGTTACATCTCAATACTATTTTTTTTTTACACTTTTGTGGTAAAAATGGCCTTCTGTCCAGTATTTCTGTTGTAACCAGGATAGACCTTGACCTTTGGTCATGAGGCCAGACAGCAGTCGGGCAAGTTGCCTGTGCATCTTATTAACTTATGTGTCCTTCCACGCTATGTGTATGTTGGTACAGAAGTCTGTGGAATAGAGAAAGGAGACTGCCCACTCGTCTGGCCTGAAACTTGGAATGCAGATGTGCATAATTTATATTGTGCATAGTAGATGCTTGTTGCTAAATAAACTGCAAGAACTAGAAGCAGGTCTCAGAGGGTTCCCCTCCAGGCACGTGAACACTGTCACAATCTTCTTCTTACAGCTCAGTTTAGACAGCCATCTGCAAGTTTTCTGGTAGTGGAAAACAGTGTTATTTCTCTCCAACTGCTCCTTTTCACTTCCTCCTGGGGCCTTGAAGGAGAGTGTTGCTAGCCATATGAGCGTTAGTGTGCATTAGCGAATCAGTATTGAATAAAGTAATGAGCTACAGAGGTGCGGGACAAGAGAGCTGATTAGTAATTTAAGGGGCAAGGTCCAAGGGGCAGATATGGCAGAGGTCAGTCCAATAATTGAGAGGAAAGTGAGGTGTGTTTAATTGATGACAAAACACACACTGTTTCTGTGCGTGTCTCATTTATGCAAGTGGTGTCTATTTATACTGTACATGGTAATCGCAGTTCTCAGAGGACCTAATGCAGAGTCAATTCCAGTCAGGCATTGATCGTCCGGCTGGGTGAGGCTGTGTTAATCAGCTACTATTGTAAGGATGAGCGCTTCTTAAAGCCGCCATCCCTCTCACATTTCTGCAAACACCCTAGACATCTTTTATTGTCAGAGCCTGTGTGTGTGTGCGTGTATGTGGGCCTCCCTCTCTATCACTCTGTCTCACAGTTTTGCAGTCTCTGCAACACACACATAAAATAATTTAGATTACTTTTTTTTAAGTTGACCACAGCAAAGATATTAAACACAATTACTGTACTTGTGTTCCTGTTGTTATGATTTGTCTGTCTTACCGCTGGATCTCTTTTGTTCTTTCTTATTGCGGGATGTTTTGTAGCGGGACTTTTGGCAAAATATCAGTTAGAAAGACATAACCAATAACCTGAAAACATGTGTATTCTAAATGTTAATTATGTAAGCTTAGAGGACATTATAATCTTAAAGTGGCTCATTGTTCCATTGGCAGCCCTCCAGTGTTTTGCAGGCTGGCAGCTTCTGCAGCCAGAGGCACTGTATGTCTCCTAACTCGCCAAAGATATATTTGACTTACTGCTACTGTTTGTTAAATTTATCTCAAAATTCACTCAAAGAATAGCGCTTTCTCTGATTTTGTGGAAGCATTGAAACCCGGTTTTTATTGAGCTTTTCTCCCTAGATGCTTTTTTTTATCCGTCAAAAAGCTGCGGTTCCCTGTCTCTGCATATAATCAGTGTCTTCCTCTATTTGAGATTTTTTACTTATTTAGGGTTTTAATCATCTCCACTGTTGTTTCTGTTTAAGACAAATAGTGTTCACACTGGTGTTGGTGTTCACTGCCTTCTGATTTTGTCTTTGTGTGAAACGGGAGTGCGTTTGATTTTCACCCCTTTGAGATATCTTTTTTTCAGCATGACTCCTTAGCCTCATAGAGTCAGTCGTAATAGCAAAACTGTAGCCAAATTTACTTAAAAGTGCTTGTCAGAACAATCAGACTTGTCAGCTTTTGCAGATTAAAATAGTATATAACAGCTGTGTTGAGAGTAGGGCTGAAGTGCAGGGCTTTTAAATAAAAATAAAAAAATGCATACTTAAAATGACTCCCTATGATAACATAGTTGAGATATCACTCAGCTAGTTGATATATTGACAACAGGTTACAGAATTTGGTGGCCATTAATAAAAAATGTTTTGTTTTTTAAATAAAGACTCAATCTGTAATTAGCTTTTTCATCATTCTGTGAGCAACAGTGATGGTGTGGCATTACTCCAAAACAGCACAGGAGCACTATGAAAGGGAGCTGGTTACCTCGCTGAGAAGTTGGAGGTGTGCAGCCTCACACCTGCAGTGAGAGGCTGCACATTACTTCCTGCAATATTTCAAGCTGTCCAGAAAAGTTGAAAAAGCTTGTTGCCTTTTGCATTTTTATGAACAATCATTTTCCCCCACTTAAATGTTTTTAATGTGTTGCAGCAGCTCCTGTGCGTTTTTGCTGTTGTCTCTCTGCTTGTCTTTGTTCTCACCCCAGCCTATCACCAACTCACGTGCCTATTCTTTCTCTTCTGGGGCAGATTGGGACAGAATGGGATGCCAAAGAACGCATTTTCAGAAACTTTGGCGGCCTAATGGGTCCCATGGATGAGACGGTGGGCATGCAGAAGTGGGTTAAAGGGCCAAACGTCACCGTCACGGTTGTGTGGATCGACCCTACCAACGTCATCGCAGCCACTTATGACATTTTGATTGATGCAAGCGCCGAGTTTACCCACTATCGCCCACCGCTCAACCAGCCTCTGCGGCCCGGTGTGTGGAACGTCCGCATCCTGCATCACTGGAGTCCTGTAGCGGAGATGCGCTTCCTCATTGCCCCATTGGCTTATAACAAACACCAGCCCATACGACAAGGTGAGAAAGAGATTCAAGTTGTCTCTGTGGTAGAAGGCTCATGTATAAGTAGCACTTGCCATTTGTTTCAGCTTTAGCGTAACATAAAATTATTATTGATTGTGTTATTTGCAAAAGTAGCCTTACTAAGCGTATTGCACTGATGTGCTATTCCTCAACAAAAGATGACCATTCATCAAAAAAAATACAGAGGGTGTTTTTCTAAATGTCAAACATTTCTCTGCTCGTGGAGGTTTAGTGGAAGCTCTGCAATTACTGTATGGACCTTGAAAGTGCAATTCAATACAGCATCACAGTTTGTGATGCATATAATATTGAGTCTTTGTGAAACCGTGTCATAAAAAAGACTTGGGTAGTAATTTTGTGGTGTGTTTTCTGGGTTTTCTGTCATTATACCGTCATACTTTTGGTCCTTTATGTTTCAAAGGACATCTGTAGTTGCTTGGTGATGAACATTTTATGAAGTCGACATACCGAGTCTTAGAGAGCCCTAAAAGTCAAATTTTAGTCAGGAGTTTGGCTCTTTTGTGGAACCTCCTTACACTTATTTATGCATCCATGGAAGGCCAGAGGTGAAGAGACCAGAAGCAACATGTTCGTAGCGAACAAAGCAGGCATCAGTCACAACAGATTGAGTCATACGCAGTGCGACAGGCAGAATTGCTGTGGAAGTGGCTTGTAAAGGGGCTTACACATGCGGAACAATCACAGGCAGATTAAAGCAAGGTTAACAGGCATCCATGAGATCTGCCAATTGGATGTGTGAAAGTGTAGATATCAGCTGATATAAGCTGGCACTAAGAATATGGTCCACAAAGCTCATTGTGCTTTTAAAAAATAATAATAATCAAGCAGAACTGATGAGATCACTTTGATAAAAATCAACAATCTTCATGAATTTTCTTAAGTGTCCTTTTTTTAAATTCCTGCAGTAATTCCCACATGTCAATATCAGCTCAAAGGACTGAATGGGATCAGTTTTATATTGTGCTCTTTACACAACAGGTCACGTCTAAAAGAAGCGATTGCTGATTTAGGTGTTTCGAAATGTGTGCACAGGCACACACGCAAATGCACACAGCCTTGCATTTGCAGCGATGCCCTTTCTAATCAAGCCTCTGGGCCTCGGCAGACCCTGGTTATTTGTCATCAAGTCAACCCTAATAACCCAGCGAGCTGCTCATACATACTAAGCAGAGTGTTAAACAACAGTGCACTTAGCCCTCCGAAAACAGTGACACAATTAAATCAATCAGTCAGCATGGATAAGGGGCAGCACTGCATTCTTGTAATCCATAAGCAGCCAAGTTGCTTTGAAAGTCACATGAGAGCTGAGACGCCAGCTTTGGCATAATCATGTATTTCACTGTTTAATAATTTCACTGAGCTTTTTAATGATAAAGGGGAACAGCACATGGCATTTTTTTATTTTTCACCTGAATCTCTGTGGCTACAAGAGTAAGATGAATATTAATAAAAAATGGTGATATTATAAATATCACTTAGATTTTTTTTAAGTCACTGTGCATTATGCAGTTATGTTTCTACTGATGTATGGATAGAAACGGCTGCTGTGTGAGCTCAGTCTTTTTGTCCAAAACAAAGGGCCTTCTTACAGTTACATACTGAACCTCTGTTACAGTGCATCAAGAAATAGTAAATACCACAATTTAAGATATTCCCAGGTATTTTGAATTTTGGATTTTTTTTCTTTCCTTAAAGTAACATTGAAACATTGTATTTGTTGTATTTTTAACCTAAAATCTATTTAATATTTTTTCTAAATCTGCAGTTTCTGTTTCTATTTTTAAAAGCACATTTTAAGAATCTGTTATAAGTGAGACGTGAAACAGAACAGACAAAGCTATGTTAATGGTCAACACAGGTTTTTAGGGTTTTTTTTAAAAATACATTTGGCTTATTAAAACTTAAATATAGGATTAGGTAATAAAGTAACCATTGACTCCAGCTGTCAGGTAAGTGTAAGATAGTAAAAAGTAAAATATACAGTCAATGCAGTGAAGCAGAAATATTCAGTACGATACAAAGATTACACTTGCACTTGAATAAATGTGTCTAATATTGCAAGCCAGCTATACACATTAAGTTGGGCTGGGAGCTGAGAGAGCTCCCTCAGAAGGATCGAGCACTTTTTAAACTCTGATTAGATACTTTAAAGCAGGGAACCATGAAAATTTTGGCTTGAAGTAAAATATCCATGGACATCAAAGAAAAGCTGCTTTAATTTTTCTGCTATAGCCGTACTTTGTTGCAGGACACAGCTTACTGTTACTTTTACTGTAATTTTTAGCAGACTAAAGATTAATATAAAGATTGTGGTAAAGCTGACATTTTTGAGTCACTTCACTTACATTCTCATTTCGTCTTATACAACATTCAGTTCAATTCAATTCAGATTTCTTTATATAGTGCCAAATCACAACAGTCGCCTCGAGGTGCTTTATATTATAAGGTAGACCCTACAATAATACATGGGAAATACAGGGGAATACAGGGAAAAACCCATCAATCATTTGACCCCCTATGAGCAAGCACTTTGGTGACAGTGGGAAGGAAAAACTCCCTTTTAACAGGAAGAAACTTCCTGCAGAACCAGGCTCAGGGAGGGGCAGGGCCATCTGCTGCGACCGGTTGGGGTGAGAGAAGGAAGACGGGATAAAGACATGCTGTGGAAGAGAGACAGAGATTAATAACAAGTACAATTCAATGCAGAGAAGTCTATTAACACATAGTGAGTGAGAAAGGTGACTGGAAAGGAAATACTCAATGCATCATGGGAGTCCCCCAGCAGCCTACACCTATTGCAGCAAAACTAAGGGAGGATTCAATGTCACCTTATCCAGCCCTAACTATATGCTTTAGCAAAAAGGAAAGTTTTAAGCCTAATCTTAAAAGTAGAGATAGTGTCTGTCTCCTCAATCCAAACTGGAAGCTGGTTGCATAGAATAGGGGCCTGAAAACTAAAGGCTCTGCCTCCCATTCTACTTTTAAATACTCTAGGAACAACAAGTAAGCCTGCAGTACGAGAGCGAAGTGCCCTAATGGGGTGATATGGTACTACAAGGTCATGTGTTTACATCGAGTCTGCTACAGAAAAACATGTCAGCTGTGAAACTGCAAGCAGAAATTCAGTGCATCAATATGCTGTAAATATGAAATATTGTTAGTTAGTGTTGGATGTGGGGAGCGATGTGGGGCATCTCTTTAGCTTACTTTGGATCCGGACTTTTGCCTTTAACTGATACATCACCCGAAGTGGCTGACGGAAAATAAAGTTGAGTCTTTAAAATTTATAACGTAAGGCTACATAATTATTAGACCGGCTAAGTTAATAATGTTTGTGTTTAATTTATAGTTATTATGTAATAATCTTCTGTTTGTTTTTCTTGATGTGTGTTGTAATGTGTTCTTTGGTTATTAGCTATTTCATGAGTCCACATATAATTTATTGCCATGGCTGACATCAGGTTTCCCTCCTAAATGGTGTGCCAGTAAAACTTTACGATGTGGCCTTCCATGCGCAAAGAGAGCGAGCAGCAGACGCATGCATATACAAAAACTCTACACAGATGCATGACTTCATACTGCTGCCACAAAGCAAGCTGGCATTGGTTGGCCACTGCCATGTCAGACTGCATCTTTCTGTCATCAGTGTGCAAAAAGTGCTGAAGTCTGCTAACATCTGGATGAGAGGAAGCTTGTGTTAGAAGGGATGGCTAGCACCCCAGTTAGAGTGCCAGTGAGGAATTTAAAGCTTCACTGGAGCTCAGGGTGGAGAGGGTGTTTTAAGGAGAAGTTCTGTCTATGTTTACCATCTTCCTTCAGAGCATAACCGTCATGGGAAGAAAGGATGACTTCATGTCTTGAATATTCCTCACTATTTCCAGAAAGTCAGCACTGCAGTAGCCTAACAAACCACATCAAAAGAGAAGATTTAGAGGGTCCAGTTGTATAAAAAAATCAATGCAAGCATCCAATTTACACTTTTAAGATAATAAGAAAGAAAGTCACGTTCACTTCTTTGATATTGTACCTTTTTCCCT
Organism: Pelmatolapia mariae; assembly: GCF_036321145.2. Lineage (NCBI taxonomy): Eukaryota > Metazoa > Chordata > Actinopteri > Cichliformes > Cichlidae > Pelmatolapia > Pelmatolapia mariae. Next base: position 36,400,383 of record NC_086232.1, read on the forward strand.
TTTCCCCCTTTTCTCCATGCTTACTGATCTCCCAACTTTTTCCCCCTTCTGCAATCTGCATTTTTGACCACTGACTACCACCTTTTTTGCTCACTGTCTATAACTTCTTTGTCTGCTCTCTCTTTCTTGCTTCCCACAAACCTCCAGAGGATACTCTGAAGCTCCACAATGGGCCAGCTAAGAATAGCTACATGGAGCAGAGTTTCCACGGCCTCAACCCGGTGCTCAACATCCCTGTCAGTCTGAGTTACGTGGAGCAGGCCAAGAGGAACACGGCCCTGACCGGCCCTGAGCTCGAGCGTTGGATAGACAGCCTGGTGGGCGAGTTGTGGGAGGCAGCTGACGTCTGTGCTGTGGGCCCTACGGCCTGTCCTGTCATGCAGGCGTGCCCCAAGAGCCCGTGGAGCTCCATGAGCCCAGACCCCAAATCTCAGCTGGGAGCACCTCGTGCCAATGGTCGTATCAGGTAGCAGCAAGGCCTCCAGCTGGACAGGAGGTCGTGGCACTGTTTATCTTTATTTATTTGAGGTGTTTGTTGCAGATGACAGGGGGGTGAGTGTTCTCCATCTCTTGCGGAAGATATTGAAATCAAAAGAAAAAGTGGATTTTGGGGGGACAGAAAGCGAAGGGGAACATTTTCCTCCCACAGTATTCCTTTTTTAGGGGATTATGCTGGCTTTGCTATTTCAGTTTCTCTGTGTATTTATTTTTCTTCTCACGGCTGAGTTTTACTGTGATCAAACATTGCAATTTTCAAGCATTTATTTGGCTGCTGAGTGAATTATAAAGTCAGCTTTTAATGCCTCGCACAGGGCACATGGGTCAAGTGAGTGCGGGCTATCGACACTGCTAGCAGACCAGGTTCTGCTGCGATAAGGCCTTAGTATTAAGACATACACAAGAAGATAGCTGGGTACTGAATTAAATGTGCCTACTTAGAGTTTATGTCAGCACCAACAAAATGACACAGTGTGTGAGTATTCACATATCCCCAGTTGAACAGATTATTTTGTGCCCACTCAAACATCGTCAGTAAAAGCAAATTTCTCATTTTTAAGTTTCTTAAGTTTGTACATGAGTAGAACAACTCAAAACGTAGTTCATATCAGTGCCTGATTAGATTGTTGAACGTTTTGTTGCTTGGCTAAATCTTCACCAGTCACATTTTGTTGTAAAACTGCAAAAAAGAGAGAAGAAAACAAGTACAGTCACTTTCTCAGAGTAATTGGAGGCTACGGGGTTCTATTAGGAATTTCATGTAGAGATTTTAGTGTTAAAAATGTACTAAATTCATAAATGCTTCTTTTGTCATAGTTGTACGATAGCATTTTGAGATTTAGCATTTCCACAGTGCAGAGTTTTCCACACAAACAAAACACCCAGAGGACAGAACGAGAGCTGTTCTTGAGCTAGAATTTTGTTTTTTAACCAACTTGCCTCAAACTTGAAACAAAACTATGTCACATTAACCTTAAACGTATTGTCCTGGTTTTACGTGTTGCCTTCTTTTTCTTTATTCCGGTTATTTGAACATCACTTTATGTTGTACATAATTCTACACTAAGTCTCAAAAATGGTGTGAATGGAGGGGGGTGGGGGGGAGGTCCATGAAGTCGCTATTTATTTATAAGTTTATATAAATACTGATATTTTTAGTCAGTGACTAAATAACTGCAACGCTGCCTTGGCAGCTCGATAAATATTTTTTTGTAAAGAAAGCTGCCTTTATTTACAAAGGCCAACACCCCAAACTTATACTGTACCTTTTTATGGCCCGCACCTATGTGTTAGTCAGTGTTGTCCTGTCTGAATAGATCTTCTTGTCTTGGGTTTCTTACGTGGCCGTTTGCCAAGTGCATCACAAGAGAAAGCCACTCTGACCTGTAAGGTAAGAGGTCAGCTGCCTAACAACCTGAGCAAAAAACAGAAAAGCTGAACAAAAGCAGTCTTCACTAGCGAACACACTGGACGTTGTTTGTAGGAGAAACTGTGCTTTTTTTGGTGTTTAATGGTCGCTGTCGGTTTCAGAATGGTTTGAGTGGTAGTGATCTTCATGCTGTGACAATAATGTACAATTTCAAGTGAATATCATATTGTATCTCTTGATTATAAAGTGACTAATTTATTGGATCGGGTCTGTCGCGCCTTTGCAACCCTATTTACATTTAAAGTACTTTTTCTCTCATCAAGACAATCTCTGGACATTTGAGACAACCTAATTACACTAAGTATGGCACTGTACCACAATAAGAGGTGCGGTCACATATTTGTTTTACCTTGAAATAAGTTTCCTCTGAAGCCAATTAGGTTTTCAATCTGTGATTGTCAACATTGTTTAGTCATCACATGAGCTAAATGAGTGCTTTTGAACAGGCTAATTAGCAGACATTACTGTTCATTAATGTCAAGTTCACCTTGCCTCTCTGTCAGATGTGTGTATTACGATTGCTATCTCTCCTTCCTCTCAAATCTGCATCGTTTCCGGGGTTAGGTTGTAAAGGGCGGCTTTGTTTTCCACTTTCTAGTGCCATCATGCTCTGTACAATTACATCACACAGTACATTATGATGTAAGCTCAATGACCGTTTTGGAAAAAGTGAAATAATTCAATGTGACTAAATGTGAAAGTCCTATTTTGTAACAAAAATTAATAACAAATGAAGAGGATGTACATAGGTATTTTGTATCGAAATGATGTTTAAAGGATATTGTATGTGTAAATACAGATGTGGTAAAATGACATTGAAAGTGTCAATAATTGGGCACAAATAGTGAATTGATGGTGTTTATTGATCAAAGTACATAACCTGTTTCAGTGTTTTTGGACAGCTGTGACAACGACCTTGTCCTATTTGCCTCTCAGAGAAAATCACATGCCAGATTGTTGTTGTTCTTACTGGAATGTATTGTTGAGCAACTGTTGCACAAATTTCTCTGACTGACGTTTCCCCGTCGTTCTGATTTTTTTCTTTTGTTTTTTCGGGGAGGCTCTGTGTGCCTTAGCTGACTTTTAGAACCTTCTCTGTCCATTGAAATAAAATCCTTATTTTGCTGTTTGTTTTGAACTTATGTGAAGAATACCATGAGTCTGTCAAGTGATTCACTGGTACTGCAACACCAAAATGATGTCTGCTGTTGTATATATCATCAGGCCTTCTGTCATTATCAGCTTTTACTTCTTCCCTTTCAGGGATTTGTTTTGTTGTACTTGACTCGCTTGTTTTACTTTTCTCCAACTGCTTTTTGGAAATAAAATTCTATGGAAAAACAACTCACGGCTCCGTGCTGCTGCAGTAATGTATACTATGAAGAATATGGAGGCTGATAACAAAACACTAAGCCACTGACGCATGTTCACACTGTTACTCTATTGTTGCTTATTAAATAGTGTACTTTTGCAGCTCCGGTCGGTTGCACTGGGAATGCAAGGACTTTACAGGATATTATTATCCCCATTCAGCGGTTTAATTTTATTTTACTGTTTATTTATGCAGTTTTAGTGTTGTATGTCAGAATACTAGTCTTTACAACTAAGACACCAATCAACATGTGATTTAAATTGACATTAAAACTGCACTTATTGAAAGATTAATATTGTTAACAGCACAAATTTGACTTTGTGTAAGGTGAAGTTCAATGCTTACAAAGAATTACAAGTATATGATAGTTCTTCTCAACCAGTGTTGGTCAAGTTACTTAGTAATCAGTAATTAGTAACTGATTACTACTTCCCCCAAAAAGTAATCCCGTAACTTTACTAATTACTTATTTTCAAAAGTAATTAATTACTTAGTTACTTTTTAAAAACACGATTTACAACCTGAATAGGTGATAAAGCAATAGATCTTTCAGCCCAGTTCTACTTTTTCTGCATAATCCATCATACAAAATGTAATCAAATGGAAACGTCTCTTTTTAAAACTTTAAACTTTAAACCTTTTAACTTTATGCATCAAGCAAAAACTTAATTATATGCAACATTCTATGACTGGAAGAAATTTGTTTAACATTTAAACCTATTTTCTGCACATTCCAGCACATAAAATAAAATGTTTTTGTGTTTACACTCACTCTTTCAAATAGATGAAAGTAAAACACAGCAGAAAATAAATAAAATCAAAGACTAGCGGTCCTGTTGCTCTATTTTCACCTGTAAAGCAGGAGTGGGGTAGGCGGAGGTTTACCCTGGTGCAGGTGTGCCGCAGCGGTCAGTTGAAGAATCCGCGAGTTTCTCTGTGAATTTCCCATTACGTCGTAGCGCACTCGCTGCTTGCTTGGAAGTTTAGGGGTTTTTTTTCGCTGTAAAAAGAAGTTTTCTTCCCACGCACAACGGACACTAATGTTTTTGTCACTTTTTATGGAATCAAACTCAAAATAAGGTCAGTACTTCCACGCTTTAAACGCTGCATGCTCATACTCTCTCCCGCACTGTCCATTGTTGATCTGCACACAGCTGTTGTCACGAACGTCGCGCTCGCTTACGTCACTGTCATGAGACATTCTCGCAAAAAATCACGGTTTTAGTAACGCAGTAACGCAGCGTTCCTACATGAAAGTAACGGTAATCTAATTACCGTTTTTGCAATAGTAATCCCTTACATTACTCGTTACTTGAAAAGAGTAATCAGATTACAGTAACGCGTTACAAGTAACGTTACAAGTAACGCGTTACTGCCCATCTCTGTTCTCAACTCTGGAACACGTTTTCCTTTCAGCTCTGCGTCTGGGTTATGCAGCTTCACTGTTTTGGTTAAGCCATGTCATCGCTCACCAGCACTGCTGCCATTATAGACTGTACGTAAAAGATGGTCTTTGTCATGTAACTTCATCTTCCCGTTTTGTGTTTTGAAGTCTCAATTATAACATTTTGACTACCCCACATTGGGTTTTTGTTTTTTTTGTTTGTTTGTTTGTTTGTTGGGCCCAGGAGTGATCATATTTGGCAAAGAGGGCAGGGTGGTTCCATCTATTCTATTCAATTCAATTCAGTTTTATTTATGTAGCGTCAAATAACAATAGCAGTCTCCTCAAGGTGCTTATATTATAAGGTAGACCCTACAATAATACATACAGAGAAAAACCCAACAATCACATGACCCCCTATGAGCAAGCACTTTGGCGACAGTGGGAAGGAAAAACTTCCTTTTAACAGGAAGAAACCTCTGGCAGAACCAGGCTCAGGGAGGGGCGGCCATCTGCTGCGACCGGTTGGGGTGAGAGAAGGAAGACGGGATGAAAGACATGCTGTGGAATCTCCTTGAATTACTTAGCAATTAATGCAGACGCAAAAAGTTTGTATTTCAGCATCTAACTAGCGCTACAGAATAGGTTAAACCATTAGCAAAGTAACGTTTTACGTGGCTCGTAATTTCAAATGCGTCTTTTTAAACAGCTCAATAAATATCCCAAAAAACACAAACTGCTTCTGTGCAATTTGTCACAGTATGTGTTCATTCATCTCATTCATCTCTAAACATTAACATGAACTAAGATTTAATGTTTTTCTGAAACTGTACTAATCAGTTTAGTGTAGGCTAAATTTGTCATTTTGCAGTTTTGTGAGACATTATGTTGGATGTAGAGAGAGATTAGATTCATTTAATGAATTAAACCTTTTATACTACCTCTATAGTTTCCGGTGGTGGGAAATCAGCCGTGTAGCTTGTTAAACATCTACTTATTTTTTGTTAAATTCAGTTGTCTAAATCCACAAAGAGCGGCAGCACAAGTTAACTGATCACAGCTTGTCTACACCAAAAACTAAGCTGGAGCTTGCAATACAAGGGATTATGTGACTTATATACCCTATTTTTCACAGCACCTTATGTATTAGTGTTTCCCAACAACTGGATATGAGGAGGTTGCAGTGCTACCACATTTAATGCTAATCACTACCTTTGTTACCTTTTGAAAATCCTGCTTCGGCTGCTTAGCAGTCATACACCTCGCATGAATATCATTCTCAGTCCTGGGGTCTTCACTGTTAGCTCTGTGAAGCTGGAGGGTGTAGAAAAAGGGTTAGCAGTTGTCCGTGTCTATATTTCCACTGTAAAAGATGTAGATTACTATACTATTTTTCACTTTCATTTACATGAACAGAAGTCAAATAATGGCACCTGCATTAATTACAATGATGTGTGTTACAGAAAAGGTAATGTGATCTCAGCTCTAACATGTCTTTAAGTCTATGGGCATTGATTTACTATTGGAGCCAGTCTCAAGTGGCCCCTCGAGTAACTACAGTTTTTGGTGCTTCAGTGTTGGCTTCATTTTCCAGTCCTGGAGCTAGCCCCTTGGTTGCCACCTGTTAAGACCAGCTGTTTTCAGCTAAAAGCTCTGATAAGCCCATTCTACCTTACTTTCTCAGGACCAGACAGCAGGCGGACAAATTTAGTAACAGGTTGGTGAACATGGTGGAGCACTTAGCCGCTAAAGAGCCAAGTATTTCCCTCAAGGTTTGATGGAGAAAAACTGAAGCTTAAAGCTGAAGCTGACAGTAAATAATACACTTTAAAGGCTCCAGAAAGGGAGCTTCAGAAACATTGTGTGCTGAATGTGTTAATTTGAATTGTTTTGTATGTTAGTAAAACAACTTATAAAAGCATATTTAATGATGAAATAAAATAATAATGGATACAAATTTAATAACTCCGAATTGAGGGGTGCAATCAATTTCAAAAGACTATCCTACTAAATATCACTTGAGAGTGGTTCACTGCAGATAAATCTGCATGTGCTTCACAGTTGGAAATCATTTGGGACATTAACACGCACTTCATGCCATAAGTATTTTCCTCAGTCAAACTGAGGTGGTTGAATTGTTAACTGTGGGTACATGTAGTTGCTCCCATATGTTTTCCCCCAAATTAGCTTCAACAATTGTTCTCACACGGATTTTCTAAGCCCACACCCACAGCACAGCATAGCTCTGTGAGCTATGTGGCTACAGGGAAAGTTTTAGTATGCTTCAGTTTACACATTGTGCCCATGAATACCAATACAGCTGTATGCAACGGGGCAAGGCAGACCTGGAAAAACTGCACACTTTTTAAATGAAAATAAGCAAATCTACACAAATAAATAAAACAAAACATCCTTTTATCGGTGTGCTCTTGCCGTTTATTTTATGAACTTTAATTTCACAAAAATACACACTCTAGAGTCAAAACTTGAGGTCTTTACTGTGTTGTGAAGAAATGTCATTAGGAATTGTCAGCTGATGAATTTGCTGACTGTTTGAACCTTGTGGTAACATTTACATCCCCTGAGCAAGTACATGTCGATGTGAAAAAGGTTGTGCTTGCAAAGCAGAAAGGCTGTAAAAAGATCTCAGGGCCCTTCCAGCTGGCAGTTAAAGCAAAGTGGGGAAGTAAAGACAAGATCTGTAAGACTTAGAAAACTGCCTGCCTGTGGTGAGCTTGTTCACAATCAGCAAATATACTGTTGCGTCCAAAAGTACTTAATCTCCAATTTAACAAATTATAGCATTTTACAAATGATATGCGCTTAAAATCTAAGTAAAAACAAAGATGAAAGATTTACATCTAGACCTTCATAGTTGATAAAACCCATTATTGCTTTAATGACAGTCAAAAACCTTATAATCCTTGTTACCTCAGCATGATCTGACACTGTCTGACACAGAGAGTGCCTATTATATTGTTTAGTTTGGCCAGTTTGGTGGTGGTTCGCTAATGGTCTGGGGAGGCCTATCCATGGAGGACTGCAAAGATGACAAAAGGCACCTTGACTTCAATAAGGTATCAGGTTGAAATCCTTGGACCCATTGTCAGACCCTACACTGGTCCTGGGTTCGTCTTTGTTCATGTCAATACAGGAGGATGAAGGACATTATACCACTGTCTGACCCCCAAACATGCCTGAAATCCAATAGAAGACCTCTGGAACATTAGGTTTTGGTCCATTCGACACACCAGGTTAGACTGTTCAGCTCAACCCTGGTCTAGAACTAGAACAAGATTCCCAAGACGTTGTTGTGTCATTAGGAGCATGCTCTGACATTGCCAGACATGCATACAAGCACTTAGGGGCCAAGCAGACTACTGAGTAGTCATTTTGAGTTTCTGCAGTAAAATTCCAGCAAAGTGGATGAGCCTGCTTCATCGCTTTTTTACTGTCTTTCATTTTAATTTCAAACGATGTGCCATTTTTCCATTCCTAACGCATTACCCACTCCATATAGATTTCCAGCATGATTCTTTTTCGCACTAATATATGATGCGTTTTCAGAGCATTACTTTATTTTTTTGAGCAGTATATTTTGTATGTTCTATTGTGAATAAAACATGGGTTTAAAAGATTTTCAAATTGCTGCCTTTTTAAAAATTGACATTTCTTTTCTTATTTATTTGCAGTTTAACATACTTCCAATACGGAGCATGAAATTGATGTGTTGCACACAGAGTTTATAGCTATTGCTAATTTTCAACCCTTGTACGGTGGCCCTGAGAGGCCAAACGGACTGCTACTTAAGAAGACACCAGCAATGAGAAAAACGCTGCAAAAACACATAAAACACAACGGAAATAGGAAAAAAGAAAAAGGAAATAGGAAAAACGAAAACAGAAATAGGAAAAAACAGAAGCACAAGGGAAGTATTTCTGGGGAGACAATAACCCGACGGACCCGTTGCAGGAACCAAAACATGCTAAAAATTGCGCTGGGAGACACTTAAAAGAAGTGGAGGATCTATTGGTTTTGTGAGGAAAAGAAAAGATGAGAGGTAAGTGTGTTAGCCTAACTATTAGCCTAAAAATCCGTCATCAGTATTATATGAATCATGATAAAACACGCCAACCATGTTTTGGGTTCCTGCAACTGGTCCGTCGGGTTATCGTCTCCCCAGAAACACTTCGTTTGTGTTTTTTCCTACTTCTGTTGTGTTTTGTGTGCTTTTGCAGCGTCTTTCTTATTGCTGGTGTTTGGCCTCTCAGGGCCACCGTACCCTTGTCCTTTGCTGGGCTTTAACACAAACAGCATTACAACACAGTGCATTGTGTCAGTTACCTAAAATCATAATACACTATGACTGCAAAACTACAAAGAATTCAGTGTAAAATATAGTGTAAAAAAAAGGGAAAGGGAGGAAAAAAATAAAAGAAAATTATTTTTAAAAGTATGGATACTAAAAATATAATATGATTATCTAAAATGACTACAGCTCTGATTTACCTTTAACCAACCTTTGACAATTACTGTGAAAGATTTAATATCTGTGATCAATTTGATTTCAGTTGGACGTGTGTTCCATAGATGACAAGCCTTCATAGAAAATGCCGCTTGTCCGAATTTAGATCTCTGATATGGTATTGTACAGTTGTACATGCTCCTACTACTGCGCTCTGAATGTATCCAGAAAGACACTCTGTGGCCAGATTGTGTGAGCATTTGAAAACTAATTTAAGAAAACACAAATGAAACTCTCAAGACTAAAGTAGTACAAAATATTTAATTTACATTTTATACAGAATCCCAACCCTCTGATGATGAGATTAAATCAAACTATGTGCTATTTAAATACTGCATTAGAAGATATATTTTAGGTGAAGAAACAAATAGAAATTTATGTACAAATTAAACTTTAAGAAATGTAACTTAATTTAACTTAACTAGCACTGAATCTTTTATGTTTTCTCTTCATTTTCTATGTCATTGATTTTGTTCTTACTATTCCAGATTACCTTTAATATAATTATTTGTAAGACCTGGAAACGATAGACGAAAGAAACTGTCTATTAATTTATGTCACATTCTTAAGAGAAAACATTACATGTATTTACGTCGTCGTCGTAATATTTGCCAAAACTTTTGCGTCATTCATATGATGCAGCGTAACAGTCATTCTGCCAGCAGCATTGAAAAACAAAAGCAGAAACCTGTCAATAGCTAAAGAAACCAATGTGTGTGTGTGTGTGTGTGTGTGTGTGTGTGTGTGTGTGTGTATTCCCTGGAGGCTTTCCAACATAAGGCAGTACTGTCCAGTGTTTGACAGGCGTTGATCAAAGGAACACTGCAGTGCCAACAGATCCTATTTACTGTCCCATAAGATAGATTAGGTCCACTGGGACACGCAGTCTAATTAGTCCACGCTTACAGTGTTGTACGTTTATGTGTGTGGAGGTGTGCACATGCTTCTGAGTAATCAAGTACTAAAGTCACAAACTGCAAAAGGAAAAAATATAGCACGCAGGTTTACATCCATGTGTGGGTGTGATGTTTAACATGGATGTGAAGTGTCGCTGCTGAATTCACAGGCAGCAAGACAAGCAGTATTATGTTTGTTCGACTATGATGTGAAACACTAAAAGCTATCCTGCTGGTGTTGAGAGGAAATGACTCGGATTAATAGCACATAAACATTCTGATGATCATTTTAAGCTTTTAACTCTAGCTCAGTGACACACGCTGCTTGATTAATAAGCATCTCTTTACGCACAGAGCCTGTAATAACAGTGATGGAAGGCATCTTTCACACTTCGGTAACATCTGCACGAGAAGAGCAGAAGAAGGCTTTTTGTGAATACATTTGAGCCACATATAAAGATCACTTTCAATGCACGATGTGTACATTTTATTCCTAAAACCACATTCGTATTAAGTGATAACACGTGTTTTGTGCCAATCTAAAAGGACAAATGCTGTTTTTCAATGCAAAGAAAAATTTAATTTTCACTAGATTGGTAGAAGAATATGTTTTCATTGTTGTCTGCATATCTCTTAAATGTTAACTGATTTATTGATCTTAATAGGAAGCATTTACTGAGCTGATATTTTCTGCTATATAGATTATTCCTCTGTTCCACGAGCCCTCAGTGTTGTTGTAAAGACTATTAAAAACACATCAGTGAGTCACACTGCTGCAAAGCATGGCTTGTTCCTTCATAACAACGAATATGGGCACTGTAGTATTTTCCTGTAGCCCTTCTGTCATAAATAGTTATTACCACATAAAATGTACATCAACCCACAATTGAAAATAGTCTTTAATAAATTCCAGTTTTATGCAAAAAGCAAACACACACACAAAAATTGCTGTACCCAGCTGCAAAATGATTAAACATGGGCCAAAACAAAATGAATGTTAATTAGTGTCTCTATGTGGTTGTTGGGAGTAACAAAAATATAAAGTATCACCAGCTATATTCCCATAGTTGACTGCACAAGTGACTCATGAAAAAATATTTTTGTGGTGAGTAGTTTGCTGCTTTGGTCTCATAATTATTGCCTTACAAATACTTCAAGAAATGTGTGTTTTAACAGTGAGGCACAGAAACTTAGAATATTTGAACATGAGTACATTCGAGAAATTCATGTATTGATGACCCATGTGGAAGAACGTAATCCCAGGGGTGGTAGGATTTAGGACAGGAACCCTCAGGAGTTTAGATGCTGGTGGTGGTGAAGATAAAGATTGAGGCTTGAGCTAGAGCTCTGGCTGAGGTGTCTGAGGTGGAGACGGGGAGGAGGTGGGTTGCACAAAGGAGGGTCTGAAAGGGAGAATGATGGAGAGCAGAGATTAAAACGATGGGAAGAGGAGGCTGATTGGCTCAAAGAAGGTGGGTGAGAAGATGATTGGACTAGAGAAATGTTGTCGGTATTGAGATTGACAGCGTGGAAAGCAGGCAGATGAGACATTACAGATCATACTTATTGAACTTGTGCATAAGCTTCTGTCATGGCTGCACTGGCAGACCGTGGGGATGTGGGGAAAGAGGACCCAAACGCTGGACTCTTCAATACAGACAGTACATTTATTTACAGTAAGGTAAATAATCACACAACAATAAACCCCTTCCCCAGACTCCCGTGCTGTGTCTTCCTCCCAGTGTCCCTGCTCCGTGTCCTCGCTTCCAAGTGTCCGTACATCCCGTGCTTGCTGCCCTCTTATTTCCGTGATCTTCCTGCGAAATCACAGAAACAGACGTTACACACTCTTAATGTAACCAGCTCACACTCTCTGAATAACTATCTGGAAAACTGACGGGAATTCTTATGCAACAATTCAGCATCGATGGGAGCTCAGCCACACTGCTAAGTAGCTCCCCCCGATGATCCTGATCAGCTGCAGGTGTGCATGATCATCCTCCTCAGGCGTGGCCAGCCTGCCAACGGGACACACCCACCAGGCCTGACGATGCCTGTAAACTGGTCCTCCGGAACACACACACCCCCACACCCACACGCAAACACCTATACACACAAACCTGGAAATGAGGGACACAAGCGCCACACGCCAGCAAATATGCACAATTCCACAACCTGCTGAAGAACCCTGGGTTTGCAGACCCAGGTCCCTGACAGCTTCATGTTAAAAGTGCAGTGAATTCCCTTATCACCACAAACATTTTAAAGTTTCTTTTAATAGGAAAGTACGGGCACACTGTTGTAGATCTAAATTAATTTGGAACTGTAGTCACTGGACTGCAGCAATAAACTCATGTGTGCTGCCTGTGTTGCTGCTCTTTTTGCTTATAAATTCCTCTGTTGCAGCTGATTTGCCCTCATCTCTCTTTTGGTGTTATCTTCTTTCTGTCACCTGCAGAGTATGACATTTTGAATTTCAAGCACAGTATGTGCTCATTGCCTCTGATTAATATCCTTAAATAAAATGCAATTAGAGTCACTAACTGGCCATCTAATAGTAAGATACTCGATGATTGATTTCAGCTCTCATCCCTCATCGTCCATCTGTGCAGCCGGCAGATCTGAGATACTTAGCGTCAAGATTTCACATCCAAGACTGCTTTGCAGTCAAACTCGTCTTTAAATAAAGCCAATATCCTCAGCGTTTACTGAATCTGAAATACAGCGTATGATGAGTATAAATTTGATTTTGAAAACCAGAACAAAGAAAAACAATGTTCATTTGAATATTTGTTGCAAATGCACTAAGGAATAAGCAAAAGTTTAAATGAAAACCTGTAATCTGAAAGGGACATAAAAGATTGTTTTATGTTTTTTAACTGTTTCACTGATCCCAAACAAATTGAGTTTAATATTACAGTGAAACTTAAAACAGTCATCTTCAGAGATGTTTGAACTTATTCCACAGGCACTCTGCTCTGCTTGATGCTGGATTTCAAAAAGCCGCTTTGCATTTAGAAACAATGAAGACTTTAGCAGTAAAGTTTGCAGCCATCTAACCATAAAACTCACTGCCAAGTCAAGTGTCAGTCCAAGAAAGCATCAAGTGGCCATCTGGTCACTATTGCCAGTAAGTCTGCAAATACACAGATGGCTGTTTTTATGCTTTTCCATATAATTTAGGGCTTCTTTCTTTTGAAAAGCAAATTAGAGAAGTACTTAATACTGAAACTTGCCTTTTACTGAGGTAAGGTTTGCTGTTTCTTTGTTTCTTCTACTGTACAAATCTTAAAGCTAACTTAGGAAAATCACACATTAGGTCTGTCAACAATTGGCAGTCCCTTTGTAAGTACACTCATGCATACCAATTACAGGCTGAGCTTGGGATGTGTCGCGCTACGTACCTCAATGAACCCAGAGCCGCACAGTATTCCAGGCTTATGAAATAACCACACAGCTCTGAAGACTGAATAAAACTTGGGATTTTGGTCTGTCGTGTAAATTTAACTCTCAAAGAAAGTGGATGCAACAGATGCACAGAAGTAAGAGCTTGCTTACAGTACACCCTGTATTTTTGCAGTTATATGTAATTCAATTCAATTCAGTTTTCTTTATATAGTGCCAAATCACAGCAACAGTCGCCCCAAGGCGCTTTATATTGTAAGGTAGACCCTACAATAATACATACAGGGAAAAAAGCCCAATGATCATATGACCCTCTATGAGCAAGCACTTTGGCAACAGTGGGAAGGAAAAACTCCCTTTTAACAGGAAGAAACATCCGACAGAACCAGACTCAGGGAGGGGCGGGGCCATCTGCTGCGACGGGTTGGGGAGAAAGAAGGAAGACGGGATAAAAGACATGAGAGACAGTATATATAAAACATGAAATCTTTTTACTTTAAAATGACAAAAAAAAAGAAGAAGAAAAATACAGTATTTACAGTGAAATAAAATGTTATTCTACTCTGTTGATGTTCGAGATTTGTAGGAACCAATTTCTCGGACAGTGTCCATGTAACCATAACAAGAAGCTCAAACATGACAAATGTGTTGTTAGCTAGCTTCTTTTGGTGGTGATTGTAGTCAATAGAAGTCGTACAATACAGTATGAACAGCTACTAACAACCATCCTACTAAAAAAAACATCCCATGAAAGATGTTGGCTTTTATGTCATAATTAGATAAGCAAACATCTTATCAGCTTTGATCAGCTTTGCTTTCCTGATAGAAGAAGTATAGATAAAGAAGACAGGGAAAACAGTTTATCTGGTAATTCCTTCAGCAAATATATGAAGAAATTACCTCCTGTGAAAGTACAATATCATCCATGTAGTGTTACTATCCAATCATGAAATTTTTAATCTGCAGTGTGCAATTTTCCATTTCATTTATTTTTCCATTTCTATATGTATCAAAATGTAAGACTATTTACTTGCTCACTGTCACAGTCTTCAGGAGTTTTTGTTTCGTTGACAGTACATTTATCACCCAACCACCACCACCACCCCCTGTATCCACTTTCCCTTTCCAGGACACTGTTGATGCATCTGCAGCCTTGAAATTTATTCAGTTTAAAGAATTTGTTACAGCTCGAGTGTGCATGTATTCTTTCATCAGCTACACTGAATATGCAATGAACCTCACCTACTTTCTCCTTGCATGTTTGTTATGGTCCAACCCCACTGTTATGCCTTTATGAACAATTCCTTGCTGCATCGTTCACCCGCACAGCTCAAAATCTTGCTTCTTTGTGAATTTCACAAATCCACGTCAAGGCCAGAATCGAGCTGAAAACTGGGATGGGGCAACTACCGCTTTAAACCACCATCATCAGCCACTAAAAGATTTAAACAAAATGGAAATAGTTAGACTTTGATCACAAGCTGCCTAGTAACAGCGCTTATCTTCCCAGTGGACAAAATAATGATGTTAACTTTCAGTTTCAGCATGATCCAAATATTCTTTGGAAAACAGCAAACATTTAGCTGCACGTCAGAAAAAAATTCCTTAATGGTCGACTTCGATTTGAAGCACCTCCTCACCATACAGCTCCAAGTTAAACCACCAAGCCAATATATATCCTAACAGGCAGAAAGAAGGCAGTACATGCTTATGAGTCGAGTGGGTGCTAAATAATTCAGTAACAGCTCCCAGACAGTGAGAAAGGGCGAACGAGTGCAGGGGATGCAGCAGGGCTTGGTGCTAGACGCTATGGGAGCAGCAGTGAGGGGTGACAGGTTGGTGCTGGTGTTACATGAGGAAGTGTCTGAAAACATCAGCAATAGAATGAATAACAACACCTGGAACGTTAAGAGCAAGATGGGATCCATTGGGTCTGTACTTATACACCTGCTGGTACAAGGTGTTGGTGAGCATTAGAGAGGCAGGAGGAGACAGGCTTTTCCTCTCACAGACAACATGACTCGAGGCAAAAAAAAAACCAGCAGAGAATAATGCGAGTTCATACTTCAGATTCATAAATCTGTGAAAGGAGAAGAAGAATGTCTGCTGTACATCACGCAGAAATGAAATCAAACAAAACAAACAAACAAAAAGAAAAGTGTGAAGGTTGATGAATGCTAGACAGAGATCCTCTGAAAGTCTGCTTGAAAAAGTGCAAGTAAATGTAATTTATTATTCTTGCTGGCTGGTTTAGTGCTGAACCCAAAATCATATATAAACTGCAGCAAACACAAGTCAAAATCCGCCTGCATCCCTTTCCATTCTTCAACCAGAACCAGCCCTGTGTGCCAGAAGGTTCATCTGTGCTACAAAGTTGACCAACTTACCATGTTGAGAAAACCACTGCTGTCTCAGAGATACATGCAAAGCAACCTTTGGCATCAATGCTGCGACACAGCAGCTGCAGTACTGGATGCCAAAAGACTACAGTTCATGTTTTGCTTTTACGCTTCTTGCTTTTACTCACTGTTCAGTCTCATTTTCACTTGTGGTTTGGTTCTGTTTAAACGCTAAATTGCTCGGTTAGGTTTTGGAAAATATGATTTTGGTTATAAAATGCCTGTTAGAAATTTTAATCACCCACACTGAAAAATTAATGGCCAAACAGTGTGAAGAAATGTGGTAACAAGTTCTCCATATGTCACCTTATGAGCATGAGCACTGGCTTAGATGATACATTGGTAACTCACAGTGGTCCACTGAGGTCACCTGACCTTTCAAGTAAAACAGTGAATGCCTGTTCTTTCATCCTGTCCTTTTTAAATCCCGGTGTTGTTAGCCTGAATTTTATGCTTCATACTGTTTCGTATACCAGTCATGGAAAGGAAATACTTGTGCCTCATTTTCCAGTCGGTCCACTGGACAGTGGCTGTTTTGTGCTGTGTTATGATCTATTATATGATCTGTTATATCTGGGTTTCTTCCAAGAGGGGAAAAAATTCAATAATAATGAATACTTCAAAGCTAAACTGGGAGCCCATTAACACATACATAATGACTTCATACTTTTCAAAAAATTAAAACTGCTCAAAATTAGAGAGAAATTAGAAAACTACATTCCTGCTGACTGATTTTGATATAACAGGGTACTCTATATCCATGATTCACGGTTGATTTACTATGTGTTTTAACATACTTGTCTATATCTGATGCATTCACCAGACAGCCCCTTTTCACAAGTATTGGAAGAATGATGGACACTATAAACACAATGTATGCATGTTGTTGCTTAAAACTTCAATTCAGTTCAATTCAATTCCGTTTTATTTATATAATGCCAAATCACAACAGCAGTTGGCTCAAGGTGCTTTACATTGTTGGTAAAGACACTACAATAATACAAGGACACATCAAATGACCCCCTTTGAGCAAGCAATTGGCAACAGTGGGAAGGAAAAACTCCTTTTTAACTTGAAAAAGCCTCCAGCAGAATGAGGCTCAGTGAGGGACAGCCATCTGCCGCAACCAGCTGGAGGTGGTGGGAGGAAGACAGAATAAAAGACACACTGTGACAGACTGATCTTCTTGATAGCTTTTTTAATAATATAAATGCTTTTCCCAACTTGTTATCAGGTTGTTACACTATTGCTAATATGTAACTTTTTAACTGACTTATAGTTAAAAAATGTTACATATTAGCAGTAACTACATATAATTCATTATAAATCACTCTACACCAATGTCAACAAAGGAAATGTAAGCAAATAATAATAATAATAATGATGATGATGATGATAGTACACACTATGTGAATTTGCACAATTAATCAAATTTCTTACTTACTTTCTATCTTTCTTATTCAAATAATTAGTATCACACTATATGAATGACTCAGTTTGATGAGGCTATAATTGCAATGCTATTATTACAGTATTATGCTGTAGACCGTATATAACTAAATTTATATGTGGTTCAAGGACTATACTGGCTGGTTTTTAGCAAAGTCTTTTTTATTTTTTATTTTTTTTATTTTTTATTTTTTAAGACAATAGTAACATATATGGCCCAATTTTAGCTAAAGTGGGCTAAAAGAGTAAATCAACACTGCTCAGTTTTTACACGTTACAAAGAAATTCTGGTTTGGTAAAGAAACGTGTCAGCAGGACTCTTTGGGCTAACGCTTTCAAAAGCAAATATGTAAAATTACAGAAAAAAAATTGCTTATACCTCATTACTCCAGAAATGTAAATCTGCTAATTCAAAGAAAATGTGATTAACTATAAAAAAGAAAGAAAGAAAGAAAGAAAGAAAGAAACTCTAAATTTCTATTGTAAAAAAACAACAAGAAGAATTTAATGTAATGAAAAAAAAAATTTTTTAAAAACCCCACAAGAATTTCTATCATTTAACGATTTCTTTGCAATTTTTACATTTTCCAAAGACATCCACTGGGCTGGATTGGGCACTTTGGTCATGTGTTTGACAAATACATGTCCCATTTAATCCTGTATTTTGAGTTTTTAAAGACAACTTGCAATATAGCATCTATTCTATTCATAACAGTTCATAACTTTAATTACCCAAGATTTGAGATTGTGGTTACAGGCCAGCTGTTACAGGGCTTTGGTCATTAAGTCTACATGTCACAGCAAAAGAAGATGTTGTCTAAGCCATATCTTATAAAAACAACACAACACAGTACTGAAAAGAACAAATACACCTGAAAGGAGGCTTGTTAAAATAAATTGAAACGCCTACAGAAAACAGACAGGAGGAGGTTGTTTTTTTTTAACAGCTCCTGTCCTGAAACAAAGCAGTCATTTTTCCCCAGCCTACACTATGTCGAATTAACATACTAGAATTATTCACTCCCAGTCTAACACAGCCATTGATTCACTCAGAGCAAAGAGCCCGAGGTCAGTTTTAAAATACTAATCAGCTGCACCTTAGAGTTAAGATGTACAGTGGAAATAAGTCAGCAAGAGGAGAGTGGATGGAGACTGAGAAGGAGCTAGAACGGTAGAGACAGAAAGAAACAGGAAAGAGTGTGTATGTGTGTGAGAAGAGTGAAACAACTGAGAAAGAGACAGAGACAAGAAGACAGCTCCCAGCAGAACTCTAAAACAACAGCGCGTCTTGCTGACGGATGATACGCAGAGGCCGGCTGACCAGTCAAGCGAGCAGTCCATTCCCTCCTGAACAACCCGTCACAGAATGGGATCCACATCAGCAGCACATGAGAGGAGAGGATAAAGCAAAAAGTAGAGGATAGGAAGGTCAAAATAGGGCAGAAAGAAGTGCAAGAGGAATAGGTGAGAATTGAGATGATGGCACAATAAGGGAAATACACAAATCGGGCGGGGAAGAAAGATGAGAAGGAAGGAGGCAAAGTGAATCACAGAGGAGGCCATGGAGATTTGAAAAGGGCAGTTAAGCCATCTTTCTCAATTATTCATTCAGAAATCAATACAGCCTCTGTGCAGTAGAGATGAGAGGTTAAAGAAAGAACATCAGAATAAACGAGCTGGGTGAATTTCCAGAGATTTACTTTTTAATTTGTTCTATTATTTAGCTTTGGATGCATGGAAAATTTGGAAAATTCCTACGAATGTTGCGACCTGTGAGGTCAAATTGTCCTCCCTGTTGGTTTACAGCAAATCTAAGGTTAAGAATGAAATGCTGTTGGAGAAATGTGTTCTCAAATGACCTGCCTGGCTTAGGGAAGAGGTTGTAAAAAAGAAAATGGCTGTAAAAATAACAATAAAAATACGCCATGAATTTACCTTCCAGGGTTCACTCTTAGTCTTTTATTTGTTAAGTTGTAAGACTGCTGACTGGCATAACAAGAAAAATAACTCATAAGTGAGGGTATTAGCCTTTTGTTTGTGATCAGATCAAGCCATTACACCCTGTGACTCATGGGGTCCTTACAGCCTCCTCTCCAAAGTTTTCCTTTGTGTGCAATGGCCAGGGGGATCGAGGGATATATCTCTTAAATGTCATGAAGACTGATGGCGGGTGTGTTTAAGTGTGGTGACATTACTGCCTCTATACTCTCCCTCTTCCTAAGTCAGGCTTGTCTGCTTTCTGCACTGACATTTTGCCAACCATGTTTACGTGGAACTTGCCGACCAAAATGTCACTCCAAGATTTATAGCTGTGAACATTGACTGGTGGAGCAGAAAGAAGGTGTGTGCAACCAGGTAGAGAAAGGCAGAGAACAAATTAATCTGAGCAATCACCGGGTCTCCATCTTCGTCTTTTTCCTTTTATAATGTCCGTTGCCTCCTCTTTTCTTTGATGTCCACTATCATCTCTTCTGTTCTGTGAAATTCTCTTGCCCTCCCAGAAATGTGTTTGCTGAAAATAACTGATTCTCCTTTTGGCTCAGCTTTTCTTGTTTTGTATACGTGTTAATATTTTTGACTTAACAGAAGGAAATTAGCATTTTACGTTTTACAATGGTGTTTTTTTAGTGCTTTCAGATTTTGCCGTAATACCATTTGTTTCTTCTAAATATTAAGGTTGGTCATGAACATCGACAATTTGAACATTCAATAAATTACATACGCTCCCTTGTTTACCAGGTCCTATCTAGTTGTATGTATCGCAATGCACGTTATGTCACTGGTCCTCTTTTACACTTCCATTGCATCACATCTTGAAGCTGCCAACCAGCATTAAACAACATATGAAAAAAAAAACAGTACCAAAAGACAACAATGCTAAAAAATGCTGAGGTCTGGATTTGGACCGATCCAATGCAGCACCTTGATACTTTTCCTTTTTCAGCTATTCTGTTGTGGATGGTCTGTTTGGGATTATTGTCTTGTTGCATAACCCAGTTTGGGCCAAGCTTTAGCTGTCAGCTAGATGGACTCACATTTGACTCTACAGTGCTGTATGCAGAGAACTTCATGGTCAACTTAATGACTGCAAAGTTCCCAGGGCCTGTGGCTGCAAAATAAACTTCAAATCATTAAAGGCTTGCAGTTTGTTCAGATGCAACTTTGCAAACTGAAACCATGCTGCTGTGTTCCTTTTAGAGAGGAGAGGTTTTCTTCTGGCAACCCTTCCAATCAAGCAGTACTTGCTCATTCTTTTTCTAATTGTACAGTCAGAAACTTTAACATTTAACATGCATTTGTACTGAGTTGTACTGTAACTCTCTGGTTTTTTTGGGTTTTTTTTGCAGTTTTCCTCTTTTGGTAGGACATCCACTCATGGGAAGATTGCTGCATTGTGAAAAGACAATACCAGACCAAGAAATCACCAACACTTCTGTTTTTATCAAGGAGGTCATACTAGCTGATGATCAGTTAATCAAGTGCAGTCGGTTGGGAGCACCTGGTATCTACTCACCATTTTAATTTCAATGGAAACAGCAAGTGTGTCTTTACTTTTTCACAGGACTCTAATCAGTGTTTTTTCAGATGAGTGTAAAAGATGGAAGTAGTTTCTAGGTCTGTAGAAGGGAAGACGATGTCAAAGTGCCTTAAACTACCATTCTTTCTAATGACCACTTGGGGGCAGCTCCCCTGGTTGCGAAATATAGTCTGATTGTAAAGAAGTTTATTGGAAAGCAACCCTACATTCTCCTTCTTTTATGGCTTTAGTAAACACATTTCTGAAGATTTTATGGTCACTGAATACAACATGATGTTCGTTTTGTAAATTATGCTTCCACGAGAGTCAAAAAAGAGGACAAAGCACATTGGGTTTTACCTTCTGATTGATGAGTTAAAATTGTTTGAGTATCAGACAGTTTCTAACTTCAGTCCACACCTCTTTTGGAAAATCCTGTTTTAAAACACCAAGATGGTGATGCACAACCAATGACACCATCTTTTGTAGTTATTTCTCATTTCAGTCACATGATGGTTGCAGGTTAGCACCTATAGTTTTCCATTGTTCTTTTTCCCCCCCCTCATAATTACGCCAAAAACCATCCTGTTTTTACACAGCAGTTTATAGTTCAACAGGGAAGGATTACATAATACTGGATGGATGTGCTAGTTTTTCAGCCAGCTTTTGTTATTTTAAAACTCTCAGATACTCCATCATTGCAAAGGTAAGAGCTTCTGGGATAGTATATTGTTGGTCAGTAGTATTGATTAATTATTACACAACAAGCCCCCGGGCCCCAACTTCTCACTTGAATGTTTTTGAGTTTGCGTTGGTGTTATTTGATGCTCTTCAAAGTAATTTGTTCCTTTTCCATTCTTTGTTTTATTTTGAAACATTTTTACCCAATTTGTGTTCATTCTCTATCTGCTTTTGACACTTTTGTGTCTCTTTTTATTTAATTTTTAGGCTTTATTGTGATTTTACATCTCTTTGTAGAAATATGTTTTTGGTGTCATAGCAGTCCTTTTGCCCTTGTTTGCATTGTTTTGCATATATTGTTGTTGTTATAAAATGTTTTTCATCTTTTCTGTCTCTCTGCATCTCTTAATGGTGCTTTTATAATAAATAAAATGAGTAAATGAAATGCTTCAAAACACTGCAATCAGTTCTTTTATCTTTATTCTTCTTTATTTTGCAATAAAACAATTACAAAAGGCAGTTTATCTCCTGTCCTACCATATTTGGGGCTTTATCACTTGTTCTTCCTGATGTTTATGTTGTTTCAGATTCTCCCTTTTTCCCTTTTCTTCTTTTCTGCTATTTTCGTATGGTCCTATTGAAAATGTTAAAAGGAAAGTTGTGATGACTACATATCACATATCACAGTTTCTCCCAGGCCTAAATCCTCCCCTGGGGAGAAACATACACCACATGACAAGAATATTTAAAGCTTACCAGCTTATATGTTAGCGGTAAGATTTCGCTTTTGCTTTTTCTTCTCGTTAAACGACTCTTTTAACATTCCTGGCGTGCAAACGTGGAATCAGCCAAAAGAGGATAATTATAGGGGAAAATGTGAGTGAATTCACAATAGAAAAAGAAAGAATGTGTAAGAGCTGAACTTCTTGCATACATTCAGTATCATATGACATTGTGCTGTGCACAAAGGTATATGATACAGTCCTAGTGGGACTGGGTGGTGGTGTCCTTTGAGGCAAGAAGTCACATCTTAAGGGCATTGTTTCGCTTCCTTTATGGGCTACGTGAAAAATGTGCTATCTGCCCTGCTTTGGCTCTAAACGCTGTATGTGACCCACATAAAACAGTCAAAAGGAACAAGGGCCCCATCCTATGTGCTTACTGTTTGTACACACATCATATGTCATGCTGCACTGAGTGTCATCATTGCATGGTGGGGAAATCAACTTCCTCTGTGGGAGAAGCTCTCTGTATAATGTGCAGGATGCATCATCCCTCAGCCTCTGCGCCAACCTCAAACCACCACAATCTCTCAGTGTGAAAAAGTGATCTGTCATGCAGGCAAGGTGGCACACTGAGTCCCACTAAAACATGTATTGTGAATTATTTCTTTATGTAATGGACCACATCTCACTGACACTATGTGTGACCGTTTGCTCTAAATATAATTACAATGTACCAGCACTTGCTATATCAATGCATTCTTGCATCTGTTTTTCAAAAACCCCTCCTGTCATTAACAGCCCTGGAAATATCATTTCTCACATCTACCCAGAGAATGCACAGGAAGCACAAAATTTTCATCTGAGTGACTTCCTTCTGGTGTAATATAAACTGACAGACACCCATTATCCTTTGTCACAGCTGCCACCACACTGTGCTCCACTGGTGCTTGAATGCACACACTAATCATATGTTAAATGAGTAACAAGTAGGTTCCAATTGATTCTCTATAGATATAATGTTGTTGAGCTTTGGTCTTTAGCTCTGTATATTATCGTGCTCCCCTCCATTTATTGCCACGTTATTGTGGTGGGAGGTTTTTGTGTTTCCTGTGATCTCAGAGTTCATGTTATTGGGGGCAATTTGCCCCTGGTAGGGTCTCCCAAGGCAAATTGGTTCTGGATGAAGAGCCAGACAAAGATTGATTCAGAAAGTGATCAGTTTACCCAGGACATGTTTATTGGGGTTCCACCCTGGAGCCAGGCACGGGGTAGGGGGCTCAAGACCCAGGGACCTGGCTTGCCTGAGACTGAAGGAGCTACATGAGTCACACTCATAAAGCTTTGGTGCCTTGTGGATTAGGCAATAGCCAGAAGCGGAGGCGATAGTGGTGAAATAGACAGCTTTCAAAACAGGCTTGTGGTTTATGTGGCTGGTGAAGATTCTGAGCTAGTACATAGCATAGTGTCTCTAAAGCTCTAAGTAATGACCAAAAGACTGAGATCACATATAAAAACAAGATACAGTTAGTCTTCCTTGAACAGCTCTAAAACCACGTTCCTGGAGAGGGGGTGGACCCTGTTCCACTCTGGAGTTGTAATATGTGAAAGTCAGCAGGTAGGGTTGTATACTTGTATCCCTACAGGTTTGGTGCATGTACATTGGGGTTTTCCCAAGTGAACAAAGATTTGCTTCCCTGGCCTTTGGGTCAGGGAATGAATCCTAACTGAAATTTGTGCATATGTATCAAAGAGAGTATCCAGCTTTCCATGAGCGACTGGGCAGGGTGCTGGAAAATGCTCCACCTTGGGGCTCCATTGTCCACCATGACTTTAGTGCTCACATGAGCAACAACATTTGGAGGAGTGTGACTGAGAGGAATGACCTGTTCAGTCTGAACCAGTTCTGTTATTGAACTGTTATTGCAAAGCACAGTCTGTCCATAATAAAATCCATGTCTGAACATAAGAGCATAAGAGCAGTTGGCACCAGGACACCCTAGGTTGCAGATTGATGATCGATTTTGTAATTATTCATCAGATCTGCTGCCATATGTCTTGGACACATAGCTGAGCTGTCAACTGATCGCCAACTGGTGGTGGCAGAGAAAAATGTTGGATATGCCTAATGTACCCAAAACATATCATGTGGATGTGCTGGGAGCATCTGGTAGAGCCCCCAGTCAGTGGCATCTTAAATTATCACTTCAGGCAGGACCTCAACAGCATTTCAAGAGAGGCTGGAGACACTGAGTGGATCTCCTCAAACTCACTGACACGCCTTCTGTAATGGAAGCAGAGTGGACCATGTTTAGCAGTTCCATTAGTGAGGCACCTGCACGGAGCTGCCAGAGGTGAAGGGAGCTGTCAGGCTGTCAGACCACAGAGCAAGACGTTCGGTCAGTCTCAAAGGTTTTCTGGAAAACCTTCAAGTAAGTCAAGAAGGGTAAGTAGTGCTCTACTCACAGGGAATACCGTGTGGAGTCAACTAAGGATACAGTCAGATCCTCAAGGTGTTCCTTCTACTTTGAGAATCTCCTCATTGAAGCAGAGTCTGGAGATGAAGAGTACAATTTGCTTCGTCTTGATACATGCTCAATCATCCAGGTAAGTAAATCTCCAAAAGTTGATTCTGTTCATCTGGACGTAGCGTTTTGTGGGAGAAACGTTTCGTCACTCATCCAAGTGACTTCTTCAGTCTCAGCTGACTGCAGGTTTCCAATCTTATAAACAGTACATTTGCATAATGACTGAAACCAGCCCACTGAAGGAACAATGGGCTGGGAGGTCAGTTCCTTAATCTTAATTATGCAAATTCTCATGACCATTGATCAACAACCACTGACCAAAACCCACTGATGTCATGGTCCGCGGCCTGGTGTCCAAGGAGCTGATGGGATGCCCACGCCCACGAGTGTGGCTGTCGACTCCACACCTGCATCCCATCCCAGGCGATCATCAGGTGGACTATTTAACCCAGCTCCGCCAGCTGCTCCACGCCAGTCCGTTAGTCACCTTTCAACGGTAACTGTTCAGCGTGTTTTGAGCCCTCACCTGCCTGTCCTCCTGCCCGCCTGGAGTTCGGATCACCACCGGTCTTCATCTCCTCTGTTTCCCTGGAGCTCTCACCCCTCCCTCCGGTTCCCTCGGCCCAGCTTAGATCCCTCCCACAGTCTCGATTACGGCGTTCCTGAGTTGTTTATCTCCCGGTCCCTTGGTTTTCCAGTTACTCAGCGTGTTTTCCTTTGACCTTCCCGGGACACCCTTAGTTAAAAATAAAGTTTATTTTGCGTGCACCTTGGCGTGTTGTCTCTGCTTCTGAGTCCAGCTTGTGTGCTGAACTACGGTTCTTGACAACTGATCAATGGCCATGAATACCATTCACAGAGAGTTGGGAAATGGCTGCAATCACAGCATTGTAAGATGGCAAAAGATGTACCCTTAGGCCCCCTCCTCAATTCAGAGATGGTCTTTCCCTTTTCACGTAAATGGCCTCCTTCTTCTCCCCGCTTAAACCAGCGTTCCTCCCTGTCCAGGATGTGTACATCCTCATCATTGAAAGAGTGTCCACTGGCCTGTAGGTGTAAATAGACTGCAGAGTCCTGGCCTGACGAGGTGGCTCTTCTGTGTTGTACCATCCGCTTCGCCAGAGGTTGTTTGGTTTCCCCGATGTATAAATCCTGGCAATCCTCCTGGCACTTAACAGCGTACACTTTGCTAATCACTTAGAATGAGATCACTGATGTAGTTAGAGAAAAGAATTCATCTATTAGTCAAACCTCAGATTCAGGAGGAACAATGTGTTTCCAATTCATTTATTTAGTCCCTGTAAAAACGCAGTCAGAGCTTGTTCTGTATTTATGACAGTAAGTCATATCCTTTTCATAGTTTTTACAGAAAAAAATCCTTGGCATAGTGGAGCACTTCCACAATCTCATCTTTGCTTTGTTGTGGATGATGTGGTTCTGTTGGCTTCATCGGGTGGTGACCTGCAGCTCATGGACCAGTTTGCACCTGACTGTGAAGTGGTGGGAATGATGATTAACACCTCCAAGTCTGAGGGCTCCCAGCCAGAAAAGGGTGCAGTGCCCGTTTAGAGTTCAGGACGAGGGAAGAGTGGAATGCAAGACTGACACTGAATTGATGCAGCATCAGCAGCAATGTGGATGTTGGATACTGTTGTGGCGACAGGAGATCTGGTCGATCTGCGTTCCTTTCCTCACCTGTGGACATTAGCTCTAAGTAGTGGCTGGGTAGAAGGCTGGCTGGGCTCTCCCTTAGAGATAGGGTGAAGATCTTGGTCATTTGGAAGGAACTCAGAGTATAGCCTCTACTTCCACCTCAAAGCCACGTAAGGTGGCTTTGGTGTTGATTGTTTCACATCGTTTGTTCCTCTTTTGAGGATTCTACTCCGACTTCTGATTAGGACGCCGCCTCCTAGGTGAGGTGCTTTGGACAGACCCAGGAAACGGTGGAGAGATTATATCTTTGGCTGGCTTGGGAACACTTTGGGATGCCCCTGGTTGAGCTGTAAGAGGTGACTGAGAAGAGAGAGGTCTGAGCTTCTTTGATTAAATTGCTGTTCCCACAACCCAATACCAGATAAGCATCAGAAAATGGATGATGGATATTATCGTGTTGTCTCATTGCTCATCTGATTTGGCCCGTAAATTTTTTTTCTTTTTCTCTTTTAGTGTTTTAAAAGCAAGTCTTTGAATGCATTGCATTTGCATTTGCATTGCAGTTGCACAGAAATATAATACACATTACATCACACTTACATTTTTAAAATTTTTATCAAAATCAATGCTAGGCAGGGAGCTAAATCAATAAATCTTACATAGACATTTGTGAACGATGCTTTCAAGCTATTACCCGGTGGAGCTTTATGTGAGAAAACACACATGTGATGAAAATTAAAAAAGCTCTATGAAAGTCTGTATAATATCCAGTTGAGCCAATGTGTGAACAGGTCCAATGAATTCACAGCAAGGAGTGTGACTGGGAGGATTGGGCATTGTGTCCTGCCTCCTCCCACTCCACTCAGGCCGTTCCCTTGCTTGAACTTGCTTGAAGGCATCTGACACTGACTGTGTCCTGCTGTCTTTATGCCACAAAATGTCACACAATGTCAAAACCTGATTCACTCAATATTATCCAGACTTAATGTGCGACACAAGGATGCTGTTTTACATACGGTATACAACTGCTATTTTTTACTATACTGTGATACGTATGCACGTTTTGCTGATAGGGCTTCTAACCTGATTTTTAAATAAAAAATCTTTACCTGAAATAGAGCAGTATGTTATATGCTATCACCTCTATGTAGTGATTATATTTCCTATTTTTCCTACAGGCTCCATTACCTATAAATGCAGTCTTGTCCTTGCGCTGACACAATTCAACCCATTGTAGAAACCTTGTAAGAAAGAGTGTCTCACATCGCTTGTTCCTCCAGCCTTTTGAGGATTCTCCTCCATCTCCTGTTCCCTTTCTTCCTCCTAGGGCCTACCAGTCTTTCAGTCCTAACTGCTCTCCAGGATCACCAGCCAGCCAGTCATGATGAATGTGGGACAGGGTCTAGCCCAGGCTCCTGCCATTACCCTGTGACAATTTATTACCCTTTATCTGTAGGCGCAATTAACCCAGGCCCAGGAAATAGGGACTTATCAGTCCTTCATTACTAGGGCCTGCCCATGTCCCCATCCTTCTCTGTCACCTGACACACACACACAGACACGCTCACACACACACACGCACACATACACACATATACACACACACACATGCACCTCTCAACCTGTGTGGGCTTTAAGTTTCCCTTTTTAGTATGACTGGATTTTTATTGTACAATCTTCATTACTCCCATAGACTCTGTCTCTCTCACACTCCCTTAAACACTGTATCTTTTACACGTCCTTTGTTTTCTATAACTCCCCCACCCTGACATTTTCCTTTTTTTTAGATTTTATTTATTTTTTTTAAAGAAACATAATGAGTGCCCAGAGTGATATTGCAGAGCTGGTATTCTGATCTTTGTTTTCTAATCCATTACAAATGTGAACTCGCATTTGGCACGAAACAGAAGAGAAAAAGAAAAAGGCTCTACTGTGGACAGTTTACTACTGAGGCAAAAGAGTCTGTGAAAGTAAGTGATGGTGTGTAGTGAGAATTATTCAGAATAATGGAGACATTGTTTCTGAAAACAGTTGTCCCTGTGGATTCTTTTATCCAATATGGTGAGCATTAGAAATGAAACTCGCTTCAGTTGTACTGTAAGGGCAGAAATGTCCACATAACATATTTGCATGTCTAGATACCATTAGAAGTACAGCTAGAAGCAAAAGAGTTTCATTTTGCATTTATGAGACAGTCTAATTTATGTTTTTTAAAGCTAAGCTCAAGCAAAGCTGTGGTGGAAGCTGTGAACACTAAATTGATATAAAATGGCTAAAACAGTGACTTACCTAACACACAGTTTCTTGTTTCTACATCCAGTAAATACAAAATAACATTTACAGACAACCAGAACAATGAGGCCAAAGATCCTATAGGCTGCTGATAAGAATGAAAAATATAATTCGGTATGGGTTCATCAGTACAAGAAAGCACCTTTTCGTATTACATATTTTAACTGTCGTCATCCTAAACATACTAATTGGATCTACTTCATCAGGACCGTGGGTTTAGTTTCGCTGGCAGTGAAATAAACTATAGAAAACCCCTCCTGTTACCAGAATCTCACTCAGACATCTCTACATCTTGACTTGTGCAAGGAAAAATGTGATGTCACCTTTTTGCAACAGAGCTCCACCCGCTCCAAACCAATCCGCACTTAAACAAAAGGACAAATATACAAATCTCTCATATAAAATCAACACTTTGTCAGAAAAATAGCTGATAAATGAAGCCAGTGAAGGAGTGCCAAAAAGCTAATGTTCCTCTACCAGTCACTCGAGGGTTGCTCATAAATTAACTCAGTCTCCGCAGACACCCATGTTAAAATGCCCAATTAGACAGTGGAAATAAACATGTTTACAGCCTTTTACAAAATAAAGATTTTAGTATTTCGTACCAAACTCAGTAATCATGATAATAGTTTATATAATCCACTCATTTAAATTGTATTACCTTAAAGTTATCTGTGATTAAAGAAGTGGCTGCTTAGAGTGACAAAGCAGGTTCTGACCTAGATGGTTATAGCCTCTACTTATTGGAGCACTTGTAAAAATCCTCTGACAAAAAAGTTATTTGTACTAACCATGAGAAAAGTCTGCTTTCTTAGGGAGTGTAATTCTTGCTTTACTGTAATACATTAGCATTATTTGGCAGGTATTCCCTGGGTGTACTTTGCTAACCAAACTTGCTTGCATTAACCAATAAATTAGCATTTACCTTCCAGTACAAAGATCATCTCTCTTCTGGCTTAAAACACTGCTTTAATGGCTTAGATTTAAAGCTGTGCCAAGAAGCCAGGTTCAGTTTATTGTTTATTGCGTATGCTTTACACAGAAAGAAGTTGAAATATGCATACATGACCTTTAAGGTGATAAAAAAAAAGAATACCCTACATAATGATATTTTAAAAAGCATAATGAGCATGTCGCAAACGTAATATTACATCAGCGAATTACCACATAGCAGAAGCATAACCCACAAGAGCCCCTTTGCATGATTGATAGGGCTAGTCCGCTCGCATTAACCATGCATGTCAAGGTAATATCATCCTACTGCGCATTCAGGCATTAGACATTAGCCTGCTACAGTTTGTACAGCACAAACCAGGTTGTTATTCTGGCTGACTCAAAGCTAATCAGTGCCAGCGTATGAGTGACTGCTGCTGGCACCAATAACTGAGCACTACTGACATTTTAGACTGCACTGCCGCACTGCAAAATGGAGGGACGTATAAAAAGCCGCAGTCAATCAGTTCGGAGATGAGCCAGCTCTCCTGCAGACCAGAGCAGGCTTCGCTGGAAGCTCGGGGCCTCTGTAGTCACATAAACTATTGCTTGTAAATATTATATAAGAGCATGAAGTAACTAATGAATGTGGGTCCTGTCCAGTTTGCCAGGAGCAGGAGGATGATGACAGCAAGGCTTAACAATACGGCCATTTAGGAGAGCTGTTATGCATTGGCGTGTGTGGGTGAGAGCTTGGGAGGTGTTCTTCATTTGCAGCTTTAAGCGCCTATAAAGTGGACAAAACTAAATTTATGCGTTACATAAACAAGTTATAGTTAATGATTTATAAATCCACCTCTCCTCTGGTTCCTGACTCAAAATGTCTCCTGGTCCTTTTTAAAATTTCCAGCAGCTCCATTAGAAAGCATTGGGGTTGACTGTGTGCGTGTGTGTGCATTGACTTACATCAGAGCCACAATGATATGTTCTGAGATTGATAACTTTCCCTCTAACACAGGGCAGGGAGGGGGTGATAGAAAAGCTGGATCCATCCAAAAGCTGGGAGCTGTGGGAGCTGAGTCAGAAAACACAGATTTATTTGAAGCAAAGAAGGATCAGAAAAGCCAACACTCCAGCTGCCAAATCATAATAACATACACATAGTCCTAGATGTACACCCTCTGCATCTTATATTCAAGTGCTTGGTATACAAAATGAAGATTTCAGAGAACAGATTCTCCAAAAACGGTAAAATGCATCCACCTGTAGTCTCAAATTAAACAGAACTGCTGCCTTAAAGGAATCTTTTCAATAAGCCTCCTACTCTCTGTGGGCTGCAGTCAGAGACAGAGAAGGATCTAAGAGAGCAGTCAGTCAGTCACTTCGGGATGAAAGGATGATTTCAGCAAGGAAAAATAGTGAACTCCAAAAGGATCTGGAGCAGCAGCAGCAGCAGCTTGTTATTCTAATAGAGATGTTTCCTCAAAGATGTACTTTGCGAGATGTAACGTCAGAAAAATATCTCAAATGTCATCATGAAATGAGCAGAATCAATACATGAAACTCCCCTTGTGGAAACAGCTTTCATAACAGAACACTCTTCCTTTCGAAGAGCTTTGAAAATCTGGTAAATTGACAAA
The DNA here is from genome assembly GCF_036321145.2 of Pelmatolapia mariae. Lineage (NCBI taxonomy): Eukaryota > Metazoa > Chordata > Actinopteri > Cichliformes > Cichlidae > Pelmatolapia > Pelmatolapia mariae. The sequence goes on from NC_086232.1 coordinate 36,431,706, forward strand.
CACATGAAGAGAACAAGAGCTCATGCCTCCTTCTCCCAGAGGCACACCGCTAAAACTGCAACAACACATGTGTTCCTGATGGTAGCAGCCATCAACGCATGCTGGAGGTAACGTGCCCAAACGAATGTCCGCTGGCAGCCACTGCATCCTTTATAACTTACAAGCTGCATCTTTAAGCAAAGATTAGCTTAAGGATTATGGGGCTGGAGGCTTTTAGCTCCACAAGAGTGCTCGATCTCTTTCCTCTGAGAGTTATCCTCCCTCGCTTTTCACTCATCCTTTATACTCATTAAACAGAAAAGAAATGTGTGATCGAGCAAGATGGCAGGGAAGGAGAGAAAGACAGAGGGAGAGGGTGAAAGAGAGAGAATTAGATTCTCTGACACCCCGCTAATTGAGCGATCTCCTCTGTGCTCGGCCCATCCTGCCAAGTTTTAATTAGCAACTAATCAAATCAATATGGAGGCTGCCAGGCGAAGGGGAAGGCACCTAGATGGAGGGATGGTTGCATGGATCACAGCTGCATCTGACCTTTGCACCTGGGTTTAGTTTGCAAGGCTGCAAATGATGGAAGGGGGTGGTAGTGGTACTGATACTGGTTTCGTCTCTGTGAGAGAAGGGCGGAGCAGTTCAGAGACAGGCAAAATTACAATGTCTGGCATTACCCAGCTGCTTAAGATAATTGAACAGAAGGATAAAAGCCAGTGTTCACAATGATATGTTGTGTTACATGAGAGGAAATTCGTGGAGTCAGAGTCTCCCTTTGATTGTAGCTGTGTTAGTAACGTAGTTGTAGTTGTAATGAAAGCACAAATACTATTTTTACATCTGCTCTACAAATCTGTGCGTACAAATTTGCAAATTCATTAGGCAATTTTCACATAAATGGATCACACATAGACGCACCTCCTGCCTTCCTTTGGGCACACCTGCCCTTCAACAAACTCTTGAAAAGTGTTAATTACAGAGAAACTTGATGTGATGTGTTGTGCCATCTTCAGAGACATCTACATAAGCTGGAGATGAGAGGCAGAGCCACTTCTGCTCTCTCATCTGCCTCAGGAAGCTGTCAACACATCCTGACCTCCCCTGGAGGCGGCCAGCTGGGTCTGACGTCTTCTGGAGCCCGGGGGGCCCCTTGGCTCCTCCAGCTGCTACCTCTCTCTTTCTCTTTTTGTCAAACACACACTAAATACATAAACACACACATAAAAACACAAACATTCACATATTTAGAGCATCACAAATGTCCTTCCGGTTTTAAGTTACGTGTACAGTGGGCCCTCAGACCACAAGCGTTCTTCACTAGCATCAAAGTCAAAGTAGTCATTGGCTTTTACTGGCCAGCAACATCTATATATTTATTTTTCTGCAAGGAAGGAATAATGTAAGTGGGAAGTGAGATCATTTCCCAAAGTCCTTGGTATTGAGAAGTCATTAATGGCAAGCCAGAACCACATTAAACAACCATCATTGAAAAAATAAGCAGAAATAGCCTCTGAAAGCCATGCTCTGAGTGGTTAAAGACAGAGTACATTAAACTAAAGTTAAAAAACAGTATTTGCATATTACTTTTGATGAATATATATTTTATTATAACTGTTCTTAAATGCCAAAACTGCACAATATCTAAAGAATATGCTGAAAAGTGAAAAACGTTTTTATTAATTTCACTGCCTTTCCAAATAAGGTCACGACTTCCCTAAAAGTCTTAAATCTCCAGATTGCTTGGAAGAATGTTGAGAGCATTAAGATATTTGGCAAAAATTCTTGGCTTCAACAAGGCTCTGTTTTTTTCAATAGGTATTCCAGTAATCTTTGCAAAGTACATACTCATGTTCAGGGGGTATGAGGGGGAAAAAAAAGATTTTGTTTGTGAAATGTCGAATACACAACCTCAAAGAAAATGATTCACCACCTCTGAATAATAAACCTACTGAGATGTTGGAGCCCGCAGCAGTGACGACACAGAAAATGCCCATCAAGTATATGAATGCAAAGAATATAGGGATTTTTTTTACAAAACAGAAATAACACGCCAATCTTCTGCTACAATTTCATGGTTATAAATTCAAGTATTGCGTGAAATACTGAAATAGAGACGAGATGGGTTGTGAATGACTGTTTCCAGCTACCGAAGGGACGTGCATGAAATATGTTGCGGATGTTCATGTTTCTCATGCTAGCAAATGCTGTAAATTAGTGAACTTTTTCTGTAGTGCAGTCATCAGGTCAAAAAGTCTATTTGACACCAAGAACGTTTTGACCAAGTTAAAGACTTTTACTTTATTTTTTGCCTTTTCTCATCTGCAGATACTTATCAAAGCAAAAAAGATTTACATAGTCTGTAGATAACTTATGGTGGTGTTCATGTGGACACCTGGGTGTGGACACCCAGTGCTAACATCATATTATCAAAATACATTTAAACTAGTAATAATCACAAGAGCTTTTTTTTTTTTTTTTTTAAATCAGTGTGCTTTGCAACTTAGCAAATGTTAGCAAGCTGACACCCAGATTTTGAACATTATAACAGTTAAGAAATGTGCATACATAACATAAAGATGGATTAAATAAACCTCTGTATTCTTTATTTTCATTGTGTCTTCAAGTATTGATTGAATTATAATTTCAGTGCACATAAAACCCTCTTTGTTCTAAAATACAAGTTGGCTAACAGTCCTCAAAATGGCAAACCTGTAACATCACTTAAACTGAGTTAAATGTTTGCCAGTTTGCAAACATGTAGCCCTGTTGAAGTGATAACCACTTGTGTGCAGGTTATCAGTTATAATGACATCAAAGTGTTGTGTGCAAATTGAAATTGTAGCTGTGACGTGGTTATGCTAGGCTAACAGACTTTTTGCTGGCAGGTAAAATGAACTTCAAGCATACAGCAATGCTAACGAAGTACAAAGTGCTCGTTTTGGGAGCTTAATGGATGAAGAACTGATTAAGATGTTCAGTGGGTAAAATGTTTTCTGTATCTGTTGTTTTAAAGTTAATATGAGCTCACTTGAGTGGTGTTAGGGTTGTAATTCAGGTATACTTGGTCATGACTCGGTCATCTTTTTTAACTCAATAAAGCTACTTTGTTACTTTGTGTAAAATGTAGCAAGCATATAACAATCACTTCACAGAGCATCGGGCTTTATTTCACTCATTTACTGTGCAATCGCATAAGTCACAAATTAATTAGCAAGTTAACTTGTGAGGGCTGGCTCCCTGACTTGAATATTTGCCCCTAAACACTAGTGTTCACACAAAAGGTTGCAATAGTTAACAAACACAGATATGTTGCTGAAATGTTCATTGTGTGCTTCAGGTACAAGAACATGAACATTCATGGATATTCAGGTTTAATTCGTTGTGCTTCCGTTTCCATTCATTTTCTGCAAATGCAATAACATCTATCACACTGTACTTTACAGTAAGCTGCTTCCTTGGTTAAGGAAGCAGAATAAATCACCCTACATCTATAATGTATAACCTCTGTAAACACTTTCCTACTAGGTTTATCATCTCAGTTGCTACTTTCTCTTTTTTTACAGAATGATGTACACTTTTTAAATTATGGTCCCATTTAAAATAAAATAGCTGACGCAGAAGGGTGAGGGCGGGGCTACGTTGTAATTGTCACTGCCTTATAGGTAGATACAGCGCCCTTAGTTTTTCAGTCAGATTCACTCCTAACTCAGACCAAAATGCAAAAAAATCATGGCTTTAAGATGGGACTTCATGACCTTAACCTGGTGGCAAATAAGAGTCACTAACAATATAACACCTTCAGTATTAAATTAAAAAGCAGTTTCTCAAAAAACAAGGTTAAATGAAAGAACAATTAAGATTAACTTAAAACAACATTAAAAAATACACATACACAAAATCTTTCTTCTTTTTTAATTCTTTAAAAATATAAATAACCTGCTCATAAAGGCTCATTACAAAAGCTACAAACAGTCCTTGCCCAGTAAAGTAATATAATAAGTATGCCTTAAGTTACATTACACTCTCACTCACTGTTAATTAATCAGGTCTAAAGAGTAATCGTTCTTATGTGATGATTTATTGCAGGGCATACTGTAGTCTACATCAGTCACATAAGAGGCCAACTGCACTGTAATGCTCAAGGTGATCTATATAGCGGACAAATGAGAGGCCTAATTAATAAAGGCAGCCAGCTCACCGGCACCTCTTGGCCTCCCTGCTATTATATGTACATTAACAGCTTGTGCTCATTGCCTACTAATTAACTATTGCCCAACATGCAGTGAGGAAGGGGTAAAGACTGCCTTATCGTTTACCTGGACAACCCTGGTGTTCCCCACAGCAGCGACGGCAGCAGCAGTGGGATTCCTAGTGATACGCCTAAGATGGGACCCGGAGGAGCACGTGCCCTTGAGGACAGCCAGGGACTGCAGGACAGAATGGATGGCTGCATTCACAGCCATAAATTCACTGCTTCCTAACTATCTCATTCATCATATGCACACCAGACTCCTCGGCACCGTGAATACACCAACACACACCTCCCACCCACCACTCCTACCTCCCTGGTTCGCCCTAGTAAATAAGGCATACAGGCTGAGATAGAGCAGAGAGTGAAAAACATGAGATAAGTGTATCAGCGAAATGACCATATGACAATGCACAGCCCTCTATTTCACCTTGGAATGCATGAATTCATTCAAATTTGGGGAAACAACAGTTCTCCTCTCTCTGTCTCTCTCTCTCTCTTTCTCCATACAAGATACATTTTCATATCTTCTTCTCAGCTGGTCACCATTTATTCCAGAATTTCCTCGTGTCTTTGTAGATACGGCATCAGCCTGAGCTGTGTCGGGTGGTGGAATAAATCACATGGCTGGGAGTAGAAGTGCAATACAGAATATGATCTCATGCAACACCAGTATGGTAATGTGTTTGTGATGGTGCAGGAGACACATTGCCTGAGAACGTGTAACCTTATAAACTGAAATCACTTTAATGTTGTTGTTTACTCCGATGCAAAGGGTATTGTCTGCTTTTGATTTTTGGCCTCTGATTCTAATTTTCTTTTTTTTTCTTTTTCCCCCGCTATAAATGCAGATGGAGGATGTTGTTTCAACTTTGCAACACCCTTTTTTATTAGATTTTTAACTGAAACAATCCAACTGAGCTTCGCTATGTCTTAGAGGAACTCTGATTTAATATGCAGCAGACTTTGCTTCCCACCTTGTGTTTGAATCTCGATCCCAAAAGGTATATATAAAATGTATAAATTCATAAAAGTGTCTTAATTGAGTTTTGCACATCCATTTTTCCTTTCTAATCATCTTTGTTTTTCTCCCTCATTTCACTGTGACCAGCAAAGTGATTTATGGCAGCAGAAGACATTGTAAGGCTGAGTAAAAAGAAATTTATCTCTTTTGACTGAATCCACATTTCATACTTTTAACTGCTATTTCAATATTAATTCTCTTATCTCTGAATCAATCATAATTAGTCTTGCTGCATGCCAACCAGCTTGGCCTGAATGTAGTATGAGGACCATGACCGGAGGAGGAACGCTCCGCATGAGACATATTTCTACTGCCCCCAAGTGTTCAGGAAGAAAACTGAAAGCACAAAGGAGGCAGAAGCCCAGCTGATATTAAACACACTGACACCATCCATTACCCGCAGCATGGCCGGGGTCTCTGAAAACTGATGCTATAGCAAGCAGCTAATAAGTTTCCAGACTCCAGTGGTTAGTCTCTCATTTTGCTGGGATAATGGATGTGATGTTTGCACAAGAAGCTCTGTGTCCACTGCAAAGGCCTTCGCTCTTGCCAGGAATTTGCAGCAATGAATTGCTGCGCTCGACCTCTATCGCCATCACACTGGGAAAGAACACTGAGGGACCAGATCATTTCACTTCACAGTAGTCTCATTTCTCGGCCCAAGTCGCAGAGAGAATTACTTGAGGCGATGGAGACTTTGTCTACATAATGATAGAGGTTAGCGAGGAGCACAAAAATCAATATGGACAGAACAGCACACAACCCCATTGAACTCCTTGAGAAAATGTAGGCTGTTAGAATTCTCGCCATTACACTAATGTTATTATTTCACACGTGGGTTTGGTTTCACACAGAGACTGTAGAGCAACATGCTTTGTTTTGATGCCCCGTCCTTTCAGACTTTATGAATGATCCCACCACAGTATACAACCCCTGGTAAAAATGATGGAACGACCGCACTTGGATAAATCTCGTGTATGCCACAAAACTATTTTGTTTCGGTACATGTTTTTTTGTTTTGTTTAATAGCACTTCATTAAAAAATACCTCAAACCTCAAATAAAACCATTTTACTTAACGATAGATATTTTCCTCCAGATCAAGTGGAGACAAACATTTTGAAATCATCAACAAAAACATCACAATTAGTACTTTATTGCAGGCCTTTATGACAGCCTGGATTATCCCAGGCATGGACTCTATGAATGATAAACAATATTCTCCATCAAGCTGGTTCCAGCTTTTAAATAGCAGCTGACAGATCAGCTTTGCAGCCATTGTCATGCACATTTTTTCGATTTCTACCATAAATTTTAATTGGATTGAGATCTGGACTGCTTTACAACTCTGCTCTATTAAGAATGCATTAATACCCTGAAAAGGACTTCATGATGACCAAACTCACTTTCTATCAATAGAATCTTAGAAGAGTCCAAGACTTCTGGGTAAATTTGTGCATTTAAAGCTAAGGTCCACCTGTCCCTTACCTGACATGCAACCCCATATCATAAATGAGTGAAACAATATGCTTGTTTCTTTCAGGCAGACATTAAAAAAAATCCAGTATCATCTTCTTGGCCAACGCAGATTCACGATCCCTCAGTGAAGATCAATTTCATTCAATCATCCACAGTCCACGATCACTTCTCTTTAGTCCACAGGACCTGTTTTTTTTTGGGGGGGGGGGGGGGGGGGGGGGTTCTTGTTAAGGTGTTAGTGGTGGCTTTCCTTTGGGTTATCTATGTGTAAATCCCTTTCGATTCAGCCCATTTGCTACAGATCTATTACAAACATTGACTCCTGTTTCTTCCCATTTGCGTTTATTGTGCATTTTCTATTTTCCAGTCATTGCTTTGTGTTTTCTGTCCTGATGATCTGATATGTGATCTACCCCTATGTTTTCTTTTTATAACTTCCTCCTTTTGTTTGTCATTTTTCTAAATTTAAGCAGAGCTGATTAGGAACGACCAAATTCTTTTGTAATAACATCTATCACGCTGCACTTTACAGTACAGTTGTTTCACTTGACAGCTCTCTTGCTGGTGCTTCCTTTCAATCGGATTGGTGCAACAGGCCATTAAGGTCTGTATTTTACATATTTAGATTTGTGCATGAATTTGTTTTAGAAATGCAGATTACTGCATTTCTAAAACTAATTTAGAAACTAATGCAGTTACTAATTTATTTACTTTTTTATGGGAAGGCAAAAAAAATACTGTTTTTTTTTTTTATATCTGTCATTTATTTGTTAGAAAGTTTAAAAAAAATCTAATAAACATTCTGCAAAAGTGATAATATTATATAAATAAATATAAAGAAAGTAAAAAAAATCTCCAAATGAAAATCATCTACAAGAGGCTTAAATTCCAAACAACTCTCACTTTGTCCTGGATTAGCTGCTCTACTGTTTTTAATCCAAAGAGCAGACTAGTGAGCGCTGAAATTCACCACTGACTCTACAGGAAACTCTGGCAACTGTTGAATTCTGCATCACATCAAAGAGCACTTAAAGATAAGGCGACATCCAAAAGTTGAAGCTGAATCAGAAGCAGGCCTCTTAGCAGTTTAGCAGACTGTAGCACACTGTGAATCCACCAAGGAGTGTCTCAGAAAGAAATAATGAAATGGCCTAGTTAAGAAAAGGAGCCTACATTTTTAATCCCAGGGAAATATTGTGGGGGGATTTCAGATGGCCAGAATCTCCTCTTATGTGCTGAGAAACATCTCTGTGGTGGAGATACACACACACACACACACATAAGGACTTGTTTGTGCTAAAGGTGTGCTATGTTAGCCTCCACAGAACAACATTACAACTGTACAACATCTTTGTTTAATTGAATTTTCCTTATATAGCAGCTTTAAACGCGAGCACTGCATTAATGATAATCAGCTGTAGACTCATTCTGGGTCGTACTTCTTTTTCACAGTTGTGACTCAATTTACTCATATTTTACTTTGGTCTAACAGCAGGTAAAATGGTTTAGTTTATGGTAAAGTTTATTTTTTTTAATTTTACACAGTTTCTATAGTAAGAAGTTTGAGGGAAAATCCTCAGTACATAAGCATGTCATCACGCTTTCACAAAAACAATATTTTGTATCTAATACATTCAACAAAGGCTCACAGAGACACAACCTAGTTGCACTCACATTGCCTCTGGCTCTTTCTATCAAAGCAGGCCAAACAGCAGACTTTTTATTACGGTATTAATGTATTCTATTTGTTTAGAGAGCTGCACATCTTCACTTCTCCTCTGCTGCAGTGCTCTAAACCCTTTGGGGACATCTCAGGGATCCAGCTGACATATGGTGAAGACAGGAGAAACATGTTGGAGGCTGCCAGGATGTGGACCCCAATCCCCAGATGTACAGTGACATATTGTCTTCAAACAGACTCTGTCTCTGTGGCAGAAACACTGAGAAAGACGACTTTTCTAACCGCAGGTGTTTTCTCCCCCAAGCCATTTTCAGTTTGAAAGAGCCCAGGCACTTTATTCTCTTCTTGCTGTTTCAAGGGGTTGCAGCTACTCCTACGGATCATCTGAGGGGCTAAAACGGTTTTATAATTACCATGAAATATTAGTAAATTGCTTAGTTATGTTAAAAATACAGGATGCCATACTCGCATTACAACAAACCAGCAAACTGACTCAGCAGAAAGAATCTGGGCTTTGTCATTGACTTTTTAAAGACGAATGAATAAACTGCCATAATCTTAACAGCCTATAGTTGGATTTTACAGCGAGGGGGCTACAAAAAGTAACACGCTGTGGGGGTTTTATAGGCTAATTGCAGATTTGGTGAAACCAAGTAATGTAAGAGGGGGTCCTAAAAGTAGCCCCAAGAGATTACTATATAACGTCTCGATATAGAAATAACCAAGCCTGAACTGGTTATGAGCACTTAGCTTTAGTGTATTAATTATAGATCCCACAATAAACTGGGGTTTATAGGAAAGGGTGTTTAAATAGCACATAACACGTAATTAGACATGTTTTCAGTTTATCATCCTTTTCTAAAAATATGCAGATCCCAACAAAGTGTACTGAGTAATAAACTATTTTTGCCAGCAAATATTATTTAAATGTTAACACAAGTTGTTAATTATAATTAAAATGTGCAGATAGTTCTTACAGAGCTTTTCTGAAAGCGAAACAGGCTTTACTTCATTTTGAATTACTTTTATAACTTTCTGGGAAACGATTGTAATTCTTATGGTATTTCGTCTTTTATTATTTTTGTAATAAATTTAACTTTATTATCAATGTGGATATTACAGGTGCATGGCCAATGAAATACAGTAGCTTATACCTGTAGCCAAAAAAAAAGGGGAAAATCAGCATTTATTGCTTATTCTTTTGAACGGGTATGCAAATGCCAAAAATCCATAGTGAGCTAGGAATTGGTTTTAAAATTTTTACTAAGTCTGTTCCCAGGGGAGCAAATTTCCCTGAAGCCCTGATGATTTGTTGGAGTGCTCTTTTAGAAATTGTTTTAAATGTATTTCTGCATGATTAGAAAGTTGTGTTTAAGCAGCAGAGATGGGAGAGGAAGGCATCTGAGGTGGCAAAGCTCTCAGACTGAATTCATAATTGCAACATGACCAGTGTCTTTCATCAGCTCACACTGGATGCTGCCCTGTGGCATAATTGGTTCTGCCTTTAAGTCTGTGTGTAATATCAAATTTTTTGCAAGCCATCAAAACAGTTTAACTTCTTAAGTTATACCTTTCCATCTCATCTTTGCATATTTTGCCTGATGTCCCCAACCTTTAAAACATGGGCCAGCTCAAGTTTGCTTTCCCCCCCCCATTTTACAAGATAGCAGTTAAGTGCTGTGAACCCATGAGAGGTATTCAGTTTGTGTGCTCTTTGCGCACAAGGAGCACTTGAACAGAACTGTTGCATTAGCAGGCCTGTTACCTTGTCTCTTCAGAGTCTTATGCAAGGTCAGCAGCCAGACTCAAAGAGGATGGGGACGAGACCAAATACACAAAGGATTCTTAGGAAAACTCTGTGGTAAGATGTGTGCAAAGGCAAAAGGAGGGGGGCTGTTTTTTCCCCTCCAAACAAGCTGTTATCTCTATAGCAAAGATTCAGCAGCTTCTAATAGCCACTGGGGGGGAGGGGCACACAATATGTAAGGCACAGATGTACTTATTTGAGGTTTTTCCTGAGCCCAAACTCAATATCTACCCACTGTCAGCGTATAGCTTCATGGATGAAGTCCTCTAGGGTCTGTTCCCAGGTCACAACAAAATCCAACCACTTGTACTTTGTGTAAATGGTTCCTAGTTGTCTCAATAGGCAGCCACATGCTTTCAGATGCCTGTGGGCAGACTGATCAATAGATCATCACTTTCTCAATTCTCAAACCAATTGGAGCTTTGACCGAGGAACAAACTGGTTGAAAAATTACTTTGTCTTGTCTGCACTGCATTTGTAGCAGTTACTGGGTTTCTTTGACTTTCAGGCTTAGCTGTTATCTGAAGCCACTTTACTATACATCTCCAATTTATAGAGTTGATGTGGTTTGTGTCAGATCATACTTCATGTGGTAGTTCAAACCTTTGAACATGATTCATGTTCTTGTCTTGCTCACTGAACCTACTTTTGTACAATTATGATTAAGAAACATTAGTTGTAGTGCCACAGTGACACTTGCATTGTCAAGTTATCAAAGAAATCAAACCATTAACCGCCAACAGCACACACTTCAAGTACCGGCTCAAACACTTCACTGCACGTAAGAAATCACAGTAGCCTGCCAGCTTTCCTCTGGTTGGTTTTTTATTTGCAGTTCTTTACATTTTAGAAAAAGAATCCAAGGATTTTGCCTCCTGTGTGTTTTCGTCTGGCCTCTTCATGATCCATGATGCCAGCTGAGGTGGTCAGCACAATGTATCTATGGAAACAAGAGTCAAACAGAGCATTAAAATGTGCAGCACATTAAGCATCTTCCAAAATATTAAGTGAAACTGCTGCCAGCTATGGGAGTGTTTATCAAGAAAGAAAAAAAAGTACCAACTTGTATATAGAACCCCCAAAATTAGATTAGATAAAGCGCAGAAGGGTAAAATATAAACAGAAGCTGCAAAATATTCAAATAAAGCTATTAAAAAACCCATTGAAATATTAACCCATACTTTAATAGCGAGTCAGTGGCTGATGCAAACTGGGCCCAATATGTCTCCAGGTTACTATGGATTTCATGCTCCAAATGCAACCGCATTTAACACATCAAAACTTAACTACAACTGTCACAACAATCTCGATCCTATTCACGCTCATTTTTGGCATTTCCATTCAAAAACAAAAGGATCTCCAAAAAGAAAGACCTTTATCTCCCAAATTAAAAGCTTAGGCTCAAATTCAGTGTCCACATATGAAAATATTCTAATCAAAATTTACCAAATATTTCTTTGTAAAAACAAGTTTGTGTCTGCGTATACTTTGCAGTAAAATATGGGACTCTGAAGTGCTGCTGTTAATGTTGCATTTCCAGCAAAGTATAAAAATATCTTGCTTCACAGTTATTAGCCATAGTTGTCCCAAAAGCTCTACGAGCACAGGTCTTTAAAACTTAAAGACTTTCGTTCACCTCAGAGCTGGTTGAAATTTTGTGAAGTGCTACAGTGTGTTTGCGTTGCTGGAGTTTAGTGCTAAAGTCTGCTAAAATTAATCCGTTGTTGAGATTTTATGGTGTAAAAGGAAAATACTTCGTTCTTTCCTAATTAAGTCCAAATGCACCCAAGAGAGCCGACAACATTAATATGTACAAGCTGTACACCATCCAGGGCACGCACCATGCCCTTTATTTCCAACGCCAACCACTCAAACACCTACAAAGGCGCGGAGTTACATTGGTAAGTATGTAGACAATCTGTGCTGTGTTAATTTGTTCAAACATAGCTGCTGTTTAATTCCTTACTGTCCAATAACAAAGGTGTAAAACACCCACATTTTAATACTGATGTGCTTTTACAATGTGTACTCTCCTGTCATGCTTGACAGAGCATAATAATCACAAGTTTATTTGCCACATTTATTGACATTGTCGCTAAAAGCAATATACTGTCTGCAAAAGATGTCACAACATCATACATGTACATGTTCAACATACATGTCTGAAGCAGTTAAGTATGCATGGCTGCTTTAGTGAAGTGTGTGCTCTCGAGTCTGATGCTGATGGAATTTGTCAAAGCACAACGTTAAATGTAGCCTTAACCTCAGGATGAGGTACCACACTGCATCATGTCTCAATGTATGCTCAATCATCCAGGTAAGTAAATCCCAAAAGGTTTATTCTCCCACTGAAAACGCTACGTCCAGATGAACAGATTCAACCTTTTGGGACACTGCGTCATATTACCATTAAAAAAAGCTGTAATTATTAGTTTAGGACATTTAATTCTTTAAATGTAGTCTTTAGAGGAGCTGCTGCGTCATCAGTGGACAGCAGACAGACACCAAAAAAGTCAACCCATTCTCAGTTGCTTGATTAAGAAAAAGGAAGGGGGGGGGGGGGGTCACAGGGGCGACACCAAATTGGCTGAACAGATTTTAGGCCTCAACAGTGATGAGATGTCACTCAAATTGGGGGAGTGAGTGAGCTGCAAAACGTATTAAGGGGCATGTGTGGGAACCAAAATTGTTATAAAAATTCAGCCAAAGTTGTTTGTTCTTTTCCAGCGACACATATGATAACAGCTGCAGCCTCCCTCTCTGTCAGACACAGTAATGCCACAGTGGAGTCGAGGTGGGTAATGTTTAAAAAATTCTACAATTAAAAAAGTTTTTATTGCTTTGCTTTCTGAAGCCATTTCTTTGATCTGTACAGTCAAAAAAAAAAATTTATTTAAAAGTGGCTGGTAATGCTGTTATCTAGTTGCGAGTTAGGTCTTAGAGATGTTTTTAATGATCAAGCTGGTGTCGCAAGGACAACAAATTTCTGGCCTGCTACCAATGCAGGGCTGAGAGCGCAGACAAAGGAGATGACACAGCCAAAAGTACATTTGGATACCTCAGAGGACCACCATGGGGGGGGAACAGCTCAACTATCAGCTAAAGCTGAAGGCCAACTGTCATTCGCTACTGAAAGCAACACCAACAACATCAGTGACCCTGAGCAATTTGGAATCAAAGGAAGCTTTTAAGGATCCTTTGACACGTTCACCTACAGAAACCTTGTTTTACTTCATCCAGCTAGATCTTCACAACTGAAACTTTTCTTTTAGTCATCTTGATTAGAGACTAAACTGTGAGTGACAGAGTAGAATAAATGTACACAAGTGATTTAGAAAACATGGGTAAAGGAAGCAATAATGAATGTAAAAAAGTAGTCATTTCATCCTGTTTCCATAGCACCTGGAGACAAAATTGTAAATAAAATTAAATTACAGCCCCACTGTAAGCACAAACTACACCAAATCCTTTGAGTAAAAAGACAATTAGAGTACTTTATCACACCACCTGCTCAAGAAGCACTAAACGTGTGTGTTTAATGCTTCTTAAAGCTGTTTTTTTTTTTATGAAGACACTTCAATCAGCTGCATATCTTTAAACTCAGCTACAGGCTGAGACAGCAGCCATGTCCCCTCTGCCCTCTAGATCACAACTGTAACAGATCGTAAAATGATCTTTCGGACAGATCATCCAACCAACAGGGAAACGCATTAACAATGTAAAGTGTGCAGGACTACAGAAACAGTGTGGTAGCCATCTGATCAATGGGCCTAGTATAGTTCTGCACTAGTCACACATCTGTCTTGAAAAACTATTAAGAGTGCAATTTAAAATAAATAAAAACATCCACTTGTAGCTGCATTATACAAAATAAATCTTTGTCCAGTTCCACTGTGCCCAAAACATTTAAAAGCGACAACCGACAATACTTAAGCTACAGTTACTCATAACAAATCGAGACATATGGATCGACACAGTTAACCACCTAAAACACTAACCAACTACACCATTTTGTCAGGCAGGGCCAACAAAGAGAAGGCATCAGAGGAGCAAATTGTGCACCTTTCAAACCAGAGCCTCACTCATCATATAGAGACATTTAGGGGCCAAAATACACTTAAAAAATGCCTGGTTACTCATTTCCATTTGGTTTTTGCATTAAAAGTGTGATAACATTTCATAAATGTGACGACAATAAATAGTTCTCACCCAAACTGTCTTGAGGGCAGCAGGTTGTTCTGCCACTTCTCCAGGTCCTTGAGCTGGAGATCAAAACGTGGACTAATCACGCCACACTGACAAGAGAGAAAGAGTGGTTTAGACTCCATTCACAAACCAGTTAAAGCTACAAGCAAGGCTGGACAGTGATAAGAGTTAAACCAAGTTTAACATATCGGGAAATGAAAACAATGGCCACTGATTTATTGGTACATAATTGTAAAGACTGTGTAGAAACAGCTTCTCTGTCGCCATTATGACTAGAAGCCCTTTAAGACCCAAGTTAACTTAAACGGCACTAACATAAAATTATATTTCCTTTAGTAATTCATAGCAAAAGAAACAAAGCATGTGTTTAAAACTATCAAAGAAGTGACGTGAATAACAGCGCAGGTTGGTTATATTTACCTTGTTCAGCCTGCCTGTGAGATTGACAACAATTTTTCCGGCTCTGTGGTCATCAATGATCTCAAACTCACCAATATAACCTGCAAGGCACAAATGACAAAGACCATTAAGTTAAACACGTTATTAATGTGCATAATTAATATATACATTAAGTTAAACACATCAGGGTGCTTCTAGAGGTCTCAAATTAAACTGAAGTTATACTTTTACCAACTGTACACACAAACAAACCAGTCAGCCCTTCAAGATGCTTTACAACTGCATGTGGTACATAAAGTATCAACTTGGAACGCACACACCTTTAACATAATGACACTCACCGTGCTTCATCATGACGGTTAGGAAGCGCACAATAACCTTGGAGCAGGGCCTGATGAGGACCTGACGTTTCCCACGCTTCTCAGCATTGTTGATGCTTTTGAGAGCATCTGCGAGAACGTTCATGCGCACCATGATGCCTGTGGACACACAAAAAAAGACTTTTAGCAATAGATCCAAAGGCCTGGACAAGAAGGAAATTAGTGAGTATCACCATCGATGCTCTACAGACTACAATAGAACACTGATGGTGAAACGTTACAAAAAAACTCAGTGAATTTGACAAAAATGCTCACTACACTACAAAGGAGGACTTAAGTAAAAGAAAGCCTAGTTAGCAAAACCTTGCTAACACGAATCATGCCGACCTTTTTCCTTCCGTCTACAATTATGAGCCTCCTGGCTAATATTTTCCAGAGATCGCAGGTTAAATACTGCTCACACTTTACTCTTGACAAGTAATGCCGTAGCTTCAGTTACACTAAGCGACGAAAAACGGAGCCTTCCACTGAAGCATGGTCATTCATGAGCACTCAGATTAGCTACTTAGCTTATCCGCCTGCAAACGCCAGAGTAAGTAGTCTCCTTAGTTTTGCAGTTACAACGGTCAAAATATTATCGACAATATGTACCACATACAGACCTGTAAGGACAGCTAAAATGCCTTACTCGTTGGACATCTGAAACTCGCATAACTGGGAGCAAAGCTAACAGCTATCAAGCCATCAAGCCGCCCTGAACGCACCAATTCCCGGGGCCAGGCAGTGTCGCTAACACAGGACAAAAATTATGAATCCGCTTCACTAATGGAAACCATAATCAGCCCAAATCATTACTACCAACTTTGACTTCGAAACGGACTCAATTATGGATTATTTAACAATATGATGCTTTAGATACTTAAAAGATTGAAGGTGACGATGTAAAAGGACATCTTACCGGTTCTGCAATATGGCGGAAAGAGGAAGTACGGAGATCCTGCAGTGCATTATGGGAAAAAAGGTCGAGACTTTTTCAAGCCGAGATGGCCCACAGCGCCAAAGCCCAAACTCCCCCAACGGTGCCCACGTACCGAAAAATTCACGTTTATTTTGTCCCTGAAAACTGCACGCGTTTTATAAGAAGCCGCGGAAAGTAGTCTGACATTTACAAGTAACTAATATTTTATTTTGTTTGGCAGGTTTAGAAAATTCGTCTTATTTTTTATAGTTGTGGACTTAAATGGGCCACTTTCTTCGATCTCAAACGAAGATTAAATTCAGAAAAATAATTTTGCTGTCAAGTGTCCCTAAGCGCTTTGTATAAATGTGAAATTTAAAGCAGTGTCCCCAAGTGATGATGAGTGTCCTGCATTAATATCCAGGAGCTTAACTATGAGTGCTTTTAAAAGTGAAAATATATGAATGTGAAAATATACATGAGTATGTAGACTATATTATTATTATTTCCAGTCCTAAACTTGGCTAAGGGCATCCAGCATATAATAAAACATGCAGATCCATCTGATGGCCACCCCTTAGGAAATACGAGAGGAGCCAAAATTATACTTTTGTTTGTTTGTTTGTTTGTTTGTTTTGCCCAGGGAAAATATTGAAGTTCAGAATAGATATTGTAACCCAAATTGAAGACTTGGAAAGGCAATTAACTCTCAATGTCATGTCTCAGTGAATATGTCTGGTCATGGTTGTATGTTGACAAATTTGTGAATATTCACACAAACTAAAAACAACGCCATTTCCTGTTCTTGTGTTTACTTAGTAAGATTTGTTGACCCCGTTGCAAATAAAATTTCAAATTTCAAGGAACACTTTTTTGGTCATTAGGCAAATAAGACTCTGATTTTTGTTTTTTAAATATTCTCAGAAATGAGGACTCAGAGATTATTTTAGCCTGGAATTTGAAGGACAGTACAGTCAGTGTGCTACCTTGGTGGTGAGTAAAGAAAAGGAGCGGAGGGGTCTTCATGTTAAAAGGGAGTTTTTTCTTTCCACTTTTACCAAAGCACTTGCTCACAGGGGGTCATCCGATTGTTGGTGGTTTCTCTGTATTATTGTAGGTTCTTTCCCTTACAATAAATCCTTACAATTTAAAGCTATACAAATAAAACTGAACTGAATTGAATTGAACGCCATTATTTATGTAATTATTTCATGTTGTTTCTGCTGTTCTCACATTTTGCTAACAGTCTCTATGGGTTTGGTGCTCCTCATAGAAGGAAACTGTGAAATATACTTTCAACAGTTATTGAATCTTCTCAATGTGTATTCTGACTCAGATCCTGTGAAGAGTATAATAAAACAGATTACAAAGTGCAAACTCTCCGATCCATATCATATTTTTTATTCCACATTTTGACACGTGCAACACCCTTATTGCAGTACCTAAATGAAATTAAAACATACAGCTACAGCATTGTCTGTAAATGCAAAAATAGCACAACATTATGAAAAATCATGCTTTAACAACAATGAAGGACTGCAATATTAAGTCCTATGAAATACTAGTTGCATTATGTCTGTGTATGTCACTAGACATAGATTGTCACAACTGTGCAGTGAGTAACTGCAGCGTTTTTCTTTATATTAATAAGCTCACATGTCAAAAATGTGTTTTTTCCTTGAATAAACTCACAAATTATTGTGGTAGGAGATCACCTTTGTCTGCCCTACACAGAAATATTACAATAACTAATCACATTTCTATTTTGCATGCAGAGAAAGTATGTATAGATACTATGTAATATGTGTGTATATATATATATATATATATATATATATGTGTATATATATATATATATATATATATATATATATATATATATATATATATATATATATATATATATATATATATATATATATATGTCAGCATAGCATCAGAATCTAAACACTCAAACTAAGCCACCAAAAATCGGTAGTGTCTTTGGAACTAAGTGCCCCAAAAATTTTTGAGTAAAAGTAAGTGAAACTTTTTGATATGTTTTCTCCAAAAAAGTTGAACACTTGGCTCATTTGTGTATTATTATGTAGTAATCTGATTACTAGAAATTTGACAGATTCTGTATTTTTCAATAATGCATATTGGAAATCAGTGAATAACTAAAACAGACTGTAGATAAAGAGTATAAAGCAAGTTTAACTGCTAAAAGCTGCATGAACACAAAAGCATTTCTATCTTGTTTGAGCAAAATGTTTGTGTCTCCGTCAGCTTTCAGGTACTTTCTATTCATTACAACTCTACTACCATGCTCTGATATTACATGTTCCTGTGGAGTGATCAGGCTGAAAGTGTGTTGTAGGAGGTTATGCACAGCCATCTGCTAAACACTAAGCTTGTTGATCAGTACAGCTGCAACACCTTTTTCCACTGGTGTCCAGTAGAGGGCCCACTAAACCATTCAAACCCAGATGCAGTGAAATACCCTCCAGCCAAGTCTCAAAGTGAACAGTCATGTGGAGCATAATGGAATGCTGAGTAGCACAAGACATAGTAACCAGATTTCTACAGCATTTCTATGGCTACGTTAAATTTTCAACACATTTGTTTTCATCTATTAAGCCTCTGGCTAACTTTTCGTGTACCCTAAATTTTCACACTTAGCCACCATTCCTGACCATGCTGACAAGAGAATCTGCATCTCCCTGAGGATCCAGGCCCAGCCTCTGGAGGTCCAGACCCATGGCTACCAGCATCTGGAGCAAGGTAAGCTCCTGCTGGGTGGTCTTATCCACCAAAGCTGGGCAGGTGGGGTTACACTGTGGCCACTGACAGGTATCCACGAGGTGAAAAGGACATCCTTTAGCCGGGGTCCTGTTGTTACGTATTGCTTCCAGACTCCTGTCCCAGCATTGAAGGGCGCGTGGCAGAGACGTGCCTCTAACTTGAAAATTTGTCCAGTTACTTTAGGAACAACAAGAAGGAGAAGTTATGAATTAGAAATAAAGAAAGAAAAATGGGAAGGTTGTCAGAGTTAGTAATTAAGGACCAGAAAAGGGCAAATGGCAGGAGACTGTTTTACTTTAAGGTTTGCAACTGCAAGTGTTGCAACATACAAAGCTACAAAAGACCTTGAACTTTCAGCTCCTGACTGTGATTGAAGTATACTTATATAAGACTGCAATGACCCATCAATGTCCATGTGAACAACTAAATAATCTCTATGTTAAAGTGGTACTGGGAGGCTAGAGAAAGTGTGAAGTGGCATTTGGTGACAATGTGGTTTGATGAACAAGCAAAACAAAAACAGCAGCATGAGCTCACTGGGTAGAGATGACTGCTGGGGAGAAAAAACAAGGGTGCCAGGTGAACTTGAATATCCATTCTTACCTTTTGGTAATTAGTGTGTGGGAGAGACAGGACGGAGCAAATACAGCCCTAAAAGACACGCAAAGAGAGAGCATTTGTTAAAATCCATCTTGATTTATTTTTCAACTAGCTACAATAAGATTTGAATCTAGTCACCGCGTGATGACGACTTTTCACAGGAATGCATAGATGGCACAGAGAACTTCGAGGAACTGTTGGATGTTAACATAGAATTTGATTTTCTGCTGTTTTAAATAGCTGGCAGTTCACTCAACAGTTACAGGCTTTGACATGTAAATGCTACTTCTGTGAAATGTACAAATGGAAAGTGGATAGTAGCTCACCACCACTGCTCTGCAAGCTCTAACAGTTTTTATAATTATAAATTGTAGCTTGAATTGATTTCCTGATCTATTAAAATGAATCATTGTATTTGCCACTATCAATGGTCAAGAATATAAAAAGAAAACACTAAAAAGCAGTTCCGCTTTGTCGCAAGGGCTTAATTTCAATTTCAGGTCCATGTGAACGGAGATGTTACGGCTTGTAATGGCTGGAAATCAATGAGTGCTAAACATACAGTTTTTATGTTCTGTTAATGTTAGTAATGTTTGGACGTCAATATATGATAAGTTCTACGGAACTTACGTAACATCTCTCAGGGAGTTTTTGAGCTCCAAGCCCAGGTTCTGGATGTACTGCCACTGCTCCTCAGACATGCTCTGTCCCCCTATATAGATGTTTTCCACCCTCAGCTGTTCCTCATCAAACAGCCACTGTACAATAAACACAGGGGCTATAGGGAAAATAACATTTAGTTGATCAAATGAGTAAATTCAATCAAGTCTATTAGTCACTTCCTGCCAGTTATTAAGCTGTATCCACACACACACACACACACACACACACACACACACACACACACACACACACACACACATATATTCCCCTGGATGACTAGGGGTCAAACAAAGTCAGGAACTACCTGAAGAGCTACATAGGGTCTTTTTACGTTCACCACCATGTTCATGATCTTTTTTTTCTGTGTGTACAATTTCATAAGATCTGCAGTTTTTTGTGCTGGCCTCAGTTGATGATTAAATTTGTTATTTAGACCAGTCTCTAAAAAGTTTTTATATTCAACAGCCAAAATGAAAAGATCCACCAGTTAAACATACTGTTACTAGCCACAGTGGCCCCCTTTTCAATGATTACAGTGAACTCAGGATGTCATGATCTAAAAGTTTATGCACCAGCATGGCAGTAGTTTACATAGAAAATCTCTTTTCTTTAATTTCAGACCTTGATTTTGAGATTTTGACTAAACATGTGCTTTTATATGCTTTGCTGATTTAGCAACTTTAAAATTTCATATATGTGACAATAAAGATCTTAAAAGTTTGCATCGAGGGCTGTGATATTCAGAAGGCTTCTATAAAATAGCTGCACTATTGTTGCAATAGTGCTCATTATTTCTGAACTGCTCAAGTCAGTTATATGGTGCATTTAAATATAAAACATCATCATAACCAAAGACACCAGTCAACACTCACAGGTCAAAGTAGAGTATAATCTATGACCAAAGAAGCACTTCCACTCCTCCCCTCTTTTAAAGAGCTGCCGACATCTGTCAGGAACAACCCCGTTCCACAGCCTGAGATAATAACGCACAGTTAATCAATAAAATTCAGGAATAATATGATTTTCAAATCCTACATCGGGCATAGGAAGAGATCTAAATATTGTCTTCACCTGAGTCCAATCTTGATAGCATCCTCAGGTGAGCAGGAAACTGTCTCAGGGCAGTTTGGTGATCTTTGCTGCTTGCTCTCCAGAAACCAGCCTGAGTCCACGAGGCCTCGGACCTGAGCTTCTGCACCAAGCTGCTGGAGCTGACTGGCCACCCTCTCAATGTTGAGCAAAACACCTGTTCCACCAGCGCTGCAGGGGAGCCAAGAAAATTAATAAATAGTTTGGCTTTGAGGGTGACATTTTTGTTTAGGATATCAAACTGACAGTGCATGCCAGCTCATAGCAGGGAAGTAAACAATTAGCAGGTTTCACATTCAGTTGATCCTGTTTTAGGGCCCGGGGACGTCTCAAGAACCATGCTGCTAACCTGGGAGGAATGTTCACCATTACAGGGCAAGGCCCTTTAATAAACATTATGTCACTGATCACAGTTGACTGTAAACATCTTCATTGTTGACAAGAGGATGCACCCAAAATAGGACTTTAATGGTAGATATGGAGACGATCCAGATGGTACAGAGACTCTTGTCAATCAGAGCACAATAAAACAAACTCACCTGCTACCAGACAGCATGACAACCTTGGCCTGCTTGATTCCTTTAGGGATGAGATCTTTGATGACCTCACGGATGATTAGGGATCCCATGAAGTTATATTCAGCTGATAATAAAGACAAGTATGAAGTGACTTTTATTCTCTAATTAACTGAACATTTAGAGAATACATGTTTTCTTATATCCAAAGGAGCTACGGTTACCTTATTGTAAAAGGTTTGAGGAAACTTACTTGCATTTGTATTCCTATCTCTGACTTTGTCCCTGCCTTGTCGTGGCCTGGAAGGGGGTGTTGGTGCAGGCCCAGTGCCGCTCCACACATCACTGGAACAGTAAGGGATGAATCTGCCATAAAGAAGACAATCACATTTGTTAGACTAAAGCTGGAGGCCCTGAAGTTGGTTTCTTCTCTCCCCCATAAAAATCACCTCAGGCTGGAGCTGACAACTTCTGTCATATATCAGAAAGTGGCAAATCTCTATTTTGATCACACAGCCTGCATGTTACTGAATTTCAGAAACGAAACTTTATCATTAAAGATTAAAATTGCTTGCATTGATGAAAGCAGAAAGTTAAAAATATCACCCAAAACACTACACGCATATGCAGCACTAAGATGCAGCCTGTTCACCATGCAGTATATATCCTGCTGTGCCACCAGACTTTTCAGACATTTCTTTCCTCAGGCTGTGCGATCACTAAAGTCATCCTCGACATTTCAACATAAAAAACAATCTTCAAAAGAAAGAAAGGAAGGAAAAAGAAAACAAAATAAATTATTTATTCGTCATTAATCGGTGATACAGTTTTGTTGTTGTGCTGCATAATTAAGTAATCTTGTCTGACATAAAAAGGGTCACTGACAGTGTTGCACTCACAAAGAATTGTGTTTTCAATCCTTTTTAGCTTATTTTAGGTCAAGCATATTTCCAGCTGCATTAAGAAGATATGTTTGCTGAATCCCTGATTATGCAACCTTTTTGTTGTTGTTGTTTTTCGATACAGTCATTTTAGGAACTGTAACATTAGACAATTTGTCCAACGTTTCACACACAAAAAATAACCTAAAACAGCTTTAGGAAGCGACCTTACAGCTAAACACAAGTTTTTTTATAACATTTTTCAGATTAGTGCACAGAAAAAAAAATGCACATTGTTAATTTAAGTTAATTTAATTTAATATAATTTTTTTCAGTTTTGGCCTGGATGTTTACGGATATTTGTAAATATTTATTCAGCATATTTTTCCTTAATGTAAGTAATGAACTGGAGAAGTTTTATGACATCCAATAAAAAAATCTACAACTTTACTCCTTTAAAGAATGAGTAAAGAATCCATAGAAAATACACATACTCAGTAGCACTTACACGTAGAAAACCTTACAGTTTTAGTCCTAATTTTTTAATTTTGAAGGTTTTTACAAAGACATTCTTCATAAATGTTACCAATCATATCTTGATTTACTGAATATTCTTTCCTAACAATTATTTTTCTGTCAAGAGGGTTTTAATATATATAAAGTGACAAAAGATCTTGATGTAAAAACATTTCATTCTGATGTACAAACATGTGTTTATGAAGTGTCTATTTAGTAAGATAACACTTCATTTACATATTCAAACATCAAAGTTCAGAAAATTTATAATACAAAAGAATAATAGTCTTTATATTTGTAAGTTGAATGTTTAATCCTACTCCCCTGCAATGTCTCCCATTATGTACAAAAATTAATTAATACAACAACTATGGGAACAAAGAAAAAAGTTGTCTTTATACGCCTTCATTAACTGCAAAAATACAAAGCACATCTATGCAGGTACTTACACAATATTTGCGTTATGCCAGTGTGGGTTTTCCTCAGCTTTAGAAGATAATATTCCACTTCCTGTAAATCCAACAATCACTCATTAAACAGATGTCCACTTGCCTCACTAGTCAAAGAAAGCAACTCTGTGGAAGCATCTATGAAAGGCATTCTGAAACACTGTCGGCTGACTAACCTCTTTTAGTTTCAGGCCACCCCGATGAGCTCATTAGTCGGGGGATATTTTGGTACCTGTAATCACAGGTCTCTCTGCTGTAGCAGCACCAGCCACCTAAATATAATAGACACTAATATTAGACATTCACATCCAAGATAGGGACACCCTTGTTAGCCCATCACACAGGCCTGTGAGGAATGGTGAAAGCAATGGTTGCACCTGTAGGCTGGTACACTAACAAGACCATAGTGTGCATTAACTGCATTATTATGGGGTCTTTACCTTACAATATAAAGCAGCTTGAGGCAACTGTTGTTGTGATTTGGTGTTATATAAATAAAATTGAAAAAAGATAATAATAACAATAATAATTCACAGTTGAGCAAAAGACTAGAGTGATCTCTTTAATTTACAAACTGTCAGCATGCAGATTGCTCATTTTTGCTGATTTGTCACTCAGTAACATGCAGGAAAATTATTTGTGTTCGATATCAGAGTACAAGTAAATTTGGAAGACACTCCACCGGTGTTAACCTCATTTCAAGTCTGTGACACGCAGCAACCGAAAAAGTTGACAGGACAAGATGACATCCACATTAAGATTCCAATGGGCGGGTGTCACGCTAAAACAATCCGACCTTAGGGACTAAATTAACCATATGGGGTTTTAAATACTCACCTTCCAGAAATAACAACCATCGGCGGCTTCCTCTGAATTCCTTTAGGTAAAACCTGTAGAACAAATTAATGAGGATGAGGAGAAAGAGAAGATAAACCATCTTTGTAAAATCACTGACTCAATCAGCAAACAGACATTAAAGAGCAAAAACAACCAGAACTTCTCACCCAGCTACTGTCCCATCATTACATGTAACTTGTGTGTTTGTGAGGTAGTGCAGCCTCATATCATCTGTCTGTTGTCCAGCTCCACGAGTCCCTGCAGCACCTTCCTGTCTTGATTCGGCTGAGCCTCCGGTGTTTCTGGAGGTGCTTCCAGTTCTTCCAGTGCTTCCTGAAGTAACATCAGCTGCGGAGGCAGACTGGCCAGCATCACCTTGTTGGATCCCACTAGACTTCTTTGTGGACTTTCCAGTAGCTTTAGCATTACGGTTGTTCTGACACCACAGTCCCCCAAGCAAGAGCAAGAAAACAAATGGACCCAGTATCTTCATATCTGAGGCAACATAAAAAATTAGGGACATGCTGATTAATTCATGCAAAACATGAGAAATCTTCAAAAACTTTCCAACTTGCAAAGACTTTACCTTTCGAAGAAGAATCGGTTTTGAAGATTGCTGCAATGAACCCCTCACCCCAAGGGTCAGGCAGATAACTGGTTCTGCTGGAGAGAGAGACTGGTGAGACATTCAGTGCACTGTGACAAGGTGCAAGAGGAGGGTCCCAGTCATGAGTAAGTGATGAAGTCTTGACCAGGTTTTGATGAAGGCTGCAAATCAGCGACGACCTTTATAGTGCCACCATATGGATCAGATTTCCTCCCATTTTCTCTTGCAGCTCCTCTCAGGCCCTGAGATCATCTGGTGACGACACACCGCAAGGGGAGGTACTGGATGGTTAGTGGTGAGGAGAAAAGATAACACACGCATCTCTTCGACATATTTCAATTCGTTGCACACACCCACCTTCAAGCACTTTCCCAGCTGACCGTACCTCATGCACAAGTTCTTTTTACCCCTAACCTCCTTCTTCTCCCCCCTCCATCCGCTACTGATTGCCATTTTTTTTTCTTATTTAAACATCTACATGGTCAGCATGACCGCACAGTCGCTTTGCATGGAATGTGACCCAGAGGTCATTCGAGCACCCACCTCAAACATTTTCTGACATGGGAATCAGTCGTACCGTAAGGTTCCCGCATGGTCAACAGTCTCAAAGCACAGGTGGAGGAGACTCTTCTTGGTTGTAGCACAATACGCATTATGCACTGCCTCATTCTTTTAAGTACTTTCAGTTTTACGAGAATAACAGAAATTTAACAATTTATTTACTGGGGTAAAGTCATTAAATAACTAATATAAAGTATAGGAGCGTGGTTTAGTCCTTTTCAAAGGCACATTAACAAAAAAACATATTATAATTAAAAAATAATAGCTTCTGTTCCTTTACTTCATTTAATAAAAAAGTGTTATTAAAGAACTTAAGATAAAAGGTCAGGCCTTTGCAGCACACAAATTATTCTTTGTACTTGTTTTATTTTAAAAAATGGGGGAAAAAAAGTTGAAAACTCTACAAATAGAAGGATTAAGGCCTTCTACTTATCAAAATCCCCATTAAGGTAATTCTTTGGAGCTTATTATGTCATTTGACAATCTGACTATTTAAGCATATTGTTTTTATTAACTCAAATGCAGGAAGATTTGTACAGTCCTCGCACAATTTTCAGTTCAGTTTAATTTTCAAGCACTTCTTTATGCAGATGATACCACTTAACACTTAACAGCTCCACTGTAAGACTTAACTTTAACTATTTTGCCATATTTCTGTGATCTACAGACGCTGATTATAATTAAAGGAGGACTGCTGAAGCAGTTTTATATACTCTAACCCCCTTTTGGTTCTTGTCTTGGGCTAATCACTCAAGCTAAAAAAGTTCAGTGACTTCTATCCTGCAGAATTAAAGGTTTTGTGCAGTGATGGTAACTTTACCCACAGCTTTGCAGAATTCTGTTTGTCAGGTTAAGTTAGTTTGCCTTTGGTGATGAAAGCGACAGAGTATTTGAAACTGATCTGTAGCTGTCGCCCCTGGGATGGCTGTAGGGTGACGTACCACCGATCACTAAGGATCATGAGCCCCAGAGCTCTAAAATTCTCATCAATGAAATGCACACCATCCCAGAGTGTCAATCAAAGCAAATAATGATTGCTTGGAAGGCCAGTGGCTACACAAGGCAGCGCAGGGCTGTATAGGGTAGTCTGGGCTGAAAAGACTGCAGGGTGCACATTTCAGAATGATAAAGCAAAGAAGAGAAAAATAAATACATTATGCCAAAGGCAAATTGACATCTCTATTGGAAAATTGTACAAACAGAAAACAGCACACTTACAATCAATGTAAAAATATCAACTAGATGCTTTTGGAATGATTTAAATCTTAAAGGTACATCCTGTATACAAACATTCCTATCAGGATACAGCCAAATGTCTGAATGCATTCTGGATGTACAGAAGAAAAATCATGATATATGATGATATAATATGTTGTCTGCAATAACCACCCAACCATTTAAAGACTTACAAACAAAGCAGACAGTTTTTCTTGGGTTTGTCTTATTGCCTTGGCATGAAAATGGTATTTTTGTCTCATTTTCAAGCACCTCGTGCTATTTTATCTACTTTCAACTATGGCCAGAAACAAAACAAAGCTACTCAAAAATATGTCTGAGATCGTATGTGCCTACACGCAATAAAAATGTAGCCTAAGGCCTATACCGAATTTGATCTACCGAGCTGAACAATTCTTCATTCCTTCAGTTGTCTTGAAGCATGCACACCACCATCTGTCTTCCCAGAAATCAATGCAACAATCTGTTTAACAGATACCTCAAATAGCTGAAAAACGAAAGAAGTTGCTGTAAATCTATCACCATTTCGCGAGAATGTCACGAACAGAGAGATGGCATTGCTGCTATTTTGTTATTCTTTCATATGGGATTGGACAGAGTGATACGTTTTTTAGTACAGGCCTCAGATCAGCGGATCAAAATGAATTTGTGCTCTAGATCTTGACTGATTCAACTCCCAGAGCATTTCAGTCTTGTCCCTTTGTAGCTTCTGCAGCAGACACTACCAGACCACCACAATCACACACTATGAGTGAGACCAGACATGCTTTTGGAGCCTATCACATGTGTATTTTTTCCTTTGAAAGACTAACATTGTAGATAACACATAAGGGGCTTGTGTGACATGCTGAACTTCACCCTGACCGGGACAACAACTTGACCCCTTGTGCAGCATGGAAGGCATTCTTTCTCCCCTTGTGTTGTTATGTTTCACAGCGAGCCTCCAAGGTCAGGATACCTCAGGCTTCGGGTGGTCCGGGCACTTTGTCTGCTGTGCATGTGTGTCATCACCAACCACAAGAGCTGAGGGCTCAGCCATGAGCGAGAATATTTGACGGCTGATAACTTCAAAGAACAACGATCCAGGGACGGCTGTCGTGATCTAAATTCCATTGCTTACACTGAAGCACAGAGAGGTTGCGACCCACGCGTAACAAGTATAAAGTCCAGCCCTCCAACTTTTACAGTAAACCTTTTTCTTTAGAATAATTAAAACTCTCATGGGCTGCATCAATACACCAGCAAAACTTTAAATAAGCTTATGATCCAAACCTAATCGTATCTTGAAGCCTCCTTTTCATGTTGCATGTAATCTGAAAATCTGCAAGAGCATCACTTTGAATCTGTGTTGTCACCAGCAGTGGAGGGCATAGCTGGACATCGAGGGCCATGATTAATAGGTGATAAGAGTGGCATCTTTACAAGCGACACGAAAACGAGCCTCAGGCAAGAGATATGAGACTTGGCCAGAGCACTACTGCCAGAGCTCTCCATTCAATCAGTGAGGATGACAGAAAGAGCCTTAGCGGGATCGGTGTAAAGCGCTGAGCCACTGCAGGAGGCTAGCAGGTGGGGTGGGAAAAACTATTCCTTAAACCAGGTGTTAAGAGGCCTTGCATGGTAACCTTCTGCAAGCTGCTTATGCATCACAGTAAATTGAGGAGGGTAAGCAGCAGCAATACAAGTTGTTGAATTCTGGGGGATGGGGGTGTAGTGTAACATACAGAAAAGGATAGATGACTAATGAATAAGTCTTGTTTGCTTTGACACACTGCAGCTCATTCTGCTGATCCCTTCACAGCCAACTATGTTCTGTGTGCACTTTATTCCGATTTCAGACACAACTTCATCCAAGTATGTTCCTTGAATTCCACAAGGAAAATGTTGATGTACAAAGGGCAAACAGAGATCAGAACACTAAAAGCCTCACATCATGAAAGCATATTGCAGATTTGTATTACTGAAGTTCATAATGATGTTGCACAACTTGCACACGTTCTGTTTTTCCCCGAACAATTTAAATCAGTGGAGGTACAATTTGGAAACGACACTGGCAGAGAGGAACCTTTTTTATTATTTTTATGGACTTTTACACTTTCTAAATATTCTTTTAGATTTGCATTAATTGCTGAAGATGTTTTAAATATTATATACAAAGTAAATACTAAAATAAAGCGACGTGCTGGTAAGTTCATACCCAAGCAGCAATTCCAGGGCTGAAAAATGAAGTCAATATAGACATTGCAAAAACAATACAGTTAACAGTTCCTAGAATGACCACTTAAGGTTAGCTGCAAGAGCAACCCGTCCCCATCACCCCCACGTAAAATTCAAAAACTGTATATGAAAGTCCGATGTAGACTCTACATCTAAAAGGTGAACCCAAAAGTTTAACCTGTTCTTTCTAATAGCTGGCAAAAGCAGACCCTTCTGGTTCAATTCAGACTGTGGCTGTGAGAAAATGATCATTTTGTAATTATGATTTCTGATTTTAGTCAAAAAGGACAATAAAGAAGGTCATGCTTTATGGTGTGTCTTTTGTAAGGTAGCGATTAACCAGAGCCAAAAGTGGATCTACCGGTGGTGGAGTGATTAGCATGTTGACTGACAGAAAGAAGGTTGAACTCTTACCTCGACCTTTCTTTAAGCCTTTCAGTGCAAAGATATGTATGCATGTTAATTGGTGATTGTCTGTTCTTGGCAATAGATTGCAAATTGCTGTATGAATGTACACTTTATATATATAACTTGTAATCTACAGCCCTTTGAATGGTCAGTAAGGCTGATAAAGTATCATAGAAATGTGAGTATCCATAACATATAGATACAGTCTATAGTTATATAGACATATTTACAGACTTTTTTAAGCTATGTTCTCCTTTTATAAAAGCAGGTTTTATAACTCCTGGACTTGAAAACTATAAAGGCTAAAATTGTGCATTATCAGGGTTGTAGCCTCTCTGAGTGAAAGGTGTTTGCAGGTTAAACCTCATTAGCCTGGTTGTCTGTTACCACCACAGCTGATTTGAAACAGGTTTGGTTTGGTGACTTTTGGCAGATTTTTAATGCAAGTGCTAATTAGCAGCTGTGAATGCACCTATCTAAATAAGATAGCTAGCATTAGCTGTTCACTTAGCACTGCTCTCTCATCCAAATATGGTCACCTCTGGTGACAAGGAAGACATGATGAAAAGGCTCTAATGCAAATTTCAATTATTGAAAATAGACATTCACAAATAAGTGGCTGAAGTCACAGTGGCTACGCCCATTTACATTTATATACAATTATTTATAGCTTTAATTACTGACTTTACACTATGCAGTTCAATGGCTTTGCTCGTGTCTTACCTAAGTGGGGCACTGGTTCTGATAGAAGGATGGTTGTGTTGGTGCGGGACAGTCAATAGCTTTAAGCATCTTTGGAGCTCATGACATAGTGGAGCAGCAGCGTGGCCTTGGAGTCATGCTGGATGAGCCACCATGCCTGTCAGTATATTGATTGATACCAGTGGAGGGGTCACGCCATGCTCAACTCCGGCACTCAACAATAAGTCCTTCACACAAGTCCTACAACTTCATCAACAAACTATCACACTACCCCACGTGTAGGTCCCATCTGAAAAGAAGATGGGACATAGATGTCCATTTTGATGTCCATTTTCCATTGATTCAAATACATTTCAGTTAAATAAAATAGTTCTTTATTAAAGAAATCATATATTTCTTATTAAAGAAATCATATATTTTATACCACAATGAAAAGGGATCATTCGGTGCATCCCTAATTAAAATTCCAAAAGAATTCATCTACTTTAGTTTAGGATTCTCTGTGGATGCTAAAGAGAAAAGGAGACATGTAAAAAGGGTTTAAAGGTATGTGCCCCAGAAAGCAGTTTTCCAGCTGAGGATTTTGGTTTTATTTGCAAAGATCATGATGAAGCAGTTAAATCACAAAAGCAGCATAGTATTATGTTCATACTGATTCTACAGCCATGCATATACGCACAAAATATTCTGCCAATTCATGAATCATATGCACTTAGCAAAATTACTGGAAATGGTAGGGATGTCAAAACAATCCATTTCATTTTTGTTGAAGGGTCTCTGTTGAACTTACATTTTACATGAAACATTGCTTGATAGCGTGTTTTCATACTTACTGATTCAGTGGATTTGACAGAACGAAAGATTTGTTGCACTCACAGACACAAATAGATCTATACTCCAGACTTAACTTCACCTAAAAGTTCTTTGATCTTGCAGTTCTATATATTGAAAATCATTCTGAAATGTATGTGGTTGAATATGGATAAGTTTTTTGATATGAATTAAAAAATTTTAGGTTTTGCACAGTTTAACCTTCCTAGAAGACTGACCTTGATGTGTTTTTCTCTCACCAAAGCCGTTGGTGGTTGGCACTGCACGGCAGGCCATAAATCACAAATTCCAGCTTCCAGTGATGTCAGTCCTTTGCATCTTGTGTTGTCACTTCACAGTGTGAAGATGTGAACACGTGGTCACTCTTTCACGCCACACACCCCTCAGTAACCCAAAAGATTTCCAATATGTTTAGGCATTTCGATGCATTTGTACATACACATATGCACAGAGCACACTACACTCATTTACATGTCGTTAAAAGGGTGGGAAAAAATGAATGTGTTACAGCTCAAACTAAAATTTACATAAGTTAGTTCCTCAATGCAGAACAGAGATCTAAAGCATATAGTAACATCACACCACAGGTATTTACTGTATGTGCAGACATACCGCAGAACAGTAAAATGTTTACTGTTTGCTATTTATAGAGCATGGCCGTTGACCTGGAAAACCAGATGTAGATGAAAAGCTCCACTGAGTCCTCTTGATTTATAAAACCCCCCAAAACTTCAGATGGATGTAAATTTAAAATATATAAACAGAATGCAATGACTTGCAAATTATTTAAATCCTATATTTCTGTAAAAATAGTACAAAGGCATGACATTAAATGCTAAAAAATTAGATTTTATTTTTAGATATTAATGCAGCATTTTGAATTTGATGTAGCAACACATTTAAATAAAAAGTTATAGGGGCAACAAAAAACACATGAAACATGGTGAAACATCTCACATTTAACTAGTAACAGGTTAGTAACCTCACTAACCTGCAACTTCAGAGTCTATCATATATATATATATATATATATATATATATATATATATATATGTATATCACCTCTTGAAAAAACAAAGTGATTGTATTTGAATTAAAAAGAAAGAACACATGTTGAAAGCTGCCAGACATTCATTAAATCATATGAAACTACTAGCAAAATTCTATCTACTTAATTCCTTGTGCTCTCAGTTCTAGAGAAGTACTTTTTTGCTATTAGTTATCATAAACCCCAGAAAGGCCTTATTACTGGCAAACACCAACTATTAAAGCCAAGAAGTAATAAAATCTGTATCCGAAAGATCTTATGACTTATAGGGATTTGTATTTTTCGTGCTGCTGAAGATTTACAACTGCAATTATTCATGGGTAGCAAGACAATCCCAGTTTAGTAAAGTTTTATTGCTCTCTTCAAATTCTTGTTGCCATCTTCTCAGTCTGTGTTTCAGCAAATTCCTTTTGATACTGAGAAAAGAACCTAAACAATGCACATGATCTCCTGATGGTTTTAAATGATTGAAGAATTGACCAGAATGTGCAGGCATTGTCT
Organism: Pelmatolapia mariae; assembly: GCF_036321145.2. NCBI lineage: Eukaryota > Metazoa > Chordata > Actinopteri > Cichliformes > Cichlidae > Pelmatolapia > Pelmatolapia mariae. The sequence continues at coordinate 36,464,261 of NC_086232.1, forward strand.
ATATATATATATATATATATATATATATATATATATATATATATATATATATATATATATATATATATATATATATATGTATGTATAGCACACCATTTGTGTTTACATATGGTAGATAATTTAGATGTAGTCTATAAGGTTAAAGGTTATTAACACCAGAACTGTGACTAAGTCATCACTCGTCTTTTTATATACCAGTAATTTCATCAGCTAACACTACACTACAAAAGGAGCTTTACATATGTTGCTTTATTTAAACAGTTACACCTTGCTATAAAACTGTCAGCACTATTAATCGGGTTCAAAGATAATGTATGATGATCTACCTTTGATTTGCAAAGCTGCCTACTGTCTCATGTTTCTGATCTATAGTGGGTGACCTCCTGTGATTATGAAAGTGAATGTCATGCGTTTCCATCCTATCCTGAGATCGTGAGAATACTCCAGGCTTTGCTCACAGTAATTAGTACTTGGTGACGAAAATCAAATAACATGCAGTCAATAAAGGCAAGCAGGTACAAATAAAATGGAAAAATAATGGGGAGATGGGGATTATGGCAGCCACACTCATGGGTCAGTTGAACTACCTACTGTAATTATAAACTCTATGTATAAAGTGGCTGTAGCGAGCATTCATCCACTGTAACCCAATTCATTTCTTTTCCTGGAGCATCGAGTTAGCTTTTTTGGCGATTCTTTGTTTATTAAGCCAGATTTAACTGTATTCGTATGAGAGGATGAAGTGCTTAGCTTGGTTCACAAAGCGCATCCAACCAGGGCTCAAATGTGAGCAACAAAAGGTCTCGAAAGCTGCACTTCCTCAAGCAGCCACTTGAGGCTGGGTTCAAAATATGATCCTTACCCATAGATTACCAAACTAAAATGACTACCAAGAGTCAAAGAAAAAGGCACAAAGTTATACTGGTGCTTTCCTTTTACCTCGAACGTTGGAGCTGGAAATGACGTCATACCCGAGTTGACAGCGCTCCAGTAGCAGTAGTCAGAAAAACTGGTGTTCGTTTGCTCCCTAGCAAGTTAGCCTTTCAGTTTTCACTGGAATATAACACAAACACTTTTTTCCCTCCCCCCATTAAAAACACTGCTGTAGCGCATTCATGAATACACCCTGGTTTAGTTTCTGTATTTAGCGAGTAACAAAAACCTGACGTACCTAAAACACTGATGGACATTAAACAATTCTATTTTTCAGGAATGAAGGATAAAACTGCATATTAACCCCTGAAGTCAGGTCTATTATTAAAAAAAACAAACTCCTCTGACCTTATGCTAAGGTAAATGGATCTTCACACAGGGCTGCAATAGCATAAAGCAAATGTAAAGATTGACCTGCAGTCAGGCACCCACCATTAAAAAGCAGCTGAAAGTGAAATCTGCATATTTCAATATCTAATCTAACATGTGCAGGCTGAACCTCTTATGATCGCACAATCAAACTGAACATTTTACTATGACTCTGTCTGTGGTTTTTATTTTATTTTTTATCTTTATCAATTCACATACAATGAATAAATATCAGATTTTCAGTTTTTTAAATAACATTATTATCTGCTCAACCAACAGGATGATTAATACCCCCCACTACTGGCCATGAGTCAGCATGTATCATATGCTTATGCTCAAAAAAAATGCTAAAACTAGGAGAAATCAGGTTTGGGTCACAACTGAATGGACATATGGACAGAATGATACTGAGTCAGGGGGGGAATGAACATTTGGCTCAAGCTACACAACCTGATGAATATTAGGGGCCCCTGGACAAGCCTTCTTGCTCAGTGACCTAATGTACCCAGAACAGCTGTGTGAGGCTGCTTAGCAGTTAGGCCTGGATGACAAGTCATTGCTCAGCTTGATATATGAACTATTACATGTGAAACAGAATGGTATGGTGGTGGTAGCGGTGGTTGTGTGTGTGTGTGTCTGTACTTGGATTAATATGTTCTTATCATGTGTGTTTAGGGAGTCTAGCTTTTGGTCAAAGGCAGCTAAAAGTTATTAAAATATTGGTCTTTGCACTCTTGCCGAAAGAGAAACACTGAAACAACCTAAGGCACAATTATATGAAAAATATGTTATGTATGTGGAGGTAACTGGATACATGTACAAATGGAAATATCTAAAGTCCATGAGTATCTTTATTTCACCAGTTTCTCACTTTCTCATCAACACTCTGACACTTATCAGACAGGCAGACTGACCTTCCTGCAGCAAGCACAAAAGTAACACAACACAAAAGTAAAAATTTGCCTTCAGAAAACAGAAGCAAGGCCTGACATTTATTATAGAAATGTCTGCCTCCCAGAGCCTGTGTATGTACTGTAAACAACACCCAAGACAGGTAACACCAAGTGTCTCTATTTTAACAGATATGATCAGGTACAGGTACAATGTGTTGAAGTGCTTCATTTACATTTACAAAGATGCAGAGTGAGAACACAAGTCCAAATTAAGTCATTTACAAAATTGAGTCAGAATAACAAAACAATTCAATTGCTTTAAGAACAGCGTTAGATACGTTGGGAAACATATATTGCAGCTTTGCAACCTAACTGTATTGCATTTTTTAATAGCCAGTATCCAGGTACCTAAAACACAAGAGGAAAAAACACACACACAAAACACACATTTAGGCAGCAGTACTTTCAACAACTTAAAAATTGTAAAGACAGCTAAACACTCTAATGAAGCAATATTTATTTATTTCTATGTGGAGTCATTTTTCTAATTGATATAAAAGTTTTCGGTGCTGTCAACAAAGCAAAGGTGGCTATTTTAAAGAATCTAAAAAATAAGAAATGTAAGAGTTATTTATCATTTTTTTCTCTGGTACATAATTCCACATATCTTGCTTCATATATTTGATGTCTTCAGCATATATCTATAATGTAGAAAGTAATTAAAAAAAAAAAAAAAAACATTGAATGAGAAGGTGTGTGTTTTGACTGGCAGTGTGTATATATTACATTTAAAGACATAAAATACACTTACATTTTCAGCATCGTGCGCCAGTCCTGTATCATGATGTTCCATCTCATCATCTCTAAATTCCTTTATCACCTGTTAAAAATATTCATGATAAAACAAATTAGTTAAATTAATTAATTAAATTTCACTGCACAAAATTCTAAAGCTATTTGGCCTTGAGTTGGTTACATTAAATCCATTTTCTTTTCAAAATAACTGCAAATAAATCAGTCATGAAAAACTTTATACACCATGGTCAGAAAATGTGTATCTAATAAGATCTGCTTTGTGCTGAAAAGCGCTTTGTCCCCATCTGGAAAACATCCAGAGAGGTAGAGTCACTCTTGAGCTCCTGACAGTATATATGAAAAAGCCACTGGTGAAATGCCAATTTTATTCCATGTGCTATGATCTGTGAAGCTGCGTTGGTGTGTGGAACTTGTCCAAATTAGAAGTTAAATAAACTTCGACCTGCATCAGTGCGCAGTAACAAATGTCAGTAGCCATTAAGTGATGTAATTGTGTAATGGCGAAAGCACTGAAGTCAAAAATGTCAAAAATCATGCTGCATAGCCTTGGAGAAATTGCCTATAAAACTGTAAAACTCTCCAAGTAAACCTGAACTGTACTGAACTGCTTAGATAAACAGAAAAAATTCCACCCACGAATAGATTTAACACTGAAAGTCAACAGTGATCCAGGGAGAGAACGAGGCTGTGCCAGAGGTTTGACTGTGGTTGGCTTACATGAAAAAAAGGGGAAAAAAAGAAAATGATCCAGCTGCTAGGATTACACTAAATAATAAATGAGTGAAGTAATCAACAAATACAGTTGTAATTTTTTAATAAATACAATTAGAAATATGCACAAGCTAACTATAAAAGAACGAGACCATTTCAGACTCATATTGGCATTAATGGAATACAGACATCATTGAATGAAATTTTCCTCAAAGTTTGGTCAAACACAATTTAAGGTGGCTTTATTTATTTGCTGGTCAGATAACTCTTACTTAAATGTAGTAATGTTAGTAAAAGGTGATTAGTGATTAGGTACAAAGCTGTATTAACTAGCTTGAAACTGAGTTTAACTGATTAATTATTATTTAGCGTGGCTTGTAACAATCACCATAATCAAAAACATTCAACATTTATTTCCATTTTAGTATGCTAGACTCTAATCTCTTTTTTTTTGGAGGGGCAGGTGCCTAATATCATCGCCCTTTGGCACCTCTTTAGACTCAGCTGTTGCCACAATCTCATAACGAACAGTATGAATTTCATGCACAGTAAAGGGCAACCACAGAGCAGAGCTACGGAGATAAGAGACTCACTTGTAAGAGTTCAGTGTATCTCTCTGGGTCCTTCTCCATCAGAGTTCTTATCTGGTTGTTATAGTGTTCAGTGATACTCTCTTCCACTGCCACAGTACAGGCCATGGCCCCTTCTTTTCCCAGTAATGCAGATGATGCCCCTTCAAAAGAGAGAGATACATACTGTTAACATTTAATGAAGAGATTTCCTACTGCTTACTGTTTATACACTTGTTAATGACACCTCAGGGAGCCATTGTGAAATTCAATAATCATTACTCTTTGATGCATTTGTTTATCTTCTCAGCAAAATTTGTCTTTATGTGTTGTACCAACCTAATACAAACCCAGCAATATTCCAGAAAGGTAACAGTGCTGTGGGGCGAACTCTGTTCTCAGCAAGAATTTCATTGAATTTCTCAAGGTGTTTCTTTTCTTGATCCCACATTTCCTGTAGGAAAAAAGCGCACAGTGCCAAAATCTATGGACATATACTCATGATGAAAACATACGAACACTTTTAACATTTTTATAACTGTATTTATATGGAGAGGACCAAGCACCTACGCATGATTGGTTGTTATACAAGAAAGGTAATAAGTTTACGTTGATAGAAATCCATTAGATTTCTTGTTATGTCTGATCTTTCTATAAGCATATACAATTTTATAACACTGCTAACACACTTCTTTAGGCTTTTCCTAAACCTGGTAACAACAAAGAACATGTTTGATTTACTCAAAGCCTTCTGTCACTGACATTTTTGCAGTGCATTCCATTAAAAAAAAGAGGGGGGAGTGTACAGCTGTCTACAATTTTTGAGGTGTGGAGATATGAACGTCACTTTCATTTTTATTGCACAAAAAAATCAGGACCATGAGGCTAAAGTGCAAACTGCACACAGAAACAACTATCCAATGCAGCAGCTAACATTAGATCAGCTCTTTCAGTGATGAGCAATAAGGCCTCTGTTAGTTTAGCCTCTATTTCTAACAATTCCTAGTTCTATATGCCATGTCTAGAGAACTGACTGTGAAGGAAAGATCTTGTGTATGTCCTCGTTAGTCAGTGGGAATTTAGACTTTTTATATGGTTAACTGGTAATCATGTGACAATTCTTCTCAGGTTGTAGAAGAACTAGGATGTAATTTGCAGGGGAGTCTATATGTCCCTGCCTGTGCTAAGAAAGTTTTACTAAAGTTTTTTTAACAAAAAAAACGAGAAATGAACTGGATTCAGAATGTTGGGAGACTCAGAAAACCCCTAGAAATACTGTTTATCAACCACATGCCTGAGAATTAACATCAAACAGCGGTGAGATGTGCAGCCTGTTCTTTCATCTTATTGAATTTCATCAGCTTTGCATCTGACTGCTGTCTGCAAGATCCTGCAGAAATCATGTGCACGGTTTACTGGCTTTACGTAATGGTGCTGCAGCTGCTGTAACAGGCTGATGGAGAGGAACAGACATACTCGTATGTAAAAAGATCAACCCTAATACAGGCATCTTTCACTGCATCATTCAGCTTATTTCATTTTAAATATTGTATTTAAGAGGAAGGAAGAAGAAGGAAGATTTAAATGGATTGCTACGTTCGCATTTGTCCAAAGAGGCAAACATGACACTAAGAGTACTGTGCATAATCATTTAATTAAAAGTAATTTGAGTATTCTTGTAAAAGCTGCAGTTATGTTTAAATTTATAATAATTCAATAAACTTAACCACAGCAACAACTGGGGGCTGAACCCCCCTGTTATTTATTTGTTTTTTTTTTAATAAATTATAATCTTGACATGACACAGAAGTAATGAAATGATCAGTTTATATCAGTTTATTCGGTTAATACCTGAATGAATGGCCCAGTCTTCGATCGACCCAACACTGCCATCTGGCCGGCGTAGATGCGGTTGGCTCCATATTCTCCAGCATGGTCCACGCGCAGCATCCGGTGCACCATCTCCTTCTCCTCACTGTCGCGCGGGGGCGGAATTACACCGTAAGCGCGAGAGCTCTGCTGCAGAGTTAGTGCTAAAACAAAGTAAAAGACGTACGTAAAGCTCCTTCAGTCAACCGCCTTGAAGCTGAAACATTTATAATTACACGACTCTTAAGTGCCCACTATGAAGGTCACGCATTTACTTCGCTTACAAACTAAGTAAATGTCAAGAGTTTGAGTTGAGAAAACTGACAATGACGAGTAATCTATCAAATATTTGATTTAGGCTACATTACGTTTACAAGTGTAGACCCAGTCTAGTCTTACACCTACAGATAAACGTAAACTGTATGCACTGATAGACGTTACATATTGTGAGGGTTAGATAAGTGTTTTTAGCATGTAGCACCGTAGCTCCCAGGTATCACTGCTTACCTCTGCATTTTAAACACTGACGAATCATTGCTGTGCTGTTACTCTGTGACCAGTGGCAAAAAACTCTAAGTGCGGCTGTCTGCATGATAGTCCGGTAATGGTTTAACTAGCTGTGTAATTAAAAAAAACGTACAAAAACATGCATCAAACTGACATTGAACGCCAGTAACTGCACGTAACGGACGTCTGCTCTTCTTCTTCGTTTATTTAATTGCGGGCGCCAACTAGTGTTTAGGATGTGTTACCACCACCCATCGAGTTTCCCTCCCTGGGAGGAGGAATATTTTCTCTGTCAAAAATTAAACTAAAAACTACGTTTTTGAAGTTTTTGGAATAATAAGTTAAATTTAGGAAAATAAAAACCAGTCAGTTTTTTTCGTTGTAGCACAGCCTGGCTGATGATCAGACTTCTTGACAAGATAGCTGCCTAAACAGTAAAGTGTTATATTTTGATCATGATACCTATTTTGAAGGTCGCAAATATTGATCATGCCATTTTATTATATTTAAAAGTTAGGATGTGGCATTAACCCATCACAGTTGGTTGCTGGTTATTCTAATGTGTGAAGCACAGAAAGAAATTTATAGGTTTTGCTATAATTGGTTGGGTGTGTTGCACAAACTAATTAGTAAAATAAACTGAGAAGTAAAAGAAGTTTCTGAACAGCCACATTCAGGACAAAATAACCTTGTTTCACTACAATGTGTCCAATAATTTTTGAGGAATAGTGATTCTTGTGAGTTGTCCCCTCACCTCAGCCTTCATATGACTGTTGCTCTCTAAGCAGGACTGCTGTGGTTAAAAAATAAAAATTCAGAAAATTCTTCCAACTGGCATTGAAACTAGCTTGGCTGTTTCAGGCTGTTTTTGCTGTGCGTGTTATACTAAAAGAGTATGAAATACTAATATGCAGTAAGTAAAAGTAGCAATACCACAGTGTTAAAATAAAATACAATCCCAGCCTATCTAAGCCTATCCCAGCTGATTACCACTCCTACTCAGGGCAAATATATAGAGACAGAAAAACACATATTACATGGGCATGTCTTTGAACTGCTGGAGAAAACTGGAGTCCCCGATGGAAACCTACACAGGCACATGGAGAACATGGAACATTAATTGAAATTCAATTTAATTCATATAGTGACAAATCACAGTAGCATCGCCACCTCAAGACAGTTTATATTGTAAGGTAAGGACCCTACAATAGTACAGAGAAAACCTCAACAATCTGATGACCCTCTATGAGCAAGCACTTGGCAACGGTGGTAAGGAAAAACTCCCTTGTAACAGGAAGAAACCTCTGGAAGAACTGACAGAAAAGGGGAAGCCACTCCACACAGAAATGCCCCAGTTAACCAGAGGACTCAAACTCAAGATCTTCATGTTATGTAGTGACAATGCTAACCACTCCACCATGTGCTGCCCAGACTCAAACTTCTGTTTATTCGTACTAAATACTAGTTAATGCCTCAAGAAGGAAAACTTAATCATCAGAATGGCTAATTTCAGGATTTTACACATTGTACTATAAGATATTTATTGTTGATTCATTGAGAAGTACATCTCTTTACATTCCCCAGCTTGTTTAGCTATTTTATCCCCTTGTGATTTACTCCCCATATAAGCCTGACCTATGGTTCTATAAGATGTAGTTGCACTATTGTTTAGTATGTTTAACAGAGTGTATCTGGGCTGTTTAGGTAGCCAGTTTAAAAAAATAATATGTCCCTGTGCAGTTTATTTTGTTCAATCCACTGCAATACTGTTACAATGTATATAATTTTGGAAACAAAGAACACCTTAGAGATTAAGTTTCCTTTGATCTGTCAATCATAATCTATATCTGCCTTATTTCCTTTTGAAAAATAGTTTCTATAACTGAAATAAAACCAAATTTTCTTTAAAATAAAGATCAGAGAGAAGAACATGTCAGAATAACCACTACAAAATGAGCTAAAGACCTCTGTGTTTCCTTATGTAACACTTTTTCTTTTACCATTTAGTCACTTCCCAAACAATTCCTTCCTTCCTGCCCCCGTGCAAAATTATAGTGCATATATTTTTGCATATCCAAACATGTCTCTTTGTTTGCACACAGATCAAAATATCCTTAAAGGTTCGTCACAGGATGGCATGCTTTTTAAGAATCATTCTATTAAAACAATAGCGAGAACCTTAAAGAGAACTGATTTATATTAAAATTTTCTGTAACGATTTTTGTCAGTACTGGAAATCAGAAATTCTCTTGACTAGAATAAAGGTCTGGAAGCAGTGGATCATCAATGAAGCTACCTTGTCTGAAGGTTTGGTTTGTTGATTTTTAATGTGAGGCTTGCAGTCAGCATGAGCAATTTAGAATATTTTATTAAAATATTGCTTAGCTTACAAAGATACCAGCTCATATTAAGAAAACACAATGAGCTTTGAAGTACTTTATTAAAAATCATTATACCTAAAATATTCAGCACAAAGCTGCAGGTAGTTCTTTGGTGCAAGAAGAAAGCCTGAATATGTTCATCAAGAAAACTGAGAAACTAAGATACATTATATAATGTAGTCTTATTTAGTTGTTGTGCCTCCTCATTCTCGGTGTTTGCTTCAGCATGACCAGGAAGGACTCAAAGTGATCTGTTGTATAATCCTCCATTGAGTCACTAGCTGCTTATTGCTGTGCAGGTTCACAGGGTCAGCATCCTGGGCAACTAGTCACTAGCCTGTCGCAGGATTATATCACAACACAAACAAATCCACACTAAACACGTAATTTAGAGTTCAACCAGTTCACTCGGCCTACGTATCTTTGCCCTGTGGGAGGAAAACAAGTATTTAAAGAAAAAAGTAAATAGAGAAGAGAAAATTACCTTCTGGTCGCACATGCTCATTTTTTCTGCGTCAAACAAATCATGAGTTTGCCTTTTGTTTAGGCTTGTTATATAAGGGAGCAGCCGAAAGTGACACAGAATTTAAGACTAAACATTCAAGCGACAAAAATGAGGGGTTTTTAGGAGCAACTAGAGATGCTGGTGATAGTCAACAGATGGCAGTGTTGCACAGATTAAGATATTTAAGCAATCTCTGTCCTCTCCAGCTGGTCCCAGATTCCATGGCAGTTTCAACTTGTTGATATGCACTTCAGTGAGGCCTTCCCAGCATTTTTTTAAATTTTATTTTAAATTAAAAAAAAATTGTGAAAGTCACCACCTTAAATCATAATAGCTGGTGGTCTAGGCCTAACCCACCACCTGTCACTGTTATTCGCCTGCATGATATTACTTTGTACTTTTATTTAGTAAAATGTTTCCTGCTTTTGATGAATAAAAAAGAACTACTTTGACAAAGCACATAAAATAGTTAGGACAGAGGAATCTGTGGAATGATGAGGTCGACTGCTGCATAGCTGCGATGGTCATGAGTAAACAAGGCCAGGATAGTGAATGGTGGGGTGTGTCGGTTTTGTCTGTGTGTGTGTTTGTGGTGAGACGCCCGGTTATGTGTTTCCCTATCTGTCTGTCTGACTGTGGGTGGCTACATATGTGTGGCTGCACGTCGGTAAATGTGGTTTGCCTTTGTCCTTTCTGCCGGTGTGTCGGCCATAGGTGTGAGCGAGGCTAGATTAAAGTGAGCAACTTACCCAGGAATACAAACCCAAACAGGTCCTGGGTTGATTTTGTCATTTCTTTTTTTTTAATATTCAAAATATAATTGTATTTATTTCTTTGTGAATTTACACTATAGCCTAAATCTGTCCTGCATTAGTATAATTTTGTGCTGATCTTTTTAAGTTGGTTACTAAAGGATACAAGTTAATATCCTGTTTTATCTCGATAATGTGGGAACCTCCAGGGCTGATAAATAAACCCAGTTTAGAACTGCTAGGAATGACTTCTCGAAGCTGCCTCCAAAGCCAAGTCGACTACCATAGACACCCATGTTAAAATGCCCAAAGTTACAGCCAAGTAAAGAAAATAAAACCGTTTTTAATTTTATGACTTTTATGGAGGGGTGAATTTTTATAGAAATTCACGAGTTTAAATTATATTGAGGTTTAAACTTCTGCTTAATTATGTGGCCATTTTATATCATTTTATATATCCATTTTATATCAGGTGGGTGGTATTTACTCATGTTCAGCATTCAGCTGTGTTAAAAGACAGTATATGGAGCTTTGGGGTTTCTCCAGTAAATAGTTTTCCGTTAGCCCAAACTAATTCCATCCATCCAGCTTCCACTTATCCAGTTCAAGGTTGGGGGGCAGTGGAGGCTACCCCAGTTACTATATCGTGAGAGGTGGGGCACCCTGAACAGGTTGCCAGTTTGTCGCAGGGATAACACTAAGTGATGCCCATTAACACCTATGGCCAATTTAGAATCACCAGTTAAACCCTATGCATGTCTTTGGACTGCAGGAGGAAGGAGGAGTACCCAAAGTGAATCCACACAAACTCAGGGAGAACATGCAAACACAGCCCCAAGCTGTGAAGTAAAGGTGTGCTGCACTGTTGTGCCACTCTCCAAATTTAGCTTTCCCTTTAATATCACAATATCATATTAATAACTAAGCTACATTCAGCGATAAGTTCCATCATCAACTATAGTCAAGTTCAGCTAAAAAAGAAAAAAAGGCTTCTTTTGAATCTACAGAAGGCCATAGCTACCATCTATATGCATATGGACTGTTGTTTTTGTCTGCTTGTTTATTTTCTTTAAAAAAGTTTGCTAGAATTTTCTTTGTGGCCTCTTAGGGAAAATACAAGTTTTATATTAATATGGCAACAAGACGTTACCATCTCTTGCCTGCTGGTCAATGCAAGTCAGATATTTAACTCATTTTTGCTCTATTTTTTGGTATCTAACAAATTCTGAAGCTATATTTATCTTATAGGCTCCTAAATGCACAGCACTAAAACAGCTGCCTGCTATAGTCGAAAACAATAAACTACACATAGCAATCAGAGTAATCTAAAACAGCATAGCTGTGGGTCAGAGAGGTAAACAGAAGAAGTTCTTTTCATATTGCCACGTTGTTCTCTCATCATGAAAATGATTTGATCCTTTATTATGAACACTGTTTCTTATAATTTATTATACTTATTATTACATCTTGTTAAACAGCTCTTTGGTGGAGAGTAGTACTAAAGTGAATACCATAATTATTTTAGTCTAACTTTTCTGACATCTTGCACACACCTAAGAAAACCGGTTTCAATCAAAGTTATACATAAAACCATATACATCAGCTAAACTGTACTTCATTGTTATTACAGCATGTAAGTAATATTTGTATTCTGGTTTTCTGGGCTAGAAAACCCAGGCCAAATGTTTGCCTGGGGCAATGTAACAGAGGTGTGAGGCATCACACGATAAATCAAGTGGCTTTTAGATCATCTTTAAGTAAATGTCTGTCAGATGTACATTAATTATGAAGGCATAAACATTTTGTTTCACATAACAGTGCATAAATGAACAAATTAACTTTCAGTTCAAAACTTCAGCAGCACAAAAGAAAGTACAGACCAACAGAAAGTGTTCTAGTCCTCAGGTGTGACCGATGAGGGGACTGAAAAACAAACCACAGAGCAGCAGAAGAGTAAAATTGTCTTTTATGTGCACCTGTATGTATGTGTGTCTCTTTGCGTAGTGTTTACATGCATCCAAGCATGTGTGTGAGTCTGCACACCCTCGCTCCGAGGCTCTGGTCAGACGGTGCATAACTGTGGTTGGACGCAGGCTAAGCGCCTCTAGACTACAGTGAGTCAACAATGTCTGCTCTCAGTGAGAGGAGACATGATAGGTCTTGTCTCATTTGGTCCCTCACTCATGTGGTGGGACTCCCAAAATGTGTGTGTGTGTGTGTGCATGACTTTAAAGTAAAATTAGCTATTTACTCAGATGTAGAATAAAAGCAGAATGCGTCAGTGTCTGTGTTTACATAAGTTATGTTGTACATGATGCCCCTTTAAAAAAAGATGAATGTGGACAAAGGTTTTTAGAGAAGGGCCAAGTTAAGGAAAATTCTGAAGCCTAAGCATTAACTGTTCCCTTTCCTTTATGAACCTTCTCCTCAGTAGGTAGTATAACACCTTAAACCTTCTTTCTTATGCTTTTTCCTGGTTGGTAGCCCATTTTAAGCACAGCTTCTGCCCAATTCTCAATGTCTCAATCTCAGTGTGATATCCTATCACAGCTAGACACCCTATGACCCATAATTGGGCAACTATAAGAAAATGGACAAATGGATGGATAGATGGAATTCATTAATTAACTTAACCTAACCCTAACCTTAATTGTCACCTAAATTAAAGAGCAAGTTTATCTGAAAGTTGGGGCAAATATTGTGTATTGTAAAATTGCTGCTTAATTTGATATGATATGTGTCAAGGGGCTCCATCGTATACCAATTTAAAATAAGGCAGACACAGATTAAAAACTGTGACTGTGACCAATAAAAGGTTGCTGGTTTGATTCCAGCTGGAGACACAAACTCCTTTGGGGGTTGCATCAGGAAGGGCATCTGATGTACCTGTTGTGGTGATCTCTTGTAACAAGGGAGCAGCCAAGCGTAGCTTTTTTAGATTTGTGTGATCTACCTCCACTCAAAACTGGAAAAAAACATATTGAATTATTTTATCAAATATATGAAAAGTAAAACAAAAACATTTGTACTTTTGGATAAATCCACACAGCACAAATCTCCAGTGTTAAATTAACACTAGAGAGTGTCCATACGGGTCCACTCCTCTGAGTGTTAAATATAACACTGTTGAGTGTTAAATGAACACTTTGGACAGTGTTATATTTTTAAAAGTAATCTAGTCAGTTTTGAAGATTAACAATGACTAACACTGAGCAGTGCTGATTTTCTAACACTGGAATCTTTTTAACATTTTGAGGTATTTTCCAGTGTTAGAAAATCAGCAGATTGTCCGTTTTGAAGATTGTTAATCTTCAAAACGGACTAGATTACTTTAAAAAAAAATATATAACACTGTCCAAAGTGTTCATTTAACACTCAGAGGAGTGGACCCATATAGACACTCTCTAGTGTTAATTTAACACTGGAGATTTTGCTGTGCAGTAATCTGTAAAGTTCATGTTTCTACACTGCCAAATCTCCAGTGTAAGTATCTGATCTGTGTGGATTAGTTTACTAAAATCAATTAATTCTTTTAATTCAGTTTTACTCATTAGATTTACTTTTTGTTCAAAACAACATGTAACTTATGGTGGTTTATAGTGTAAGGTAATGTGCTTAATGTATTAGAGCAAGAACCCCAAAGATCAGACAATTATTACTTACTTATGTCTAAGTACTTGGGGACAGTGGGGAAGAAGAACTGCCTTTCAGCAGCAAGAGACCACCTGCAGAACCAAGGTCAGGGAGATACAGCAATCTGCTATGACCGGCTGAGGGATGAGAGGAAAAGAGAAGATAGAGAAGAGGAACAGTTCCTTATGTAAGTGACGGTTGCAGACTCTCAGTGTAATTCTTCTTGTGACTGTTTTATTCTTTAGAAAGTTGAACTCCAGTGTTTGAACTTTCCAGGTTGGTGGTTGCATCTACATGCCTTGTCTGGTTGCCCAGCCTGCATTACACAGATACAAACACAAGTGAATTTCCAAGAAATCAAGGGTGACATAACAGCTGATGTAATGCAGGGTTATACATTGTTATTTACGGCCATAACTCTTATGTCACTAAAAAAAAATCACTGGAAAGTTTGAATATCTGCTGACTACACAAAGGACTACATATCATTCAAAATAAACACACTGCTTTCATGCAGCTTTTAATTTAGAAATCATCTGAGGCCTATCTTCCACGCACTACAGTCTGTATTTGTCTTGCGGTAATGGCGTTAAAACCATAAAATGTGAATAACGCTCTAATCTCACTGTCTTCCATACTTACTGAGCAATGGATGTTTAAAATATGATAGATGAAAATGCAAAATAGAAAGTCCAAATATAGTTTCTAGACAGTGATGTAGGATTCATTATGTGGTGTAGAAGCATACACACAATGCTCCACTTCTCCACATCAGTTATGCGTATTGCATAACATTGTTTGTAAAGCATCATTTCTCCTCCTACTCAAACAGAAAAGATTCATCAAAATAGCTGAAAATGCAATAAACACAGTCCCAGTGACGTGAAACTGAGAGAAAGCACATACAGTTTCAGGTAAGTTGTTCATTTCTATGCATGAACTAATACTTGTACAAGAAGATCATGCTGTACACTTTTTAAAACTGGAGATTTAAAAAGAAAATCCTGACACTAGAAGCCCTTTAGTGGGTTTTCTCAACATATTGGGCAAATTTCCTCATCATTATATATTCTGAATTTTCATAATCTAATATAAAATCACAATTTGCGATGGGCTTTTTTTAATGATATTTTCACTCACATGTATAAAAGCTTTTTCCATATTTTGCATATATATTAGATTTATTTATTACAAATTTATTACATACTTTCCATTTTCTTCTTTCCTTTTAATGTAGTAATCCCACTCATAGATAGATAGATAGATAGATAGAGTAACTCAAAATTGTTGTTAGTGGTCCTATGTTGGTCTTATTGCTTTATTTATTTATTGTTGATGTCAAAGCAGCCTGCAAAGTAAGGTGTAGTCTTCTACAACACTTAACCTTAAACCTTAAAAACCAAGTCTACATCCACACTGATGCGTTTTCGTTTAAAAACGCATCGTTTTCTCTCCATTTTGGCCCCCCGTCCACACTGAGATGGCGTTTTCTCTCAAGGAAAATGCAGCGTTTTGAAAATGCTCTCGAAAACGCATACATTTGAAAACGGTGCTTTCGCGTCGCAGTGTAGACAGCGAAAACAGAGACTTTTTGAAAACGATAATACATTTTAGTCATGTGATGCAGTCAAGTGACCAATTAAACAAAGATAGCAGAGGGCATTATACAGCAGTTGTTTTGTTTGCTCTCAATTTTGACAGAAGATTAAAGATTGATATCAGTTTGTACATGCTCCAGATAGCTTGTACTCAAATTCTTTAATTCTCCCTCGCTTTTGCAACTTTGTACTTTTGTATTACTCACACCAAAAACTCCACCTCATTGTCAGTCCATTTAAAAAACTCAGTGCTTTTCCTCGACATTTTGCTGCGATGTTTCAAAGAGCTGAAAAATAAATAAACGGCAGACAGAAATGAGGCAGGTCGAATCTTCTTGTGTTTCACGCATGCACAGTACTGGAATGTAAGTGTTTTTGGTCGTTTCAATATGGACGCACAACTCTGAAAACAACTGAAAACGATAGTGTGGACGCGGAGCATTTTCAGACGAAAACGCTGTTTTCAAATCTATCCGGGCTAGTGTGGATGTAGCCTAAGGTCAAAGTGCAAAGTGCAAAATCAACAACTGTAAACTCCCCTTAGATGGCCTTTAGAGTTGTGGTTTTAACGCCTACTGTTGTGCATGTCACATTGGTTTTATTTATGATCTTTGAGAAGAGTTGTTAATGGTCACAAATATAGTCTGGTCTGTCCTTAACATTGTAAATTCTTTAAAAGTACGGTATTCTCCCTGAAAACAACACTTAGTCATCCCAGATTGTTGCAAAAGTAGGTTGAGAAATAAATTAAAGTTATGCAACTTTGTTTTAAAAAGCCAACCCTTTTAGGGTTTGGTGGTATTCCTCTGGAAAAGGCAAGATGTCTCATAAAACAAAAAGAGATTCATTTTCTGATTCAAATTCACCAAGTCTCCTAAAATCCCTTCTAATCCTTTTTATAGATGTACAAAATTAAAACCAGAGGAAAGTGATTTCTCTTCTATTATTGAATTGTTTACACTTGAAAAACTATCTTGTGCACCATGCAGACCTAAATCACACTCTAAACCGCCTGTTTTCATGGACACTAGAGAGTGTATTTAGCGTCGTCTGGTACAAGTTAAATGGCCCTTGTCTGTCTGGCAGTATTCCTTCTGTGATTTTTTTTATACACTGAAGGGATAAGAGAAAATATTTAAATGTGTTTTTCACCGTCGGAAAATTGAAAATATATGCATGTTCAGGCAGTCCTCATCAAACCAGAGATTTCTGAATGAATCAGTCACATAATAACCACTGTTTATGATAAGAAGCCAATGGAGACACATTCATTTGCTACCCGACACAAGACTATTTCAAGAAGGCACATAAACAAACCCAGGAGTCAAAAGTACACCCTTTAACAAATTAGATTTTAGATTTACTCAAGGGCAAGCTCAGACACAGAGGCTAGTTTATATAAAGGAGGTGTGTTCACTTTGAGAATTACCCAGGAAAGGTGATGCATTTGAGAAAGAAGATCCACCAGAGACTTCAGATAGAGCCATAACAGTTTTCCAGTTTTCACACATTGTGGACGATAGGCTAAAGAATTCAGGGAAACAATCCAGTTAATAAAGGGTGTGGTGAGAAGCCTCCGTTTATGAAACCTGTCATTTTACTAGAATTTCCAGTTAGCCACAGGATGTGGCTCACATTGCTTTGCCATCCCAAGAGTTGCTGTCCTATATGGCTTTCCGGAAGCCTGTTATGTTTGTACTTACTGATTTACAGAGTGCAAACTGCAGGTTACCAGTGCATGAGTTCATAATAGAACAAATAGTCCCGCAACAGGAAGCTATATAATGAGCACCGCTGTTGAAATTTGGATATATCATGTGGGGAGATATATGATTGACTGCTCTTTTTCCCATGACTGAAGACAAACTTGAAAAAGTGCTGACGGAAAGTATTAATACACGGAAATAATACTATTGCTCATAAATACTTTGGCATGTTTTGATGTGGCTGGTTGTTACAGCAGAAAAACATAAAGATAAACTTTTAGTGTTTTGGGGTAATTTTTACCACTTATGTGCTCATGCTGGGATGATGAGCAGCAAACACATGTTAACAATCTTTTTTTACTGTTATTATGAAGCACCTATGACTCAAATGAGTGTTATACATTTGACAGGAATCCAAAAGACATAAAGGTAGAAGTAAATCAGATCAGAGAAGTGGCTGCGGCTGACCTCTGTGGTATTTTCTGTGTTCTGTTAACAGATATGACATTGCAGTATAACAATAAGTGGTAAAAAAAATTCTGCCGGTCATCACTTCATCATTTTACCACACTGCATTCATCCCATTTGTTTTCCACCCTGAAAAAGAAGTGTGTTTTTACAGCCTGCAGGGAGTGTATGGTTCCCTAATAAATGTCACAACCGCGATCCAGGCCACCCCCTCAGTTTTTCTTGGTGATATTTTTAGACAGGCTCTGTCCACAATCCTGAAGTGAAAAGCGGGGGAATTGTTTTTGTTGATGCTCGTCTTACCACTTCAGTGTGATGACTCGTGATGAGCTGGTGCCTCCATACGTCACAAGAGGCCAGAGTGAGTGGGAGTCGGGCTCTGGGTTCCATTAAGTGGGGAGCCAGTCACTGAGAGAATTAAAGTACTAGTGACGCGGGACTGTCCGTGGATCTCCACTCGCTACTATTTTTGGATAGCTGCAGGTCTGTTTTGAGTTTAGAGAGAAGCCACAATATCCTATTAAGCATTGTTAAAGCAATGTTTACTCAGTGGCTCTGCTTAGTTAAACTGCGGCCTCTTTGTCTCTACAGATGCTGAATGAAACGCATCACAAATGGTTAGATAGTGGATGGATGGAGGAGTAGTGTGAGGTCAAAAAGTCACCAGATTTGACGCTGTATCAAAGTTTACCCTTTTATTTTTTGCCTGTCGCTGCAGGAATTCAGCCATGTTGTGACCTCTTAGCTCACAGCCAGGGTCTCCGGTTTGTTTAGACTATCTAAACCATATTGGACTGTGGTCCAAACTGTGAGGCAGAGTCAGGTCGCATAGCTGGGTAGCTGACGCATAAAGCGCAGCTACCTAACAACATGTGTGTGGCTTATATTTAGTAGTTAAAAAAAATAGGCTTTGCAAATTACCCTAAAGAAGTGTGCGCAGTTGGTGCGTCATCAAATTTAATTTCAAATAAATGTTGATGACTGAGATTACAAAACAATGCATATGAATTGTTGCTATTTTAGATCATCCCAGAACAAAACAGGAACATCAAGATTACATTCCCACAGAAAGGAACATGTTGATTCCGTGAGAGATGTGTCTGACGTTTTAATAAACTGCAATTTGGTTCTCCGCTGGAAACTATGTAAGCACAAACTAACACACATATTCAAAAATGGACTTTTTGGTATAAGAGAGGAAATAAATAGAACCTTTAGAAAAGCAACTACCAAATAACTACTCTTCCAAATTCAAATTCAGAGAAAATCTTCATCATTGTATTCTAAGTGGCTCATGCACTGCCAAACACCATTGCCAATTTAAAAATCAAGTATTGAAGAAGTGAAAAAACACACTTTTATTTTTGAAAAACATTAATAATTTGAGTGCTGACTGCTTTGTCACATTTCTTCTTTCCAGATTTTTTTATAATGAGACCAAATTTATATATACATACATACATATATATATATACATATATATATATATATATGTATGTATATGTGCGTGTGTGTGTGTGTGTGTGTTCCTGTCTAGCTATCTTTGTGAGGACCGAAATCTGCATTCTACTATACTTGTGAGAACCAACAGTCACTTGTGAGGACACACACCGGTCCTCACAAGTTTGAAGGCCTTTTTGAGGTTCAAAATGTGGTTTTAGTGTCAGGGTTACAATTAGGTTATGGTTAGGTATTTAGAGATTATGGCTTAAATAGTTTGTCTTAAATTTTATTGCACGGTCCTAGGTACCGGCTGAATCATCCTTTTTCCCCCTTCTTCGGCTCTTCTCCTTCTCATCCTCCTCCTCTTCTTAGACTTCTTCTGTACATCCCTTCATGTGTTGTTAATTATTAGTCCTTCTCCCAATGTCTTTATTCTCCATAATCCATAAAAAGGGTTAGGGTTAGGCATTCATTTTTAATAGTTAGGGTTAGGGTAAGGGGCTAGGGAAACCATTATGTCAATGAAGGTCCTCACTAAGATAGCTGAACAGGCTTGCGTGTGTGTGTGTGTGTGTGTGTGTGTGTGTGTGTGTGTGTGTGTGTGTGTGTGTGTGTGTGTGTGTCAAGCTAAGTCAATGTAAAAACTAAAAAAACAAACAATACGCGTCCAAACCATCTCTGCCATTACTCTGGTTGGCCGTCATCCAGCGAGGTTTTCCTCTGAAGAGTAATCACAGCACAGTCTCATTCAGACACCTTCAGGTTCCAGGGCAGTTGAGAAAATGATGGCAAGCCATCTGTTGTCTGAGCAGGAAAAGAGCATCTTTACTGTGTCTGAGGTTTGGAGATGTCAGGTTGTGATTGGAGTCACTAAAAGAAAAAATATGCAGCCCAGCAATTACCTTGCTGATTCTAGATTGGTTATGCAATCATAGTGTCTCCTAATGTTGTGCAGCGCAACTAAAATTCAGAGTAAATAACATCTGGCCATGAGCAGGAAAGTTTTGGATCTTTTCTTGTAAGTTTGAGTGTATAGTAAACAAGAGATGTTGTACAGTTACATTAGAGGACTGCTGTCAATTTTCCAATCCTACAGTCGCACAGCTTCGGTCTCTATATTTTAGCCTAAGACATAAGAATCCAGACATATTTCACTTCCAAACAAAATATAGACCACGTTTTTTTAATTACCTTATTATAGTGTCAAAGATCTGAAATATCACATGTATTTTACATTTGCATTTATTGATAATGACTTATTTTTGGAAAGTAACAGTAATGCAGATTTGCCTTTTTATTTGCATCTCCATAACAAATACCAAAGTTCTACCTTTGCTGGTTAAGCGTAAGAACAAATCATTTTTCCAATTTTTTACAGTACAAAAATGCACAAAACAAAAATAATTGGGATTGCCTTTTTACTGAAGGTCCTAAACAAGCTCAATTTAAAAAAAAAAAAACTGTGGTTTTGTGAATAAAATGTAGAATTGCAAACATGATCTGAAATTGGTTACATGGTGTGCTGTCGGCCACCATCAGAGACCTTATTTCATTTTCCTAGTATAAACAATTGCAGGGAATTTGGCAAAGCTCACTGCTCAGACAGAGTGTGATCACTCTATTGTTAACATTGCTGTAACAATTCATGTGTAAATTTGTCTGTTTGACCCAGATTTGTTTGCTGGGCTGAACTTCATGAAACACCATGAAATGAAAAACCATTTTACTTGTTATTTGTACAAAAAATAAATAAAATCTCACTGAAATATGACTAACAGGGGACAGAACTATATTGTTTTTGTTTATTAACCAAAAGTGTTTCAAGGCTAATTTAAAAAAAAAAAGGTTTATTATTAATGAATTAAAAATATAAAGTCACAATAATTTTGGGTGCGCTGTGGTCAACAACTGTTTTGTCCATCACTGTAGGTGTAATATAATAAAAGTCATAATGAATTACAACTGTGAAACCAGAAAACAAGCATAAAAAAATAGCTAAAGCTGACTGACTGGCTTTGTAAATGATGTTCTGTCACAAATTCGCAGTGTCACATGGCTGTTATTCCCTACATGTCAACGAGTAACTTTAAAAGTGAAATATAAAGCTGTATAAGAAACTTTCCTGAACATTTCAATGTTTTGGAAACATGTGTCTAACCTGTGATTTCTTACCATGAGAGCTTAGGAACTGAAAAGCGAAACAGCTAGCCAGCTCTGGTGCAGTTAAAATGAACTTGATGACTGATGTTTTTATGAGAGAGTCAGTGAGAAGACTTTACCAAAAACATGACTATTCTTCCCTCGTATCATTCTGTAGATGTGTTGGGACATGTGAAATATATGTAATTAGACTTGGAGTTTGACTACATGTTAGCATGCAAGTGGTTCACCAACATTCAGAGATGTAGTTTTTCTGCCAATACTGTATATGTTTGGGTTTTGTTTTGTTTGTTTGTTTGTTTGTTTTTCATTTTTGGGGTAGTTAACTGTTACAGCAACAAATTTAGGCCATAAAGAGCTTTTTTATTTTTATTTTGCTATCGTGTCTGTACTATAATTGTCCTTTGAAAAGTCCTTTCTCCTTTTCTTTCGTGACCCCGACCACTGTGAAGCAAAAGTGTTCATGAGGCGGCAACCACCACTGTATAAGCATGTGCAACAGGACCTGAGTGTTCACACAGACATCACATGTTCACACAACCTCATCATGGAAAAACTGTATTTTCTGGCAATTACTATTTATTAACAAATGTTCTGCTGCTGCACGCCCTTAAGTTAACTGGTTTACTTAATAATCCTGCCTGCTGCAGTACTTCCACCTGGGCTCTAACTGGCATTCCTTCTGATTTCACTCTAATAAAATAATTGATAATTTTGTATCAACTGTTTTTTCAGAGTAGCTTCTTTCAATGTGAAATCCTTTGTAGTTTTTCTGATCAACACTTTCTGTGCTATTGAGCAGATCTGTTACCTCCACCAATATGAGATGCCAGTCTGATACGGCTAGACCAACTTCAATGGCATCATCTCTCTATGTTACTATACTTGCTGAACTGCTTATTTCACAGTGTGTGAATAATCAGTCCTTTTTGTGAATGAGCAGCTCTTCGGCAGGTGCCCGGGCAGCAGGGTGATAAATACTTGTCGGCTTGTATCACTCGCAGGGTCATGTGAGAAAGGTCTAGACTCTGCAGACTGAGAAAATGGATCTGACACACTAAGATCATACGTGCAGTGTCTTCTTCATCCCGCCAGTTTAAACAATACAGCAGTCGTGCTGACAGACAGGAAGCAGAAGTCAAAGCTCAAGCAAAGAGCAAAGCTTTAAGCACGGATTAAGATGGCACTGTGGGTTAAAGCAGGAGGGAGAAAAGCGGAAGGCAGAGCCCAGTTCTAATTGCTTGCGTAGGCTGACACATGTGAATTTACGGGCTGCAGTGGAGCAGTGCCACTCATTTAAGACTCTTTATTTAAGAGCTGAGAAAAAAAACACACACATAACAGATATTTTGTTCACTTGTTTCCTAATCTGTTTAAGTCTCCTCTTTTCACTTTGCTGTTGCTAAATTTGTCTTGCCTTGCTCAAACGTAAAAAGCCAAAATGACACCATTATTTTGACTAGACTGTTTTCCTCCCAGAGAGAGTGGCCAGAGGAAGTGTAGGTGACCTAGACTGGTTAACCACCGCACAACCACGGGTTGGCTGGGGCACTGCCACCCCCGCAGCCACCCTCTGCATCCAGCGCCTGCCAGGTCCACATTACTACTACTACATGCCATGACCACAAGTGGCCCCGCTCCAGTTCTAGCGTCCCATTGGGTCCACGCTGGGTTCTTTCTCTCTCCTCATCGGTATAAACAGTCTGCAGTCTGGCCATCGACTGGCACGAAGCTCATTTGGGTCGCATTTACAGGCCAGACGTGCATATGTTTGCATTTGGGTCTGTAACAACAGTTTGCACAGCGCTTGCTCTTCACTGCATGTGCACAGTTCTGCATGTGTGTATTGTTTTTGTGCTCCTTTTTCTCCACGAATTGCAAAACCCAACCTCAAGCTCCTGTCTGGGAATGATCAGCTGAGAACTCGGTTGAGAGGCTGCAGTGAAGGTTATTTTTGACCCAAGACAGGATATTAAAGTGTATCTCTGGCCAATCTGCAAACCCATAGAATGTATAAGCACGTTTACTAACAAGCTTTTTTAGGACCCATTTAGAGGAGCATAACACAGAAACTTCAGGCTAGATCAAGTAAACATAAACAGCACAATGCAGAGCCACCTTTTGGGAAGATTTCTCACACGCTTCTGAAGCCATTTACTCGATGTTGTCATCTTTCTACTGCTGATTAGAAAACACAAACACACTCGGCCACAGAGAATCAAGCCTCAGTTATGTGAGTTAAAACAAAAAGGGAGCACATGCCAAATCTCTTTTTCTCTCAATGTTTGGACCTGAGGTATTATTTGGGACAAAAGGTGCACTTTCAGCAGCTACAGTCACATACACACACCACCCACTTCATTGGCTGTGATACACTGCCTGAGGTGTTTCGGACCATTTCTTGGTAGCAGCAATGCTCCACTCATGCTTTAGGACTGAGACATAACACAACACTCGGTTAGACCGTGAAAGTTTAGATCTGACAGTCAGCTACATTAAGTATTGTTACACTAATTCATTTTCTCTTAGTGCTTATTGGTTACTGTTGAAGTCAGCAGGGTAAGCTTTAGGGAAAATCTGAACTTTCTAACCCTCTGACCACACCTAAAAAAAAATACCTAACACAAAATATTTATTGCTAACCAGTATTTTTAACCACAATTACAGTTGCAGATTCCCTCTTGGTGTCTTCTCTATTTGCACCATGAAACAGCTTTGAAACCAAAAAGTGTCACTTTCAAATGAATTTGCATGTCATGTTGCATAACATTTTGCAGTAGAGGCTAACTAAAGTGCTGAATAAAAAGCTCTTGATTGCATGGAGGAGAAGCATAAAGTGATGAGTCACTTTTAAAAGAATAATAATCTCATATTTGCACATGGCGAGACACAGGGCCTGGTGGTGGTCTGCCTCTCTGCCGAACTTTCCATGTTTCTTCTTTGTGGTGATGATGCCGGTGGTGTTAGTCCCAGTCAAGACAGTGTCATACTTTCCTGCGCAGCTGCTGTGCTGAAGTTTTCCCTTGTGTATTACCCGGACTAACCAGCATCACGCCATTTCGTGATGCTTTTCAGCAGACTACAAACAGCTTTGAGACCACTCGCTCTTGTTTTTGCACTTTTCAATTATATAAAAGCTTTTTTAAAGTCAGATTTTGCCCCAGTTTCACATTACAGATATGCTGCATTTAAGTATTTGCACATATTCCTTAACAGACTAGTGACAGTAATACAAGCAACCAAGTCCCCCTCTCGTCTTTCAGTTTTTTCACAGACGAAAAGGATACAGATTTACTCAAATGTAACCCCCATCTTATTCAGCATGATGATGTCACATTTTCCACTAACAGCGCATGTTTTAGCTCAGGAAGATGACTAATTAACCAAATATATTATATTCTTACCATATCAGCAATTTGTGCAATACTTGGAAATGCATGTGATGCTTTGTGCTACCAAGATAGTTCCACAAAAAAGTGTTTAGACTAAAAATAGAACATTTCAAATACACAGCAGCTCAAATATTATGACATACGCTATAAGTTGGCGCTACCTAGGCTTGGTGAACTGATGTAAGAAAATCTTCACTGCTAATATCTTGGATTTGTGCTAAGTGGAGATCTTATAAGCTTGGTATTTATCTGAGTGTGGCTAGTCTCAGTTTACAAGGTATGTCTATGCACAAACAGACACTTTGTGGTCAGACAACTGGCTGTTTGGGATGTGGGGAAAGAGGGGAAAAGAGGGAGCAAGGCAGGAGGTGAGGGGCACTGAGTGAAGATGGGAGGAGTGTGTCTGGGTGTGGAGCTGTCATCCCACTGAGGGGAGTAGCTGTGGTGTTTTGATCAAAATCCAGAAGATGTGGGAGAGAAAAGAGGGGTGTGAGTAAATGAGGGAGAGAAAGAGGGAGAGAGAGAGAGAGAGAGAGAGAGAGAGAGAGAGAGAGAGAGAGAGAAATATTTCCACCCACCCAACAAGGAGACACACTCATAAACAGCAGGCAGACTGAGTGAGACTCAGAAAGACACAGAATCTCAGGGCAGCACCAGTTCAAACAGCGAGGCAGACAGAAACAGGGTTTCATTGAGAGAAGCTATTTTATTAAAGGGCAGGAAAAGTCACACACTCAAACAGACACACACAGTAATAAACACAGCGTACCACACAGACAGACAAGCGAGGACCGGCTAAACCCAAGAAACACAACCATTAGTCTTTTAGGACACAGTATCTCTCCCCCCGTCACACATACATACACCCACCGGTGCTGTTGCAGAGAGTCTGTGCTACCCATTGTGAGGAGCAGTGCTGATCGAGCCCAACAAGTGGAGCAACAGGGAGGAAGGAGCCAACGAGTGGATGGATGCCTTTTGCAGACTCAGTGGCCTGGACCCTCTGTGGGTGAGTTTATGATGTGTTCACTGACCCTGGAATCACATTGCATTACTGAGTGTGTGGTTTTTTCAGCCAAGGTCACTTTTAAACAGCATTCATTTCAAAAATGAGGTATGTCTTTTTAATTCTTGCCTATTCCTGCAAAGATGCCTGTTAATTTCAGCTCGTAGTTGTCTATGAATTGCTAAATATGAAATCAAAGATATTTTTGTCATTTTGACAGATTATATTATGAGTATTAGCATTTGTTTACAGAAGTGTTGGTGTATAAACACACTGGTATAATTCTTGGTGACTCTCCTAAACTTGTTTTAATCTAATTATTTAAATGATCAGTGCCATTAGCATTAGCCAGATTAGCATTTTGTCCTTGGATACCTGTTGTTCATTGGGATTAGAAGGATTACTGGCACTAATTAGTAATACAAATTTTGTGTGTTTAGGGAGAAAACCCCCATACATTGACCTTCTCAGTATTCGCAGCCAGTATTACTAATTCTAATCTAAAGCTTCTCTGAATGCCAGCCTTTACCTTTGATGAATACCACAGTTGTGTGTTTATTGTCATCCTGCGGCATAATTCATAACAACGAGATGCTGATTGGATGAAATGCATCACAGTGAGTGTGCTGCTCTAATTGGAAAAGGTTTTTAGTCTTGCATGTTTGCAAGTCTCCACACTCTAAATCCCGGCTCTAAAATAAAAGGAACGGCTGTGATCCAACTGGAATGCCAGGATTATTAAATGCACTCATTCCCAACTTGACTTTTTCAACCCTCGTCCTTCCTCTTTCACTCGGTTTCTGGTTCTCGTTACTTCTTGTTCTCTGTTTCTGCTCCTGCAAAACCTCAAAACAACTGCCATCAAACACTGTTGGGAAAGTGAAAATGTGTTACTGTATTTTGTGCAGCCCTCGCTGCCATGAAACTTCAAAACACAGATGTGCTGTTCTTACGGGATGTTTTAACAGATGTTTCTGTCTTCTGCTGGACACAAATATCTATTGCTATTAACTACACTGGCCTTTTACATGTTTTGGAAATGACATCATTGCTGACTCACTGGTCACAGCCTTGGGGCAGCAATGCGTATTTATATGGATCTAAAACTGAAATTGTAAAGTCCAGCTCAGCAATCTGTTCCAGCAACACCTGACCTGAGAGGTTTTAGGGCAGACAAATTTGAAAGGGGCCAATTTAGGAGCTAGGATTGTGTTTAGCGTCTTTCTTTTTAGATCAACCTAATCTATAATTTGAACAACAGGCCAAAGTGAGGTAGACAGGGGAGTGATCAACGCTCCCTTAAATTACAGTCTCTATAGTTTATACACGTCACATGCTCA
The DNA here is from genome assembly GCF_036321145.2 of Pelmatolapia mariae. Lineage (NCBI taxonomy): Eukaryota > Metazoa > Chordata > Actinopteri > Cichliformes > Cichlidae > Pelmatolapia > Pelmatolapia mariae. The sequence goes on from NC_086232.1 coordinate 36,491,312, forward strand.
CATTGGGTAATCCTCTGACAGTTCCTCAAAACTCAAGGGGATTGCAACACGCTGAATTGGTTTCTGAAATAAAGGGGATGTAAAAAGCAACAATGAGCAGATTCAGAGGACAGTAAGTGTCTCTGTTCTCCACTCTCAAATCACTTTGTCAGGTAAAAATAGACACTATTGGCATCTACTAGAGCACTGACACCATTTCAGCCAAGGGTCAGAATCAAGCAAAAAGCATAAGAAAGAGCGCAGAGAGGCTTTGACGGGTTGGATGTCATCATAAAAGTGCGCTGCTCATCTGCCTGCCACTGACCACAGAACTCAGACAGGTCTGTGAAAGTAGCCACCCACTCGCTCCTTCTCAAGCAGTTTTTTCACTTAAATGGATTTTGATATGCCAAACCTCACAGAAGCCACTGTTATACCATAGGTGCAAAATCATGCACTCGTTGCATAACCTTAACCAGATATGTAGTGAAGCTGTATGTGAGAATCAGACTTTTAAGGCGAGGCAGCCAAAGAAGTGTATCATTATTATTGCTAGTAACTGAAACAAGAGCCTGACAGTCAGATCATGATTCAGACCCATGTGGCAGTAAACAGTATTGACTGATGGTAAACTTGAATTAATCACAGTTGCTCAGACATGTTACCAGAAACGACAGCGTCAGTCTGTCCAATGTCTCACCTGCCGGGCTTCACTCAAAAGCCTGTGTGTGGACAGACGGTTGTTACATAATAATCTCGCAGCTGCCACCAATTTTGGCCACTTTACCTTATCCCAGTTGGAATTCTACCAGCCGAGCCAGACGTATGTGCCACGCTAGAGGCTTTAAAACCACTTCCTGTGGTGACTCCCCGGGGCAGTGTTGTTAGCACAGCCAGACACCCTGCCCCTCATTAGGGCAGCGAGGTGATAAACAAGGGAAGCTTGACAACAACAAGCCATTTAGCCCCAAGTATCTTTTTTTAACGATAGACAGACTATCTTGGTTGTGCTACTGTTACGTAATCTCAACACTTTGGCAGCATTTGCTCAACACACCTCGTCTGCACAAACTTTTATAGTTTATGGGCTTCATTATTACTGTAGTTCTTGACCTCATCGTTTAATTTGTTGACAGTTACATTGTCCTACTCAAATTGGGAAACAAGCCAGAGACGTGGTGAGGGGAAAAAAAATAAAACATTCAAATACTGACTCAGCTTTTTAGCAAAGGAGACCTTTTCCAGCTCGCACTCTCTCGGGACTGAGCACAGATACGTTTTCTGTTGACCTGCTGTGGTTTCGCTCTCCACTGGATTGATGGATGAAACGTAGGACCTGCACCAAGTTGGGATTCTCGCCACTTGGTCCCTGCCTGCTTAGTCTGTCAGATGATGAATATAATCTCACAGTTTGACCTCGGTTTCTGGCTTTTAAGTATATTCTTTCGATCTGAACTTTTGAACTTCTTGTTTTCTCTCTGCTGCAGGACTGGAACCGTACATGGTACACAGCCAACCCAGACCTAACCCAGTGTTTCCAGAACACAGTGCTGGTGTGGGTCCCCTGTATCTATCTGTGGTTGCTGGCCCCTTTCTACTGTCTTCATCTCTACTGCCATGACCGCGGACACATTCAAATGTCCTGTCTCTGCTCTGCCAAGATGGTGAGACATCATTTTAAATGCTGGCCAGTCTTCAGTTTATTGTTTAAATTTTTCCCATGACAGAAAAAGAAAAAAAGACTAAACATTTGCTAGGTTTGTGTTGGTTTTTTTTTGTTTTGTTTATTTTTGTTTTTAGCTTCTCGACTCATTCTCCTCTTACTCTCTGCTCTGTTCAGGTGTTGGGTTTCCTGCTGGCTTCATTTGGCTTTGTGGAGTTCTTCTACATCCTGTTGGAGAGGAGCCAGGATATCCAACACCACATGGTCTTTCTGCTCAGCCCCATTATACGCAGCATGACTGTGGTAAATACTGTGGCTCTTTTTCTCACACATGTACACATCTATCCAAATCAAACTCCAGTTGTTTTAATTAATATTTTATTGGCCTGGAAAAGGTTACGCACACTTTAGAACTTGCATGACATTTGGAACATCAAGGATAGGAGCAAGGTGTGTTTATCAATTCCTTATTTAGCCAAAGCACTGCACTGTGTTCTTAGTGTTTGTACTAAGGGGGGAACTACATGTCGTCAGAATGGGAGTGATAACATTAAGGCACAAATACTTCAAGAATAAGAAAGCAAGAACTACAATGTAAGGTTATTAAACACAGACATCAACTGTAATATTACTGCAAAGCAATTATCTAATTGTGCATCAGCCGTCCATAATTTCTATATATAGATGCACCATTGATTTGTAGATCTGACATTTGTTCTTCATTCAGAGTAGCTTTAGCTAACAGAGATGTTTCGGAAATATTTCAGCTTGTGTCCTGCTGGTTCACATGTCACTGTGCAAATATACAGTATGCTAGTCAAACACTGAGGTCCAAAGATGCAGAACTATAGCAAGATTTATGGTGTAGCAGGCAATGCAAATATCACAGTAACCTGCTTGTATTTGACAATCACTCATTGGACTGCAAAGCACTTATATAATGAAATCACTTCATGTGGAGTCAATGTAAGTGCATATGTATGTGCAAAGTTCCAATGCAATGAAAGTGTGACTGTTAGGTACTTTGGCAGTGGCCAAATAAACCAAGTATAATGTATCAGATATTTTGCAGCATGGATCCCTCTTTTACAAAATATATACAACTGTGATCCATTATGGATATAAAATTTGCAAGAATATGACTGAATATAATGTGGCAGAGTATATACCTTGGAAACAGTATACACTACATAATGAAAAAACACTGCATAAATCATAATATTTATTTTAGGTGATGATCTAGTGTATACTGTTTCCAAGGTATGTACTGTTTGTATCTGACACATCATCATGCATCATGATGATTGGTCAATTATGTATTAGAATTCAAATGAGCTGCTTAGTGGCGAAGAACATTGACAATGGCATGGCTTCAATCCCAATTAAGTCCATATGACTGTCTTCCAACTTTGTGGTCTGTCTATAAAACAAAAACACACAAATCCAGCAAATACAAAGGTGATGACACACAATTGTAGTCTGTGTTAACCCTAATTACACAGGAAGATTCGGTCTTTATATAGCCTACAGGTGTACTGTTGGATTGGAAGTTTAGATGCCAGATGCTTCTCTGAGCACAATTCTTCTGGCCACAACTGTATTTAAGTTCAGTGGGTTCAACTGCAACGCCTTAGCAAAGAAGAAGAAAAGATAAAAGACAAAATAGCCCTCCGGATACCCTAGCAACAAGAATCCTCAGTTGGGTATAAACCAAACCCAAAATTCAAAAAACCCCAAAACAAAAAGCTCTGACTCAAATGTTTAGATCTGAATCAGTGCAAGACATATGCAGATTTACATAGTCTGGAAGAGATCTTTAATCTTTACAAATGTTGTTTGTGTCTTCCCTCGAAACATCTCGAAGCAAACCATACTGGCCTCCACGACCCAGATCACAGTCGTGTCTAGGGTGAGCGGTAGAAGGTTATTTATAGAAAATAAGGCCCAGCGTGCAATCAGAGAAATGTTTTAGCCTTTGTTGATAGAAGAGTCCCTGAATGTTTCTGAGAACATCGATCCCACTCATTTTCAGTACATCTTAAATGATACTTAACTTGGATGAGAAGGCAAAGGAGAAGAGGAGTACAGCTCAACATGGGTGGCATGGCAAGTTTAAAATGCTGTTTATCCTGAGCAAGAGTGATAGAAAGTACAATGCTATGCAAGGGTGCAGAGCCCAGATGGGAAGGGTCCTGTGAGCTTACAAAGTTGTCGTATACGACCCACACAGTCGTATAAGTTTACGTACTGCACAAAGCTCTCTCTCTCTGTAGCCTCATACAGGTTCTGCTCAGTCTCACTCTCCAAGTCAGACAGCTTTACCCACCTGTGGTCTTTTCAGACTCTTGAGTAAATATCAGCACGTGTTTGTGTTAAAAATACACTGAGACGTCTCTTGTATCAAAAGGATACATCTCAAAAAAGGTCCCTTATTTGGAATATCTAATTTCTCACACCGGGGAGGGGGGTGGGGGGGCAGACAACAAACTCCTAAATCACATTAAGAACATGTCTCCAATCTTTTAATCTACGTGCCAGACTTATCTTTATTAAAGGATATAATTTTCTAGATGTTGATTCTAGCCACATACCACCAACCAGTCCCTGGGTGCAGGAAGGGAACACTGTGCTCTTGTTGCTCTGACCAGTTTGTTTTGTTGCCCTTCAACTCAAGTTAGTCTATGGGAACGCTTTCGCCCAAGTCAGTCAGCCCACGAATGAATCGTGGTCAGTACGGATGTAAAGTACACACATGACACCGGCTATAATCAGTAATGCCATGACGTAAAGCTCCTATTCCATCCCCAGCACTGCACACTTCCCATGTAATTATAAGGTCGGGGTTTGATTCAGGCCTAGTGATGAAGTTAGTTCCACCCACTGACTCCTACAAACAGATGGGCTTATGGTTTGCAGCAATATGGTGGCAAGACAGAGCGGAAAGCTAGGAATAAGCGCGACCTTCCTCTCGTACGCTGACCTAAAGCTAGTTTGATGGTAAGGTTTGGACTGGGAGTGATGTGATCATATGTGTTTAGGAGCAAAAGAATTTTAAAAAAGAAGGTTTTTCCCATGGGCTTGGTACAGCATGAAATACATTCATTTATATTGATTCATCCCCAGTGTTAATCAACTAATTATCGCTAAACAGTAGCATTTTAGCATCTTTTAGCTAACTATTTTATCTTTATGATCACCAGCAATGTCTAGTTTAACATAGTTAAGAATATTGTTCCCATATGCAGCAGAGGAAAATACTTCTAAAAGTGTATTAAATAACAGTTGAAGTTATTGAATTTTGCATTTGTTCAATCTTTATATCATGCTGGGCTGTCCCACAAATCCATTTTTACCATTCACTGGCACTCTAATCTATTGTTATGTAACTGGAAGATTAACTGTGGCATAAAAATGTCCACTTTTTCTCAAATTTCATTTGACGATAATCTTAAATCTCCAGTAGTTGCTACACAGGCAGTATTAAAGCATTTCATGTTTAGTTGGCTAAGACCACAAAATTGAGTTAAGAGAGGGCTGGACTGGCATTGCTCAGGCGCATGCAACCACAAGCATTAATAGGCTTAAAATCTTTTGCTAACAGCACTGCTATGCTATGTATATAAAGCAGTGAATGAATAAATCAGGCCAGTGTTGCTGATTTTATGTTAAAAAAAACAAATATGCATTTAAAGCAGAATAAAATTGCATTGAAAACTATTAAAGAAGCTACTCAGTTAACTAAAGTATTGCTAATTATAATAGCTTCGGTCCTAAAGCCAGTGTTGGGAAGGTTACTTTTAAATGTATTCCATTACAGAATACCGAATACATGCCCCAAAATGTATTCTGTAACGTATTCCGTTACGTTACTCAATGAGGGTAACGTATTCTGAATACTTTGGATTACTTAATATATTATCATGTTGTTTACAACTACGTGAATGTACTATTGCTGTGATTTATTACTGATACTGAAGGTCCGCGGCTCCGAACCGTAGTAAAGGGACCTCTGGCTAATACGTCGGGTTCCGTGTCGGGCTCGTAGCTGAAAAATAGCTTTACTTTGTTGTCTGGGTCAACTTTGCTAGCGAGAGACAGAGAGAGGCGTTGAAAGGCTGCTCCAACGGAACTTATTTTTCCCGGAGGAAAACACGAACACAGCGTACAGTTGAGTCTTAATAGCTTACTTACAAATGGGCTCGTCAGGCACTCTTCTTGGCTGCAGTGGTTATTATTATATTTACATGCTTCCAGCTCCCGTTTTTGCTCCGTGACAGCTCGGACTTTTCCTTTTTCTCCCTCCCTCGCTCACAGACACATAACGTGTATGGTAGTCCATTCTCGCTGCAGCACGGACTACACTGCCCATGAGGCTACATTCTTTAGGGCCATGCCTGTAGCATTCTGCCTTTTAGCTTAGCACAACAACAACAACAAAAAAGCGCTCTCTCACCCAGGAAACACGCAGAGAGAGAGAGAGAGAGCGTCACCCTGTAACCATGGCAACCGTAACGCTGCCGCCTGGAACAACAGAGCGTAGCTGTCAAACAAAACCAAACAATCCTGACCCGCGACAATATGAAACAGGAAAGTACCGCCGTGTAATCCATTTATTTCAACAAAGTAACGGTATTCTGAATACCACCTTTTTAAACGGTAACTGTAACGGAATACAGTTACTCATATTTTGTATTCTAAATACGTAACGGCGGTACATGTATTCCGTTACTCCCCAACACTGCCTAAAGCACACAAGATTCTTTGACATTTGTGTGTTTTGAGTTGGCATGTTGTTCACATCCCCTCTTTACTGTATCTATGGCTTTCCCTCCAACTTCCCAAACACATTCAAGTCAGGTAGAGCAGAGACTCTAAATTCCCCATATGTGTGACTGTAAGTGCGTGTCTATTTATATTCTCTCTCCCTGATGGGCTGGTGAGCATCAAATGTGTTGGGGAAAATGAATGAACAAATGAATAAATGTTTCATCATCACTGCAGCAAGAATGTTGTTTATATTAGCATAAAGATATTCACTCGATTTACACAAAGTGCTTCAGGTTGTTGCTGCAAAAAAAACGTTATATAACTGACGGACCAGCAGTTTATAACAGGACAGCACTGCGGCTCGTCCCGGGGTAACCAATGTGGGTGCTCATTATGAAACCTAAATCCGCTTTCTCCCCACTTGGTGATGAGCTGGCACGGTGAAGTGACGTCTCACTTGGCCAACCACTCGGTGAGGGACCAATTACAGAGGTTCACAAGCAGATGCATGCCTCCTCTGTGCACAGACAGATAGCCAGCATGTCTAAACCAAATTAGTCTCTCTTTTTTTTTTGCTTGTTTGTTTGTTTTTTGGAGAAAACAGGAAAGTATATAGGACAGTGTGGCATGCGGCGTACATGTGTCATTTTTATAAAGAGAAAGGAGCCAAGTCATATTCGTGTCTGCAGCCAGGGAATTCCCAGAATCAGAGCTGGTTTTTTGGAGGTTTTTATAAAACCATTGACCGCATTACATTAGATCACATGAAATCTGTGCTCTGTGGAAAACACTCGCACTGACAGTTGCAGCTAATAGAAGAGAATGAGGTTCTGTGGTTCCACGAGTGGCATCCGGTGACACACGCAGCCATTAAAAGATCGTCTGTCAGCATCCTCGGGTCATGCATTTATTTTAGTAAGCAAGATAACATTTGTTAATATTAACCAGAAAAAACAGCTTAGTGGCAGTTTTATTCCCCTGCATCAAGTGAAGGTTTTTTTCATGAATTAAATGTTGTGTAAAATGTTAACCGTAGTTTACTCCAACGTTTGTCAGTGTTTTTTGCAATTTATTTTGTTGCTACTGTATATGAAGTTTGCACTACATTTATTAGTGGATTGTGAAATTATTGTACTGATTTCTAAGCTGTTAGCTGTTAGCTAGTATGGCTCATTGTTGGTTAGGTGAGATACGATGAGCATAAATATCACTTTCTTTGGATTTTTGCAGAATATCAGAATATTCAATTAACCTGAAGTCGTCATATAGACATGAATCCAGAGGCATTTAGAGTCAAAAGAAAGCCTTTTGGAAGATCTCTGTTTTTAAATTTATAATGCAATCTATAGACACAATGCCAATTAGAAAGCAATTGACATGACTATACACAGACTATGAAAGTACTAAATCTGAGTATCCCAGAGACTGAAAAACATTGTTGTGCTCTACAAAAGTTAATTCCTCCTGGTCCTTTTGTCCGTGAAGTCACTTCAGGCAGTATCAACGTGGCATCACAGATTGGAGTTTGGCTCTCCTCTCTCTGGTGCTCTCTGGGATAGAGTTGTTTCCTGTCCTGTGTTGCAAGAACCACACATGTTAACTGTTAAATTAAAGTCTTTCTGTCTCTCTTTCTAGATCCTGGCCATGTGCATCATCCAGTTGGAAAGAATAAGAGGCTGTCGTTCCTCTATATTCCTCTTCCTGTTCTGGGTCTTGGCTGTTGTTTGTGCTCTGGTGCCTCTAAGAGCAAAGATCCAGCTAGCCATGGATGAGGTATGTGGTTAGCCTATTAATGAATATAAAAATAAATTTACCCTTTAATATAAACGATATCATCTTGCATCCAAAATGACTGAAATCAAAAATAGGCTCATGCCAAAGTGAATTTGTAAACGTGCCCAGTCTGAACTTTGTGAACCTGCCATGTCTAAACACCGTGAAGAGGTATCTAATCAGCTGTGCTCCTACCCATAGTCTAGACACGAGACTCCAGCAGCACAGCTTGAGCTGTACCCTGTGTCAGAAAAGAATTTCTATTTTATCCCCCAATTTTAACCAAGGTAGCCCAAAGTTAACACAATGTGTTGGAGGATGACACTGCCAATTCTGGTCAAGCCTGTGTGTGTTTAGGGTTTCCTTTTCTTCCTGTGTCTCCTGTCAAACACAGCAATCATTGTTGTATGGAGTAGGTTTGTATTTTTGTGGGGCAGTCGAATTTGCATTTCCATAAAAACACACACACATCCATATTTCTGTTTTATCGTTTCTCAGTGTGACATTCCCATACTGCTTGGGGGAGAGTAATGATGGGCCTGGGATAAATGCTGGTGAGACATGGCAGCCCAGGGTCAGACCAGAGGAACGTCAGCGCTGTGTTTATGGGCCTACACTGCTGTAAACACAGCCAGATGGAAATCTATGCATTCACACATAATGTAAAGCCATATGTGATTTACACGCAGATGTTTTCATTTCACACATGCGGACACGTGAACGGTGCACACATGTAACCACTCATAAATTCATACTATATCCTCCATACCATATTTCTAGTTTATGATGAACCGTATCTACGTATTAAATTTGGTTAATCCCTTTAGGCTTTTTACCACATCCTCTCCTCCAAAAACTGTTGTTGCTGCCAGCTAGAAGGTATTATACGTCAAGACTGGCATTTAAAGTTTCAGATTTGCAGGCAACTCCCCTAAAACTCATAAAACAAAGGAAGTTATAATTCCTGGTAGACTAATTGGCTTAGTCTACCACAAAGACAGTAAACTGATTACAAAAATTAAATGTAATGTGTCAGCTACTGAGACAGATTTTGTTTTTATGCTAAATAGTGGCGCTAGGTATCAAGCATACAGCCACAAGAGATATCACTCCTCTCAACTAACTTGGGAAGGAAACTGAATGTGCTTTTTCCTAGAATGTACAAATATGAATTTAATACTCATACAGTTGCAACAGAAGTTGTGAGGAATTTCCAGGATCCCATCGGTAAATAAAAATTGGACTGGATCTCAGAAGTAAAACCAAAGAAAGGAAAGATTTAGGCAGTGAATAGTGACATTATAGATCTGTTTAACAGTTTCAAAATTGCAAACAAAATATTTTTAGTGTTTTTTTGACTGGTATATTTCAATGTCTGTAATTTTAAGTTGGTTCATTAATTAAAAATGCAGTTTTGTTCCCAGTTATCCTGGCCAGTATTTGTTTTCTGAGGGTTTTACTATAGCGGTCATCATTAACATCTGTACTGCTGCATGACAAAATACAAACAGTAAGAAGTTTTCTTTTGCTGTGATGAGCTATAAAAGAAGCGGAGGCTGCACAGCTCAGCAGTTTTATTCAGTGTGGACTGTATATAGCGCCAAGATGTATTCTAAATGTTTACAAAGAATGTGTCCATTTCAAATTGCAGCGTTGACAGCTCAAGTTGACGGAGTTCATGTTTGCGGACCCTTGGTCATTCTTAGCTGCTTGACCTACATTTTTCCCACCCACTCTCCGACCATCCTGACCCTGTTTTTCACAGTGTGGCCGGATCCGTTTGGCTTCTTCGTATCGCCTTTCTGGGCACGGCACCACACTTTTCAGAGAAAATCATTTTACTGTTTACCATGGCTCCAACTCTTATGCATAGCCATACTGCTGCACATACACAGCACACAGCCTGTGGCAGTGGCTCTGACCCAGTAGTAAACAAAGCCTGTGCCAAAGTTTCTGTATGTCAAGAATAACATGCGAGTCCTACAATTCGCAAAAGTCTCTGAGTGGTTAATATTGCAGCTGCTCCCTTGATTGTAAGTAAGGGTGCTGGTTTGTGAAACCACAATTTCCCTGTTTACAGATACGGGCTCTTAGCGTGACTGCGAGACAAATTTAACTGTTGTTTCATTTATAAAAAGCACACCATTAAAGACTCTGGGTTTTCACCCTGATTTGGCTTAAAGATCCAAAATACTCTTTATTGTGTCTGTGATCCCGGTGCAGAAACCATCCTCCGCTATACGGAGTGCGCTCAAAGGAAAAGCTATATAAAAGCTATATAATGAATTTTGTGCTGTTGTGAAACTGCACACAAAGCCACAGTGGTGACAAATGATCCATTGTACCACAGTCAGGATGTTGTGTGATTTGTTAAGTAATGTTGAAAGAGATGAAACAACCAAAATACATTTTGATCCAAATGAAAACCCTCGTCATGTCAGAGCAGTGTTATTTTTTTTGTGGCACGAGCTCAGCCGCAAAGCCAATTAATTGTGTCCCTAGTTTAAAATAAATGTCTAAATTGCAAAACTTGCTTGAAACCAGTAAACTCAAAGAACTTTAACTGCAGCATTCTGACATTATCAGCTGCCTTTTCATTGCTTTTCCTATTTATTTATTCCACAGGGCATTGCCTCTGATATTGTACGATACCTCGCCTTCTTCTCCTACTTCACAATCCAATTGGCCCAGCTATTCCTGTGCTGTTTTGCTGACCAACCTCCAGAGGGAAAAATCATCTCAGAAAAGGTAGGCAGAGGAGAATGTAAGCCGCTTCCGTCAAGAACATCCTCTCTGATTCAATACCCAGGAACGAAAAATGCCAGAGTGGCTGTCCTGTGGTTTTCCGCTTTTGTTGTGAAGACACTTTTCACTTTTGGAGGAAATGATGTGATTCACATCCTCCTTCCTTTCACTCTCACATGTCCACTTTGGCTTCCTGTGAGAGGAGTGTGAATGACTGTGTGTGTGTGCCTGTGTGTCTGCATACCTTCAGTACTGCTCACTCACTTTGTGAGATAACATCGAGACCACTGCTAAGAGTCTGTGACCACACAACAGAAAAGCAGTTACTTAATACAGATCTCACTACCCCATCAAACATGAGCTTGGTAAAACGTTGTTGAGCTCAGAATAATACGCTGATTAGGAGCAACTCACAGGTGAATGAAAATGAGCCTCTAACTTATCAAACAGACATATGATGTAATATTTCCGCAGTGGTAAACAATTGAAATAGCTGGAAAAGTCCCCTAAGAAAGTGCTGGCAAGTAGCAAGGAGGTTGAGGGTGCAGAAGCCACAGTCTGGCGTGGTGGACACACCCATTTTCCTCCACCTCCTCCGCTGCTCTGCCCCACGCTCTGGTTAGAGTTACTCACAGGAAGAGAGGAAGAGGGGAGACAGAGAGTAAGAGCACTGGTAATGATGAGAGCAAACACCCCAGTGAGGGGGTGGCAGGGTGGAGGAGATGCCATAAAGTTTGCGTGACGGGACAAACTCTCTGTTTTTCTGCGTGTGTATCCACTTGTTATAGTTTGTGATGACACATTTCCACTCAGTCTGCAGCAGACCTCAAAACGTCATATTCACCCTGCGCTAACACTGAGCACTATTTGTTCTGTTCTGTGGGAGTTCATGGCCTTTGCTCCTCAGACTGGACCACCTGAGTGTGCAGTGTTGTTTGTGCACATTAGCATTCTTAAACACAGCCCGCACAAGCGCACCATTCAACCATCAACCGACGGACTCTGTTAGGATGTGTATTTCTCAAAAACCCTCAAGTGGTGAGAGATTTACTGCGAAAACAACAGTGAGTCTGGTCTTTAATCTGTTGCAGAATCCCTGTCCTGTGAAAGATGCCTCTTTCCTGTCAAAGATCCTCTTCTGGTGGTTCACTGGGTAAGATGGTTCTTTAAAACCCTTTCATTTTTAGGCATCGGCTGACTCACTGCAGCAACAGTTTGTGCTTGTTTACAATAATATGTTTGTTCTGTTTGAATCATTTCCCGTGTTTCCTCCTCAGACTTGTCGTAAAAGGATATCGCACCCCACTGGAAGCAGGGGATCTGTGGACCCTAAGGGAGGAAGACAGATCACAAAAGATCATCTCAGATCTGGAACAGGACTGGACAGCTGAATGTGCCAAACTTCAAAAGTGAGAATTATTTAAATTTGATAAATTTTATTTGGTACTTTGGGTATTTACAGTAGTACTGCAATGCACTTTGCATATGCATCTGTATACCTCTCTAGTATGGCTGGGATTACGCTCCTTTAAGACACGTACACAAACATCTGCAGACACCACAAACACATAATTGTTCTCATTATACTACTTTCTAGTCCACTTGGAGTCTGCTCGGGGGAAGCATGTGCAGTTGGTGGACAAGTCTGTGGGGTCACCGCAAATTGGAGGGTACAATAACAGCCGTGCTGAGCCTCACATGCAGCTGCTGCTGATGAAACTTACATCATTCGTACCCTAGTGGACTCTCGTGTACTAGTGGATGCAGAATCTATAACAAAATCTGTTACAGTACTGGAACGAATAGCATTATTTTTGTGTCAACCTGATAAACAGTCATCTTTCAAGTCCTCAAACTGCAATGCTGACTTTCTGTTGAAAATTCTTATTTAAATCCTAACCTTAGGTAACCACGTCTTTATTGGGATCATCAGCTTTATTTGTTAGATTTTAGAAGGCATCTGCTTTTACATAGTTCTCCACATCAGAAGCATGTAAAATGTCGGCATACTCCTTTAAAGAACCGCATCTTCAGCTGTTTAATGTTTGATATGTATCAGGCAGCAGTTGGTGCATGAATCTGCAGCACAAAAGACAAGGACACGACATGTGCAGGAAATGCACGTGCTGTCTTGCATGTTTCTTCTGTCTTGCTATTTTGACATAGGACTGTGATCCCCTGTACTCCTCTCCTTATTGTCATAGCCAAAAATCAGTTCCATTTTATTGCAGTGTGGTCAAACATCAACATGGGGCTGGTCGAATTAATGACCCGAGCAGAGCAGAGCTGTAACTGTGGTAAATTAAAACTTGGGATGTCTCATCACCACAGGCATTTAGGGCTAAAAATAGGCCCAAAGAGAGTCATTTGAGGACAATACAATACCATAATGTCAAGACTAGAGACTCTGTGCCATTTCCAAGGCTTGTTAACAGGATCCAGTGCTTTGAAAGCAGTTGTTAAGTCTAATAATTATTTCAGCAAATAATGCTTTTCTAAGCTGCCAACAAATTCAGCGATGGCACGAAAAACAAGTGCTTTTTTAGAGTTTTACATCGGAGACTTGAAAGGCAGCAGCATGTTTGTGCATCTCTAACATAGATGTCTGTAACTGTGACCATGTCTTCGCTCTTTTAGGCAGGAGAAAGCCTTAGCATCAGGTGTGGCGCTGGGAAGCCGACTGCCGGAGCAGGCTCAGCTCCTCAGGAAGTTGCAAAAGGAGCAAAGCTCTGGCTTCTTCCTCCTCAGAACACTGGCACGCAAATTCGGCCCGTACTTCCTGACTGGTACTCTGTGTATAATATTCCACGATGCCTTCATGTTCTCCATCCCTCAGGTGCTAAGGTAAGAGTGCACCAGAACCTCAAATTCTGCTTTTATGAAAGACATGTGGCTTTAAGTAGATGTAGTGTGAGTTGCCAATATTTGCAAATATTAAGTGTATCTCAGCCAATACCATGAGGCCCATGAGTATTTTTTTTCCATTGCTGAAAATCCCTTAGATAGCAGTTCTCTCATTTATATAATCCACAAATGTTGTTGTGACGATTTAGCATAAAGATAGAAATGAAGTAGTCTAGTCTGATAGAAAGAGGTTTACTTAGTGCAAGAAACTGTGCCATTATATTTGGAATGAGATACTGTTGTTGAGTTCCCAAATATAGCTTTTTCACTGCTCAGTGTCCCACAAACCAAATGGCATTGAGTGTACTGTATTAAGGAAAGCTCCAGGCAGACCTTTCCAAACCTCAGCTCTGACTGAAATTACCTGGATGCACTGCAGACCAGGCTAGGGTAAAATAAAGTTTTATTGTTTTACTGCTGGGAAAATTCAAGAAACAGCAGACAAAAATACAAGCGTCTAAAATATCTCTTTAAATATAGAGATAGACAGATAAATAGCGTTAAGGGATTTGGTGATTTATGACAACTGCCAAACAACAACAGAAGCTGGCAGCAGTGAAAACAGGTCATGGCCGACCCGCCACCCGCCTCACCATCCCACCAGTCAGACTGGAATGTTGTTGTTGATGCAAAGCACAGAATCAGTGGAAGTGTTAATTACGGTCATAGAGCTGTGAGCAAGAAAAGTAGACGAGACCACAGCCCTCTTTGCTCCAGTAAGGAGGACATGAAGAGAGGGAGACGAGGCTCTAAATGGCAGAAATGCAGTTGGACCACAATAAGGGAGCCGCTGGCCAAGTGTGAGGGCAGCCTGGCCACAAGCTGAGCTCTGTTGTGCAACCCAGGCTACTTTGTGATGGCCAGTCAGCCAGCAGCCACAGCAGCGCTCAAGGACATTGGCAAAAGCACACGAAAAGAGTCACATAATACCAGATTGAATCTGTAAAAAGAGTAAAAACCTGTCTGTGCCTGTTTTGCTTTGCATCATTCGCAACTTTCCAGGAAAGATATAGAAACAGATCCTCAATACAGAGGTTGAAGACAAAATTGAACATGTGCAACCATCTGAAACATTGCGATTAAGTATCTCTTTGTCCTCCTCCATAGTCTTCTGCTGGATTTCATGAGAGATGAAGATGCACCACTGTGGAAGGGCTATTTCTACGCCACGCTAATGTTCCTCCTCTCTTGCCTTCAGTCCCTCTTCAACCACCAGTACATGTATACTTGCTTCACAGTGGGAATGAGGGTGAAGACAGCTGTCATGGGCTTGGTTTACAGGAAGGTGAGTCACTCTATATCTACGGACATGAAGCCACTAACCGACACAGACACACAACATAAATTATGTCTCAAGTGGCACAAACAAAAACCTTATCTTCTTCCAGATTGGAATATGTGATTAGCAGTTTTACCTAAGATGAATGATTGTGTGAAATCTTTACGAGGATATTAAATTACACTGTAAACAACGCTAAAATTTCTCTGTCTCTTTTGTTGTCAATCCAGTCTTTGGTGATAAACAGCTCTGCCAGAAGGACTTGCACTGTGGGCGAGATTGTGAATCTGGTTTCAGCAGACACTCAGAAGCTCATGGACTTTGTGGTGTACTTTAATGCTGTCTGGCTGGCTCCAATTGAGATTGCGCTTTGTCTCTTCTTCCTCTGGCAGGTATGTCGAAATGCAGTGTTTTTACAAAGCGTCCAATTCATGCACAAATGAGGCCTAACAGAGAAAGAGAAAAAAAACAAACCTTGAAACAATCATATCCTTTCTTTTTTTTCAGCATCTTGGCCCGTCAGCTCTGGCAGGAATTGCCACTGTCATTCTCATTTTTCCACTCAACGGATTCATTGCAAAGAAAAGAAGCAAGCTGCAGGTAAAAGCTGTTACAGGAATCCTTCACACTTTCGTTCCAGTAGCCCAGACATCTGGCACGTCAGGTCAGGGATGCCACAGCTGGTTTAGATAGTGACTGAAGAGCTGTGTGGGTGTTTGGCCTGTATGGTGCATTCTCCCTTGTCCTTTTGATGTCTGGTCCATATAACATGCTTGAAAAACAATGACAGGAAAGGGTGGGCAGTAGAAAGGCATAATTTTTCATTTCTTTGGAAAAACAACAGAGGCTTCTGTAAATTTGGATGCCAGTTTAATCGAACTTTGTCTTGAATGCAGTGACCGCATTCCTGGCTCTTTGTTGTTTCCTTGTTATAAAATTCACTAAAATGTAACAAGCAATAAATTCTTACTGAATTAAACAAGTTCTGTGATGTTCAAGAAAACTACTACAGCTGTAATAAGGGGAGTCAAACCCATGTTCACAAATGCATGAATCCTGTGGTCTGCTAATTGTCTATCCACTGTGCCTCAGTTCCAGCTTTGCATGCGGTCTTTTTCAAACAATACTGAGTAAAAACCCCTGTGTCTGGTCAACAGGAGATTCAAATGAAGTTCATGGATGGCCGTATCAGACTGATGAATGAGATCTTGAATGGGATAAAAATCTTGAAGTTTTATGCCTGGGAGAAGGCCTTCCTGGAGCAGGTTTTGGGCTACAGAGAAAAGGAGCTCAAGGCTCTGAAGAAGTCTCAAATTCTCTACTCCATCTCCATCGCATCCTTTAACTCCTCTTCTTTCTTGGTGAGAACAATCATTTGATAGACTGAAGGTGATTGCTTTCAGGGGGCTAATGCTACAATGTCTCTGCTGCAGCTCATTTAATGCTTAAAATCTAAAGAACAGATGCCGTGAAGAACTTAGTGGTGCTGTGAATTTCCTCATCTTTACAGAAAGGTATCAGTCAAAGCCAGTAGTATCTATTGTCTCAGCCTCTTCTATCGAAAAAATACAAGAAGAATAAAGCTTACCTCATGAAATTACATTTAGGCCACAGCTCCACAGGTCCCCATTCATTCACGACTCTTGCAGGCACCATACCTTAAAATAGTAGCATTCTACTAGTAACTAGTATTTTCTCAGTCATGCTAACGTGTTGGCAACCACCAGGTATAACCATTATACCATCTTACCATGCCAGAAATTACAAGTGTTAAATATCACATCTCAATAAGGTTGTGTTAGATCATCAAATCATTAAGATTTATCCTCTGGATGTGTCTGAAGAGAATTTCATCTTATTCTATCAAACACCTTGCTGGAGACGCAAAAAATAAAATTATACATAAGCGGCCTTATTTTAAAGATTCAAGTCTACAGAACAATAAGACTTGGCTAGACTTAGGGTTAAGTGACACAGACAGGGCGGGGAAGTCAGAAAGTAGTATCAGACATTTAAAGCATTGCTGCTGATTTTCGTCTCGACGTGGGTTAAAGTATATTGACAATTTAGACCCATGCAATCCTTGTTCTTAAAACTGTCTGTGCCTAAAGAGCGTGCAGGGTTCTGCCCATAAAAGTAACATTTAGTGCCTTCCCCCCAAAGATTGCTTTCGCCATGTTTGGAGTCTATGTGATGCTTGATGACAAGAACGTCCTGGATGCACAGAAGGTCTTTGTCTCCATGGCGCTAATCAATATCCTGAAGACTCCACTCAGTCAGCTTCCATTTGCAATAAGCACAACCCTGCAGGTAGGTTGCATTTCTTCTCTATCCCTGATTGAGGAGATTATTTTCACAGTCCACAGTTTAACAGCACATATCGACCATTTCATTTTTGACTGTTTCAGGCTGTAGTCTCACTGAAACGTCTGGGGAAGTACCTGTGCTCAGAAGAACTGAAAATGGAGAATGTCTCAAAGGCACCACTGAGCTCTGGTAAGAACCCCACCCATATATACACTATTACACTGAATGAATACACTTCTATACTTTTCAGTTTCACAAATATCCACAGTTCGGTTCCCCATACTGCCTGAAATCACAGGCTGTCATAATCAATATAAGCATCCCACAAGATGTAGTTGTTTATAACTGTGGACTACCACAACCTTGTATGGATCATGTGCACTGTCACTTCCTGGGTCCCTAGGCTGACTGGTAGACAGGGTAATTATAGGATGTTCCCTTCAGCGGTTGAACGTAAATCACAGCATGAATTCAGACATATGATTCAGAAAGAAATAAAAAAATATATTGCACTCCTCTGTCTGTAATCTGTCAACACTTCCTAAGACAGCTTGTGAAAAAGCAGCGGCTCTGTAATTTGTATGATTAAGCAAATTCACTTGTAATTACGCCCCGGCTGCACCCTGCTGAGTAACTTCAAGGAGAAGCTTTGTTTTGAAAGTTTGTTTATCACTAAGGATGAAAGAATACATCTGTTTTCCAGTGCTCGCTGCAGGTTTTGTTCATTTCAGTCAATCTTTTCTTTATTGTTTAGACGGAGAAGATGTGGTCATAGAAAACGGCACTTTCAGTTGGTCTGCAGAGGGTCCTCCATGTCTTAAACGGTATGTCTTAAGTATGTGTTTATATGTTTAGAAAAAAGAAGATTGAAAAAAGAAATCAACAACAGAATAAAAGATTTGAGGCTTACAGGAAAATTCACTTCTTTGTTGACAGGATCAGTGTCAGTGTACCTCGAGGCTCCCTTGTTGCTGTGGTAGGACATGTAGGCAGTGGAAAGTCCTCGTTGTTGTCCGCTATGCTTGGGGAAACGGAGAAAAGAAGTGGCCAAGTTACTGTCAAGGTACTAAGCTTGTGTTCCATAACAAGGTCTATTCATAGTTTGTGGGCAACTTGTAATAAATATTGATATTCTCGCTTTTGACTGTCTCTTCACAGGGTTCTGTGGCGTATGTTCCCCAGCAAGCCTGGATTCAGAATGCCACAGTCCAAGACAACATCATATTTGGCCGGGAAAAGCTGAAAACATGGTACCACCGTGTGCTCGAGGCCTGTGCCCTGCTCCCTGACCTGGACATCCTACCTGCTGGAGATGCTACAGAGATTGGAGAGAAGGTATTGAATACTTTGTTTAAAAAAATGCTGCTTCATGCATATGTTGAGTCGCAGATATTTTAAACGTTTTTTCTCCATGCAGGGACTTAACCTCTCAGGTGGGCAGAAGCAGAGGGTCAGTTTGGCCAGAGCTGTCTACAGAAAGGCTGATGTATACTTGATGGATGATCCGCTGTCTGCCGTTGATGCACATGTGGGTCAACACATCTTCGACAAAGTCATTGGACCAAAAGGAGTCCTTAGAGACAAGGTAATGCCATATAACGTCTGCAAAGTGCAGTTCATCCAGTTCAACGCAACCACAAAGACAATTGCGCCAGTTACAAGTTCTGTGCTATTGTTATCATAATATGGAAACAACCACTTTGCTGACACCTTTGTTTTCAAGAAAGCCTCAATTTAGCGTTGGATTGTGCTTACATGTCATTTTTCTGACTTGTGTGGCTTGCTATACAGACCCGCATCCTGGTGACCCATGGGACGAGCTTCCTGCCGCAGGCCGACCTCATCCTCGTCCTGGTAGATGGAGAAATCACAGAGAGTGGCTCTTACCAGGAGCTCCTCGGCCGCCATGGCGCATTTGCAGACTTCATCCACACCTTTGCAAGCACAGAGAGAAAAGAGAGTGCCATACAGCGAGGTGAAGAGACATTTCAGACATTAGTTTCGCTGTTTTACATTAAGACAATCTCTTAAATTCCCAGTAATAACTCAACACTATGCACCCTTTTCATGTAGCCGGTTCCAGGAGGTCTAATGCTCGCCTCAGCATGGTCGACTTCATGCCGTTCTCCAGAGATCTCTCACAGGAGCAGCTCATTGGGTACATTGACAAATGCATCACTCCTAATTCTCATATTTGGAATATAAACCATACTTTTTTATGAAACTGACCTCTGACCTCTCCTTAGGGGTGACACCACTAATACTAACCTGCAGAATATGGAGCCTGTGTCTGAAACAGACCAGGAACAAGTACCAGAGGACTTGGGAAAGCTCACTGAAGTTGACAAGGCACGCACTGGAAGAGTAAGTCTGAAAAAGGCCTAAAATTAGGTGTCAGTGCCACTCCCTACCATGCTCTGCAGTTTCCCTCAACTCTGCTTAGCTTGCCAGTATATTTCAAATCATTGTTGTTATTTTAGATTGTGCAAGTCTAATGTTTTGGTAGACAGTCACTCCCCTTATGTTATTTTTGGCTAAAACAAGAAGCCATCTTCAATGAAAAGCAATTTTACATGACCTGCCCAGGACCAAACAGCAAACAGATACACAGCAATAAAGTTAAACACATGGTCATGTCAGACACATTGTTCTGGTTGTGTGGGCAAAAATAGTTATTGCTGGTTTAATAATTATAAATAAAATTGTTTTATTGTCTGTGATCTAGACTTTGATAAATGGCAGGAAATGGATGTGAAGATAGTTCTCTTATTCCTGCTGCTTTTTATCTGTTTGTAACAGGTGAGGTTGGATATGTACAAGAAGTACTTCAAGACAATCGGTTTGGCCATCATCATTCCCATCGTCTTCCTGTACGCCTTCCAGCAGGGCGCTTCGCTGGCTTACAACTACTGGCTCAGCAAGTGGGCTGATGATCCTGTTGTTAACGGCACCCAAATTGATACAGACCTGAAACTGACTGTCTTTGGGGCCCTTGGGTTTGTGCAGGGTGAGTTAGTGGGTTTAATTCAAATGATGCTTCAAATGATTCAAACAATTTAACTTAGTTTGGTCATAACAAACACTCATTCTCCCTTCCCTTCAGGTGTTGCTATCTTTGGTACGACTGTTGCCATCTCTATCTGCGGGATCATCGCCTCTCGCCACTTGCACATGGACCTCCTGAACAACGTGCTGCACTCTCCAATGTCTTTTTTTGAGTCCACGCCAAGTGGCAACCTCTTGAACCGCTTTGCTAAGGAGATTGACGCTATTGACTGTATGGTCCCTGAAGGCTTGAAGATGATGCTAAGCTACGTCTTCAAGCTCATGGAGGTCTGCATCATTGTGTTGATGGCGACACCCTTTGCAGCCGTGATCATCCTGCCTCTGTCTTTCCTCTATGCCTTTGTCCAGGTATATTTTCTCCCCAAAATATAAACTCTGATCTTTAGTTTCTTATTTGAGATGATGCTGTTGAATGTTGCTTAGCAAGAGCTGGGTTCCATTACTGTATGTTATTGGAAAGTTCTGGGCTCCAAAACCAAACCTGCTGATTTTGCCATCCACTTGAATTTTGTTCCCCACCTGCTGACATGGACTTTGAATGCATTCACTCTGAGTTATTGGAAAGCCCTGAGCATTCCCACTTGTTTCATTCATTAAAGATGGTGTTTTACTTTTCCACTGTGGCCAACAGAGCTTCTACGTTGCCACATCCTGTCAGCTGCGCAGGCTGGAAGCTGTGAGCCGCTCGCCCATCTATACCCATTTCAATGAGACGGTGCAAGGCGCCAGCGTCATCCGAGCCTTCGGAGAGCAGTCCAGATTCATTCTGCAGGCTAATGAGAGAGTTGACTTCAATCAGACCTCCTACTTCCCTCGATTTGTGGCCACCCGGTGAGAGGATATGCGATCATTATAAAGTGCCTTAGCTTTATTCATATTCCATTTGCTCACTTAGCAGTTTATGAGGGTTGGATAAGGTTTATAACATTAAGAAGTGTGGTTGATTTATGAGATAACAATGTTATTAATGATATTAATGATAACACTGATATCTACAGGTGGCTGGCAGTCAACCTGGAGTTTGTTGGTAATGGTGTGGTCTTAGCTGCTGCCATTCTGTCTGTGATGGGGAAAAGCACCTTGAGCCCAGGCATTGTTGGCCTGGCTGTGTCACATTCCCTCCAGGTAATACAGTCTACTCACAGTCACGCTGTTATACTGTTATCCAAGTAGCCACCTTATTACCACCAGAAACACAGTCATATTCTTTGATCACACAGCTACAGAATGAGGCATTTGGGAGTTAAATTAGAAAAAGTGAAAATTGCATTGTTTTTATTTCTATCCGGAAATGCATCGCATTTCAGGAGAAGTAAAAGTCTTTTCACTAAATATTGCAGGTGACTGGAATCCTGAGCTGGATTGTGCGATCTTGGACTGATGTCGAAAACAACATTGTTTCCGTTGAGAGAGTGAACGAGTACGCTGACACTCCTAAAGAGGTCATTATTCCCACCGCACACACACGTACACCAATCACTGCTTAGGACAATAAACTGTACTAGAGGAGGGCTTTTGTTTCTCTACTTATCCTTCCTTATTGGCTCATACAGGCCAGTTGGAGTATAGAGAGCAGCTCACTACCCCAGGCCTGGCCCCAGAACGGTACTATAGAGTTCCAGGACTACGGACTGCAGTACCGTAAAGGCCTTGAGTTGGCTCTGAAAGGAATTACTTTGCATATTCATGAGCGAGAGAAGGTAATTCGTTTTGTGTGATATTAAAAGTGTTCATTGCCTTGATTTAAACTGCATAATTATCTAAAACATAATTTCTAAAACCTAATTTTTTTCAGGTCGGAATTGTGGGTAGAACTGGAGCAGGAAAATCCTCACTTGCCCTGGGAATCTTTAGGATCTTAGAGGCAGCAAAGGGAAAGATCTTTATCGATGGAGTCGACATTGCTGACATTGGACTCCATGACCTCAGATCACGCATTACTATCATTCCTCAGGTACAGTAACTTTTATTGAGATCTGGCTTTCATCACATTATCTGCTTGCAGTAGTAATGATCTGGATCGAGTGTAAAATCAGCCTTTAAAAAAATGATTAGTGACTATATTACTAATTTAGACATTTTGGTGATAAATAAAATCTCTGTCCTCTCTTACAGGATCCTGTGCTGTTCTCAGGCTCCCTCCGGATGAACCTTGACCCTTTTGATACCTACACAGATGAGGAGGTGTGGAGTTCACTGGAACTTGCTCACCTCAAAAACTTTGTATCTAATCTGCCTGACAAACTTAACCATGAATGCACAGAGGGAGGAGAAAACCTCAGGTACACACAAGCTCACCAATATGACACGCAGTAGCGTACAGTAGCGTCTACTCCAGCACCACGTCTAGTATGATATTCTAATCTTCCCTTCTCTTCCTTTGTATACGTAGTCTGGGTCAGCGGCAGCTCGTATGCTTAGCCAGAGCCTTGTTGCGGAAAACCAAGATCCTGGTTTTGGATGAGGCAACAGCTGCTGTGGATCTGGAGACCGACACACTCATCCAGTCAACAATCCGCACACAGTTTGAGGACTGCACTGTGCTGACCATTGCTCACCGCCTTAACACAATCATGGACTACACCAGGTATATTAATGTTCATTGTCTATTTAGTGAATCGACAAGAAAGTAATGGTGACAATTTTAAGAATTCATTAAGTGACTTAGGCTAGGTAAAGATCCCACATTAGATGATCCCAGCTTCTGGAATATTGCTGCTTTTATCCATTTCTTGTCACAGTCCAAAAGTCTGTGAAAAGAGAGGACTTGCTTTGGACTCTGGACACTAACATGTAAAGGGCATTTGTTATTAGAAGAAAAAAAACTGTTTTTATTTACCATTTCAAAGACAGTAAATTGTGAGAATGGTTCTAAAGAAATGTATTCTTTCTTGTAGCCCTACAAACAAACTTGTTAATATTAACTTTTGCCTAAACCAGTAGTATCTAAGCAGTTTGTAGAGTCAAAGAGTCAAATCCAGGTGTAACATGGTCACTAGTGACGTGCATTGTTTTTGCATTATTTAACTGCACTAACTTAATCAATGAATTGTTAACTTATATTCTGTCATTTGTAGATACTAATTAACATACAGAGGAAAGATCTGTTTGTAAAAACTGCTTTAAAAATGGATCTGACTCTTGCTGCCTATGGATCTGAATGAGAAACAGCTAGATTATTTGTTGGACTATGCAAAAGTGTTTGAGGTCAGAGTCTCTATGTGATGCAGGCAAGTTATATGCTAGTAGAGTGTTATGCTATATCCAGATACAGCAAAGGAAATGATGACATGTGAGATGACATGGGGACTGTTTTGTACCAATACGAATACAGATGTGCTTTGCAATATTGGCTTGTACTGCACAGCTTTATTACACACCTATATGTTGCATATAAACAATATACTTTCTTTCTTGCTGCTTCGCAGAGTTATTGTCATGGACAGAGGCCACATTTCTGAGATGGACTCTCCAGCCAACCTCATCTCACAGAGGGGGCAGTTCTATCGAATGTGTCGGGAAGCCGGACTGGTCTAGGTCCCCATTGGGCTTTGGCCATAGAACTGATGACCTGGTGTACAAATGTGGCACCTTATGCTTATGGCTCTCCAACACACATTAATCTGGGCCATTCCAAGCTTTGTGGCAGCTCCAAACACCTCTCTGTGAGGGCATTGTTGATGAATCTCAAAAGCATTTGTTGGTTTTTAACAGACAGACACACTGTCCCAAGTCAGGAAAAGACATTGTTAACCTCAGAGGATGAAAACTAAACAGGAATCCTATACTGGATATTTGAGTCTCCAAGCTACAAATGTTGTATATCGATTAATGGAGTCAGTTTATTCCATAAAAAGGATCAAGCCAAAGGCTGGAATGAAAGGGTAACACAAATCTTAAGGATTTTCATTCTCTTTAAGAATGGAAGCTATATTATTTTTGTAGTTTTATATGTGTGTATTTTTTTATGTTTTCTCAGGCTTAAATATGGATGTTTACTCACTCTTTTTTTAGCCTTGTATACCAAAGAAGAGGCAATTTTATAATTTTAAAATGATAGAAGTCTTATTTTGTCTTCTTGTCTCAGAAACTGGGTCAGGAAATTCTCTGACACACTAACCTTCAAAAGGTTCACTTTGGCAAAGGATGGGGAAATGAGGTTTGTACTGCATTCAAAATCTGAGCTTGGGGCAGCCAATTTGGAGTTTTTATATGTCAGGGAAAATGAGGAAAACATTGAAGTGAGCCAACACATTAGCAATCGTCCAACTATGTTGTGGCCATTGTTTATTTCTGTCAAAGTAAACACATAAAACAGTCAATAGAGTCCTTTCTGGTCAGATTTAACCTGACACCGGTAGTGAAAACCACCATGAATGAAGAGAATGCCTCATGAAAACAATGGTGATAAATCTCTGTGTGATTGTCTCTCAGCATCTACCACACAGACCCAGGCCATACACACACGGAGAAGATAAAAATCAGTGTTTGTTTGTTTTATTTTTTATGGTGCTGACATGTTGATTTTACTCTCTATTCAAAGAATGAACCCTATGAACTTTTCAAGGAGAAGAAGCATTTACTGTTTTGTCTTACTGGTTTAGACAATATATTCTAAGAGAAACCCAAGTGTTTATTTATACCATTTGACAAAATGTATTAAGTGTCCTTAAAATTATGAGGATTATGTTATATTTATACTTTTTATAACAAGCTTGATCATTTTCACTGACCTTTTACTGTTAATGGCTTTTGTTCCATACATCATGCTGGAAAATAAAATTTATTTGACTCAATAGTTATGTCTGGCTTTGCATTCGTAAGTATATAATGGTAGGTGCTTTCACAACCAGGTGAACGCGGATTGAAGAAGTGCTACAGAGCAATTAAGGCAACTTAAAATAATCACAGGTTGATGCCGAACGAGATTATATCTATGCATTTATATCAAATAATATTATGCCCAACTGACTTCATAATTTAAAAAAAAAGACACATTTCAAATAAAAACTAAGTATTTCCTAATAATTAAATTTTGAAAGGGTGAGGCAAGAATGCCTGACTCTGTCTCGTTTAGGATTGTTTCTTTAAACGAGACAAAAACCTTTGCCTCCTCATGTCTCAAGTTATGTATGTAGTTTAATCCACATCCACATTTTTGTGTCAGAGCCTGTGCACAGCTCATTCAATGTGAGATTTACCGTGGTTTGTTGCATGTAACCAGAGCTGAGTTTATAAAAACCAGGGAAAGATGCATGTAAAATATAAATTCATACAAGTTACCAAACGCAGTCACTAGGTGGCAGACAGCTATGAAGAGTAGCATACAGACAGCTGTTCCTTTACACCAGAGGTCCCCAATCCCAGTCCACGAGGGCCAGTGTCCCTGCAGGTTTTAGATGTGTCCTTGATCCATCACAGCTGATTTAAATGGATAAATTACCTTCTCAACATGTCCTGAAGTTCTCCAGAGGCCTGGTAATGAACTAATCATGTGATTCAGGTGTGTTGACCCAGGGTGAGATCTAAAACCTGCAGGGACACCGGCCCTCGCGGACTGGGATTGGGGACCCCTGCTTTACACCAATGACTGCAGAATGACTGTTTTGTCCTTCCAATGACTTTACAGTGAAATGTGTGCCCCTCTCTCCTTTTGTATACATTTCTGTTTTGTTTGTTTGGTTTTTTTGTTTGGTTTTTTGTTTTTTTTTTATTCCTGCTGTCCTACAATGAATATTTTATTCCTGCATTTGTTGTGGAGCATCCACAATTTCGTTGTACATGTACAATGACAGGACTTGTACATGGGGAGTAAACTCGAAACAGCAGCTTTATTGCTAGAAAACTTTTACACTAATACAGAAAATGAAACAAAAAACTAAAACATGAAACGCAAACCATAAAAGTAGGAAACAAAATTGGGAACAGAAATACAGGGAGCACGGAGGAGAAACAGACAGCACACACACAACTTAGTTGAAGTTACCTAACTCAGTCACTAGATAGCAGACGGCTATGAAGAGTAGCATACAGACAGCTGTTCCTTTACACCAGTGACTGCAGAATGACTGTTTTGTCCTTCCAGTTACTGTTTTCTGCAGTCATGATGGGTAACCACGGGACAACAGACCCAGGAAAACACAGGGCTTAAATACAAAGAGTGATAACGAGTCAATCAGACACAGGAGGGGAGCACTGCAGGGAGCAATCATACATCACAAGGTGTGGAGGAAGCAAAACTGAAAAGACAGACTATACACAGCCTAAGAAACACTGTGGGAGGGAGAACTACAATCAATAAGAGCCTAAGACATAAAAGAGAGTCAAAACTGTGAATGACACTCAAAGAATATTGTAACCCAACTAGTGCAGGGGCCTCAGCCCGGACTCTGCGTTGTGTAATTTTGTGTTGGATTGGGGTGTACAGAGTAGGGGTGGGTTTTGATTATCAATTTATCGATTAAAATCGATTCTAGCTTGGATAACGTGATATCATTCATTAAAATCCTGAATCGATTTTTTAAATATAAATTTACTTTGCCCTAAACGCCAGAATCTCAGGTTAAACCTCACAAAATTTCAACAACCACCAAACAGCTAAAACAGTAAATGAGAGCAGGTACACGGATTCTGCACAAAGACATAAAAACAAAGCGCGGACCGCGGAAACATCAGAATCAGTGAGATGTCACCTTTCTCACCCGACGGCACGGACACGGTTGGGGCTGAAAGCCGACAGCTCACTGATTCTGATGTTTCGGAGGTCCGCGCTTTGTGTTTACGTCCTTTTTACGCTAGATTCTGAAGCTGCAGGTTTTATTTGATTAATGACTTTCTTTTGTTTTTGATCTACTGCAGAATATTTTTATAAAATCCCGGGCCAGGAAAATCGCCTTCATGTTTTTCTGTGTTTTATCCTCAGTTACTTTGACACAAAGGCATCTGCTGTGATGCTTACACCTTTGATAAAGTCTTGCAAGTGTCAGCTTTCTTTTTATAGATATAAAAATATGGAAATGTACTGATGCATGATCTGAATTATAATATTTCTGACTCTGTGAGGCAAAATTTCCCCGATTCAAATCAAATCGAATCAAATCGAATTGAATCATGGATTGAATCGATTCGGGACCTTGTGAATCGGAATCGAAACGATTCTAGAAACCAGTGACGATACCCAGCCCTAGTACAGAGATCTTCAGGCGACTCCTGTGTGAGGCAGCCTGTTACAGCAGCTCCGCTCATTCTGAGCTTCTTTCTTATCTGCTCATCTCATCTCCTCTTTACTTTCTTGTAATTTTTGTCGCCTGAGAAGGACACGTTATAGACCATCTCTCCCTTCTGTAATCACTGGAAATGTAAGATCACTTGTAACCCTGGAGAGTTACTAAGGGTTTTAGTGTGTTATGTGTGATGTTAGTATTTTGAGTTCACTGTTAAGTTTTATTAAGTTAAATTATTTTGTTGAGAATTAATAAAACAGAAGATGTCTATAATGTCCTGATGGTCCTTGAAGTATACAGGGGGAAGTACCGCCTCCTGCCGTTCACTGCGTAGCAGCTACCGATATCAGGAAAAAGGGA
Organism: Pelmatolapia mariae; assembly: GCF_036321145.2. Taxonomy (NCBI): domain Eukaryota; kingdom Metazoa; phylum Chordata; class Actinopteri; order Cichliformes; family Cichlidae; genus Pelmatolapia; species Pelmatolapia mariae. Next base: position 36,519,378 of record NC_086232.1, read on the forward strand.
GCGGAAGAAAAAGTCCGTTGTTGCTTTATTCAGTCGGATTGTACGGTGGAAATAAACTATCTGGAAATTGCTGTTAACCAGAAAGGAGTTTTGTCACTGCTCGGATTCTTCTGGGTGAGTTAATTTGTTGTGAACAAGAATATTGTGAGTTTAAGCCACTAACGATGACATGCTAGCGGCTATCGCGGCTATTGCTATTAGCCATGTGGCTGTACATGTATGATTGTAAGGATTAAACTTTATGTTAGAGTTTGTTAGCTCCCTATGACGGTGCATGTAAAGATTGTAGGTTATATGTATGCTGTAGATGTTGATATGTTCCTATATCAATCCTTAGTTGTGTTCATTTGAGGTGAATACAGTTTAAAGAAAATGGGGTTATGTTTCTTTGTAGTTGTGCTACAACGCTGCACCATCGCCATTTTGAAGCTCCAGGAGAGCCCAATTTGTTGGTTACTTTGGTAAGAAGTTATCATTGTCAATGTTTTGGAATATTTTGTCGTTCTTTCTGTATACTGGAAAGGTAAAATGCAAATTTGTTAGTATGTATGAACGAAACATAAGAAAGGATATATGTATAAATGACTAAATATAGATTTTTGAATGTTATTCTAACTGTGTTATACAGGTCAGGTTTTTTTTTTGGGAGTACAGTTCGGTGATGATCCAGTCCAAAGATGGCGAGCCACCCCTCCAGGATCCTTGAGATGATTGTTTTAAGAAGAGAACTAAATTCTTTGGACGAGCCGTGAACTGTACAAATTCTACTTAAGTGGTAGGACAGATTTGCACCTCATTCCTCCTTTGCACATCCTGCAAGGAGAATCTTCATTGCTGGACTCACACTTAAGGGTGTCGGCTGACACGAGAGAGAAACTGAGTCAAATCCCCCGGGGGTGTGTGTGTTTTGTTTATTATTTTCCATGACTTGGGCCCAATTTTTCCTTTCATGTACTCAGTAGCGGTTTTAGATACGGGCGACACGGGCGGTTGCCCAGGGCGGCATCGTGGTGGGGGGCGGCACCACGGCCATCGGCCAAAAAAAATGCTCGTACTCATGCTCCCCCGACGTCAGCCAGCGCATATTGGGAATGGCATAGGCACCGATCGGTTTTCTATCGCCCATTTGCTGGGAGTAAGGGCGCCCTCCGTTTGCGAGGTGCGCCTGCTGCTTGCGGCGCAGGGAGGAGAGGGCGGGGCGGCGGGGGATTCTCTGGCTGGCTGGAGCAGCATCTAATAACCAACTCGCAAAATAAAACAAACCAACAAACATGAAAACACCAGACATCATCATACAGACTTACAATTTGCACCGATGTTTTTTTTCGAAATTCTGTACACGAAAAGTGAGCGCGAGAGCCCTCGGTGCGCCTGCTCGCTGCTGAATTCAAAGTAAACTTTATTGTCATCTCCGCTACATACAGTCCAGTATATAGAGAGACGAGACGACGAGGCTCCAGTTACAGCAGTGCAAGTAAACAAACAATATATATAAGAAGAGTAAGAAAATAAATATACACTTTAGGACTCGGGGTAAAGGGATCAATAACAATTTAACATTTATAATTTACAGTTTGATGATTTAAAGTCTCACACACATCCCGTCGAAAGGGGAGGGGCCTGCTGCTTCCAAATAGAGCACATTTCATTCATAATGTTGTAAATCCAAGCCCATTATGTATTCATGATTTAAATCCTGGGTTGTGTGAAATCTCAGAAATACACCTTAGACAAAGTGAATCTGTGAACGAAGGTGTAGGTCTATTAGGTTATGTTGTGGTGATCCTCGAGTTGAGGGATGGGTGTTCATACTGGAGTGCAAAATTAAAACCAATGGAAGATGGACAAGAAAAGTTCAAAGCCATCAGGTGCTCAGTTTAGAAAAAAGAGAAAAGAAGAGGAGGAGAAATGAGCAAAAGATACAGGTAAGCAGATGTGTCATTGGATAATGGTAGGTCATCCTGAAACAATCAGAATCAGAATACTTTATTAATCCCTAAGGAAATTATGTGGGTTACAGTTACTCCAAGAAGAAATAGTAAAAATAGCAACAGTAACAGACTAAACTCCAAACAATACTTTATGTTACAGATTTTAATATTAATTAGTCAGTGTCAATTGTTGATTTGTCCTGTTCTCATTGTATGACGAATTATGATGGCTGTTTGGTAGCCGTTTGCATACCATGCATACTCTCTCTCTCGTCATATGTGTGTGTGTGTGCCAGAGGGAGTGTTCGCCCAGGGTGCCAAACAGGCTAGGACCGCCACTGCATGTACTGCTATTGTTTTCATTGTATGTATGTGAGATTCTTTAATTGTGAATACAAATCGATTAAACCAAGTTCTCTGAGCGTTTCATTAGTCATCCACTTTGCTCCAGTAGTCGAACCTTAGCTATTGGCCCAACACACAGGTAACCATTTAAATCTGTATCCCAAGGGTTGAAAGGGGTGTTACACACTGCCTAATAAGATGGATGAGCTGACGTCCTAACCTGGTTACAAATGTCCTACTTTGTCAAAACATCCTACCATAGCATAAATTTATAGTCATGTCTATCAATTCGTGCTACCTTATCAGAATATACTACCTTACGTGGTTTATGCCTCCATCGTAAATAGGATGGTAAGACCTTCTGATGGCCGAATCACACTATCAAAACGTGCTTCCTGCTTGTATTTATTTAGGTAGGACAAGGTTTACGCTGTACAACAGTTTACAGAAGTTTAGAAGTACTAAATCAAGACTTGAAATATGACTTCAATTGAGACTCCAAATTGGAGTATTGGAATTGGAAAAGTAAGTATTAACTGTAATAAAATGGTAAAACATATAATAATAACCCTTTTTCGCACGCACGAGATCAGGGTCGGATTAAATAATAGTCGTGCACTATTAACACCGAAAACATGGCCGTTTTGAGTTGTGCGCATGCGCAGTAACAACAAGTAGGACAGCTTGATAGGATGCTATGCCTGCAATGTAGCATCATGATGCTAACGGAGTTCTGGCTAAAACCACTAACTCCAGATACGAGCGTGACACTGCATTCCAGCTGCTGCGGGCGGTAAGGACGAGAGAGGAAGACCAACACTGATAAGAGGAAGAGGGGTGGGCTTGCAGTGTTTGTGAACGACAGATGGTGTAACCAAGGACACCCAGTGAAGGTGGTGAGTGACAGGAGAATGGTGGCTAAGCTGTCATCCCTGTTGGACAACATCTCCCACCCCATGCATGAGACTGTGACAGCACTGAGCAGCTCCTTCAGTGGGAGACTGCGGCACCCACGGTGTGGGACGGAGAGATTTCGCAGGTCTTTCCTCCCCACTGCTGTCAGACTCCACAACAAAGACTTTAACTGATCAAACACACACATCCACAAATAGGCAATAACACTAATGTGCAATAATCTTTTCTGGCATCGTTGTATTTTTACTGAGTTGTATATAACATTTGTATTCAATTTTTATCTTATTGTATATTTTATTCTATTTTATTCTACTGTATATAGTATTTTATTTTATTTTGTACAGTTGTGTACTGTATTTATTCTTATTTTATTTTATTCTAATTTTTGCTTCATAACTTTTGCACTGTCCACTTCCTGCTGTGACAAAACAAATTTCCCACGTGTGGGACTAATAAAGGTTATCTTATCTTATCTTATCTTACATCACTGTGAAAGAAAAACTCTGCAGCAGAAACATTGAGCTGTTAGTCATTAGCATGCCTCTGTACTACCTCCCCAGGGATGTCATTGCGATAACAGAGTATATCCTCCCCTTGGCCAACGTGGATGCAGCCACCAGGATTGTGCGGTGTTTCTCCAACAACAAGCCTTGGATTACCCCAGAAATTAAAGCCCTCCTCAAGCAGATGAGGAGGTCCTTCAAATCTAGAGACAAGAAGGAGTTGAAAAGGGTGCAGAGAGAGCTGAGGGGACTGATAAGGAATGGGAAGGGCAGCTACAGGCAGAAGACTGAGAACCAGTTTCAGCAAAACAACGAAGTCTGGAGAGGCCTTAGAACCATCTCGGGCCACAAAGAACAAAACCCTCTGCCCATGGGGGAAGTGAGGTGGGCAAATGAACTGAATCAGTTCTTTAACAGGTTTGATTCATCCATGAGGCAGTCTTCAACATCGGCTGCAGACTCACACACCCCCACTGCTGCTGTTCCACCCCTGACACCTCAGACACTTCACACCTCCTCTACTCACCCTGCTCATTACTCCCCACCCCCAACAACAGCATCCAATACACATTCAACACAAGGCTCCAGCCTGTCTCTCTCAACCACCCAGGTTAGGAGGGAAATGAGGAGAATTAAAGCCAAGAAGGCAGCGGGTCCAGATGGCATCAGCTCAGGTCGTCAGGTCCTGAGGAGACCAACTGTGTGGGGTGATGGAGCACATCTTCAACCTGAACCTGAGACTGGGGAGAGTCCCACAGCTCTGGAAAACCACCTGTGTTGTACCAGTGCGAAAGACTCCACGTCCAAAAGACCTCAACAGCTACAGGCTGGTGGCTCTGACATCCGACCTGATGAAGACCCTGGAGCGGCTGGTCCTGGATCAGCTTCGGCCCCTGGTGAGCTCATCACTTCAGTTTGCCTACCAGCCTGGCATTGGAGTGTATGATGCTGTCATTCACCTCCTACATCGTTTCCTCTCTCTCCTGGAGAGCGCTGGGAGCACTGTGAGAATCATGTTCTTAGATTTCTCCAATCCCTTTAACGCCATTCTTCCCACAGTTCTGAAGGACAAGCTGGAGAACACAGGAGTGGACCATCACCTCACTACATGGATACTGGACTACCTCACCGATTGACCACAGTATGTGAGAACTCAGGGCTGTGTGTCGGACAGCGTCGTCTGCAGTACAGGGGCCCCATAGGGAATGGTTCTGGCTCCGTTCCTCTTCACCATCTACACTGCAGACTTCTCCCAAAAATCCACCCAGTGCCTCCTTCAGCAGTTATCTGATGACTCTGCAATAGTCAGACTCATCACTGATAGGGATGACAAAGAGTACAGAGAACTGACCAATGACTTTGTGGACTGGTCCCAGCAGAACTACCTCCAGATCAACACTAATAAAACCAAGGAGCTGGTGTCAGACTTCCACAGGCACAAACATCCTCCACTGCAACCACTAAACATCCAAGGTATGGACATTGAGGCTGTGGACAGCTACGGGTACCTTGGTGTTTATCTGAACAATTCAGACACCCTCTACAGAAGAGGGCAGACAAATGGTCAAAATTACGCAAATCTACAGTGTATTTCCAGCTCAACAGTGACACCCTGTGACATATTCAAGTCACTACCTTACAATATTAAACCAAAAACACAAACACTGGGTCACCCAGTAAATATTCTGTTCTATTTACTGGGGACATTTCATTCTTGCATGTACCAACTTCCTGTTTGTCATTCATAGTAAAATAAAAATGCACAACTTAATGTCAGCACTTGTGTCATCACAGGTTCACACAGAGCCCTCTGGCTCTGGATCCTGTCTTCACCAAATGACCAAGAAATAAGCTCAACACAAACAAGATGGCCATATCCATCTCAACAATGTTTAAAGTGCTAACAGGTGATTCTTTGAGACCACAGATTTTTCCCCCACAGCTTATTGTTTTACTACAAGAAGTGATTAGTATACTTTTAATAATCCTATAGCAGTAATTAATCACAGAGCTGGGAGATGAATTGAATTATGATTTAAATCACAATTCTGGCTTTAAACAACTAATTAAACATGATCATTGGGATGAACCGTTACGATTCATCGCACAACCCTGTGACCTGAGACATCGATCAGTGAAAACTGTGGGCCAATAAGGAGCGTCAGATGCCTTCTGAAGTGGGTGTGATGTTTAAAGGGAAGTGTATCCTTCTCTTCGATGTCTACTTTAAAAATGTATTTATTTTAAATATATCTACATTTCAGAAAATCTCATCGTTCAAAACTGAGTAAATCCAAAATGTTTCACTTGATCATTTTGTCAAATGATAAAATTTCTTGTATTTAATATTTCAAAATGTGGTATAGTTATATTCTTGTCTGGTGACAATAATAGACTTAGCTGGCTCTTTTCTTTTTTCTCCTTTAAAAAAATGCTACATTGTCTTCCTCCACACATGAATGAATGAATGTGTGTCAAGATATAAAACTATCACATTCTGCTTTATTAAACCTATTCTGCATGTTCAGATTTTTTGAAAGGTTTCAAAATAGGTTACACATTTAAATGAAACAGGAACTTGGTGAATGTTTTTTTTTCAACTCACAGACAATGAAAACAAACAGAAATCAGGGCATGAAATTGAAACATTTTTATTGATATTAACTTGAAGCGCTGAATTAGTTGTTTTCAGTTCACTTTACTCTGTTTCCTTACAGTAATACAAGTAAGGTTTGGTACCTTACAAAAGAAAAGCCCAACAGACAAACCCCTCTGAGCAAGCACTTGGCGACAGTGGGGAGGAAAAACTTTCTTTTAAGAGAAAGAAACCTCCGACAGAACCGGGCTCAGTGAGGGGAAGGCCATCTGTCGCGACCGGTCCGGGGATTTTCATAAATGACTCGATGGATTAAAGAGCTATTATGATTTTAAAATTAACTCTGACTAGTTTTTAAGAAATGTTTTTCGGTTCATTTTCCTAAATTACAGAAACCTTATTTTATCTTCTGCTGTAACAAAAGAAATTGCGTGCAGACGAGAAAAACCCGCGGATGCATCTCGGTTTCTTGGATAATTTTGCGACTTGTTTTTTGAACACTTCCACGATTATTTCGTCAACCATTGGCTGTTCTAACTGCATGAACATGAGAATGTTCTCCGTCTTTTTCCACTTTTCGCAAAGACATTTGTAAACTAGCTTGCTGAGGTTTTTAAACTTCTCCAATGGGACTTTAATATATTTCTGTTTGATTTCTGCCCAGACTACAGTGGTAAACCGGTTTTGAATTGCTTCAAGCCTGTCTAGGGGGATGAAAATGCCTGCCTTGTCAGTAACACACTTAACCATGTCCTCAATACAAATTTCCACAGAAAATCTGTATTTTTCTTCTTTTTTACGTGATTCAAGTATGTTTTCAGCCGGCACGCTGCTTTCATGTTTAACAGAGGATTTCTGTGGGGTTGGACTTTTTTCCACAGAACGAGTTTCTGCTTTTACAGAACTAGATGTGTTTTCAGAAGACGGAACCAGGCGTTTTTTGAATGTAGAAACGATCGTTTCTTGGTGCTTTTGATCTAAATCCATGGCGGCAAAAACAGCATGATCTGGAATAGCCAGCTCCTCACAGATGTCAGAGAAAATGACCTTTTCAAAATTTTCTGGGATTTGTACATCTTTAGACTCCAGTTCAGGCCAGACATGGTCAAACATTTGTGTCTTGAAAGTTTCGACAGGGAGGAGCGCTGCTTTTTTGGCCTGTAAAATTACATCGTCAATGACCGAGTGTACGGCGTAATGCTTAGGAAAGTCCCAAGTTGGTACAGTGATTGGATGTTCGATGGCGCGGTCAACGCCATCTGCGGGCCTGACAGGACATGACTGTCGCCTACAACCCATGCACAGGTTTTTTTCATATATCCCTGTTTTATTCCGATCTATTGCCAAGTAATGATAGGCAGATATAATGAAATGCTGTGTAATAGAGTGAGGTCTTTACAGTCCCTCAGAACAATGTTTACTGAAAAATTAATTAAAATTAAGTGGTTATAAACTGCTGCTTTGCTCGAAGCTTGAACAAAACTAATGTAAACAGTCAGGTTGTCCTTGTTCTTTTTCTTGTTTTGGAGTTTTCTATCAAGATCCAGTGTTTCCCACACATGTGTTAAGATTTGGGTAAACGAATAGCTTATTAGTTCAGATAAACAGATAAATAATGAATTTCAAGGAGGAGGTGGTGCACTGAATGCAAATAACCCAAATGTCCATTAAAGAAGCAGGTTGGCTTATAAAGTGCTCTGTAGTTATCTAATGAAACTGCCATTTGTTTCAGGATATAACGACAATCTGTAATCAACATAGGATTTATTGAACTGTCAGGTCTGCAGACAACATGGCACACATGAGAAATGGATAAGGGCATTTTGGGAACACTTATAGTTGATGTCTTAATTATTGAAATAGCTACTATGTAGTTGATGCTTCCTATTCTGCCCGATTAGGTGCATCCTTTGCGGAAGTGGGTTCCACTGGACCTGTATCTGTGAACGATCCATTGAGGGGGATGTTTTTGGCGTTGCCTGTGTGTGTGTGTCACTGCTTTACACTCGCTGTCCTGGAGAAGCTCCCAGGAATCTTAAATACTTTCAGTTAGGAGAGTAGTGTAATAGGTGATCCTAGCACCAATGATACTGTTCGTCAGCAGTCCACTTTTATCAAAACGTTCTGGGACTGCTTTTCTCGATTTAGAAGATACAGTATTTACCTAAATGTGGAAATACAAAATGCCCTCATTCTAAATGTGTTCCTGTCAAACAAAAGCTTTATTCTAAATGACTTGATCTCAACAAGTAACATAAACGTTGTTTTCTCAACATAGACATTGGTCAGAAATGGTAATTTGATTGTTTTTTCCAAGGAACGCCCCTTTGACTATACATTTTTTAGCTCTGAGGAGAGCTAAAAAGGCTCTCCAAGTGATGGGGCGGTGGACCACTCAACTTTGATGTTTATCGTTTTCGCATTGCTCTCCTAAACCCAAAATAGTTTTCTGTTCCACTTTTGTGATTTTATTTCTTCTATTCTTCTTATAACTATTTTATGGCTGATTTTAATATTTATATTTACCAGGCTGAACATCTGAATTTTGACCTGTATGAGAATCCCTTAACCTAACCATGTCTCAGCACCTTTACATGAGTGTGGTCAGACTCTTTCTCCTACTCTTTAACAGACTATTTATGATCATAGGTTATTGCATTTGATGTAAACTGTGCCTTGCCTACTCCTAGTTTTAAGTAAACTCTGTCCATGCGAATGCTTTTGAATGCTCTGCTCACTTCAATTATATTTATGATATCGTCAGTCATTTCATTGCCATGTGCTTGAGAACTCTGAACCAAATGCACCTCTAAAGCTCAGCCATGTCGTCCTTTAAACCTCCCAAAAAATCACAGAAAAAATACACTTGTACATAATGTGGTCCTCCATAAAAATAATGATTTTTTAAGTCTTCTCATGTTATCTTCCTGAGTTGTCTCTCGCCTCCTGTTGGGGCGCTATTTTTGGAAACGCTCGTGTGGGTTGTATAGGAACACTCGTTGCGATGGCGACCATCACTGAACTAAAGTGCGGTAAGAAGCTCACTGCCATTAGCATAATTCATTATTTTGTTTCCTAACTAGTATCGTAATACGATCTCAGATCAACCCACATAATTTTAGATGTTATTTTACAAGCTAGCGAAAAGCTACGAACACTGGCAAACTACAAAACACAGAAACATCCTTACCAGCCTCCATTCAAAAGTTTAATAAGTCAGCTACCTAAATGGCAGTGGTTTTAGGGATATTTTAAGCATAAATCAACCCATTGCCGCCTTTATGGTTAACACCTATAATTCGATTCGGCATAGCTAAACACGTAATATACTTTATTCGATCTAGATTTTTTCATGAAATTTTCGCTGCTCGCTAACGCTAACAGCTGCTAGCCAACTAGTTCGGAGTTAGGCTAGTTAGCATAGGGGGAGGACATGTAATAAACATTTTCATAAAAATAAGAAGAGATTAATGGTTGAGAATTACTACGATTTAAAGAGTGGGTTGTGAAGATATTGACATGAATATGAATTGTTATCGAAGTGGACTGTAGCTTTAAAAATACCAAGAATATGTTAAATAGGTAATTTTTTGTACGGTGTACGTCGTACAAAAACATCCCGCTTTCATTCGTTACCTAAATGTACTGACCAAACAGATTCGTTGTACCCAGAGGGGTTGTTTACTTTTTCAATGTATTATCCTTTTTTTTGCTGTGTTAAAAATTTTAATATTTTAGCTTTGAGGGAAACGCTGGAGTCCCGCGGTGTGCTGGGCCAGCTGAAGGCTCGCATCCGGGCGGAGGTGTTCAGCGCCCTGGATGACCAGCGTGAACCGCGACCTCCCCTGTCCCATGAAAACCTGATCATCAACGAGCTTATCAGGGAGTACCTGGAGTTCAACAAGTACAGGTACACAGCATCTGTGCTGACCGCAGGTGGGTGAGGTCAAAAAAAGTGCAAGCGCAACATTTTTTTTACAAACTTTAACAACTTTACTATTATTATGGTTATGATGTATTAGGTACGACCATTGAACTGCTTGTAAATACAAATGTATATCAGCCAATCACATGGCAGCAACTGGACTCAATTATGTAGACTTGGTCAAGACCTACAAATTTTTTAGGTTCACATTGAGCATCAGAAGAAAGTTGGTGAAGTGATTTTGAATGTGGCAAAGTTGTTTATGCCAGACAGGCTTGTCTAAGTATTTCAAAAACTGCTGATCTACTAGGATTTTCGCACAAAAACATCTGTAGGGTTTACAGACAGGGAAAAAAAGAAGAAAAAGGTCCATAACTCAGTGAGTGGCAGTTTTCTAAGTGAAAATGTCTTGTTGATGCCAGAGGTCAGAGAATAAAGGTCAGACAGCTTTGAGCTGCTTAGAACAGTAACTTAAATGACTACATGTCACATCCAAGCAGCTGTGTGATGCTGTCATCTAAAAATGGACCAAAATCTCTGAGGACTATTTCTAGCACCTTGTTAAATCTGTGTTACTAAAGCAAGTCTGAAGGCAAAAGACATCCAAACCAGGACCTAATAAAGTTTTTAATGAGTATCCTATTACATGGTATTGTACAGTGATGAGATTGTGGTGAATGGGTAAATATCAAATCAAATCAAAGTTTATTTATATAGCACATTTCAAAGACCGAAGTACACCAAAGTGCTTTCCATAAGATCATAGTACACATAAAATCAAAATATAATAAAATTATAAATATGAAAATATAATAAAATAGTTACATAATCCAATGCAATCCGGATGAAGTTTGCCCTAATTGACCTTAAATACAATGTCGAACATATATGTTTTTAAACGTGATTTAAAAGACTGAATAGAATCCGATGCGCGTATATGGAAAGGAAGTGTATTCCATAACCTAGGTGCTGCAACGGCGAAGGCACGATCACCTCTGGTTTTCAAGCGAGACCTGGGTTGCACTAAGAGCAGTTGGTCTGATGATCTTAGTGCTCTTATGGGGCTATATGGGCAGAGAAGATCAGCTAGGTAATCAGGTGCCATATTATTTAAAATTTTGTAAGTAAGCAGTAAAACTTTAAAATCAATTCTAAATTTATTGGGAAGCCAGTGTAAGTTTGCCAAGACAGGGGTAATAGAGTCGTACTTTCTTGAGCCAGTCAGAAGGCGAGCTGCGGCATTTTGAACTAGCTGCAGTCGTTGAAGAAGGGAGAGTTGTAGGCCCATATACAAGGAGTTACAGTAATCTAGCCTTGTAGTAATGAAGGCATGAATAAGTTTCTCCAAATCCTTGTAGGGAATATAAGATTTAGCCTTGGAAATTAGACGTAATTGATGAAAGCTGGATTTAACCACACTAGATACCTGTTTATCTAGTTTAAATGAGCTATCCATAATGACTCCAAGGTTCCTAACAGCATCAGTAAGATGACTAGCAGCAGGACCAAGTATGTCATTCAGCCGTCCTGGAGATGTATCTCTGTCAAAGACAATAATTTCTGTCTTCTTCTCATTTAGTGTAAGAAAATTTTGTGATAGCCATTCCTTAACATCCCTTAAACAATCAAGCAGAAGATGTAATGGGGAGGACGCAAGTCCTGTCAGATGAAGATAAATTTGAATGTCGTCCGCATAACAATGAAAAGAGACATTATGTTTAGCAAATATTGAACTCAATGGCAACAAATACAAGGAAAACAACACAGGGCCCAACACTGAGCCCTGGGGGACACCACAACGAAGGAGAGCAGGTGTGGAAAAATATTTACCTATCATGACTGAGAATGACCTATTAAAGAAATAGGATTTAAACCATGTAAGGACAGTTCCTTTTAGGCCAACTACTTGTTCAAGCCTTGTCAAAAGAATATCATGGTCAACAGCGTCAAATGCTGACGTCAAATCCAGTAAAACTAAGATTGCGGGACACCCCGTGTCAGTAATTAGGAGCAGGTCATTAAAAACCCTTAATAAAGCAGTTTCAGTACTATGACGCTGTCTAAATCCAGACTGAAATTTTTCATATAGACCATTTCTCTCTAAATAAGTCTGAAGTTGTTGAAGCACTATTTTCTCTAGGATTTTTGACAAAAAAGGAAGTTTAGAAATCGGTCTGTAGTTCGCTAGCGTATTATGATCAAGGCTAGCTTTCTTTATAACTGGTTGCACGACTGCATGTTTAAAGGCAGTCGGGACACAGCCAGATGACAATGATAAGTTCATTAAAAATAGGATACAGGGCCCGATAGTATCGAACGCCTCCTTAATTATGCGCGAAGGGATGGTGTCAAGCAAAGAGTTAGAATTTTTCTGGGTATTAATTAATTCTTTTAACGTCGTGAGTGATGCCAGTTCAAACTGATGGAAGGCAGCTGAACATACTGAGATTGGGGCATGATTTACAGTCAGGGGGTGTGAAGCAGCATACAAATACAGCATACATTTTAATGTAAAAGTAGAGATACTACACTTGCCTCTGGGTGCATATTTGTATTTTGAGATTCCAGTGGCTGTCATAACCAGCAACTATTGTTGAGAAAAGTGAATATTTTTTAGCACTGTTTGTTTTCTCAGAGTCGGGCCAACCCGAAGTTCCTTTGGACAGACAGTTCCTGGCGAATGAGCTGAAAGTCACTGAGGATCTAAGCTCCAAGTCAGTGTAAGTGTAGAAAGCAGGATTTAAGAAATGCCAGTACAGTCTGCTTCTGAACATAATGTTCAAAATTTAGCTGAACTCTTTGGGGAATGTTCAGAGTGGGCGTAACAATTTGACAGTGTCCCCATGAATCCTCATCATAGTTTTATCTCGAAAACCTGGAAGTGGTTGTCTCAATTCACAGTTTTAAGGAAACATCATTATTTGTATTGTAAAAGTCAGATTGTCCCTGAGGAATCACATGACTCAGCATGTGCAATAAACGATTGTGCAATAAACTTGATGATTTGGGAATTTATTCTAATTTTTTTTAAATTAGGACTTATCTCCATGTACTGCCAGGAAAAACTGAAAGGCGTACAATTTAAAATAATTACTATCAGTCACCCATTTTCCTTCTCTAATGAAAACTTAATTACAATTCTTCTGGTTTTTTATTTTGCAGACCTCTTCTATATGGCTTAGTGTCCCACTTTGTGAACAGCAGTGATAAGGGAGGGAAGGTGTTTCTGCGAGGCGCTGCTGCCATTAACACTCCTGGAACTGATGCCTAAAGTTTAATGATACAGCAGTGACTTACTATGTTGTATCTCGCCTCTGTCCTTGTAGTTATTCAGCCTTTACAGCATGAAGTCTGTAAGGTCTTGTTAGCTCAGTAATCTTTGTGTCATTATTATAAATTGCCAAATGTTCTTTGTGGCCTTTTTTACATTTTGAATTTATTATCAGACTTCAACACTTTATTTATATTAGTCACAGTGTAATCCTAATAATTAATAATCCTAATTGTTTTTGTCATAGTTGAGTTAAAGGATTGAGATTACATTTGTGATGTATTTGGTGGTTCATTCTGTAAATATGTGATATTTTTTGACTGATTTTTAACAGTGTAAAAATAATAAAATCTTTATTTTTATTCACCAACTGCAATTGCTGATCTCATTCTCCACCATGTGGTGGCAGTGTCACCACAGACAAAACTGAAGTCTGCTGTTTTCATAGGATTAAACATCTTTCCTATTTTTTCAGTCTTATGCAGCCAATCATTTCTAACATGCAGACCAAAAGTACTGGGTTTGACTTGTTGGTTGGTCTGGTTCACTGGGGCCTCCCTGTGCTTGCATGTGTCCTACCCAGCATACACACCACATCTCATACTCTGATAGCTACGATAGGATCCGGCCACACTGCATCCCCGAATTAGATAAACAGCTAAGGAGATGAATGGATGGACATGTTACACTGTAACAGGTCCTAAAAGACCTTACAACATTGAAGATATTGAGAGCAGGACCTTGAGCATAAAAGTTGCAAATATAGCAGAGACCACAGCAAGTGCACTTTAATTAAGCTGCATGCATTAAAACAGGCCTCTGAGGCGATCATACAGCTTGTACATTGATATGAAATGTTGCAGGCTTTTCCAAATTTACAAGACTTATTCATTGTGAATGCAGGCACTTTCTCTTTTACAGTTTTCATCACAGGTTGATTAAGGCTGCTCCTCAACGTTGACAAAAATAACACTTTCCTGTGATTGTATCAGCATTTTAGCGGTCATTGTATTGTTGTCTGAAACTAAACCCACCCATGATCCAAAGTCGTGCCCTTGAGTTGGTCTAACTGTATTTACTATTGCGAATTAGTCCACATATGCTTATATAAATGAACCTAAAGTAAGGTATAATGCATCTTCCAGACTTTATTCTGTAGCTTCTCTCTTTCTTGTTTACTTCTTTTTCTCATTTGCTTGCTGCAGCATAAGAGAAAAGGCAATGAGGTCCTTCTTACCTTGATTATTTTATTTTATCTGACCACAAAGACCACAAAACAACAACAGTAAATCAACAAAACTTTATTATATTTATGTGTATACTGTGTGTAACCCAGATCCCACGCTAATTATGCACTGCATCAAGCCCATACTTTTTGCTTTTCACATAGTTTCTCACCGTTTTAAGTAACTTGACATTTTTATCTCAAACTTAAAGCCCTAAGTTTCTGGAAGTGATTATCTACTGAGGCAGCCTTTTATGTCTTATCCTGATTACTGATGTTGGGCACTTAGTTGCACTGTTTAAACCATTTGTAACCTGCTCTACGTCTAAGTTATTTTTAGGTTATACACATTTGTTTCTGCTCATCATAGGTCTCAGATTCATCCACTGAAACAGTGAAGTGATAATACTGAGCACATGGTGTATTATCTTGAATTTGGCCACAAAATGATCGATGTACCTTTAGTGCAGCTTGTTGAAGAGCTTAACTTTCTATGGTGTCCTAATTTATTGTTTCCCAGTATCAAATTAAAATAGCGCTATGTCTTTGTTCATCTGAAAATGTCTGAATTTACATGGTTTTACAAAAAACAAACCTGATTTGTCCTTAAAGCTGAGGTACTCAAATACCTAGTTCACTGACATCTGATATATCCATTCCCTTTAAAATGGCTTTATAAGCTCCTCAAGTTGAACAATGACATGATTGTTCAATTGGCAGTTTGCCCCATAATTGGTAGCATTTCTCCTCCACTGTATAAATTAGTTGTATGCAAAACAGGCAGCTGTATAAATAGTGTTAAATGCAGTGATCCTTTGACTGCTGCAGACTGAACTGATGTTTGCCTCTGTGCTTAAATTAGAATGCAATTGCATTCCTTGGGGGTCAAACATATCCATAAACATGTTTTCTCTCCAATAGATGACCATCTATGGACATGAGGGTGAAGAAAAAATACACATGAAACATGCTGTATGTACGAGATCTTAATATGACAGCTCGTTTTGTTTTTATTGCTTCGAGGGAATCCTCCACATGTACGTGCTCAATTGCTTTAGCCATTCTGGCTGGTTTACTATAAACAGTGACCTGTTTGAATTCACTTGCTGCGTGTTAATTCATTTGCTGTGTGTAAATAAAATACAGACGATTAACATTTGATTTCTAAGTGAAAATCCTGCTTAGGTTTATTTCATTTGGAGTGGGATTTTGCCGTCATTCAGTCAGAGGTTTTAATCCATGTTCACTCCTGCTGTCCCCTCCTTAAAGGTGTATCAGAACAAAGTTTAGAACAGATTAACTTTCAATACAAATAAATAATAATCCTTCCTTCTACCTTCATCCATTATTATGGCTCTTATTCTGGAAAATGATCCTGTTATACACTGTTTAGTTCAGAGGGAATCCCAAGTCTCTGTGTACTTATTTCAAAGGCATTAGCCTCAAGCTGCAAATTGTTAATTTAATATTTTATCTCACTGAAAATAACAAGAAAATAACAAGTCTTTCTCTTATGTGCACTAAACAGAAACTATAAACCAGTTGTCTGTCACAACTTAACTGCAGGTAAATAGAGTTAGAGTTTGAAGCCATAGGAGTAACTTTGTTTGAACAACCCTGTTGCTATTGGACCATATTTAGTCACTGGGGCTTGGGGTGGTTGCCTGTGCTAGACTTTGAAAGTAACACAGAAAGCTGCAGAGATTCCATACAGACGCCATTCTCCTTATATGGCACACACTGCAACCTCTCTGTTCAGTGTATCTGTTCCTCTTTCCTCCTCTTCACTCTTCATCCCTCCCACTCCCTGTCTGTGCTGAGTTTTTCAACCCATGGTCCTTCTCCACGAATGCCACCCCATCTCCTTGATGTTGGCCAGAGGGAACCTGAAGGCCCTTAATGTTGGTCTTAGGTCTGTCATCAGTTTTACACAAACAGACACACACGAACACAGTGCTATGTCTCTGGCGCAGTTATCAACCAGCAGCTTGATTTACCGGGACAAACAGAAAAGTGTCCTTATAAAGGAAGTTCCATTGGAAAGAAGCTGCACACAGGAGGGATGCAGCAGGACAGGGGAGGAGCTGTTTGCTGTGTGTGTAGCAACAGAAAGATGGGATGTGCACACACACACACACACACAAAGAAACTCACATTCACTATGCGAATTATGAGTTATGTACTGGAGGGAAACTCTCCAGGGAGGTTACAGTAAAAGGGGATTCCTATGCAGGGGACAGCTGGTTTTCCTTATGAGGAGTGGGAACGCATTGCGTAATCTTTAAACCCTACAACGTGTAGGACTGAAGCACACAGTTTTATAATTATGATTCCTGTTCATTTTTTCCCACTGTTTAGCCTTATTAGATTCAACTCAGGTGTGTGGAAATAAATAATACAAAATAAGGAGAAAAAAGCCCAGATTGCAATTTGAAATAATATTTTATTAGACTTCAGTTACATTGTCAAGACTTTCTTGATTGCATTTGAATAGTTTCTTCGAAACATGACATCTGTAAATTATGTTAGAAAGGTTTTTGTACAGGGAAAGTACATAGAAATACATTTTAATTACATTGAAAATGTACTGCCACTGACAGACAGACAGAAGACAACTGCACCCCCACACATCCACTCCTACAGCCATTGTAGAATAACACCTACACCAGCTAACATGCATGTCTTTAAATAGTAGAAACTGGAACACCTGGGAGAAACACAGACATACAGAGAACATACAAACTAATGCCTCAGATAGCCCGGCATATGTTGAGATGCTGCAGGAGGAGAAAAATGCCATTGGTGAACCACAAGATCCAAAAATATCCATTCTGCACTACATTTTTGTAATCCAACAGATTATGTCAGAAAACTCGCCCTGTAATTTGTGTTGGCAGTTAATTATGATTCAAGGCGCCCAATAAACACTTGGCTTGATTAGTGCTGAATTACTAAATATTGTTGAACCAACTCTTTCCAAAGAAATTAGTTAAGACAGCAAGTGATAGCATGTTTTTAAGATTTTGGAAAATATATAATCAATTGACTCATAAATTCAAATTGAACCAATTATTCGGCTTCTGTGTTTATTGTGGGTCCAGCTTTTATGATTCAATTAATGGAAACAACAAATCAAGTCATAAAATGTTCCTAATGTCTGTGATGATGCATAAAGAATGAACACATAAATTCAAGTTAAGCCATGCTGTTTACCTACAAACACACATCTGGCTTGTCCATTTACAAGAATATAAAGTAATTGAACTAATTCTTTGGACAGGAGGGAGAGGAGAGGATGTTCCCTTTGGTAAGGTAATACTATAACACATTTTCTTTTATATTTTTTTAATATAAACTGCAGTTACTTTTAAAATATGAAGGCTTAGTTATCTAGTTTTATACAAATGATTTCATTTTAATTAATAAAAAACAAGTTATTATTTAATTTAACACAGTATCACTGACACTAAAATATCTAGTGTGTGAGAATTTGAGTTAATCGGAATTATGACGTCTATTAATCTGAATAATGTGCTTATGGTAGACTCATAACCAAGACGTAGAATGAACCTTACTGTGTTACATGGGCTTGATTATTTTTAGGGGTATTTTAATGTAGTTTGGCTCATGATGTAGCTCATTTTAACAATTAGTTTTATATCAATTTGGATCATTTTATTTATAAAAAATATGTCACATGTATAAACGTGTTGCACATTAAAATCTAAAAAAAAGTTTTGTAAAATAAATGTTGTGGATTTAGATGAACTGGATTTGTTAGCTGCAGTAAAGTTCAAGATATTAAAAAACTGATGAAACGTTTTTAAAACTGTATTACACGCCACTTTATTTTACAACCATAACCTGACCTCACAGCCTGTGTGCGCTAGTCTTACACACAAACATGATGTCTTTGTGCTGGAACAGTAAGCACGGAGATTAGGGAGTTATGGTGTTTTCCATTTTACTGTTGACTGTTATATATGACCTTTTAATCCTCTGCTTCTCTGTCAGCAGCACCCTCCACTCCATTCAGCGCCTCTTCATTTATCTTACATCCCTGTGACTCCTCGAACCTGCTGGTGTCCGCAGTGCGCATGTCCGCTGCCTCCGCAGCCCCGCTGACCGATGCCGCCCGCAACTGGACGATGCTGCAGAGGGAGGAGCAGGGTCCCCTCGTACAGCTCCACCCTCGCGCAAGTTTAAATGGTAAGGCTATGAAATTGACGAGGGTCATTTGGACTGTTCGCTTTTGGAGTACCTCGTCAACGCAGGCTTCTCCAAACTCCAACTTTCCAAAGCCAAAGCTCCCCTGAACTCCCGTTTCTTCACATTATGTAAGTATATCCTTTAGTGGAAGCGTGCAGCGGCGGTCATGAAGTGCACCTGTCAAACGGCATCCCCTCATAACTTTAAATGCGTTTAAGGAAGAGGGAGTCTGCGTGTTTTCCTGTAGATAATGGCGGGTGCAGAGCTTTAATGTGAACTTTGTAGCTACTATGAAACATTATTTTAAAAATATGCTTTAAATAATGTTTTATGGTAGCCTAGCATATGAGTTTTATTCATAACTTCTCCTGACAATTAAAAGCAATGACATAGTTTACGTATCTGGGCGTCAGCTCATTATGTAATTATACATCTCCTGTATGCAAACACTTATTTGTGCATTAGATAAAGTGCAACAGACGACGTAGCATTATTGTTAAGTTAATCAACTACAGTTAATACTGTAAAAAAAAATACATATATTAAAAAAAACTGTAAAAAGTATTCGCGATCATAAGGGAAAAGGGAAAGGTCTCTCTATCTAAGAACCACATCCCACTGACCACTGAGTTTCCTGTTTTCCAAATATGGTTGTATTAGGCTGCATGTATATCCAGTATGTTTTCCCTGAAGATGCAGATAGCACAGACTCGTGACAATTTTCACATACAGCTAACTAATCTTGTCATGATGGTTTTGGAGGAGTGATGGACTGATTTTTTATATAACACTCTTCTGCTCTCCTGAGGCACTCAAAGCACTTTATACATGCCTCATTCACCCATTCATACAAGTCTTTTTTCTATGCTTAAGTGCTTTCTGTCTAACATTAACACACATTCATAGCAACTTGGGGCTAGTATCCTGCCCAAGGATATTTGGCATGCAGATGTAGTCTCCCTTCTGTTTTATTTCAAGGGCTTTCGCTGTCATAACCCCACAAGTTAATGGACAGTCTAATAACTGATTATTTCAACTCAGTTATATATATGTAAAACTTGGATGCAGCTTTAAACAGAGTAATTTTGCCACAGCATCACAGGTTTCTGGATGAACAGTTAAATGAACAGGTTGGCAAGCACTGGGATATTCCTGGTCAAAAAATAAGAGGAAACACTTCCTGGAACAAGTCAAGTGTATATTTTAATAAATTCAATTTAACTATTTTCATGTTTTAATAGCAAACATTGAGCTATGGCCTGGAAAACCTGATGCATCTGAGTTTATTGATAAAAGGATAACAGGAAGAAGAGAGAAAAGTTGTAAAATTGTCAGCCTCTCGGTCAGCCACAAATAGAAAGGTCACTTAGTCTCCTAAATGATATTTCCACTTGTTTATTGTTTTTGATAGAGACTCTGGAATAATTATCCAGTTTATTGGTCTCATCACAAGTTTTATTTTTAGCCTTGGTGTGATATTTTTGACAAACTAGAACCGAGACAATACTGATTTGGTTTGATGATTACACAGGAGAGAGTTTAATGTTATATTTAGGGGTTAAAGTTATGACAGATCAATAATACTGGATTATGTGTAGTTTAGTCTCATGACGAATAAAGATGCCAGCGATGACAAACCATCGTCGTGACTGTGAGACGTTTTCCCTCTGAACCCTGTTCTGTCTTCAAGATACACTTACTGAACACCAAACTGTATCAACACCACAGAAAGTGAGAGTGGACTCCACAAGTATTAAGTATTAACTCAAGTTGGTGAGAAAGGTTAAAGAGAGTGAGGAGGAGCAACTCGATTGGCTGCACAGACTTAAGTATATGGGGAGTGTCAGGAAAAATGTGTTTACATTTATCTGCAGAAAATCACCAGATCATCAGAGGGTTCCTTCCTTGTTTTCTCAGACGTGTGCTTGACTTACTGCTTTCATCCACTGACATATTGACAGTGTTTGCTTCTGCTTCAAGCTAATACCTTTGCAGTATATTTTATAGTTTGTTTGTGACTTAGTTTGTCTAAGACCAGGATTTCATTTATAAGCTATCTTAGGTTAGAAAGTAAAACATTTTTCCCACTCAAAAATGTGCAAACTTGTTTCATTTTATCCATCACATTATAGTTTTATAGTTATGTAACAGTCCCTAAATTAGACCTAATGGGTTCCGTTTTTTTAATAACACTTGAAAAGAATTAAGTGCATGTACATTTACTCTACATATTTCTGTTAGCATTTCACATAAGCTCAGGAATGCTCCTTTTCAGACATGACTGAGCACTTGTTCATGATTTAACCAGTGCATTTAAAAATGAATGCTACTAGGGCCCCGTGTGAAGCACGATTGTTAAAGCTCCGGGCCCCCCTCAGGCTCTCTGCCTTACTGTTATCATTTTGGAGTAAACGACGAGGCCGGCAAGAGACATACTATTCCCTATATGGGCTTTGTTTGGGAGTTCACTTGCCTTGCTGTTTAGGTCCGCAGAAAAGAGCCCTGCTCCAGAGAAGGGGTCCATATATGGTCATCACAGCACGAGACTGAAGCCTCAAGCAGGAGACAGAGAGAGAGTAAGAGAGAGCAAGCAAGAGAGAGAGAGAGAGATGCAGAGTGAAAGACCGGAAAAAATGGATGTTGACAATTAAGCACTGACTTGACTGAGTATAAGTAAATGCCAGCGAGTATTAATGGTTTAGGGTTATTTGAGATAGAGCTGTTGACAAAACGCAGCGGTCTTTGTTGCTGAGTTAATTAAAATCAATTTCCCAGCCTCAGTCATTGGATCTACAGTAGGGAGGGGAATTGTTTGTGCTCTTCCCTTGTGGTGTGTGAGAGAGACAGGGAGAGAGTGCAGGGTCGAGAGGGGGGTGGAGGTCTGTGAGAATGGCTGCACTCTGGAACTCCCCGATAGATGAAGCATATTAACTCTTTGGGTTACGACCACAAGCAAGGAGGCAAATTTATAGCATGTCTCCCACTATGACTTACTCATTACTTGACACAGGGTTTTGCTATCTATGGGCACAATCTGTTGATTTTTTTCCCCCCGTCACTAAGAAAACATACCTCCAGTACCTGCAAGTGATTCTTGTCTCTTACTGACTGCTGCTACTGACTTGCCATTGCCTCTTTTCTCCCTTACTTGCATTCTTCCTGTCATCCATCTTTGTTTTATTTACTGCTCACTCTTTCCTAACATTCAGTTCATTTTTTGTCATCGACAGCTGGCCCTTCACCTTAAGCCAAGATGTCCACGAAGGCCCCTACCGAGGACGAGAAGTTCCTCTTTGTTGACAAGGACTTCCTCAACAGCCCGATGGCTCAGGCTGACTGGTCAGCCAAGAAGTTGGTATGGGTTCCATCAGAAAAGCATGGCTTTGAGGCAGCTAGTATCAAGGAGGAGCATGGCGACGAGGTGCTGGTGGAGCTGGCTGATAATGCCAAGAAGATAACAGTGAATAAAGATGACATCCAGAAGATGAACCCTCCCAAGTTCAGCAAGGTGGAGGACATGGCTGAGCTCACCTGTCTAAATGAGGCCTCTGTGTTGCACAATCTTCGCGAGAGGTACTTCTCTGGGCTCATTTATGTAAGTATTTACTAAAAACAAGCGCATGCTCACAAAATAGTTTATGCCTTATTCTTATGGCAACTTGTTGACTTTGTTATCCCTTTGTTATTTGGATTGGGATGTACAAACTCTGACCCTAAATAAAATACTAGAAAAACGACGACAAACTATGAATTTCCTCAGATTATTGTACTTTTTACTACTACTACTACTTCTGTCTCGTTCTCTGGCAGAAACAAGCATGCAAACTGTGCAAGATGTCCTTGTCTCACTTTTCCTGCATTCTCTGCTCTCAGACATACTCTGGCCTGTTCTGCGTGGTGGTGAATCCTTACAAAATGCTGCCCATCTACTCAGAGAAGATCATCGAAATGTACAAAGGAAAGAAACGACATGAACTACCCCCTCATATCTATTCCATCACTGACAACGCCTATAGAAACATGATGCAAGGTAAGATGCATACTACAAAACTCCACTTGTGATGTAGATACTTTCATACTGCAAAGACATGTTCCTACCCATGTTAGCTCTGTAATGGGGCTTTTTTATGTTATCTGTCCAAAGTATACACTAGAAAAAAGTCTTAGGCAACCCTTTCTTTATATTTTGCTTCCAAGGAGCCAGACTCTAGTATTTTTTAAAGTGGTTCTCCAGGTTTTCTAAAGATCTTTCATAGTTTTTCTCAGGACATTGGCTACTTTTTTTTGTTGTTGTTGTTTTGTTTATTAAGAGGAGTATTGGTTCCCTGGCATCCAGTGTAAAAGCACACCTGAATAGAAAGCCACACAATTGAATGCTATCAGTCACTGACTGGCCTCCCCAGGGCCCAAACTTCAACATTTTTAAAGCAGTGTGAGATAATCTTGGCAGACAACAGAACAAACGTCAGGCAACACCCAAAGAAGAGCTTTGAACGTCCTGCAAGAAACCTGGAGAGCTATTCTTGAAGCCTACTTAAAGACATTACAAGAAAGCTTGACTGTGGTAGCTCAGGCTGTGTTGAATGAAGAAGGAGGTCATACCAAATATATGCAAACTCTGTTTTTGCCTTATATACTGAATATAAATAAATAAATTACGAATTGTTTCAATAAATTGCTGTAGCTATTTTACTAGCAACATATAAACAAATGAGGTGTGGCTCAAGACTTTTGCACAGCACATGCTGAGATGGGCTACAACATTTATAAACTAAAATGATCAGATCAAAATGATAAATAATAACGAATTGAGACAAGAAAGCAACAAACGTAAGTAAATCTTCAGCAGGCCTCACACATAACTGAATAAAATCTGAAGGTGTTAGCTGCTGAAGCTCTTAAGTAAGCTGTGTCAAACTGAGCTGTTTGTTGGCAGCTTTAAGAGCTTGTTGTGGGCGAGTTGTGGTATCAGCTGTTAGAAGCATCACTTTTCTCTTGGTGACGACTGCTGACAGGCTTATCACACTGTCATGTTGACAAAGTGGTTGACAAAACCGCAAACTAATCCATGAAACTGATGGCTTAAAATGCAGAGCCATGTTTATAATGTAGTGAGAACAAAAAAATACACTCATTAAAATGTAAAATGGTATGAAAAACAACTCCAAAATAGTATTTTGGTCTCATAGAGGTGATGGTAGCAGTCTTGGTCATGCTTACAGTAAATGTCCCTGCAGTGATTCAGAGTGGCTGGTTTCCCATAGAATCAGTGTCTGTGTTTCCAGGGGGTCTTGCCCACTGGATTTTATGTTGATGTGACGATGTGTTCTCTCAGAGGACTTGACATCTGGATTGTGAGATGGTTGAGGGATGGGTGGAGGGCAGTAAAACATTTCCTGTTTCAGAAAACCCTCTTGCTTATTCAAAAAAAAAATTCTTAGGTCAGTGTAAATGCCAAAGATTTAACAAGTTTATTGGTCCTATTAAATGAGCCTGAGACTTTTGTCCTTTGGTTTGAGGAGTTTCCTTCTTAAACAGGATGTTTGGACAGGAGTTACTGTAATTTAGATAGTTATTGTTTGGAAACCATCAAAGAAAGTTGTGTTATAATTTTTTCCACTACTGTACAGGCCTCACACATACATCCACAGCTGTCAATTCTGATAGGGTCATTATTACAGTATTGAAGTACACACCTGAATGAACCATGAATTTCAATGCTAAAAAGCTTGAAGAGATCCAAACAAGTAATCAGGTACTCTAAAGCTCTGTATTTTGCTGTCATTATAATTCCTTTAGAGAGTTTGTGATTCACACTGTGATATATAAAGCAAAATAATTGTTCTAGGATGTAAGCCAACAACTTGAAACTATATTTCTTTACCCAGGGTACTTTTGTTTTAGAAAATGTCAGTAGCATCGAGACCACCAACCTCTGATACCCTCTCAGGCTGTTCCCGGCAGCTTTAGGTTTTCCCACATTCATCACTTAATCTATGCTGCATGAAATGTATGGACAGCCCGTGCATAAGTACAGAGCCCTGCAAGGGATATTGGAGAAAAAAAAATTAAGATGAACTTTTGCAAGATCTTGCAAAAGTTTTGCGAGACCTCACAAAATAGGCCACATCCTTCAGAGGCCACCAGCTCGAAGCGTACCAGGAGGTCGAGGCACGATGTGCCAGGAGTGCGTGCGTGTTCCCCCTGACTCTAGTGGGCCTCGACCTCCCGGTCAGCTTTGAGCTGGTGGGTAACAGACGTCTCCAAAAATGTCGGAGCACTTTTGCAAATATGTGATGTCTTGATAAACCAAGCAGATATTTGAATTTACACAGCTACATTCATGGCTGAAAATATCTTAAAAGTTTATTTTGTGACCCATAAAGACTAATATTAAAACTAAGTAGCTGCCTCCATTGTTGGATACTGAAATTGGCTAGGCCGCGCTATGAATTCTGGGATAGGTTGGGCCACGAAGGATACACCGACTCGGCCTTCAAATGCGACCTGCGAAGGATTTGCGGAGGAAGACTTTTTAAATATCTCCCCAATTATATCGAGACTGATGCAAACATATCGAGATAAGTTTGCATCATTGGGGTCAAAGCTGAGCTGTCTGTATTTGTGTCTGTGTGATGCACTCATGTAGTTTATGGATGAACCTTGTGCATCCAGTTTGCTGGCTCTACCAGATATAGTCACATCAGGCTTTAAAAAAAACTAACAGACAGCTATAAACCATAGTGGAAGTTCAAAATGCAAGTCCACAAACCAGGGATCAGGGCAGCAATGGGTATCTTTAATATATAGTGTAAGATTTTGGTGCAACGTAAATATCGCATTACGCATTACGATCAACGATGACTGATCAAAGAAAATAAAGAAGCCTAACAAATGTGACCGCACCCATATGCAGAACAAATTTGGAAATAGATATACTGAAACATCAGTTTGTCTTCAATTTGCTGAATTTGTTTGGCAATGACAATATAAATAACTTAATTGGTCTTTGATAAAGCGACTTAGTGCTTTCTAATGCTTTTCTGTTACTAATAAGGTGTACGCACTGAATGATTTAAAGTTACAACAAACCAGGATACAGGAAAATACCTCATAAGCTATAGTTTGTTAACACAGCATCAAGAGTAAACAAGAAGAAGGGAGGATTGGTGTTTATGTGGCGTTTGGATTATACATCTTCTCTTCATCTCTGTGAACAAACGCTGGAACATAGCAGATGCTGTTCAGTCTGTGTGTCTGTATGTGCAGAAGAAAAAATGTGTTTTGATTTGCTGCATTTATTTCAGACTAAACATTTTTTTCAGACTTATCATATATATGACAGTAGATATTTAAGCTTGGACCACCCATTTAGCTGTCACGTTTTAACAACCGGGACTTAAAGTGCTTGAGTAAAGAAATCAAGATAAGTCAGCAGCAAAAAATTTGAACAAAAAAAAAAAACACAAGGAGAAATATAAAGAAAAGCATAGAAAAGACAAGAAACAATTAATCAAAAATATATTCATTCTTTAAAAATAACAAAATGTCTCGTGCAAAAGTGAAAGAGACTGTCTTATATGGGTTTAAGTGAACTCATGATACGTTTTCCTCATCCTTATTTTCTATCACTGTTACTGTTACAATGGTGATGATTATGTTAAATGAAATTTCAAGTAATCCATGCGAGCCTAAAGTTCAGGCTTCGAACTATTCTCTGCACTGTTTCAGGCCGTTTGTCCTGCTCTTAGACCTGCATGATGTCAGCGAGACTGGATATCTTTAATATGATGATCTAAGACACACAGCGCAGGCTGTTACCACATAAAGTCCCACCTGCCTGATGTTTAAACTTTCTGTTTATAAGGCAGGGGCAGTCAGAGGACAGTTGGCTTAAATGGAAGGGATTGCAGCTAAACAGCTTGATTTGAGACAACAAGATCCAGTATTATTTTGAAATGTGAATCATGTGGTGCAAGAATAAGAATAGCTCATGGAGTGTGAAATCAGTATGATAGGTCCTGTTTAATTTTTAAAGCTGGGGAAAAAGTGTCAGTTTCCAAGGGGCAGCGAGTCAGAGGAAGGTTGTCTTAAAGGCAACTTTAATCAGGGTCATGGTTTAGATAAATAAGAGTGATTTTGAGCTGTAATGTAAAGCTACTGTAGTGGACTTTAAGAATAAAAAAAGGAACTGGAAATGTGCATAACTGGACCACATTAAAGCTTTATATCTCCTTTTGATTCATAGGGTCTGATTGCTTGAAGCATATTCTTTTTCATAATTTAAACCTTTACAATATCAATGTCTCAAGGGGTCTCTCTATACACCAAAATAATATAAGAAAAACTATGACTGCCAGGGAGTTGTTATTGTTGATGCTTTGGTAGGATTTCCCATGAAGTTGTGACTAATGAAGCAGGATGTTCTACACTGAGTGCTGTAGTATGAACAATTCACATGTAAACTGGAAGTGGTGCATAACTGAAGCAAATCCAGATAAGTCTCCTAAGCTCTGAAACATTCCTTCTTCAGTCTTGGCCAAGATCCCATTCCTCCAAAATTGTACTTTGGTCTTTGATGTCCGAGAGATAAAAATGTAAGATTCCCGTGGGGAGTTTTCTGTCCCCAGCAGCAGATGATTGACATGCTGTCCTTCTGTGCTCACAGTATATTTACTGGTGCAGAGACTCATATAATCAGATTTAATTATCATGACTTAATTAGGTTCACAGATTTTTTTAAGTCTCATTCACTAATGTGAGTGCACGTTGTTTTTGGATTTGTTACAAGAATTCACAAATCTGGCCACCTTACTCTCTCTCTCTCTCTCTGTGTTGCTGTCTTGCACTCTGCCTTAATTAGGAAGTGCAGAGAGGGAACAGGGTACATTTCGTCTGTATGTAAGGAATGAATCCAGTGGAACAGCAGCCAAACTGGAGTCCACATGGAGAAAAGGCATCCACCCCAGTTTACAGTTCAATGGAGGCTGGACACTGTAACTGTGTGTGCAGAATAGAATAGAATAGCCCTTTATTGTCATTGTACTTGTACGACGAAATTATGAGTGCTCCACCCTAATTGTGCAGGAGTGTGCTGCTGGTTTATCTTGTGTGTGTGCGTGCGTGTGTGTGTGTACTTGTATGTGTGTGTCTTGGGGACCACTTTAAATTTTCCACCTCTAAAGAGAAGACAGTTTGGCAAAGTGAAAACTCAATTTATGAAACACCTTCAAAGAGTTTTGTTGGGACTAAGGTTGATGTAATGATGCAACAGGGTTAGAGAGGAGTGGTTAGACTAATTTCTGTTGAACGAGACCACATTAAGCCCAGTTTAATCTCAAGTGCCAGACAAGTTAAGTTGTTGTAGTACCACCAACATTTTTCCTTTCTTTAGTAGAAAGAAGTTCATTAAACATTAGACAATTAAATATAGAGTATCTGTTAAAACCAATAGACAGTAAACATCATCATATCGTGTGAGTCAGCTTTTCCACCTTCAGTCAGTCTACTGTCACTAAAAAGAAATGTTTTGGATACGTCTCCATGGCGTAACTATCTTACTTCAGGCTACAGGCTATGGGGGCTATAAAATTGAAAACAATTAGTGCTTTGGTTTGTGACGTTATCCATTCTGTCAGTGCAATGTTTCCTGGTGCAATAAATGGGGAAAAATTTCCAAAAATGATGCCCTCCTCTCTTGCAATTTTAATTTTCTATGCAGTGGGTCAGATTGGACCATAGACTGGATATAAAAGAGAAGAAGCGCCTTAAACATTTCTTTCTATAAGGCAGCAAGGTAGTGACTCCTCTAGTTGAAAGAAGATGATGTCCAGTTGTCTATAAGAAAACTACTTACACTCTGACCTCAGTAAAAACTGTACTGATGAGTGCATGAACTCAGTTCAAGTCTTATGGAATACAGCAGTATCAGGAAGGACATTAAAGCAGGGTATGTTTAGGGGGGACCTACACTGACTGACAAGGTGCTACCATATAAGTGTGTACAGGCCCTCATGTCTGGTTTAAAAGAAATTGGAAATTGTGTGGCTCAAAGTTTCAGAGATGAAATTTCACAAATCAGTGGGTGACATCATGGTCACTGTGTCCATGTTTTATATAGTCTATGGAACCGACTCTTTGGGAGATGTTTGACACCACAGAGATGGAGTGAAGTGTCAGTAAATAACCTGACAAAGTTAGACATGTCATCAGATTTGTGTCCTGGACAAGTGGATGATAATCAAAATGAAAATGACACTCTTCAGTGTCAGAATGAGGAATTGTCTCATGTCCTTCACCCTACCCTGGGTCATTTTTGTTGCACAGTTGCACAGAGGTTTATGAGGCTGCCTAGCATGCCATTTGTTCTGTTCTGATCACAAATGCCCAGAAAAGTTATCTCTCTTTCAGCAATGTGCACCATACTCCCCCAGGGGTGGTTTGTACTGAAGTATACAGTTACAGTTTAGCCTTACATGGTCTTCGTGTAATCTCCCTGGAGTATTTTTGGAGACAGTGTAATGACGCATTGTTTTGCGCATTCAGAGTTCATTTTCATGTGTAAAAATCAAAGTATTTTTAAGAGTTACATGTTTTCTTTGGCACAAGGGAGTAAATCACAAAGCCTAGCTGGTGTTTTAAGTTTGACAGTAGATTGATCTTTATTGCTGGAGAATTACATGTGGTTTCACAGTAGTGCATATAACTACTTTGCATGGTGAACATAAGTGGTAGAAAGAAAAGAAAGAAAATAAAAGTCCCTCATGTCTATCATACACAATAGAAATTACAAATTTATTCTACAAATTTATTTGGTTGTATCATGAATTTTATGTTTAAAAGTATCCAACATAAGTTGTAATAAAAATTATCTAACACTGACTCTCTCTTGATTCTACAGATCGTGAAGACCAGTCCATTCTCTGCACGTAAGTGAAAATCTCTCTCCTCCATGCTCACCTGTTCCATCTTTGCATGTTTGTTTTTTCACATCTTAAACATCACATACAAGCAGGAGTGTATGCCACATCTGTATGTGTGCAAGAACAGTTACATAATGCTTGTGTAAACATAGATCTAAACAGACAAAATACCTTTTTGGTCTCTCAGCACCGTTTCAACCATCAGTGCCAAAAAGAAATGATTTTGTTTGTCGGATTGTGTTACCGTGGAGTCATCTTGTATTCAAAGACAGCCAAACTGGATGTGCTTTAATGCTTTTACGGTGCTCCCAGAGGCCTGTGGCCTCTCTCTCCTCTCAGACCCTTACTCAGGAAGTATGCCCTGGACCCTGATGGGAGAACCAGATTAGCTCTGCAAATGTTTTGGCTCTATTTTGTTTGTTTATTTGTTCTAAACTAATTATTGAGAACTTTGACTGGGCAATTGGACATCCAGGGACAAACGGCCTCATTTTGTCTCTTAATGATAGCTTGATATTTGGACTGGCCTGAACTGAACTGTACTTTTAATTTATAGAAAACAAAATGAGTTAATTAGTTTTTCTTTGTGTGCTGGAGTGACTTCACATTTTGTCATGTACCATTTTAAATTAGTTGCACAATATAATCTTGCTGCTTATACATGTATATCCCAGTCATAAATGTAATTTAAACACAATCACAAGAATAACCTTCTACACAAGAAGGTTAATTTACATGAGGCCATATTTAAAATTGTTTAAAGTTTTTTACGCAGAGCCGAAACACCATCAGCTTGGAACATCAAGTCCTTGCACTTTTTAAGATTTCTGAGCCCCATCAGGCCTTTGGACCCATAAAAGGCAAAAATGTTTCAGCAATGATACATGGAATTTCATTTATGACATTCTTCCTTGTGGGTGGATGCACTTGTGTTTAATTGCTTTTTATGCTTTGTGGTATTGTTTTTACAACAATCTATTATGGGCCGCTTGCATCTTAATGATTTTTAGTGAAAGCACTTTTTAATGTTGTGACTGGAGACTTGTGTGTGTGATTTTAAGCTGTTAATTATAGTTGGGAAATTACACAGAATGACATTTCTGTCACAAATTTCATATACTTCCTCAGTGGATGCACATGCACCGTTTTACCATGTCTGAAATCTGGTGAAGGCAAAAGAGGATTCAAAAGCATGACTGAAAGTGAAGGTTAGAGTAATCAAACAAAAATAGACTAAGGGTAGACTAAATAAGTGGATCCGGATGACCAAAAAAAGGGAACTAAACTTGAGGAATAGGCTTGAACATTAGAGAAACGTCGGATGGCAGACAAGAAGATCCAAACTAAATACTCCAAAGAGGAATAGATAACAGGACGCAGGTGAAGCAAATCAAGATACACACAGTAATTACACTGTTATTAATACAATACCAAAACAGTTTCAAACCTATTATAACAAAATTAAAACGTGGGTTATTTGTGGGTTTGATTATATCTTAAAAAGATTCCTGCTATATTTTCTGGTTGCTGAGTCCTGATGAATGTATTATTTATTGTATTTCCCTGATTGCTCCATGTAATAGTAAAAATGTGCCATGGGAAATAGTTGGGATGCTAAGAAATTTTTGGCATTTCAGCTTCACAAAGTCACCAGTTTCTTTTGTCTGCTGTTCAGTATATTTTCATAAAAAAACAGACTGATGGGACAAGAATATTCACTATACTTCTGACTAGCTTAGGGCTCAAAGTTATTAATTTTTTAATGAGGAACGCCAAATATTTAGCCTTCCTGTCTGTTCTTGTAATTTTGATTTGTAAATCTAATAAAAAAAAGGGTGTGCAATTCATTTTATCAAGGGGCCTCAAGTTCTCAAGAAACTGGAACTGCTGTGGAAGATCACATTAATATGCTGAACTCTGCTCAGTATTAATTTTATCACTTTTGTCCACAGTCCCAGTTTCTCATGGGGCCCCCCTGGGAAAAATGATTGCCCACCTCTTCTTTAAAAGACGATACTACTTCCCTGATATTCAGTGACACATGCACAGTTGTTAAATGTAGAAAAAAAAAGATTTTAATTTGACTTCATGATTTTATGAAATTAAATCCCCAAATATTAGCAATGCATCTAACCATTCTGTAATCGCTCATACCCTTTCAAATAATCTTATAACCACAAGTGAAACCTGTGCTGCTTACTGTGGATAAGCCGGATGAGACAGCTTGATAAACTATCTGGAAAAAAAATCCCAACAGAATTTGCTCTGCACTAACAGCTGCCTGCAATAGGAGCCTGGATGTCATATATCCTTAGCAGACCTGAGCAGGACTGAGTAATTACGCTCCTCTTTATGCTGCCAGGCCCTAACACAGAGAGCATCCGATGCCTTTTATGGACCCATGACCGAGCATGTCTGTGTGTTCTGGCTAGTGGCTGATGGCTCTGGGATCATTCAACTTTGTTTGAAGTAGCCAAGTTCATTTTCTGGGAATAAATTGCATTGTCTCGCTTATGTTTAAGTAATTAGATGCCTTTCAAGCATACAGTAGCACATGTTTTAGATTTTTGTCTAGTCTAAGAGTCGTTGTCATATAACTTTCATCAAGTTATCAGGTATATAAACTAATATACGAAGTATATTAATATGAAGTATCGGGTCACATTCTAAGAGCTAGCTCAGCTCTAGTGGAATGGTTGCATGAAATACTCCCTCCTGTCTCTTCGGGTGCATCTTAAAACCGATTCTTATATAGTGCCTTTCTAGTCTCCCAGAGTACTCAAAGCGCTTTGTACAACATGCCGCATTCACCCATTCACACAAGCACTATCTTCTATGTTTTTAAGTGCTTTCTAACTAGCATTCACACACATTCATACTCCAATGGATTCATCGGAGAGCAACTTAGGGCTAATATCTTGCCCAAAGATATTTGACATGCAGACTAGGGGGAGCCAGAGATCGAACCCCCAACCTTCCGATCAGTAGATGACCTTGTTAGACTTCACTAGAGTAACTCTGAATGAGTTACATTTGGAAATCTTATAATTGGTCTCAGACAACTTTCTTCCCTTAATGAACAACAGGTGAGTAGCATCAGTATGCACAAATAAGAAAAAGGGTAATAAATCCCTTTTAAAATAAACTTTTCCCTGAAACTGTGTAGATTATCACAGGACCAGTGTGTAGTATACAGTCTGAACAATAACATTATGCTTTGTGTCAGGCACAGTTATCTCTGCAGCACATGATTTCCATTCAATTAAACTGGGTTACTGAAGTGTGAACAGAAACCTGTCAGTACTGCTTATCTTCATTGTCCTCTCTCCTTCTCTCCTTCTCTATTTCTTTTTCAATCCCACTGTAACTTTTTCCTCCCTAGTGGAGAGTCTGGTGCTGGGAAGACAGAAAACACCAAGAAAGTCATCCAGTATTTGGCTGTTGTGGCCTCCTCGCACAAAGGCAAGAAAGACAGCAGTGCTGTAAGTATCTGTGTAAAGAAACCATGATAGTTAGGATCTGTCAGCCAGTTCCCTCACTCTTAATGACATAGGAAACTACCCAGTTTAATCCTGTATATTACCATTTCCTCCAAATAGCAACATGCAGGATCACAGATGGCTTACGTGAGTAAAGGGGAATGCCCGGAGTGTGTTTCTCTGTGTGGTTTTCATGTGTGTGT
Organism: Pelmatolapia mariae; assembly: GCF_036321145.2. Classification (NCBI taxonomy): domain Eukaryota; kingdom Metazoa; phylum Chordata; class Actinopteri; order Cichliformes; family Cichlidae; genus Pelmatolapia; species Pelmatolapia mariae. Next base: position 36,552,902 of record NC_086232.1, read on the forward strand.
TCCTTCCTTAGGTTAGAAAAGTGCATGAAGATAGATAGTGTCACTGAGTTGCCCCCGAAATACCTGTTTTTCTACTGATTCTTACACCAAAAGTACAGATGCCAAATGTTACTTTCCTTCTGTTAGATGGTGTTTACCCTAATATTCATCATCAAACAAAGCTTATTTAAGGCTGCATGATCATCAGATTACTGAATCTCAGTCACGTTTCAAACCTTGTGTTATTCAGATATCCAGTTTTGCCTTCTCCTCAAGCGGTTCATTACGTTCAGTTTTTTGACCTCCATCTTCTTTGGACACCCTTTCACTGCCAGTGGAGATTATATGCAAGCCTCCCCGACAGTGAAAGGGTCTCTCACAGATCACAGTGTGAGCATGCCCTGTTTTTACCTATCAAACACCAGCCGCCCCCTTCCTCCCCTCCTTCCCTCCCTCATCCGACTGCCAGTGGGCCTGACGTGGGCCGTGAGGCTGTCCTGTAACTTTTACTTTGTGGAGTTTTTAAAACTCAGTTTGGGAAACTCTGTTGACTTTTAAACATTGTGACTTCACTAAAATCAGCAACAAACTTGAAGCTTTAACAAAAAATACATAAATTATTTTAATGGTACTTCAGCTCAAACCTCACAAGTTGATGTTGCTGTTCTGGTGCTGGGGTAATAATTGGAAAAAGTCAGTAAAAGCAACGCTTCCCTTTGGCTCTGACCCTGCTCACTCAGAAGGTCTCTGCTCCCAGAGGAATAATTATCTCTGTACACTGTCCTCTATAGGACCTTGAGGCTCCCATGGACTGCCTGTACAGAAATAGCACTGGATTAAACTTTTTTTCTGCTTTCTCTTACTTCCTCTCATTCTCAAGCACTGTTTTAGCTGTTTCTCCTAATCTGTACTCTTAGATATTTGTATTTAAACAATGTCTCAAGGATCAGTCTTTCCCACCAGCTGTAACTTTCTCTTTCATGCTGTCTTGCTTTGCGCCTTTTTTCCTTTTCTATTTTCTCATTTTTCCTTCAGAGACTTAAATAAACAGGACCTTCTTCTCTGCTTTGCCACCTCTGAACTGCATCTCATCAGCGGGTCTGTATCCTCCTGTTTTTTTCTTACATATAAAATAAATACTTGGCTTTTAATTAAGGACACAACTTTTCCCAAATTAAAGCATTTTTCTAAGAGGCAAATTCCAAAATTATTTTAGTTCTCTTTTTTAAATTTTCCCATGTTCCTTTGACATGTCTATATGTCTGTTTGGTTAGCTAAAGCAAGCTTAAAAGATCAGTCAAAATATCACTAGTTTTGCCAAATTTCACATAAAAATACAGTATGAAATGAAATAATGTGAAAATCGGGGAATATTACTTTAATTCACATTCAGTGGAGTCAGTATTAGCTACATCTTTTACTTATTATCATTATTTCTATTTTTAATTACAGCTGTGTTTGACAGTGAGTTGCAAAAGCAGTCCTCTAATATATGGAAAAAAATATATATCAGCATTAGTAACATCTGTAAACCACATATTTTGAAACTGAGCTTAACGAATTCACACAAGTTGGCAAACAGCTATCGTTTGTCTTTATTACCATTTTTATCTTGCGTTACAAGTCGTGCTCCTTTCTCTTCTTCCTAGCTTTAGCTCACTTACAGTGTTGCTAAGGGAGGTGTTTTTAAGCAAGAGAGGTTAGGTAGAGGTCTACAGCGCCCGACCTGGATACAGACTAGGACAGACCACTTTGATCAGGTGGATTAACTCAATGCAGAGTGACGGGGTGTCTGCCTCATTTACTGACTATCACCCAGCTCCACCCGCATCTACAGTCTCTGCAGTCACGCTGGAAGCAAATCGCATCTCCAGTAGGATGTTTGTGAATCAGAATCATTTTGATTTGCCAACACACTGAATAAAAAAACTTTGTTGGAATATTTTCACAGCTTTTCAGCTGGTATTTGGAAGCCTGTGACCCAACATAGCCCACCTCATCCATCTTAGCCTCTCTTCTTCGTCATCAACAACAGCTTCTCTGAATTTTAACAGTTTCTCAGAACTGATGGAGGAGTGTTTTGGTGTGTGTCTGTGTTATGTAATCCATCCAGTATTCATCAGAAAATCAAAGAAGACTACAGTGAAATTATTATATTAACCTTTTGTAACTTGATATAAATGTACTTGTCCAAATATTCATTGTTTAGTGAGGAACCGTGCCCTTCGTCTCGTTTTCTGCCTTTTTTCCCTTGTCACTGATGATATTCTGGTAAACCTACGCTAACCTATCAATACTGACCCTATACCACTTCATTCCCACCAAACTCCAACTCCACTGCTTCACAAGCAGCAAATCAGTCCTTCTTAGTCACATTTTTCTGTGTCGCTGTCATCACTAGGGGGAGCTGGAGAAGCAACTCCTGCAGGCCAATCCTATCCTGGAGGCCTTTGGAAATGCTAAGACCATCAAAAATGACAACTCCTCAAGATTTGTGAGTTTTGTGAAGTTACAGAATGCATTGTTTAGTTGTTTTCTAAGTTATATTTTTTGCATGTATCGTGATCTCACTGCTCGTTTATCGCTCTCACAGGGAAAATTCATCCGCATCAACTTTGACGTGACCGGCTACATTGTGGGAGCCAACATTGAGACTTGTATCCTTTTTACTTTTTAATCTTAGACATATTATTTTTACAGTAAGAAGACTTTTTGTGTTGCCTTTCATCTGCACCAAAAGTTAAATGCTGTGTGCTGCTTTTTGATTTCAAATAAGTTATTGCAAAGTTTATCTGCTGACAGCTTTTGAATAACAGTTTATTTCGGGCCATTATAAATCATCTTTTTCCTATAAAAGGCGTTTTTTAGGTATATAATTCAAACTTGCATCATCTACGAGATTTTTAAAACAACGACTGCTAGCTTTGTTGCTAATTATCCATCCATCCATCGTTGATAATCACTGTTACTTATTTGTTTTTATGCCTCTTTATGCCAGCAGTGACAGTGTGTGTGTGTGTAAGAATGTGAAATCTGTTGAACATGCTGATAAATGTATTCATATTTGGCACAAATGTTCACTTGGATGAACTGTTTAGATTGTTTAAAGTCACAATAACCTCAGAAAAGAAATTTTTGGCTTTAAATCAAGAATTCATACACTGATTACTGCAAAATTTAACACTAATATCTGATGACAGTTTATTTTTAAACATAATGTCATACTCTTCTGGACATTTTTCTGTGCTATAACTTAGGAATAGAATCAGGGCTTGTGAAAATATTTCACATTTGGCTAGATACTGAATAGGTGGCACTCATGCTATGATATTTTGGAGAGAGATAGATTATTAGATCATTAGAAACTGAAACTTGACTGGCTTGTAGAAAAACCACAAGGCATTAATTATATTCTTCCTATTTAGTTAAAACAAGAATTATTATTTAAGGCTGAACAGAGGTTTGTAAACTAAATTTACCCTACCCACAAATGAGATTTTTATTCGTTAACAGCTGCTCTCAGATCTGCTGGAGAAGTCTCGCTGTATCAGACAGGCAAAGACAGAAAGAGCTTTTCACATCTTCTACTACATGATTGCTGGTGCCAAGGACAAACTGCGTGGTAAGATGATTATAAACCCAAAATATGTGTGTGATTTCTTTGATGCTGCTGCTCAGCAGTTAGCAGGGCTTCTTTGACAGTGTGTTGTACATATCACCGTCATGTGGAAGTCTCATCTGGAACTGGAGGAAGGGAAAAAGGAAGTCACTTCTGGTCTTCATTGACTGTCATGCATGTCACAATTTATCCAGCTGGATTATGAAAATGTTTTTTTAAGGTCATGGAGGAAAAGAATTTTCTCAAACTCTCAAAGAAGATTTTCTTCCAACTGATGTTTAACCACAATAATCAAAATAAAGCTGAGTAAAGCGTTCCTGTATGTTATTTATGGCCACTCGTGTTATTTTCTCACAAGAGCAAAATCTTCATAAAAAGTTAAGCCTCACTGATTCACAGATTACTGACCACAGAACGATGATGATGATAAGTCGCTGTTTTTCTTTATTTTCAGATGAGCTACTTCTGGAGCCCTTCAGCAATTACCGCTTCCTCAGCGCAGGCCACGTCCAGATCACTGGCCAGCAAGATGATGAGATGTATGAGGAAACCATGGAGGCCATGAATATCATGGGCATCACAGAAGAGGACAGAATTGGTATCAGCGTAGTAATAAGCATAGCATTAGCATTGCTCTAATACTGTTGGGTCTTTACCTTCTGAATCTGGACTGTTGTTGTGAATTTGCATTGAAGAGGCAACATTAATTTACATTTAAATCAGAAAACAAACTGATTTTTGGGGAAATGTTCCAGCTAACAAGAAGAACATTATTATTAGTGTTTCCCCGTGAAGTCAACCACTTGATTTCCTTGTTCCAGATATCCTGAAGGTGTGCTCCACAGTGATGCAGCTGGGAAACATTGAATTCAAGAAAGAGAGGAACCAAGAGCAGGCAACCATGCCAGACAACACTGGTTAGACACAACTTCTTCCTGCCATTAGAAATCCCAGTAGGGGTTATTGACTTTTACAAAGCCAGCTGTAACTTTAAAAATGTATTATCTATAGCAGCAAGAACACCTGGGTGAAATAATATTGTGTCCAATATGACAAAATTTCTCTTTGTAGCTGCGCAGAAGGTTTGTCACCTGCAGGGCATCAATGTGACAGACTTTACACGAGCCATCCTCACCCCTCGCATCAAAGTGGGCAGGGAGGTGGTGCAGAAGGCACAGACCAAAGAGCAGGTACTGCAAGGAGGAAACTGTTTAAAAACATAGGAATAACTGTATGTTAATCACACCTCCAACTCAGTTCAAGTCTGGTCTGTGTTGTTCTGTGTGTCTGTGTCTGTTAGGCTGACTTTGCTATAGAAGCGTTGGCCAAAGCTATCTTTGAGCGACTGTTCCGCTGGATCCTGGGCCGAGTTAACAAAGCCCTGGATAAGACTAAACGCCAAGGAGCCTCCTTCCTGGGAATCCTTGACATTGCCGGTTTTGAGATCTTTGAGGTATAGATCATCACAGAGCACTTGGAAAGATAGTGGATGTGATATGCATGTCTTCATCTCTGTGTTCTGGCTATTGCAGGATAACTCCTTTGAGCAGCTGTGCATCAACTACACCAATGAGAAGCTACAGCAGCTTTTCAACCACACCATGTTCATCCTGGAGCAGGAGGAGTACCAGAGAGAAGGCATCGAGTGGAACTTCATTGACTTTGGCCTTGACCTCCAGCCCTGCATCGAGCTCATTGAGAGGCCAGTAAGTGTTAATAATAAATAACAGCATCAGTTAAATCCTACACAGCCTCTTAATCACATAAATATTCTCTGCAGAACAACCCTCCAGGCATCCTGGCCCTGCTGGATGAAGAGTGCTGGTTCCCCAAAGCCACAGATATCTCCTTTGTGGAGAAACTTTTAAACACACAGGGCAACCACCTGAAATTTGCCAAACCTAAACAGCTTAAAGACAAAACAGAGTTCTCCATTCTTCATTATGCTGGGAAGGTGAGAATGATGGCAGTTAGGAAAAGGGAAAAATGTTCTGTCCTCATACTGTTTATCTTCATTTGAAGACATTAATCATCTTGCATTCTCATGAAAGCTCACATAACTTTGTTGTCTTGCTGTTTTAGGTAGACTATAACGCCACAGCCTGGCTGACAAAGAACATGGACCCTCTAAATGACAACGTTACATCACTGCTCTCCAATTCTTCTAACCAGTTTGTCCAAGACCTCTGGAAAGATGGTGAGATGCATATGATTTTATTACATGTCTCATAAGTTTATTGCAAGCCACTCTGAGACAAGGACAAACTCTCCTCAGTGATAAGGCATAAAAACAGCACAAGCTTCTGCTGCCACAACTAAACTAGATTTTCTTCTTTACTGAAATCCTAGAAATGTTTTTCTGCACATTTTGCCTTTGTCTTTGGAGAAACTTCTAGGTTAGGGCTTCCTATCTTGCCCTGAGAGACACTCAGAAAAGAGACTATTTATCTAGGAAGTTCACTTCCCGGTTAAATAAAAGGGAAAAAAGGAACCTTAGTGATTGTTGAACTATTTTGGAGCCACAACTAAAGATATCACCTTGATTCTTTCATATTGATCATTTTTAGATGGGACAACTCAGATTTATTTTACCTGAAAAACATTAAAGCAGCAGCGGTCACCCTCCTGCAAATCTGACGTGTACACAATGAAACAAATTACCTGAAAGCAACACATGCATTTTACCAGCTTTCATCCATATGTTTGTCCCACAAAAGATATGCAATTAGATTCTTAAAACTGAAATAGGCATTAAGGCAAAGACAAACTGATTTTACACACTGTTTTGTGTTTTTCAGCGGACAGAGTCGTTGGCCTTGACACATTAGCTAAGATGTCGGACACCTCCGGCCCGAGCGCTTCAAAGACCAAGAAGGGAATGTTCCGCACAGTGGGGCAGCTCTACAAGGAGTCTTTGGCAAAACTCATGACCACCCTGCACAACACCCAGCCCAACTTCGTCAGATGTATCATCCCGAACCACGAGAAGAGGGTAAAGACAATTAGCAGCAAAACTACTAGACTAGCAAAACTATAGAGGTGGTTGCTTGTTAATGATCAATTAATCAAGTGTGTGTGATTATCAGTACTTGGCTGCTATCTACCCTCTTCATTTCCTATACCTTAAAAGTGTACTTAGTATTTCACGGATGGCGTAAAAACCTATAAAAACTTTTTTTTTCACATGACTATAGATGCATATTGAGAGGACAGCTTTTTTATCATCATATAAATTAGCAATTGATCTAGCTCCATATGTAGCTGTATTTCTAAAGTCATGAAAAAAATAACACACATAACATGGACAAAATGAATTTACTACTAACCAGTCAGCATAAGCGAGGTATACTGTATGTATTTATTTTTTGAAAACTTTATGTAATAAAACTGCAATCCTGCTCTACTCAGGCAGGGAAGCTGGATGCTCACCTGGTCTTGGAGCAGCTCAGGTGTAACGGTGTGCTGGAAGGAATCAGGATCTGTCGACAAGGCTTCCCCAACCGAATCGTTTTCCAGGAGTTCCGCCAGCGGTCGGTCTAGCTACTACTATACTATTTCAGTCAAAATTTCTCACCATATTAAGTGTAACATCTCTCTGGCTTCTTGCAGTTATGAGATCTTGGCTGCTAACGCTATTCCCAAAGGTTTCATGGACGGAAAACAAGCCTGCTGCCTCATGGTTAGTTCACAACTTCAAAGTTGTCATCCATGTTCATTAACATTGACACACACCAAGGTAGAATTATCCTGTGTGACAACTTAATATATCACATCATTTACTGATCTCCTGTCTATGTAGATCAAGCATCTGGACTTGGACCCCAACCTGTACAGAATCGGACAGAGTAAAATTTTCTTCCGCACGGGAGTGCTTGCTCAACTAGAGGAGGAGAGAGATTTGAAGATCACTGTGATCATCATTGCTTTCCAGGCCCAAGCTAGAGGCTTCCTGGCCAGAAAGTATGAAAATTGAAGCCCCCCCCTTTAAAGCAGTTTATTTGTTGCTGTTATCACCGTAAATAAAACTTTGCATGTTGCACTATATATTTTTTTTGAAGGGCATTCGCCAAGAGACAGCAGCAGCTGACAGCTATGAAAGTGATCCAGAGGAACTGTGCTGCCTACCTCAAACTAAGGAACTGGCAGTGGTGGAGGCTTTTCACAAAGGTCAGCTAATCAGTCTCTAGAAGCATATAAATGCAACAATACCATAGTACATCTGTGTGTTTTTGAGAAAGAAACTTTCCAGATACTACAAAATTATTTTGAAATGACAAATTCTGCCTTTTCCTTCTGAACAACAGGTTAAGCCTCTGTTGCAAGTGACCCGACAGGAAGAGGAGATGAGTCTCAAGGAAGAAGAGCTACAGAAAGCCAAAGAAGTTGCCACAAAGGTTGAGTCAGAGCTAAAAGAAATCACCTTGAAACATACACAGGTAAGGGATTAAATGCGCATCAATGACACAAACCTTGTTTTGCTTTCTTTTAATGAATCCATTCAGCGTTGATGTTTCCAGTTATGGAGAGTCTGCTGATTCTGCCTGTCTGTCAGATTGTGGAGGAGAGAAACGCACTGCAGGAGCAGCTTCAGGCAGAGACAGAGTTGTATGCTGAGGCTGAGGAGATGAGGGTCCGTCTGGCGGCGAAGAAGCAGGAGTTGGAGGAAATCCTCCATGAGATGGAGGCGAGGCTCGATGAAGAGGAGGAGCGTTCTCAGGGGCTGTTAGTGGAAAAGAAGAAGATGCAGCAGCAGATGCAGGTCAGCATGTCTGTTTCACACTGTTGTTCAGTTGGAGTTGTTATTGCTCAGGTAGCTGTGCTTTCACAGTGTGATAAAGCTGCTGGAGAAACTGAGGGTTCAGTCTTTTCATGCAGGAATTGGAGGAACATTTGGAAGAGGAGGAAGACGCTCGTCAAAAACTGCAGCTCGAGAAGGTTACCTGCGAGGGAAAGATCAAAAAGCTGGAGGATGATATTCTCGTGATGGAGGACCAGAACAACAAGCTGCTGAAGGTAAGTACTGGAAATCAGCATTTTTCTAAGACATTTTAATATAAGTCACTTGGGAAACTAAATACATCACCGGCTTTGTGATGTTTTGTAGGAGCGAAAGTTGCTAGAGGAGAGAGTTGCAGACTTCAGTGCTAACCTGGCAGAGGAAGAAGAAAAATCTAAGAATCTCACTAAGCTCAAAAATAAACACGAATCCATGATCTCTGAATTAGAAGGTAGTCATCTTGTATGCATTTTGAACTGTACTCATAGCACATTTCTCATATACATCATTGAGCGGTATCTCTCTCGCACTAGTCCGCTTGAAGAAAGAGGAGAAGACCCGTCAGGAGCTGGATAAAGCTAAGCGCAAACTGGAGGCGGAGTCAAATGACCTACAGGAACAGATCGCTGACCTGCAGGCCCAGATCGCTGACCTCAAAGCTCAGCTTGCAAAGAAGGAGGAGGAGTTACAGAACGCCTTAGCCAGGTAGTGTCAGACTGGTAATTTTGACATATTCAGATTCATAAGAGTAACTCTGTGTACAGTGTGTATTTATTTCTGCAAAAAAACACTAAGTTCTATCAGTTTTAATAGTTTAATGTACTCTTGATTCTCACAGGTTGGAAGATGAGACTGCCCAGAAAAACAACGCTCTGAAGAAGATCAGAGAGCTGGAAGGACACATCTCCGACCTGCAGGAGGACCTAGACTCTGAGCGGGCTGCCAGGAACAAGGCCGAGAAGATCAAACGGGACCTTGGGGAGGAGCTGGAGGCCCTCAAGTCTGAGCTAGAGGACACTCTGGACACCACTGCCACACAGCAGGAACTAAGGTTAGTCATGCAAATACACAAATATGTATTCAGAGGAATTTATAAAGTGTATATACATTTACCTTTTAGATGATGAAGCTATCTTAGAGAAGAAAAAGATGACTAACAAAACATAACCAAAAAACAAAATGTGCATACTTAAAAAAATCCCTGCATTATCTATGTATCTGTCTACAGAGCCAAACGTGAGCAGGAAGTGACCCAGCTGAAGAGAGCCATTGAGGATGAGAACCGGACCCACGAGGCTCAAATACATGAGATGAGACAGAAACACACACAGGCTGTTGAGGAGCTCAGTGAGCAGCTGGAGCAGGCAAAACGAGTAAGGCCACTATTTTATGAATCATTCTTAATACCCAGCTGTCATTTAGCTTTTTATTTCTTTAATTGCATATTGAGGATTCTCTTTATTTTCCTCTGCTCAGGTAAAGTCAAACCTGGAGAAAGCAAAACAAGCTCTGGAGAAGGAAACATCAGAGCTAACTATGGAGGTGCGCTCACTGACCCAGGCCAAGCAAGATGGGGAGCACAAGAGGAAGAAGCTAGAAGGTCAGGTGACGGATCTTCAGTCCCGCTTCAACGACAGCGAGAAGCAGAAGGCTGAGCTGACAGAGCGCTGCTCCAAGATCACTGTAAATCACTTTCACTAATTATTTAACTACTCCACATGGAAAAAAAATGTGAATCATTAAAAAAAGAATGCCAAAAAATTACGTTTAAAAAAGTAACAAACGCATAATTTTTATTCCTGTACAGATTGAACTGGAGAGTGTGACAAACCTACTGAACGAAGCAGAGGGAAAGAACATCAAACTGAGCAAAGACGTGGCCAGCCTTACCTCCCAACTCCAAGACTCTCAGGTAACCGAACTTTTACTCTTAACATGTTAATAACAGCACACAAACATTTAGTCTTTGCTGTGACGATAAAATATATTAAATTTTAGAACAAAAGCACTGACTACTGAACTCTTGTGTCTAACAGGAGCTGCTGGCTGAGGAGACACGCCAGAAACTGCAGTTCTCCACAAAGCTGCGACAGGCAGAAGACGACAAGAACAGCCTACAGGAGCAGCTTGAAGAGGAGGTGGAGGCAAAGAGGAACGTGGAGAGACACGTGTCCACTCTCAACATCCAGGTCAGAGGCCGAACTCTGTTGATTAAGACTTTAAGAGAAAATGGCGGGAGCAAAATAAAGATAATATGATGGGAAAAAACTGGAGCAATATTGGAGTGAAGGTTTACTGTAAGCTGAAGCTCATAACAAGCACACTCTTGTACCATGTAGAAGATTCCTCTCTGTTACATAACAGTTTTGCTTTGTGTACAGCTATCAGATGCAAAGAAGAAGATGGATGAAATGTCAGGTAACATTGAGCTGCTGGAGGAAGGAAAGAAGCGTCTGCAGAGAGATTTGGAGGCAGCGAACACTCAGTATGAGGAGAAGGCCTCAGCATACGACAAGCTGGAGAAGACCAAAAATCGTCTGCAACAGGAGCTGGAGGACACGCTGATGGATCTGGACAACCAGAGGCAGAACGTTTCAAACCTGGAGAAGAAACAGAAGAAGTTTGACCAGGTCTGCTAAACCAGAAAACAAGCTTTTAAATATCATTCATGGGATTGAGCCTGTTTTTAGAATTTCACAGTTAATTAAAGTCAAGGTTGTGACTTTATTATATAAGATTATATGCACAGTAAAACAGATTTGTTAAATTCATAGTTATTTGTTTCTTTGATCTCCAGATGCTGGCCGAAGAGAAGAGTGTCTCCAGTAAATATGCAGACGAGCGAGACCGTGCTGAAGCTGAGGCCAGAGAGAAGGAGACCAAAGCTCTGTCCCTGGCAAGGGCTCTAGAAGAGGCTCAGGATGCCAGAGAGGAGCTGGAGAGAGCCAACAAGGCCCTAAAAGCAGAGATGGAGGACCTGATCAGCTCCAAGGATGATGTGGGAAAAAATGTTAGTGTTGGAACATCTTTCACTCACTTGGCACTGGTCAATAGATCTGTAGGCTGAAAGTCTGTAGTTACAGGTATATGTTTACAGTGTCTAGAGCTTTCCAGTTAATTTAAAATGTATTGATGGAAGGTCCACGAGCTGGAGAAGTCCAAACGAGGCCTGGAAGCCCAGGTGGAGGAGATGAAGACGCAGCTGGAGGAGCTAGAGGACGAACTGCAGGCGGCTGAGGATGCCAAGTTGCGTCTGGAGGTCAACATGCAGGCTCTGAAGGCCCAGTTTGAGAGAGACCTCCAGGGAAGAGATGAGATGGGAGAGGAGAAGAAGAGGCAGCTGGTCAAGCAGGTAAATAAAAGCCTTCATTCTTATACCAGAAGAATGTGAATGATTTATTATCAAAGAATGCCATTTGAGCATCAGTAATCATTGCAATGATGCACACTGGCTGCAGGTCCGTGAGTTGGAGACGGAGTTGGAGGATGAACGTAAGCAGAGGGCCACAGCAGCAGCAGCCAAGAAGAAGCTGGAGATAGACATGAAAGATCTGGAGGGACAGATCGAGACAGCCAATAAGGGACGTGATGAGGCTATCAAGCAGCTCCGCAAGCTCCAGGTGAGAGCAAAGGACACTGAGAAAATTCAGCACAGAAGAATTTATATAAATACTGTATAGGTCTTTTAGTTTTCACTGTAATTTTTTAGATGCATATTTACATTAAAGCATATGTTGTAGTGAAGGTTTGTATTTTAAAGGGAAAATGTTAAGTTTTTGGATTATTTTTTTTTAACTTGGAAGCAAACACAAATGTAAAACTTAACTTGCTGTTTGCTTGAAATAAACTTGTAGATATGTAGACATACATCTTCTTAAGGGAAAATTCCCCGGTTTTGGTTAGTGACTGTGACTTTAAAGGGGAAATGTCAAAACACTAAAATAAGATATGATCACTAAGAGAAGCACTTGAAAACAGGACTTTGTATCATCAAACACAGATCATCTGCCTCAAGTATTGTAAATATACTTGAAACATTATCTGATGTCTTTTCTCTGTCTCTGTTTCTCTTCATCCCTGCAGGCCCAGATGAAGGACTACCAGAGGGAGCTGGAAGATGCTCGTGCTGCTCGAGAAGAGGTGCTGACCACCGCAAAGGAGAGCGAGAAGAAGGCCAAGAGTCTGGAGGCTGAGCTCATGCAGCTACAGGAGGTAAGGCTGTTGATTCCTAACAAGGCAAGAACCTCTCTGGGAGCCAGGGCTCAAAATAATGAATGTATGTGTGTTTGCAGGAACTGGCTGCAGCTGAGAGAGGACGGAAGCAAGCAGAGGCTGAAAGAGACGAACTGTCCGATGAGTTGGCGAGCAACACCTCTGGAAAGTAGGTGGAGAGTTCACTCTGTTGCTTTGTCTGTGAAGTGAACCATGAAAAAAAAGATGGTGGCATTTCTTACCATGCTCTCTGTGCTCAGGTCAGCCTTGTCAGATGAGAAGCGTCGCCTGGAAGCTAAGATCGCCCAGCTAGAGGAGGAGCTGGAGGAGGAGCAAAGCAACATGGAGATCCTCAATGACAGGCTGAGGAAGAGCACACAACAGGTGATAAGACTGTAGCAGACATGATTCATGAAGTGTTAAAGCACTGTGCAGAGTTCTCATCCCTCTCTTTGCACGTACTCCACCCACAGGTGGATCAGCTGAACAATGAGCTGCAGACGGAGCGCACCACCTCCCAGAAGAACGAGAGCGCTCGGCAGCAGTTGGAGCGCCAGAACAAGGAGCTGAAGGCCAAGCTCCAGGAGATGGAGAACCAGGTCAAGTCCAAGTTCAAGTCCTCCATCTCTGCCTTGGAGGCTAAAGTGGCACAGCTGGAGGAGCAGCTGGAGCAGGAGAACAGGTCAGGGACACATAAACACAGAGCATACCGTATGCTCGATGAATAAAAAAGAATATACTTTTTTTTGGTGGTTTTACCTTCTTTAAATTGTATCAGCTGTACTCATATTCATTTCCTCTTAACTCTTGTCCATCTTGTCTCAGGGATAAGCAGACAACTGCCAAGAATATGCGCCAGAAAGACAAGAAGCTCAAGGACCTGATGTTGCAGGTGGAAGACGAACGAAAACAGGCAGAGCAGTACAAAGACCAGGTACAGTCACGGAAACGTTTTTGTGCACGAACAAGAAAATAAATGCAGCTTTGATTGTGTTTGTCAGTACTGAGTTAGCATATTTGCTTTGTTCACTCACCAGGCGGAAAAGTCAAACACTCGCATGAAGCAGCTGAAGCGGCAGCTAGAGGAATCGGAGGAGGAGTCTCAGCGCGCCACAGCAGCCCGCAGGAAGCTGCAGCGGGAGCTGGACGAAGCCACTGAGGCCAACGACGCCATGACCCGCGAGATCGGCTCTCTTAAGAACAAACTCAGGTAGGACAAAACGCCAAAGGGTCGTTCTGTTGATGGAGGTGATGTTCTCCTGCTATTTCCATGATGCCACAACAGGACACAGACATTGCAGTAAGAGGTTGGGATGCTGTGTAAAATGTAAATAACTGAATGTAATGGTTTGCAGATCAGTTTAACCTGAAATACTACAAAGACAACAGGCTAGGTCTCCATGGTAACTTAGGTTTTAACATGACATAACCTGGTCGGGATCAGATTAACTTCAGAGTTTTGGCTTAAAATCAGCTGGAGGAACCACATTTTCATTATTACGTTTTTTTAAACCATGCTTTGCGTGCAATATAGACTCTGTGGTGAAGCACTATGTTTTTATATACATACCTTACTAAAACCACTGAATGAAGCTCAACTGTATACAGCACTATGCTCATCTTATTTGCAGCCCGAGTGTTAGTGAGGTCTTTATCACCAGCTCCTTTGATTGGTGGTACTCAATGTATCTAATTTTATGCAGAGGAAGTAAAGAAGCTAAATGGCACCAGCCCCCTCCCTTTATATGTGAGCACACTCAGAGCCTGAAGCAGAAACTCTCTCACTTGAAAGTTGACTGTTAAATAATTTTCATGGTACCAGTTACCTCTGAATGAGGTTTTAGGTTTTGTCAAACCAGCTAGCACAAAGAAACTCTGGCTTCGCTGAACTTGCTTCGTAGTAAAACCCTCAAGTCTCAAACTGTGCTGTTGGAAGAAGAAACTAAACCTGTTAAACATATTTTTGACATGTTTCTCGCATCAAAATTTAAATAACCGTATATTTGAAAAGCAAAATTATCAAAATTTCTCCGTTTCAAAAATCTAAATGTCGTCTTTTCTGCTGCTTTTAATCAAACAGGCTTCAAGTTATTTGCAAATCTTAGCATTCTGCTCTAACATTTTATAAAGCATCCAAACTTGTTTGTAGCCACAATTGTACACAAACAACAGTTTACAGATTTACCAAACTGTAGACAGGTTAAAGCACATTTATTAGTTTTAAATGCTCTCAGTTAATCTACATTTGAGTGCTACAGAGCATAATTAATGTTATTCAAAGGGATGTAAATGAACACTTGAAGGATTCACATTCTTTCTAAACTTGATGAGCGGAAACAAAACAATCATGTCCATCTCTATTCCAGAGGCAACCCTGAACCCAAGGAGTAACGCAGCAGGTATCTCTGCGCCTAAAAGTTACCCCATCACTATTTCTCATTAACATACCATAACTTTTCATTCCCCGTGCACACCCCTAATGCTCTCATTTCTTTCACTGAGCCTAACTGAGGGAAATGTGGCTATCAGAGATGTAACTGAAAAATTCTGAGTCCCAAGTCATATTACACCATTTGGTTTCCATTATACCCATTTCCTGGGGTCATATTTTTCCTCAGTGCTTGGTTTAACTGCCGTAAACCAAACTCATTTTCCTGACCAAGGAGTTAAAATGAGTTACAAAGATAACCAGCGTGCTTTACCCGTAACCGAAGCACAACCTGTACATTCTGTACTTCATCAACGCTCCTTTTGCAGTGTGCAAACACCCAACTGGTTTTCAAATGAACTTAACCAGCACAGAGCCTATTGCATCCCCTCACTGTGACAATGTTTCTTTGTGTTTGTGTCTTGTGTACTTTTTTGTCCTATTTTAGGCGTGGAAATGAGCCCTCCTTTAGCAGCACACCTCGGCGCATAGGCGGAGGCCGAAGGGTGGTCGAGGATGCCTCAGAGGAGGACGCCGACTCCCAAAGCGACTTCAATGGGACAAAGTCCGCTGACTAAGGGACTTTTTAAAAAATCATATATGAGAAATACTGTTCAGGGCAAAGCCTGCCACTTAAAACAAAGAATTACTTCAAAAGCCTTTTATGCTATCTAGTTCTTCCATATCACTTCAAAATATATTTTCCTCCCATTTCCAGAAGTGTACTGAGCTGTCCTCTTGTTTCAGAGCACCTTTTCTTGACACAAAAACAATCAGGACATGATTTCAACTTAGTGGGGTCGTCTAGTGGTTATGCTTTTGTGTGATTTGCTGGGGTTTTTTTTTTCCTTTTCTATTTTCACTGTTTTTTTTACTGCACTGACACAAACATAGGAGCCTCTAATTAACACCCACTTAGTACTTAAAGCAGTGACAAAGTGTAAATCTACAGATGTAGAACTATTATCAGTTACCGTCGTCCTGTTGCCTGTGACTGCTGTTATTGTTCCAGAGCACCACTCTAGGGTTTCAGATTGGATGCATAGACAGATATTTCAATCCCCAGTCTGCTTCTAGTCAGTGGTGTTGTTTATTACCCCCACCAAGGAAAAACATTTTTAGCTTCTGTTATATTATTTGTGCCTCTCATGTGTCCAAATCTGTTTAGATACGCTGTTTATGAAATGTTTGAGGTCAGACAAGGTTTTGGGTTACTGTTAACCAGAAAACTGAGAGTCACATATCAACATTGAGCACTAAGCAACGCTCAGATCTTCTTTCAGTAGCTTTCCTTTCTCCAGATTTACTGTACTTAGAAACAAAAAGTCCCTGATCACCCTAAACTAAGTCAATCTCATTTTATAATTTTCTTTGTATTCAACAAATGTTTACATGGCACTTTTTGTATCCATTACCTGTTGAACCACCTGCACAAGAATTAAAGAGCTTTAAAAAAATAGTTTGACTTTCTCCTTTTAATGTTTCTGTCTTGGTCAGTAACTCACTCACATTATTCACATCTGCTCAGTTTAGTAGAAAAAGAAAAAAACAACTGCAAACCAGCAGGACGAAAGTTGGGTATAGTACCTCAGGCACAAACAGTTTAAAGTCAGCATACAGAAGCAGCTGCAGGCGTCCTAAACACAAACAGCCAGTACACAGTGATTACAAGGATTACAACTGGAAGTAGCTCAAGGAAGATTAAAGGGGACCAGTTATGCTTCCCTTTGCTTTCTGTCACACTCGTAGACGAAACAAGGCCAAAGTTTCAAATCATGAGGTCAGCATATGTGTTAGGATTCCCTGTGAGTCAATATTTCTAGTTCAAGACTGCTCTAAAGACTATTTTTTGTCTACTCTGTATGTCGTTAAAGAGGATATCCTTAATGTGTTTATTTCAGGGAGGTTCAAAACTTCCGTTTAGGAGGGAGCAGACATAAGAAAAAAAAAAAAGCTGGCCTAAATTGAGAAGACCTACAATAACATGTTTCAGGCAGTGGATAAACTCGGACTGCAAAAAGGTCCTGAATGAGACAAATGATGATTATTTTTAACTGTGTGTCCTTCATAGCGCCTCGGTTACATTAACATTAATATGACTGTAGAAACAAGCATGACAGGCCCCCTTTAAACTGTCCTGCAAACAGGAGGACCTCCAGATTTCAGCTGTTACAAGTTAATTCCTACACAAAGGCTACAGTGCAGTATACAGTGATAGCGACTGTATAAAGGTCATATTTAGATATGCAACTTTAATATTTGCTTAATGAGCTGCTGGATGGCAGTGGTGACAAGATCCGTTTAAACAGAAACATTTCAGGGAAAAGCATAGCTCTCACATTAGAATCCATTTCCTAATTTCAGAGAGTCTTCTTTATACCTACACGAGTATACGAACAGTGCTAATTTGACCATTTCAAAATCTATTATTGCTTATCATGTTTACCATTTGTCCACCATATAAGTCTAAATGACAGAAAGAGATACTATACATTCAAGTGCACATCTGCCTGTCTAAAATATACTGTCAGCTACCATCAGTAGGTTTATGATAACATTAGATCATAAATCTGCAGCATGATAAATTTTATCTCTGAGGCAGAAAATTTATACGCCCAGTAAAGCAGAAAATAGTTGGTGTGTGAAATGGTTGGAGGGAGGTAATAGGAAGGACCCGAATGATAATGAAATGGGGTCGGGGGGTATACTAAATGCTATTACTTTAACCACTATGAAGTCAAGTGGCACCCCTCTCCATGAAAATCTGACAGAGACGATGATCTGTTTCAGTATTTTAACAACTGGGTCAGCCGTGGCACTGCAGCAAAGCAAGAGTCCACAAACTGAAGAAGTAACAGCAGTGATGAAGGCAGCGCTGGCTGAAATACTAACACCAATTCATGGCAGGAAGTAATTCATTGTCAGCTCATTCATTCACCCAGTCTGAAAGATTTTTAAACCAAAAATATCAATCTCTTTTGTTCAGTATATGATGGGAAATGATAAACACAGAGAAGGCCAATGACAAAGCTCAACCATGTTTTTCATATATATCTCAAAGAAAAACAAACCTATTGCTTTTGTTATTTTCAGTTTTCCCATTTATCACAGCTTTGGTTTTGACTTGGTCACAAACACAATATTTGCTCAACTTTTCCATAAACAATACTCCAGATTCTTGGTCCCTATACCAGGGTCACTTTCCAGTGCCTTTAATTATTAAAACTGTTCCTTACATGGATAATGATTAATAGGCTAGTGCACTACATTAGTGATGTAGGAGCAGAAATGTTTAAAAAGCCCTGCTGTGCTTGATCCAACCACAGAAAACACAGAAGGTCCATCATGAGTTGGGTTTTTTTTGTTGTTTTTTTAAGAAGTTACCCATCACAGCATTAGAGATATAGTGGAAGATATGCTGCGAATGGTAGGGTCCACAGGATGTAGTGCTGCCTCCTGTGATATGGTGTGGTACAAGCCTGAGAGAGCAGAAGTCCGTGCGTTAATGGGTGGAGCCTTGGACAAGGACAATCAGCAGGACGTACGGAGACAAGGAAGACAGCTCAGCTCAAAGTCCAGGGGCATCGTAGGAGGAAGGTCAGGAGGGAGAGAGAAAGGGAGGGTTTTTTCCCCTCCCCTCTCATAGCAGTATCTTGACCCCTCCCTGTGGAGACTGGGCACCATGGGAGATCCCTCTTGGAGGAGCTGGTCCAAACTCTAACCGTTTCACCAAACTGAAAAACAAAGTTCAACTCATGAGCTAAAGCTGTACATTCAGATTCACAATCTTTTTTCAAATGTAGTTACAGTCAAAAGCCTCAAGGCTTTGCATTTGGACTGTTGCCATCTTGTTTTTTGTTTGTTGTGTTTATCAAGCACAGGGTGGTTCTGACTGAGAGACCCATAACAACGCTTGTGAGTTAGCGACTTATTAAACAAAGTTAGGCAGCCAGACCCTAAAGCATATCCTGCTTTATCATTCATTTCATCTTGAATGGAGCCAGAATGTACAAAATAAACATCATGTTTGTTCAGTAAGACTTCAAATTAATGAATGACTTTATAAAGTCATCAAGAACATTTTTACTCATGTCATAAAAGTAAAGAGGGGAGCATCATTCTCCTATCGACCTTTTACGGAGTTCATTTTACAACCCCCGGAGACGCCCCCTGCTGGCCATTACATCATGACATTACACATGTCACTGCTTGGGTTTAGGCCAACTTCATCTGGCTTTTCAGGCCCAGAGCCCACATCCATTTTTAACTCTGTTCCCCATAAAGATGACATTTGACGGCACCCCTGTGCTGGTGTTTTGACACCTCAGTATATATTGATAGACGTGGAAAAACAACCGTTAGAATAGTTTCCAGGTTTTGCGATGGGTAGCTGGACAGGCAGAGCTCACCCCCTCAACTTCTGATGCAAACCCGGCAATTTTGTTCCATATGTAGGCATGAAATATGACAGTAACTGCTCAGATCATAAAACAGCTTGAATAATTTCTCCTAGGAGAAGGTAAAGACTCTATGCATAGTCTATACAGGTTATAACTGGTGTAGAGACCTATATATGCCAACATTCAATTACACATTACCTCATTGTTTAGCTACAAAGACCATTATCACCAGTTATCACTACCAGTTGGCAAAGTGGTAAAGATAAAAGGTACCTAATTTAAGGAAGTAAAATTAAAGTATCATGCAGATTCTGAAATATTCAAATAGCCATTAAGTTTTATTAAATTCTGTTAGCATGCAATAAGCTACTAAACTGTTTTCCAGGGACAATCAACAAAAATAGAATAATAAAACTCCAAAATACCAAACAGCAACTTTAAGAGCTGGAAATTAGGCAAACAGAGAAGTAACAAGGTGCAATCTGGATCCATAAGAAGGCCAATCATAAAGTATGCAGATAGCTAGAAGTGTACTACTCAAAACAGAAAACAGAAATTCTACTGTAAACTCATGATGACACATTCCCTCACCTGTCATACTGAGGAGGAGGGTTCAGGCCCACCGCCTGGAGCTCAGGACCTGCATCTAAACCCGAAGGACTGCCAGGACCAACTGTAAGTGCCGGTCTGTTGACGGATGTGTCGTACACAAAGTCTCGACAAGATGCCAACTTGGACTCCAAATTCTGGCAGGATTAAAATAAATAAATACACAAATCAATAATAAAGACATACAAACCAACATAGCACTTTCAGTGTAAGTATTAACTTTCTTACTCCAACTTTTCTGAGTAGCTCCCCAACGATGTTGAGTGCAGATATTCTAGCCGATGTAGTAAGCGGGGTTCCTGTTAGACTATCACCTAAAACAACAACCACACATAAGCTGATAAACACATGGTATTTTAGTAAAGAGGTACTTATTAAGATAGTCAGAGTTTTATATTACCTCTCCGGATGTTGGAAGCTGGGGTTGTGACATATGAACTAATAGGTTTGGAGGGTGTGACGGGGATGGAAGGATTTCCAGCTGAGGGTAACATCATATCAGGACGATCTGTGTCTTTGCCCAGGCTGCTGGATGGCCTTCTCTCCTTCTGTCGTACAGCCAGCTCCTGGCGAAGGTCTGCCGCAAACAGAAGTAACAGAATTTAAACCATCTTCTAACCAACCACCTATTATAGTTTTTCAGAAGTAATTTATATTTGTGGAAAAAGCTGGCATATGGAGAAGGCAAACATGATCAAAAACAAAAGTAAAGGTGACGCTGGTTGCACAATGAAACCTGACGACCAACTGCCGGTTCAGTTTCTCACAGCACATTAAAAGCACATACAATATATTAACTGTGATAGCGTTCCACACTTTAGAAAGATTCACCAAGTGAATTTCCACACCATATAACACTAAAATATATGCCTATAGCTGTCTGTGAAGACCGGTTAAGCACAGACTCATAAACACTTATAAAACCCATTAAATAATTTTACCTAGGTTATTAGTTAAACATATCCTATAAAATTATTATATATTAACAGTCAGATGTAGAATAAACGGGAAGAACAGGACATAAATAAAAACAGGAACTGCTGAATTAATCAAACTATCAAAATTCACTGAGTCAGTGATAAGAGAAATCAGCAGTTCTTGTGAACCTGAGAAGCTGCTTTGAGTGGATGATTGTGTGTGTACCTCTAGCTTCGTCCTTGAGCCTCTGAACAGACTCAAGCAGGTTCTCTTTCTCATCCAGCTCACTTTCAAGAAAGGCGTTTCTCTCAATGACCTGGTTCATCCGCTGCTCAAAGTCCTCCAGAGACATGATGGTAGCCCTGAGACAAGCAGAGAGGACATATTATGCAATATTGTGTATATACTGGCAAGTCTAACAGGCACTGCCTGCCTGTGTGAACATGTACCAACTTTTAAGCACTGACCTTTTGGTTCTCTCCAGGTCATCATTGGATTGCTCTAACTCTCTGATATACTTCTGCAGATGATCTCTAACTGCTCTGGTCTCTCCCAGCTCTTCCTCAAGTGTTGATATGTGCCTCAAAGCATCAGAATGCTGGACTTCAAATTTCTCCTACAAAAAGCACAAGAACAAATAAACTGAAACTGACAGTGTCAGCTTGGCAAGGTCATGGCAAATTAATCAACACAGCTGCCGTTCATATTTTAATAAGAAAAGCTGAATATTTTATTAAACTTTGAGACAACAAACCCTTTAAAAAGTTCCCTCTCCCCACATTTGAGCATTTTTTGAACACAAAACTGCATTTACTTTCTCCACTATGCCCATTTCCCCATGGACCACTGACTAAAATAGCAGTCAGCTGCTTTATACCCAGGCAGCAATTTTCCTAGTGGCAGTAGCAATAACAAGCTGAATGTTAGTAGGCTAAAAGCTGCTTGTGTGGGGTGTGTCTGTTCCAAATCCTCAATGTCACTAAGTGGAGCATCAGTGCTTGTGTCCCTCTATTAAGGGGCCACAGCCTACTTAAAATCAAGGTTGTCTACCTTTATGTTTTCCAGTTCTACGCGAAGCCGGTGATTATCCTGCAGCAGCTCTTTGTTTCGACCCTCACATTGCTTCAGCTCTGTCTCAAGCTCAGCCTCATAGTCCCGACTCATCTGCTGGAATTCCTGCAGCTCCTCTTGAGCCTCCTCAGCCCTGGTGACAGAGCAATGTACAACACCTCCAAAATATCAGCTCAGCACATGTTAAGGATTATATAACAATAACTACCAGAAAGTAATTTACTAAAAGTAAATCCTCCGATTATGTGCCCTTTTTTAGTACCTTTGCTCGTATCTCTCTGCTTGCTCCTTCCAGAAGCCCAGCTCCTCTTCTAGGGATGCAAACTTGCGTGTTGTCGGCTCTACCATGTCTGCTGCTCCGAGTAAGGATGGAGGGAGGATTAAATCAAATTATAGCTTTCTCCTTTTTTAAATTACGTGCTTGTCTCACTTGGGGACACATCATTACAAAACCGTTAGCGAGTGCTAACTTTATTAGCTAACACAAATTACCTCCGCCGAACAATTTTCTTCACATACTGATGCCAAAAAAGGGAAAACCAAATAAATAGTTTTAAAGTTTATTTGTAGAATAGTAAAAAAAATGAAACGGCAACTTTTAAATCTAAATGCAATGTCAGAGAATGCACATGCCCCGGCTAAGTTTTTAGCTAACTTAAGCTAATATAGGCAGCTAACCGATCTAGTTGGATATGTGATCCTAAAGCTGCTCTAAACGGAACTAAACACACTCACCTGCATATGAAGGAGCGATTAAAGCATGCTACAGCTAAGGGAATGTACTTCGATGTGATGATATTTTTCCGGATTTATTGAGTATACGTATTGAGAATTGCACAAACTAATCCTTCGTTACGTTACCACGTCGATCGTCTCGCCAACCAAATAAATACGAACCTTGAGTTCTTGAAGCTCATTGGGCAACACAGATGACGTTTTTAAAGATTAACCAATCATATGATTTAGCAGACCTGTAGGCCGGGAAGGCGGAGCCTCAAGCACAGTCCGTTGTTTCTGCTTTGTAAGGCGTTTATGATCTTTCATACGCTGCATTTATAATAAAAGAAATTAGTGTATAGCCCTCACATTTAGATTTAGATTTTCTTTTTTTTGTTTGTTTGTTTTTTGTTTCAGTATTACTACACCGACTGTCTGACAGGGAAAGAGAAATGGAATTGAAGCACTTTTTTCTTAATACATGATAAAGCATAAAATGTTCTTGAGCTTTCATTCAATCATCATTTATGTATGGAAAACATACAATGGTAGTGGCTCCACTGATGCTTTGTGTTAAAAAACAACAACAACAACAACTATATTTCAGAAATGGCTGATCTACTGTGATTTCTCCAAACAACTATCTCTAGGGTTTGCAGAGTGCCTATACTACTTTAAACTAATAGGAAATAACTCAAATTACCACTTGTTCCAACCAATGTATGCAGAAGAGCATCTCTGAATGTACAGCATGTCCAGCCTTGAAGCAGACAGGCTACAACAGTATAAAATCACAGTGAGTGCCTCACTTGTCAGCTTACAACAGGAAACTGAGGCTACTACTCACACAGGCTGATCATAACTGGACATCAGTTTGGAAAAAAGTTCTGATGAGTCTCATTTTCTGCATTCAGACATTCAGATGGTAGGGTCAGAATTTGTCATGAACAGCATGAAAGCATGGCTCCATCCTGCATTGTAATGGTTCACACTGCTGGTGGTGTAATGGTGTGGAAGATATTTTGCTGCCACATTTTGGTCCCCTTAGTACCAGTTTGACATTGATAAAACACCACAGCCTACCTTCAATATCACTGATTTATGCTATGATTTCAGTATGGATGACAATCTCTATACCCTGTTGAATCTATGTCATTATAAATTAAGGCAGTTCTGAATGCAAAAGGCGTCCAACGTGCTACTAATAAGTTGTACCTATTAAAGTGGCCATGAGTGTGTATTGATTAAGTTAGAAATAAAAGGAAAATAATCCAAAATGGTCATTCTGGCAGTGATACCATTAGTATTACAGTACTTGGAAAAATATAAATGTACCTTTCATGTAAAATGAAAGCTTTAGTGCAATAATTTGGACAGTTTAGGTCATATTTTAATTTTAGTGAGTGCAAACCAAAGTACATCATATACAGTATGCCAATGCTGATAACTACACATTTGAAGACAAAAATGCTTTACAACACAAACAACAGTTCCAGTTTTTATAATACCAAGCGGTCTTAATTTATTGTGGCTTATTTTCAATAATTACACATGTAAACTAATAAAAACAAAGTAGTAAGACGCTTCCCTCATTCTATAATAAAAGGTAGGAAGCAGCTGGCCGAAGAACATGGCTCACTTTGATTTAAAGGCAATTTGGATCCTGAGCAAAGATATGTGTACAAAAAAAAGAAAAACTAGGAAATCCTATGTAGAAAATATTGCGATACCTGCTCCACTTATCTCTGGAGTATTTCCATGCATTAAAGTAAGAAGGTAAGGTAAACTGTGAATTGGTCAAACTACAGGTTTGCAGGTTAATACGCTACAACAACTCCAATAAAAACAAGTGCAAAGGAGATCATCTCAGTGCTTCTCTTCCATCAGAGCAGGGTTTATCCTCATCAGGTCATCTCATCAGAAGTAACAAGGCACTGGACGAAGACAAAATAAGTATGATGTTAAATACAACACATTTATTTTGGTTCTCATTAGAACACTCAAGAGTTTATTCTTACATGAGAGTAACTATTCTTCAGCCTTATCTGTTTCTTTGTTGTCCTTGTGAGAGCACGTCTTCTTACTGTCTAAAACATCAGTCTTCACCTGCCCCAGAGATCGCAGTAGACACATGGTGTCAAACCCCTCATCATCAGCCTCTTGCAACAACTCAAGCACCTGTGGAAGAGACATTTTTCTAATTTTCCTAAGAAGAAAGGAACA
Source organism: Pelmatolapia mariae (assembly GCF_036321145.2). Classification (NCBI taxonomy): domain Eukaryota; kingdom Metazoa; phylum Chordata; class Actinopteri; order Cichliformes; family Cichlidae; genus Pelmatolapia; species Pelmatolapia mariae. The sequence continues at coordinate 36,577,855 of NC_086232.1, forward strand.
ACACAAACAAGTGCCCATGCTTCACCCACAGATTTAGTGTTGAGACGCACCTGCAGACACTTAAAGGACTTAAGGGCGCTCAGGTTCTCATGCAGAAACAGCAGATAGATACTGAGGTCATTGTAGACGGGGGTGACCAGACCCAGAGCACCAAATCCTGGCAGCATCTCATAAGGCCGAAGGAAGCTGGAGCTTTGACGTGCTGGCCCAAGAGCAGCATACACCACTAATGGAGCAAGAATCACATACACTCCCAGGTTGATATAGCTGAGAAGCCTGAAAACACCAACTGCAACAAGCTTACACTGAACAGGAGACGGCACCATGCTGTCATTCTTCAGCACTCCTGTCCGCAGGTCACACGGAAACTCATCCGTGAGAGAAGCTAGCAGGATGTAATAGCCAAGGTAGATACATGCAAGCAGGAGGATCAGCAGAGTCAGTCCCCGACATGCCAGGTACTTGACCACAAGTCTGTGAGAGAAGCGCTTGGTCTTTAAATACTGCTCCACTAAAGGGTATTTAAAGCAGCCTTCAGTCAGGTCCAAAGCACTGCAGCAGGTAAAAGGTAAATAAACAATTAGCATGAGATAAAATGACTTCAGTTTCATAGCACTTTGTGGAAAATAGTTTTTAAACTACATTTTGGGTTTTTTAATGATCACTAATATTCAAAAAATGCCCCACTTTGTATGTCAGGAGTGAAGGACAAGCATTTCTCCCTGCCAGCTTTGCTTCTTTAACACTACCACAAGATGGCACCAAAGATGCCATCACGCTTCAGCAGATATAAAATGAAAAGAATTCAGATGTCCTGTGTACTGCTGATGACCTTTCACCAAATAGCAGGAAGACCCAGTTAGAAACAATACAATAAATGAAGCATTTAGCAGCTTTAAAAATGTGAGTGCAGGATGACTAAATGTTCTCTACATGAATACAAATATAGTACATTTCTCTTATAGTTTTACTTGTACATATCTGAGATTCTTTTAAACCTTTAGACTTGGATTTATTTATTATTTATATTGTAAAGCCCGATGGCGAGTAAATGCACCGAAATTTCGTTCTGGTGTGCACTAACAGTTGTATGTTCTGAATAACAATAAAGTGGCTATTCTATTCTTTTCTATTCTAAATGACATCTCTACAAACTGGCTGCGTGTGTAAATTAATGGCCTCATATGTGTAGTTTGTCATCAAAGTTCAAGCTAGCTCATACTATAATAAAAAAGTGGTAGACCAACATTTTAAATAAATACCTTCAGAAGACTTTGAAAAAAGGAGTCTCCCAGTCTAATCACTTGCCAAAAACTACAAGAGTGAGTACATTGACTGTAGGTGATAACAAGGTGTTTACCTCTGTGTGCCTTCGGGTGCATCCTTGCTATCTAAAGAGGCTAAATTCTTGGCTAGTCTGATGGCACGATTATAAAAGCGGTCTAGCTCCTCCATGATGAAGCTGAGGTCAGAGGAGAGGTGCGGAGCTGCTGTGAAGCGCCAGAACAAGGCGGGGATGTACATGAGGATGGCCAGTAAGAGCAGGATGTATGGGAAGAACTGTGGAAGTCACAGAAAGGAAGAAAAATGTATTAGTAGCTTTATTTTGGCTAATATTCATTTATAATGTTTATTCTTTTAGTATTATAAAGTAAATAATGTCTTTGCCAGTCTTTGGTGCCCTCGCAGATGTTTTAGGAAGCACTCGTTTGGCAAAACTTGATTATTATGTTTAATTTGATCATCACCAGATTATGATGTGGGTATATACAAGGTTGTAGTTCGTTTCAGTGTCTACTAAGTAGTTGTTTAAATAAATTTGTAATGTGCCTAGCATCTGTTGAGAATATGAGACTTATTTCATTATGGTTAATGTAATATCTAATTTAAAAAAGCTATTCGAAGACCTACAAAATGAAAATTAATGTGACTGTTTTACAAATGAAGAGGTAATTAACTAACAGAAGTATTAATCTGCCAATAAATTATAAAAAAAAACATTAACAACTGATAAAAAACAAGTGATAAAAAATAGCATTTCATTAAATTAAAACTGACATATAATCAGCAATGCACTAGTTATAAATTCGATTTCTAGTATAATTAGATTTCAGCATAGTATTTTGTTTTATTGTGCAGGTATAAATGAACATACTATATGTGTAAAAGATTTATTGCACAGGTGTGTATATGTTTCAATACAAATTCCTGCACTTTAACATAACATTGCACCTTTTTTATAAACGTGTCCAGTGCATTTACTGTCTGTGTTTGGTTATCCTGTGTGTACCTTGTGTAGCCACAGTGGCGAGCTGTCTGCTTGCTGCTGCACTGCTGCCCAACAAAAAGAGTCCACGTATCCAGCCTGTCTCCAGGAAAAGTTAGTGGGAGGAAAGCAGCTGATCTGGGTGCCTGAGGACCCAGAGGAAAACAAAGAATCAGTGCTAATGGGCGGCTTGTTTTTTCAGAAAAATAAATGCAGGCTTCTTTTTTCTGCACTCATGGTCCAGTTGCTTTGAATTGCTTTCAGCATACTTTGAGCCAATAATTATGCCATCCCCTGTTGTGGCAGGGATTCAAAGTATGCACAATTAAGAAAAAAATGCCCCTCATACTCAATGGACAAGAACATCCTCCATGTGTTTTCTGTTCATTAGATACAACCACACCAACTATCAGTTATTTGAGCTCCAGCATCAGAGCAATGACCTTTTAATGTTTAGCAAAAGTGCCAAAATTTTTTGAAATTTTGTAAATGAAACAAAATAAAATGTAAGATGACAGTCTTCATTTTGGTGTCCTGACTTCTTTTAAATACAGTCTGTGATCCTGTTGCCATGCGTTAACTCTTTTGTTGTTTGGGACTTACCTCTCCCATCTTTTCAGGCACTTGTTAAGGTATTTTATTATTTATGTAACTAACCTTTGGAACTAAGAAACTGGAATTAAGAAGTAAATTCACTGCTTTTCTGCAATTTTCATACTTAGCCAAGCCACCCAAATTCCCACACGGGACCCTGTGGCATGCTGATGTTTGACACCCATCCTATGGCATCCCATTTCTGCTTAAAAAATGAGCCAATTCGCAACTCAGTGTTTCTATAGCTCAGAACACTTTCCTTCCTGCAGCTATTTTTTTGTGACTGTCACACTGTTTTTAATTGGGAACAATAATAATAGATTTTTAACCACTTTGCATTTCAACCTCAGAAACACAACAGTAGTTCCCACAAGGCTTGCAGAGTAATGATCCATCTGGTCTGATGATCTTAGCTTTCTTGCAGGACTGGACAGACTAACTATACAAAGAGACTATGAGCATTGTGACCGAAGGGGATTATGTAGATTTGTGAAACTGCTGATGGAGCTAGATTTCTGTTTACACTCCAGAGGGAGGTATGCAGATCAAACTTGTGCCGTATGTGTTTGTGTCTTTTCTCGCACTCTTTGCATTCAGAAACAAGCTCATCCATGAAAAGAACACGTGTGTCAGCATGCCACTGTTTTCACCATCATCATCATCAGCACCAGCAGCTGCAGAGGCAGCAGGATGCTTGCCTCACTGTCTGGGAGTGAAAGGAGCGGAAGGGTGGAGACTTAAACCACACCTTCTTCTGTATTCACACCTCTGTCCTTCTGTATAGTAAAACACTCATCTTCACCCTACACTCTATGTCAGTTTGATTTTATTTGAGGAACAATAAGTTTCCCTGCCGGGATTGCATTTTCCCACATAATGAAACTGTCCCTTCACACATTTAACTCACCCACTGAGACCTCCTGAGCAAAGGCGAGCGAGATGAGGAACAAAGGCAGTCCCACCGCCAGAAACGTGACTATTTTGTCCACAGCCAACTCGAGACGGATGCCTTTGTACTTGGTCTCTGTCGGGTCCTTTAACAAAAAGTCGGAAAAGACGTACTCGGTGGCTACGTGTGCGATCGCCATGTCAGACGGGAACAAAAAGCCGGTGCCGTCTAATTGATGGGAGAGTCCGTTTCTTTTCAATTAAGCAAACAGCTTCTGGTGTTTCAACGATGTTGAGTCGCTCTCACGGTGGATAACGTATGTATAAAAGGACAAAAATAACGGACCCACGTCCGTTCACAACGGGGCTGATGGTTGAACCTGTTTCCCTGCCTACCCCAGACATCAACTGGGGGGGGGGGGTCTGCCAGCCACTAGGAAGCGCTATTGTTCCGTTATACTCCCCTGCTCAAAGCTTCTTTTTTAAAAAACGAACAAACAAAATAAACCAACAACAAAACAACTTTGGGGGGGGGGGGGGGGGGGGGGGGGCAAAGGTGGGGCTTTTATAAGGACATTCACTCCACATCACACCGTATCTATGCCAACTAAGAATAATTAATTAAATTAACACCCACATCACCGTACTCTGGAAGAAAGCTGGAAAGAATTCTGGCAGGAACAGAGACAACATGCAAACTCCACAGAAAGGCCCACGATAGTCAGGCTGAGGGTTTCCATGAGAAGATAAGTAAGACTATCAATAACAATATTATTAAGATACTTCCTACCAAATGAAAACAACCGTTAATTCAACAGTGCTTCCTTTCAGAATGTAATACCACCATTAGAACACTGCATTGAGTCTATGACCATGCAATGGTTGGTCCAGGGTGACTGAATCTTTTAAGCTCAATTATATTGTTGCACAGTGTTATATTTTGAAGTAAAGGCATGCCATGGAAGTAAAAGTTATTTCCAGCATTAATTTTGATATATGTTGACCAAACAAAATCACAAAGCTGCACGTGCTTACATAATACATAAACATATGTAGGATGTAAACAATAAGACTGAAAAAAGGTATATTGCACGGTAGGACTGAGTCATTATATTTGTTTGAGGAGCGTAACATGTATATATATGAGGGCTGTAAACATATGGAATGGAACAATAGAATGATGTACTTTGGATTATATTTTTTTTTGACAAATTATGAAATTTACATAAGTAAATGATTAACAATAAATTCCAGAAAGCAATGAGAATATCGCACATTGGATTTTGAATGTGAGGAAAAGGATTTTAAATTGCATTCTAGATTTAAAAGGGAGTCAATGAAGAAGAGTTAGAAGAGTTCATCTGCAGGTAATAGCCTACATAACTATGAGAAACATTCTCTTATCCATTTTTATATTATCATAGAAATTTCCACTTCCAATTTTAGCCTAAAAATACTGTAAAATTAATATAATATCCTGTAACAGTAAGAGTCTACTTCCAAAACTTCTCTACAATACACTTTGTGCAGTAAAGAATAAAACCCAAATATGTAAGTATGAGATATTAGCCTTAAAGATATAAATCTCAACAAACACCAAAGGATAAAAAAAAACAAAAAAACAAAAATCGGAGGTAAGGATCATATCTTTAAAATATTCACTTACTACATAAATTGATTATAACAATAAGATATAAAGAGCTTCATTGTACATACAGTAAGGTAAAGACCAGTTACTGCCCATCTCTGTTCATCACACTGCTGTGGTATCCAAGGTGCCCCCAGTCTTGGCATTCTTGGATGCCGAGTTGGTAGAATCTGAAGAAATAAGTCAACTTTGAATGTCTTCCCAAGGAAGAGATGGTCTTTAACCTGTTCACATCAAACCTCAACTTGTGTTACATTCAGTGATCTGTGTCCCCTGCCAAAACGACAGAGGACTGTCAGGAAGAGGGCTAAGCCTCCATCATTGGTCCTCACAAGTCATGAACATGTAGACTACATTACTGTCAAGGCAGTGTAATCTAAAAAGAAAGAAAAGACCAGAAGAAGCAAAGGCGCAAAGAAGGATGACCTGCCCTGCAAAGCATGTAAAGCAGTCTATGGAGACAAAAGTGACCCAAAGGGCACTGAGGAGTGGATCAGCTGCGAATTGCAGCGCCTGTTTCCATGAGACTTGTGGAGTTGAAAATGGCATCTGTGCTGATGATGGATTCTTCTGTAAAGACTGTCTTTAAGAATCTGTCTTTTTGAAAATGGAAGATACAGTTGTTATGAAAATACTCTAATAATTCATTAATTCTAGCTGTTTTTTAATTCCTAGTGTTCTTGTTAATGAATTATTAAATCAACACTTGAATGTGTTATGTTTGTGAAAATGAGTTCAAATTAAAGCTGACTGATTTGTTATTGAATTGTTTTATCAGAAATGACTGGTTTCCCTTACAATTTAAATGGCTCATTTTAGCTGATGAGTGGCTCATCAGGCCCACTTTACCTGAACACTGCTCATCTCAAAAATGTGCAGCAGCTCCAGGTGTTTCAAAATCTATAGGGCCTGAGTAATTGTAATTTAATTAATTCAACATTTACATATTGTCCATTTGACTGACCTTTGTTTTTATTGTTTATTTTATTTTATTTTCACTTGCTGCACACGGGACAGACATGACTGGGAAAAAGAAAAGGGAGAAAGAAAGAGAGGTAGTGAAAGAAAAACAGTGGGGAAGAGGAACGGTGATAAAGGGCACAAAACAAAAACTATATATATATATATATATATATATATATATATATATATATATATATATATATATATATATATATATATATATCAATCACCTGGATCACCTGTTGAGAAAGAAAAAAGAGAAAACAAGCAAAAAAAGAGAGCAATATAATAAACAACATCATCGCGATAATCTATGTGTATATTATATTATAATATTGAATATTATTGTGCAGCACGTAAGATTAACAGTGCACAATGTGCTTTGAGGTAGCCCCAGATGAGGGGTCACCCAGCAGCTGCGGAGCAGAAGCCAGGGGGGGTTGCAGTGACGTGTCCGCCGGCAGCCAGCTGTGCCAGAGTGGGCCGAGCCCTAGGCCCAGAGGCTGAGGGCACTCCACCCCCCGAAGGGGCCCGAGTGAGCCCCAGGCTCCAGGCCCCGACAAGCAGCCACCAGGAGTGAGGCGGTGCATACCTGAGCGCCCATTCCCAGACACCAAGAACCACCAATGCACCGATGTCTGAGGGCGTCTGCCACTGGCAGGGAGAGTAGTGGGGGGAGAGAGGCCTCCATACCTTGGAGGGCCTGAGATGTCCCTAGAGAGGTGGCGTCTGATACCCGACCTGACATATAGAGACAGACAAACAGGCACACACAAATACAAACATCCATTCCCACCCTCATGCTCTCATATGCAAATACTCAGCACTCACCCAATGTGGAGACAGACATAAATAGACACTGTACACACAGTCACACTCCCCAAACGTACTCTATACCCCAGGTCTAGGTACCCTTGCCCCAAGAGGGGGAAATTGCACCCAGACCCAGGTAGTGTTACCCTTTTCCCTGGGGTGGAGAGAAGCAGACCTCCCCGACTCCGCAGCAGCAGGGAGGCCCCACATTCCAGACCCCAATCGGACGGCCAACTCCTCCTCCCAGCCCCCCGCCCCAACAGGCAACAGAGAACAGGGGTGTGTGAAGACTCCAAACCTCCCTCCGCCCGCTCGTATGTGGTGTTGATGCATGTGTGTTCTAAGGTGCATTTAAATCCCAGGAGGGCATGGAGCTGCCTGCCAGAGAGCAGCAGGTAAGCGTATAGCCCCTCCGGAGAGCCCTCAATGTATACGTGTATTTAAAATTGAGAGGTGGGCAATGGCGCCAGAGGTGAGGTTGTACACCCTGACAGTCTTCTGGATGCCGTGTAGCGTGCCCACCCCCAAGGTCCTATATGTATGTGTTATGAGAGTGTGAGTAATGTGAATGTCTAAGTTGTGGGATGAAATTGAGGCACAGGCAGCCAGAAGGGGACAGAGGGGGGGATGCCTCCCCTGCACCCTGGTGACACACCTTCACCCCAAGGCCCTGCATGTGTGGGTGATTGTGGTGGAGCGGGAAGAGGGAGGCAGCTGGAGATGGGGAGGGAAGGAGGCCAACTCCTCCGCTGACCCCAGTAGGCACCCCCACACTCTGGAACCCACCAGGGCAAGGGGGCCCAGGCCCATCCGGACCGGGGCCCAATTCAGCAGCGCTGCCCGGCCCCACAGAGCCCGGGGCAGCCCACCCGACCCCACCACAGAGAAAACTGCACCCACCCCATCATCCACTCATCTCCCACTTAGATCATTTCTAAATCTTAATGTTTGGCTTATTTCTGTGTTTTATTTGTTCCTGAGCAAACTGGTTTGGCTGAAATTAAACTTAAGCTTCATAACTGGACGTTTTATTTAATTTTTAAGTCTTACTTGAAGAGCTTACAGTATATTTTGAACTGAATATTTCACCTGTCATATCCCCTGATGGAAAATGTGCCGTTCTTACTTTGCAGACTCTGAATTAAACATTAAAAATATTTTTAATTGAGGAGGAAACATTTTCACCGGGAGTGGAAACAGCATATTAAGATGTGATGATCCTGAAGGCTGCTCCAGAGATGATCAAATTATGTTTTAAATATTTGTTCAATTGTCTTCCAAATCCCAGCAGCCTATTGTAAGTTTTGAGTGTCTACTAAAATAATAATAAAAGCATTCTAACATGAGACCTGTTTGTTACCATTGTGCCTATACACTATTTTTATTAAGAGAGATCAAGCTTGTGTTTCTGTCATGTAGTGATTTTGCTTAACTGTGTGAAGCTTATTAGACATTATGAAACAAATCATATGTAAAAGCGAATTTTGCCAAAGTGCTTAAAATACTTTTTTTAAAAATGAAAAAATAAAAATTCTACAACTATCTGAAATATACTACATCATGTTTACTTTCTTATACCATGTCTAATTTCCATTGCAAATATTAATCGCAGTTAAATTAAGAGGGGATGGCAGTAAAAACTGGAGCTGAGATCATCAAGGACGTTCTCGGGAAGTCCAGACTCCCGCGTGAACTTACGAAGTACGGACTAGCAAGAACGCGAGTACGGACTTGCGTACTTGAGTATTGAGAAACGGCCAGATTCAGACAATAGGAACACATTTTACGACAGCAGTAATTGCTTTCCGGCAGAAGTAGGTTACAAAAAGGTGCGCGTTTCTAGGGAGATAGATAGGGAATGGTCCTTTGAGGAAGATGTAGAAGACGCGAGCTTCTCAGGTAAATAATCAGCTTGTTTGGCATTACCTCGCTGTTACCGAACAGTATCAATTCTCTCGTAAGGATCTCGAAGGATAGCTTGTGGGAGCAACTATGTGCAGGTGCGCTCAAACAAGCTAAAGATTAATACCCAGTTGTTAGCTTAAATAGCTAAAGACAAGCCATTAAGTTCCTATTTTTAATGGCTAGATTTAGGTAGTGAGACTAGTTGGCTTAGCAGGCCAGTTCCGACGTAGCCAACGAGTAAATTAAATGAAAGTAACGTTAGCTAGCTTGAGCTAAGTTATCATCTTATCGGTTAGTTTACATACTGCTTCGCTTCTGACATTAGCCTAAGAGGAACTGTTAAAACCGTCGAATTTGTAAAGGTTTGGGGTTGGAGATGACCCTTTTATTTATCTGTAATGTTTTGAAGCTGTGCTGTCAGGCTCACGGTTAGTCACCTGCGATCTGTGTCATCATAAATGAGTTGGTACGAACTTTAACCACGGTGTCAACGTCGCATATGGGAATTATTCAACATGACTGTAGTAAACTTTTTTAACTTTCGTTTCTTTGGGAAAGCATGAGAGAGAAGAGAGATGCAAGTATGGTGAAAGACTCCTGTGGTTCGTATGATGGAAGGACTGGGAAAGGAAAGATCAACATGTGGCGCTAGATCCTTCCCATGGCTCGGTCACACCGAAACAGAGGCTTCAACCCTGCTATGGAAGCTCAAGGACTGCTTCTCCGCACATGAGACGAGCTCCCCTCATCAGACAGACAAAGTATGTATTTATCAGTGCAGACATATGGAGCTTAATGAAGAAACTGAACTGTTTTCTAAATGAGAGATTAAAATGAAAATATTTCAGGTATGTTATCAAACCATTAATGTAAACTTTTTTTTTGCTGCGCAGTGTTATTTACCCCCTTACAAAAATAGTTGTCACACTTAAATGTTTCAGATCTAACAAATTGTAATATTGGATAAAGATAACAGTAAATACAAAATGCAATGTTTAAAATGAGGAGTTAATTTATTAAGTGAGGAAAAAGGTAGCTAACCTACCAGGCCCTATGTGCCACCCTTGCCAGCAAGAGCAGCAGTAAAGTGTTTGTGGATAACACTTTACTGGGAATGAGATGCATCACTGTGGAGAAATTTTGTCCCACTCTTCTGTAGCAGAATTGTTTTAATTCAACCATTGGTGGCTGTTTAAGGTCATGCCAAAAAATCTAAATTGAATTTAAATATAGGCTTTATATAGCCCACTCCAAAACCTTTGAGCCATTTAGAGGTGGATTCACTACCATGTTCTGGATCATTGTCCTGTTGCATAAAACAAGTAAACTTGAACTTCAGAGCACAAACATTCTCATTCAGGACTTTCTGTCAATTACATCTAGTCATCCATGTCCTGAAGCAGCAAAGAAGCCCCGGGCCATCACACCTTTGATATTATCTTTTTTTTTTATAAAATGCTGATAGTTTTATGTCTGTAACTTTAACTGATGCAAATGAGGCCTGCAGTTTGTTTGTTTTTATACATGCTGGGTCAAGGCATAATTTGGGGAGGCTTGCCACTCCTGGGAAGTTTCACCACTGTTCTAAGTTTGAGATCTAGTTTCTTACTAGGCTTTGTCGGACATGCTCTATTTGAGGAATTTGCCAATTCATCTGACCTGAGAATAATCAGGCATGACTCTGGCTAGTGAAACTGAATTCAGCTTTCCAAAACATGTGGTTAATCAGTTAATTTAAGAAGGGGGACAGTTGCCTTTTCACATAGGGCCTGGTAGCATTAGATAACTTTTTTCTCTGAATAAAAATAATCATTTAAAAAGTTCATCTTGTATTTACTCAGCTTGTCCTTTTCCAATAATAACATTTTGCTTGTTGATCTCTTTTTTTAGATGTTTTTTTTAAAAAATATCGTAATCTTTTATTTATATTTTTAATTCATGTATATGTCTTTTTTATGGCTTTGCGAAGTCACAAGAAATTCACAGATCTAATGTGAAGTGATTTTTTTTTTTCTTTTTTTTTCTTCTTATTCAGAGCAATCACATGGACAACAGAAAGGCTGTACTGGATTTGAAAGATGTCCCTCCTCCACCACTGCACCATACTTCCTCTTCCCAGTTATCCCAGCCCTTCTCTCTGTCCTCTCTCCCTTTGCCTCCTCCCTGCTTGCCGCCGCCTCCCCCTCAGTTTGCACAAGACTCCCTCCAACAACAGCCACCACCTCATCAGCAACAAGAGGGGGCTAGCCCCAAAGTAAGCATTTGCGAGCACTGTGACTACAACAACACAGATGGCTTTGGGTTGTTGGGTGGCAGAGGTGTTGTTGGTAGCGGCAGCAATGCTACAGGAGTTGTTTCGCTTTATATGGCCCCAGGGTCTCTGGGAGCACCGATCAGTACTAGTAGGTCCGGGCCTTGTTCTGTAGCCTCATCTGTTCATCAGTATAAACATAAATTTAGCTGTGGCACTGGAGGTGAAGCTTTTGATCCTTTATTCAGTCTTGGTTGCAAACCTCAGCTGTCCTCTTCTGTTGCTACCTCTCAACCTATTTCATCACATCCCTACCTCCCCTGCTGCTCAGGGCTTCTCCACACCTACCCAGCTGTACCTCTTTCTTTCAGTCAAGCCAGCCTCTTTCCCTCTTCAGCACCGATGGCATCCTCTCTCCCCTCCGTTTCCTCTCTACCTGCTAGCTTGCATGGCTCTTGCCTGACCTCTTCTGGCTTTTACACATGCGGTGTGGACTGCAGCGCATCAGCCAGAAGATCCCAAGGAAGTATACTCGGTGGTCACCCAAGCACCAGCACCATCACTACTACAGCCACTTCAGCACACTTCTTCTCTAATCCTATGCACCTAAATGTTGAACGCACTGTTTGTGTGAAGGGGGCACACTACTGTCAGGAGTGCTTATTGAAGGTTGGTTAATCTCTCTTCATTCAATTTGTGTGGCCTAAAGATGCAGGTATTTTTTACAAAATGTTGAGCTGAATCATGTGTATTTAAGCTTTTATCGCTTTGCATATTCCTTGCTTTTGCTTTTTTGTGTGTTTGAGCGTCTTGAATTTGTACCCTTTTGCAGCCTATGAATGGTCTGATGGCAGAGTCCGACAAGGTGCACCCAAGTGTTCCTATTCCTCAGACTGCTCCTATTCCTATTCCTATTTGTAATGGCTGTGGCTCCTTCTCCGATGGCAAAATGCTCATGCCATCAACCAGTCTTGGCAAGACTGGACAGAAATATGGTTAGTGGAGTCAGTAATACAGCAGTACAAATCGGCAACAAAACTGAACTCATTTTATTAACTATAAACTTCCAAGAAACCTGAGCGTGCTTTAAAATGATCGTTTTGCTAGGATCACCAGAGGGTACTGGTCCCGAGAACATCCCTCCGGTCGGGGTCTTTTGGGACATTGAGAACTGCAGTGTCCCCAGTGGACGCTCTGCTGGAGCTGTGGTCCAACGAATTCGCAACCGCTTCTTCCAGGGTCATCGTGAGGCAGAATTCATTTGCGTTTGTGATATTAGCAAGGAGAGTAAAGCTGTCATCCAAGAGCTCAACAACTGCCAGGTATCAGTAATATTCAAGCAATAAAAGCAGTTTGAAATTACCCTAATTATGACAATACAAATACTGAGTCCTCTTCATGCTGGTAATTGGTTATATAACATTAAGTATAGCTTGTCCTGGAGAGGTTAAAAAAAGTAGTGCGTTCAGTATTTTTAGCTTAAGTGATCAGCTTGTGATTTTTGTCTTAACACATCACGCACTTTTAAAATATCCATACAGTTTGTTGAGTGTGTATTCAGTCACTGCCTAAAAGGAGGAATAATTCAGACGCTTAATAATTGTACTTTTACAGGTTACTGTTGCACATATTAATGCCACAGCCAAGAATGCTGCAGATGACAAACTTCGTCAGAGCCTACGGCGCTTTGCTGAGACGCACACTGCACCTGCAACTGTTGTACTGGTATCCTGTAAGTTCACCTCTGATTACCTGTAATGAACTACAGCCATGTTACCACACATACATTTATGATAACACAGGTCACCTTTTTATTAACAGCTGATGTGAATTTTGCAAGCGAGTTGAGTGACCTGCGTCATCGCCATGGTTTCCATGTAATCCTGGTTCATGGCAGCCATACATCTTCAGCTCTACTGCAGCATGCCAACAGCCATGTGCCCTTTCAGGAGATAACAGCAGATCTGCCACCACGCATGCTTGTCAAAGCGCAGGTAGGCCTCATAAATGCTTCATTAAGGTTTTAAGAGTACTTTTTAAACTGTCCTCTTATTAAGGTAAGTATACACTAACAAAATTAACGAAGGACAATCTCGTTTAAAGGTAAACTTGCCAAATGTGAAGAGTGATGCAGCTGGAATGAATTTCACACACGATTGACAGTTACTCATCAAATAGTGGGAATTGGAAATCATTGTTACTAATCTTTAATATTGTCGGCCATTCCCACTTGTTTTTCCCAAGTAAAAATAAATAAATAAACGTTTTATTTTCTGAGTGTAAATAATACAAACCAGACAGCCGCGGTGTCTTTTCCTCCCCTCCTTCAGCCCAGTTTCAACCTCCTCTATGTGCACAACCTCCCTCTCAACTGTGACAAGAACATGCGGAACGCTGTGAAGCTCAGGCTCCGCCGGCTGTCAGACAACTGTGGCGGCAGAGTACTTGGTGTGTCCCAGGGCACAGCAGTCCTCCGCTTTGGCAGCCCTGAGGCAGCTACACGTGCCCGCAAGCGAATGGAAAATGAGGATGTGTTTGGCCACAGAATCAGCCTCTCCTTCTCCCCGCGGCCCAGAGACGATGCAAGTCCTGAGTCTGAGCTTCGTTCTCAGCCCCATCACTTGCCTCAGACTCTGGCCCGGACCTCTCAAACCCAGGATTCAATGTTCGGCCCTCCCCCATCTATAGCCTCCTTCTCTTTTCTGCCCCTGGAGACACCCAGGTCACCCAGAAGGCCACGGCGAGCAACCCGCCCCTGCCACACCCCTGGTCCGGTGGCTGAAAGGCCCTATAGCCCCAGGAGGGGTTGCAGTGGGCCTCCCGGTGGTGCTCCAGCCAAGCCCCATCAGGTCAGCAGACTCATCTGTGCCTGCTTCCCCTCAGCCTCCATTGCCATCTCTCTTTGTCTGGGCTGCTTTGTAAATCACTGTAGCTTCTCCTCCCCCCAGTGACCTTCTAATTGCTGCTTTGACTAACAGCTTGTAACTGTTAGCTCCTGCCATTTGCCTGCGATAGCTTGTAGCATGTCATATGTGTTGCTTGTCCTTCATTAATCTGCTACTCTCCTGCTCGTCAGTCATCGTGGTAATGCATGAATGCCATATAGCTTTGTGTCTGTGGTTTTGCTCAGTATATCAGGGCTGATGTAGTTTGTGAGCTACCATTTTGTGTGTTTTGTCCAGGTTCTGCTTTATGTGCCGCTATAAGCTCTTTTTTTCTTTTCTATTTTTCAAATTAATGAATTTATTTTGGAGAAATTTGGACAGTGCTGATTTCTACTATGACTAAAAATGACCTCTAGTGGCTGATTTGGTTTGTCTTTTTCTGGTTTGTTTGTAACCAGTGTGACAAACGGGGGAAAAAAGCTGACCCATAAATTAACTAGGGATGGACATTTAAGTCTCTTTGTAGTTAAACAGTAAGGAGAAGTTGTAATTTAAAATTTCTCTTTAAGCACCAAAATTGAAAGAAAACATTAAAGCCTAGTTGTTGTTTTTTCTTGTTAGTTTTTTGGGCTTTTTTATATAAAGCCTTAGAGGTTTTTATATTTGAGGCTCACAATAAAACAAAGAAACACTATGAGACTACCACAGTATTTTCATCATAGCGTTCTTTTATCGTGGTCATTAAACATTTATAAGTATAGTGTGCTGTTCTCATTCCTGCGAGGGCAAGTAGCAGAAAAGTTTGAAAACTGTCTCAGTATTCCTTTTATACCAGAGCAATTTACAGTGTTACACCCTTTAATGCAGTCAAGTTAATTAAAAAATAAGAGTTTTCCTTGGCTCAGTATGGGCCCTTGGTGAGTTTAGAACATAAGCAAGCACAGTTACATAGTTACGTTACTTAACTGACGTCTATGAAATTTCTGTTTGATTAACAAAAATATATTGTAATCTGGAGAGAAATAAAAAAAAAAAAAAAAAAAAGTCTAAAATATTTGATCATAGTCCTGGAGATTTTCTTTGGTGCCAATCTAAAACCCTTTTGTTAATTATAAATTATTATTATTATTATTGTTTTTAATATGCAGGAAATTCCCTGAAAATGAGCTCTACGGTAAAACAGTTCTTCCTTTCTTTGGCATTTTGAATGTACATCCCTAGTTAAACAGCAGTCCTTGGTCTTTTCTGAGTTTCTCTGTTCTGCTTGTATTCGTATTTTGTAACAACTTGAACTAATCGCTTGACCATCCTGTTCCACACATGGACAGGATGGATACGACCATTATCTAGCAGGTCAATATCTACAACTTAACTTCTGCCTTCCCTGCTTGATCCAGGAGCTGGGCAGTTTGGAGGGGAAGGCCAGAATGAACTTTCAGCACTTGGAAAAGGGATGTGCTGCCTCCTCTTCGACCCAGAATAATGGTGAGGTTGGAGCACTGGAGCAACTAACTAAGCCTGGGCTCACTGTAGAATCCATCTACAGCCAGAGGTACACACAGAGATGGCGGGAATAAATTTTCAACTGAAAATAAAATGTTTGTCATGTTTGCGTCATGTTGTTTATCTGCATGTCTCTATTGTTCGTCTTTCTGTATAGCAGAGAGGACTCCAGCCCTCAAAGTGCAACTGAATCCCCTGTTGACCAAGTGGACAGGAACTCAGGGGAGTTCCAGATTAGCACACCCTCCGCCTTCAGCAAGTTGAACCTACACAGAAGCTTCAGCCCCCTCGTCTTATCTCAGGGCTCCTGGTCTTCCAGGTTACCTACTGCTGCATGCAAATTACAAACCATGCATAATGATAAATGTAATTTTAATTATGTTTTTATTGCATCTCTCCATTCTCTAACATAAGGAGTGCATCCCCTTGCCTATCCAGCCGTTCCTCACCTCTGATTGCTGCCCCTCGTAGCCCTTGTCCTGAAGCTTCTGAGCCTTTCTCAGAGGGAGCAGAGATCCAGGTTGCCAACCTGGACTACAGAATGTCTCGCAAGGATCTGCAGCAAACTTTAAATGACACATTCTCCCGATACGGAAGGGTAAAGCGTAGTCAAATTATGCCAATATTTCATGCAATACATATCTCGGTGTTCTGCTCACATCTAAGTAGTTTCTATTTGTTTTACTTGCCCTTTCCTCCCAAAATCACTTTGTGGTATAACTTGTTTTGTTTAGGTAAAAAGTGTGGAGCTTAGCCCCCACACTGACTACCAGCTGAAGGCCACAATTCAGATGATGTCCCTGCAGCAGGCCATTAGTGCAGTCAGCGGCCTACACCGTTACAAGATCGGAGGCAAACGCATTCAGGTGTCTCTGATCACCGGTGGCAGCAACAAATCTCTTGCCATGCTCAGGTACAGTTTATATATAGTTTACTTTGGAGCTTTAATATGTTGGTTACATTGTGAAATTTTAAAATTTAAATTGTTGTTTGGTCTATCATGGTGACATTTGTGGTTGTTATTTTATAGCCCAGAGATAATCTCCATTCTTCAAGATGCTCCTGCCAGTTGCCTTCCTCTTTTCAAGTTCACTGAGATTTATGAGAAAAAGTCAGTATCTTTCTAAACTCATTATTGTCTGATTTTTTGCATACACATTTGGTGTTTGAGTATAGCATTCAAAAAATGAGATGGCAAAAACTGTAGTAAAAGTATATACTCCAACTCTGCACTGCTCTCTCCAGATATTCCCGTAAGCTCGTGGTTGGCGATCTGTATCGGCTCCCAGAGCTGGTTGCAGTGCGGGAGCAGGGAGGCTCAAGGTTTGTGTGCCTTCTGTCCAACAGCCAAATACGTCAGAGTCCACTGGGATCTTCCCAATCCCAGGAGGGCTCCTCCTCAGCAAGTGGGAGTCCTGTTGTGTTTGAGGAGTTGGAGTACCATGAGCCTGTCTGCAGACAGCACTATTCACTGCAGGACTTCAGGTATACAACAGTTCGAAACCTTTATATTGTAGCGTAAGTTGACCTTTTCCCATCATTGACTGTTGTTCTTTTTTTTGCAGTGAGGCCGACTTTGACCCTGATTCCTATAAGATCCCATTTGTTGTGATGTCTCTGAGCACACTAGCCTCAGAGGTCCACAGTCTGTTGCAGTCACATCAGGGCACACTTCCACTCCTCAGGTAAGAACTGGTTTATTACCTCTTACGTGTACGCATTTTTAATGTTAGAGTATATTTTCCATCATTATAAAGTTATTAAAAAGTTTAGTTTCCATTTAGTTTTCCAGACTGTTATGCAGCAAAATTCAGACCACTTCAGCTTGGCAATGAGTCACTGGAAGGTGGTGTTCCTCTGGAGCACCTCGTCACCTGTGTTCCCAGTATCACAGTAGTCACAGCTCAAAATGGTTTCAAAGTCATCAAGTGGATCAACAATAAACCTCCGGCGCCAAACTCTGGTAGGTACATTTACAAGTCTGGTTTTTATTGGAGTTTCATTTTCATTCTCCATAGTGCTGTTCAGACCTCTCATCTTGGGTGTGTTTTTGTTTTTTGTTGGTTTTTTTGTTTTGTTTTAAACTCTTTAACCATCTGATATGAGTTCTTGTAAAGTTATCAGACAGTTTGCGTTTAGCTCAGGCAGCCCATTTTACCTTAACAATTTTTTTTTTTTTTTTTTTAATTGTCACACAGAGCCATGGATTCAACGCTGCAAGAGTCCAGTCGGCAATCCACAGCTCATCCAGTTTAGCCGAGAGATTATTGACCTCTTAAAAAGTCAGCCGTCATGCATCATGCCAATCAGCAAATTCATTCCCTCATATCATCATCACTTTGCCAAGCAGTGCCGCGTCTCCGACTATGGCTTCTCTAAGCTGCTGGAGCTCCTCGAGGCTGTGCCACATGTTCTGCAGGTACTTTTAATGAGGACCACCCAGTGATGATCTTCCGATTGAACAAATGTATTTGTTCATGTTGTCTTTGTTTATTTTATGCGTTTTTAATTTTCCTAACCAACAGATCTTGGGTATGGGTACAAAGCGTTTACTGACTCTAACTCACCGAGCTCAAGTTAAACGCTTCACCCAAGACCTGCTTAAACTGCTTAAGTTTCAAGCCAGCAAACAAGTGGCAATCAAGGACTTCATGCAGGCATACCATTGGTAATTAAGCATAAATAGGACACGTGTGTTAGTTTCATAGGAGCGGAAAAACTGTTTGAATTATTAGTGTTGTGGGTGCTGTAATGCATTCTTTTGTGAATCAGGTGCTTCTCCAGAGACTGGAGAGTAACTGACTATGGGATATGTGACTTGATGGATCTGCTGACGGAGATCCCTGACACCACCATCACCATCACACAACAGCCCACCGACACAGTCATCTCAGTTCCTAAGAGGGGTGAGCGCATAACTGTCAATTTGGAAGTAGAATTTAAAAGCACATTAGACTTGAGTTTAAAAAGGATCTACTTACCTGCAGAAACTGTTAACCAGAGAAACCTTATTTTATTTTAATGATGCATTTCATTTTGGTCGTTTTCTTTTTTTCTTTACTAGAGCGTACTATGGAAGAACTGGAGCGTACCAAGCAGTTTGGGAAGGAGGTGGTGGACCTGCTTCGCCACCAGCCTCACTGTCGAATGCCCTTCAGCAAGTTTATACCAACTTACCACCACCACTTTGGTCGCCAGTGTAAGCTCAGCCACTATGGGTTCACCAAGCTCATTGAGCTCTTTGAGGCAATCCCTGATGTCCTGATGGTGAGTGTGGCATGCAGTAGGTTTTTGCTTTTGTGCACTCGTCAGTGCTCGGCTACAAGGGAGTTTAAACAAACTTTTACTGGCAGCTTCAAGGCGATGCACGACGATCGAATTACTTCCAGTATGTACACAGCATAAGAAGTTTTGCCAGCATCAGTCACAGTGAACTGATGCTGCTTTGGTGATGAGACTTCTGGGAACGAATGGCATGGGGTTATTTTTCACTTAAGAGGATTTGTGCCTTTTGATTTCAGTCAGTGGATCAGGCCAGGTTTCTTTTTCCTGCATCTCCCTTGAGTGCTTGGATAGGACTGTCTTTGTAAATATAATTATGATATCTGGGACTCTTGGTCTTCATGAAAAGCAAACTTACCATTTAATGCCCTTGTCCTTCATCAGGTGCTGGAGTGCGGTGAGGAGAAAGTGCTGTCTCTCACTGAGGTTGAACGTATCAAAGCTCTGGCAGCTCAGCTGGTCAAGTTGCTGCGGGCTCAGAAAAACTCCAGTCTGCCTGTGAGCCAGCTGCTCACAGAGTACAGCAAAACCTTTGGTTACGGGCTACGCCTGCAGGACTACGACGCAAGCTCCCTGCCTGCTCTGCTGACCAAACTCTGCCATGTTGTCAAGGTAAAGAAGAAAACATCCCCAGGGGAAGCTGTGTAAATTTATCTGCTGAGAAGCTCACTGTTGCTTAGTTTAATAAAATAATAAAAATAGAGCTTCACTTGACAGTCAGATGTTTTTTGTAAAGGCAGAAGCATGTGGTCATGTCTGCTAAAAATAAAATTAATAGATTTGTTGTCTCAGGGGTTTTGTCTTCATTATAAATTAGCCAGTTTATTAGACGCACAAAATGAAGTCTCGCACAAAAGTCCTGTCAGTCATCCTGGAGGTTATAAAGTTTTTAAAATCACAGTAAACAGTAAAAAGTCTAATTTCATATAACTTAAGGCACATGCATTTTTAAAAGGTGGTAGATGGCGCGGATGGTCGGGAAGTGCAGCTGATCAACAGGAAGTCTCTGCGCTCTCTGACCTCACAGCTACTGGCACTGCTCATGTCCCAAGAAGATGAGAACGTCACCAAAGGTTTGAAGGTGGAGGAGCTGAGCCAGTATTACCTAAGCGTTCACGGAGTTGCGCTAAACCCATGTGAATATGGGTTCCTTTCTCTCAGCGAGTTACTTAAGAGCCTTCCATACCTGGTCGAGGTGAGTACGAGAGTTTTCTTTGATCATTATTATTATTCTTTTCAATATTTTTACCGTGCTTGATCTATAATCATCATCTTTTCACAGCTGTACCACGAGGAAACTGATGATACCACTCAAGCTGCCAGCAGTCATGGGGAAGAGTTTGTGAGGCTAACCAGGCTTTACCAGTTTGCTCGTAATGTACGCGCGCTGCTCCACACCTACCATTACAACCAGATCTTCCTGACTGAGTTCCAGGGGGCGTACAACAAATTCACAGGCTGCAGCCTTGATCCACGTTTCTGTGGGTACACCAGCATTGATGAGCTGCTCAGTGCGATTCCACAGGTATAGTTACTGCAGTAGAGACTGGAGCTCCTCTATAAGGAATCATTCTAAAACATGAACAGTCTTTCATTCAGATTTGCACCTTATTTGTGACATGGACTTATGTGTGCATATGAGTGTGGACTCCCAAACAGCTTTTATTTACTTGTTTCTCTCCTTCAAAAACTCAGCTCCCTCTCAAGAATCTCCTTGTGGATGAATTCAGCTTCACCTACTGATGATAGTAGTCCGAGTTCTGAACTCACTAAGCTGAGTTCAGAACTCGGACTGAATGCAAGGGGGTGGGGGGGGAATGCAAGACAGGAAGAGCAGTTCACTAGTAAAGGGATGGCACATGGTTGTGTTCATAGTAGAAAATATTTTTAACCTTATATACTTTTGTGGCTGATAATAGACATGGACAACCAGCCCAAGTAATCTTTGTGTGGGCAACACTGATCTAAATAAACCCTTAAACATTTTCTCTATTGATCGCTTTTGTTAATGTCCTGAACTTTTGTGATAATTGTTCATTTCTATCAGTTCTCACCATTCAGTATCTGATTTGTTCTCATCAGGTGATCTGGATCAAAGGTCACGGTCACAAGAGGATTATCGTTTTGAAGAACGATATGAAAGGTAAAGGTGTTGGGAATCTTTCTCATTGAAAGTTCAGATTGAACTTTAGGTTACTGACATGCTCCATTGCGCTGACTGAAGTGATCAAACTAAAAGGTGATTTTTGGGTTGTGATTTCATGAGATGGCGGCTGTGCATTGTAAGAAAATTGTAATTAAAGTGCTTTGTCTGTGTGTTGTAGCAAAACCAAGCTGTTCAGTTCCCAACAGCCCCCAGCCGGAGAACACTGAGAGCCCGAGAGACAGCCCGGTTAGCAGTGCAACATCTGGAGCTCAGAGTCCAGGTAATGGAAGCCATACATGACTGCTCAAGAGTTAGTTAGGTTTTTGTAGTCTTTAAAGATATACTGAAGAAAATCAGGAGTTCTGAAATAAGCTTTTTCTTAGCTTTACAAAAAAAAATGATGGGGAAAAAAGCTCAATGCCTTTTTTCAGTTTTTAGTTTTTTATGTTGCATCATCCTCTCCTCCTCTTGATTGGCTATTGTTG
Organism: Pelmatolapia mariae; assembly: GCF_036321145.2. Lineage (NCBI taxonomy): Eukaryota > Metazoa > Chordata > Actinopteri > Cichliformes > Cichlidae > Pelmatolapia > Pelmatolapia mariae. The sequence continues at coordinate 36,599,484 of NC_086232.1, forward strand.
AGACCTCATGTGTTGGCCAGCCTTTTTAATTGATTTTATTTTGTTTTACCTTCCAGGTGCTGATGCAGCTGCAGAGTCAGAGCTGCTGTGTCTGTCGTCTCCAGTGGACCTGCTGTGTGGCCCTGTTCCATCCTGCCTGCCGTCGCCTCAGCTTCACCCCGACCCCGTTGTCGTCCAGCAGGCGGATCTGATTCACTTTGAGGAGAGAACTCCTCCACTACCAACAGGTGGTCCATCTGATTTATACCATTTTTGTGGTATAAAATTAAAAGGCTCAGTCTTATTTGCACCTTTTCCATCTGTAGTTAAGTGTGAGCTTGTTTGTTTGTATTCATTTCAGAGAGTGGTGAACATGTGGCACCGGCAGACGTCACAGCTGGTCTACCTGCAAAGCGTGATGGCAGCACAGATGACTCTGCAGACCCCAGAGCACCACCAGCACCTGACACAAAGACCCTCCTGTCCATGGACAGTCCCAGCAGAAGAGCTTCACGTAGTAGAATCAAATTAGCAGCCAACTTCTCATTCACAGCAGGCCTCTGATCCTCTCATATATATATATACACATACAGCAATACAAGTTTACATACAGTGTAACTCTAAATAAAAGAGTTGAACGGCTACACTAAACACATAACACAGAAGAGCATTGGTCTTGACCCTTTATGTCCTAACAGGCTGTTGCATTCTGCATTCTTCGTCATCACATTTGTGCCATTTTAGTTTGTTTTTGGTTTGTTTTTTCAGTTCAGTCTTCTAAGTTCACCAAACTGATTTGCTTCTTGCAGACTTTCTGCAATTCTGTGATTTGCCAAATGTCATCTGCTCTAACGTGTGTTTAGTTTCCTCCCAAGGGCAATTAATATCCATGAATGTGCATTTTCAGTTTAGAGCCATATTGTGTCGAACACTTTCAGTGAATGAGCTGAGTTTGTTGTCACTGTGAACAAAGTGGTAGAAAACAATGGGAGAAATGCAGGGGATGAGTAACTAGGTTTTCTGTATTACATCAAAGAAGTGTAGGTATTCACTGTTTACAAAAATACACGACAGAAGGTTTTTAAAGAGATTTTTGTTAATGAACCACATTGAGAAACCTTCATAAATACTTCCTTGCTTTATCTCCAAGATATAAAATTTCATTTAGAACTTTCTTTGTAGCTAACCCCAGATATGTTGACCCAAACTAGCAGCTGAAGCATCCACCTGTTTGTTTCTTTCAGATTTCTAAAGAAATTGCTTTTTAATCAGGTATTCTTCTGTATTTTGTCTGTGTAAGGAAGTAGCCTCAGCATAGTGTTTTCAGTTCCTTTTTGTACTGTGTAGAGTATTTGGTCACCGGTAGAAGAGTTTGGCTTAAATGTGTAGCGGATTGAGTGACAATTAAATGCTGGGACTGAAGAGAAACCAGGTCTTAACTGTTTAGACTGTGTTGATGGAAGCTGTCGGTCTTTGAACAGTTTTGGTATTGCAACAATCGCTGCTCTCTGGAACTTTTATTGTTGTATGTTCACTTAATTTATAGCAAAGACTTTGGCTTGTGTCTTCAGGGCCTCTAACGAAGGCCTCAAAAGTTATTTAAAAAAAAAAAAAAAAAAAAAGGCACTTCAGTATTTCAGCCATGAGCGTGCTTAGGCAGCAGAAACTGACTTAAGCTTTGTCTTTAGTCAGCAGCCGGGGTGTGTGTGTTTGTTTTAGTATTTTGTCTGTGTGTGTGGTTTACACTGGAGTAGGTGGTGTGAAATGTGCATGTTGTGCATAACTGAGTTTATGCATGGTGTAATTCCAGGAGGAGCAGACGTAAACAGAAGGATTGTAAAGACGTTCTTTAAGACCAGTCTTTATTTCCACCGTGATGTTTAGATCCCAGAGTTGGCATCACCCCGTGCAGCTGCTGTATACTCTAAGTGCTCAAGGTTTGTTGCTTTAACCTTGGAGCTGGTCGCCGCTGTATCACTGGTGATCCACTTGGTCTTGAGGGGAGCGGTGAGCACTCCTGAGCTTATGATTTTTAATGAGACTGAATAGTTGAGTTTTTAGGGAAAGAAGGTGATAGGTGATGGGTTTGAGGAACAGCATGGGGGGCTCTGGGAAGCCTCCTGAACAGATTGATGTGCACACAGAGGCCCCTCTGAGGCTCTCTGGAATCTGCCGGGCTTTTACAATGGTTTGTATCGGCCCCGGTGCTGAAAGGACTCACCATCTTTACCTCCCCACCCACTTTAATAGCAGTTTTAACTTACTGTTGTGGGTTAGTTTTCTCAAATTTCGTTTGTCTTGAGCATTTACCAGGCTGCTGGCTACTGAATTGCCACCAAACAATGTTGACTGCCTGTGACGTCGAGCACGACCAGGGTGCCACTGAAGTCAGAGGGTTGAAGCTGTTTTTGTTCAGAGAAAAGTTTAGAGAATGGGCAGCAGCCCATTTAATCAGTTTGTTTGCATTCTCTGCCTGTTTAGTCAGTGTTAGAAGCATAACATGAGTCTTTCTGTCAGACATGAATTGAAAGATTTCCCCTAACAACTCACCAAAATGTCTGACATACAAATCAAAATGATTTTAATTATGCCTGTTATTGTTTATCTCTCCTGCAGGGTTTTGCTGACTGTCTGGAAGCCACTTTGATTAAAGACTCATTGGTTCAAAATCATTATTTAGAAGTGGTAATGATAGAAACGAGCTTAAAATGCGTACGAGAAATGAAGACATTACTTTTTAGTGAATTTGAGCAAACCCTAGCAACTCCTCGGTGTACTGCAGTGACAACTACCTCTGATTTTATTTAGTTTTCACTTTGATTCAGTTACATCAATGAAAGGCTCTTATACCAGTCAACATATGCACTTATGCATAGTTTTGGTTTAATGAATGTGAGGCGTTTGCATGGTGGTTTAAACAAGTTTCTTCTTTGCCTGTGTATCTCACCTTGTCTTACTTTGAACTTTAATGTTGCACATTTGTTCTTCTTCTCAAAGGAAGTTGATTTATTCAGCAGTGTCCTTTAACCTTCTTTTTTTCTTTTCTTTCTTTTTTTTTTTTTTTTTTTTTTTTTTAAACTGCCCAACTAATTTCCCCCTCCCCTCCCCATACTGCACTGTTTTACCACTGTGCTGCACCTAAAGTTGCTGTAACAGTCACATTGTTGAAGGGACCAAAAAAGATTTGCGTTAATAAATTTCACAAGCATCATTTCTGCCTCTTCTCATTATTCAAACACGCACACAGTGAGTTCCTGAAAGATGCTCTTTATTTAAACATGTATGTACAGGTAGTTTCAGCTTATTTTCTGCATATTTGTTCAATACTTTGACATTAGGACCTTCATAAATCCACTACAACTACAGAATGCTAAGTTATCAGAACGAAGGTAAAGTGACAGAGAGCAACACTTTGCTTGACATGAGTCACACTAAAGTCCTAAATACACTCACACACCATCTATTGGAGGCATTTACAGCAGAGTTGCATTCATTTCCTGGAGTTTTATCATTTTAAAAACGCAAGACTAAGTTCAAAGGATGCATGATGTTTCTCTGCAATATCCAGAATGACTATGAATGATGTCACACTACCACAGTGAACACTTCCTGGTAGCTGATGATGCAGATCTTAATATGGCCTCTGATGTGCTGATTTTGGGAAGAGGGTAAGTGTGATGATGGAAGATCAAGTGTTGGCATATACAGGCATTAAAGTCATCATGAAAGGGGTTCCTGAAAACTATAAAGGGGAGTCATTAGGCTGGATGCTAGTTGGCACTCTCTATAAATTGTGTTGGGAAAAAGTTTAGATGCATTTTTCTTCCAGTTTTATTCTACTACCATCTATAAAATTTGATTTAGAGGATTCCCCAGAACACCTCAAGATGTAAATGGATTTACTTTTTCTATCTCAAAATGAATTGTTAACTTTTCTCCCAAAACCAGCCATCCATATGTCTATTATTATATCCTGTTTATACCCATCATATTTCCATTTAAATGCTGTTCTGATATACAAGAGTTTTGATGATTCTCAGTGAACTCACTCCAGAAACATAATTGGACCTCTCTTATAGGACGCACATTGCTAACTAGCACTGAGCCTAATATGAGCTCATTTTTAATCTGGTTTCCACTGATGCCGTGCTGCATAGAGCCTTTGAGAACCAGCTGACATTTCCACAGATCTGAGAATGAACCAGATGTTATGTAGCAAAGGTTGGAGTAATTTCAGTGGGGGGGCACTGTGGACAGAATGAACAGGTGAATAATCTCTACATTTCTTGTATCTCCACCCTGATGTTAGTGGTTTCAACTTCCGGCTTGGCAACAGTATTGTATCAGATTTTTGGCACTGGCATCAGTCTCTTTCATACAGAACCAGTTCAACACACGGGCACTGGCAGCACGTCAGTGGAAAAGTTTGTTCAGCATTGAGTCTTTGTTTAATTTGTAAATGCCTTAAGAATTAAACTGCTGTTTGAGAATATTGCTCAGCACTTGTAGAAAAATCATCCACTGGCTCCCTCTCCTCATTAGCATATATAAATCAGTTTGCATAAGTCCCTTAACAGGGAGCCATACTGTTTTTCAGAGCCACCTGTGTTTGTCCCACCTGGGGAAAATGATAAAATGTAGCAACTGAGAGATTCACTGGTTGGATTTTAAGCACTAAATGAAGAATGAATACCCGTCGTCAGACATCAGCTTTTCTCTTTTCCTGTCAGAGAACCCCAGCATTCAGTTCACTTTATGGACATTGTGCTTGTAGCTCTGCAGATGAGATCCATCCTCATTGAACCTGTCATGATGGAATTAACCAATCTGAAAACTGACTGAATAAATAAATCAACACTTTTAACATAGTTTTTATTTACAGTTCTCTTCACAGCTTCCTTTCCCTTTATTTCATGATCTTGGTTAAAAGCTCCTTACTATAAAAGTTTCCCTTAAATAACGACCGGGGATCAGCTCCCAACCTCTTGCAAACTAAGCTACGAATCTGATACCTGAACAGTTTCGTGGTTGACTGTGACTCTCCGAGTAACAGGAAGTGATGTACGTCATGTCGTGTGATGTAAGTGTGGTGTCTGACACAGGGTCGGGGCCATAAGCAGGTTTGGGTCAGTTACATTACAGCACACTGGGTGGCTCCGCAGCAGTCCTTAATGATGGCCGCTCCTGACTTGGTGATGGATGGCTTGTTGGGAGGCGGCTCGGGGATTTGTCTCTTGGGCTTTGGAGGATCTTGTCGTAAAAGGAGAGGGAAAAAAGAGACATAATCACATACAATGCTCTTGTCTCTTTAAGATGGTGTGCATGAGTTATTTTTAACCTCTCACTCACTCTGTGTGACTTTGAGCTTCTGTTCCAGAGGCATCAGCTTCAGCCTGAGGAACTCCGCCATCTCTTTGTCCTCCTCTTTCTCCCTGAGGTACAAAACATCCACATCTTAGTCTGAATGAAATTCAGAAAATGTCTGCTTTTATCTGACTGAAGCAGCACTACTGGACTGACTGACTGGACAGCATGGCTGCGCCACAGTTATTGGTATTTTCAAAACTATTCATTTTCATTTTCAAAGCTAAACATCTGGGGGGTTGTTTTAAGAGACTACCAACTTTTAAAATTCCTTCGTCTGTTCATTTCAAGCTCTGTATTTTTCTTCTTAATCTCTATTAAAGTGAGCACACATGCTTTACAATTCAAGATAATCCTCATCTTATAGTGGGCCTTGGTGAAGCCTACTGTCTGAAACAACCAGGGTTTTTTTTTATTACTTTGAACAATTACAGACTTATCTTTCATAAAAAAAACAGGCTTTATCTCTGTTACCTTTCCCCTTCCTTTGTGCAGACTTTGATCTAACTGGCTGCCACGTGGTCAGTCAGAATCATATCAGGGTTATCCACTCTCACTGCCTACATACACCAGTGGAACATATTTACTTGTTTTGAAGCTTTGGAGTCAGTTCAGCATACATCTGCTCCTTCCTGTCTTTATCCGAGTATGTATGAACACTTTCTGTCTCTTTCTATTCTATTTGTCACGTCTGCCTCTTTTTCCCCACTCTGTCAAAATCGCTTCTTTCACTCTTTTGACGTCACTGTACTGACGTCATGTTATCTTTCTTGCTCACACTCTTCAGGTCAATCACTCTCTGCTCCTTCTGTCAATCTTCCTTTTCAGACCTACCAACGTTTAACCCTTCACCTCTCAATCATCACCTCATCCTCCTAGATGCCAAGAAAATTTCAGCCAAAGTTTCCATGACTTTACTACATCAACTCCACCAGTATCTGGACTTGCACTAGTCCAAAAGAAATCTGTCAAATACAGTCCAGACCCGATCAGCTGAGAATATTTTGAGCGCCTCTTCCAGAACAGAGCTACGCTGCTAAACATGAATTACTGCTCAGTGAAATAATAATCCTTGGACTACAGTGGTCCTGAATTAACTATAATTAGTTTAGTAATAAAATGTAAGATCTACTGAGCACATTTTATATATCCAATATTTCTGTTTTCAAAGCAGTCATGAGCTCTTGTAACCTGCGAACTGCAATAAAATCTGAAGATGAAGAAGGCAACAAATAATCAATTTTTTCTGTTAATTTCACTTTGAGGCGGAGGTCAGTTTTAAATATATTTAAAGACAAAAAGAAGCGAAAAAGAAAACAGATTCTTGGCTGGAACACAGAAGCCAGAGAGGCATAATAAAAATGTTTTTCTGTCCTTCTCTGGTCTACATTCAGAGACGTTTTGGTCATCAGGATCTATAAATATGCTTTCATCCTTATTGAAGTACAAATTAAGATTATTATTAGGTTCTGTATCTGCTCTGTCTTTCAGACTCTTAATCATGTAGCTCACTAAATTATATTAGGAAGGAGCTTGTTGGCTACCATTTAGTTTTGTACTGGACTTCAAACACTCAACAAAATGACATCTGCTGACCTAAATGAGAATTTTGGTTTCAATATGCTTCCTCTGAACAAATTTATAGGAAATATAGAAACATACACTCGCCAGCCACGTCATTATTGACACCTTACTAGTAACATTATGGAACCTCTTTTGCCTTAACAACTGTTTTAATTCTTGTGGCACAACAAAAAGCTTGTCAACAAGGTGCTCAGAGATTTTGGTCCATATTGACATGATGGCATCACACATCCATGATGCTATCACATCCCAGGGGTGTTTTGTTGGACTGAGATCGGGTGACTGCAGAGACAATTTGAGTAAAGTTCAGGAAATCACGGTAAGCAACAATACTCGGGTGACCTGGCATTTTAAACCATGCTTAATTAGTACTAATGGCCCCGAAGTATCATAAAAATATCCCTCACATCATTACATAACCAGCAGCAGCCCAACTGACAAACTAGCCTCAGATTCCTGCTCTTAGGTGACAGTAGTGGCACCTGGTGTGGTCTTCTGCTGCTGCAGCTCATCTGCTTCAAGGTTCAATATGTTGTATGTTCAGACATGTTCTTCTGCATAGTGTTGTAACAAGTTATTATTTGAATTACTTTTGCCTAACTATGAGCCTAAAGCAGTCTGGCTATTAACCTCGGGCTTCAGCAAGGCATTTTGGATATCTTCTCAATAAACTCTAGAGATGCCTGTGGGGGAAAACTCCCAGTAGACCAGCAGTTTCTGTAAAATTAAAGATTTATCTTTGCAGCTCTGTTACCTGAAATTAAAGAGAACACACGATTGGACGTAATCTAATGCTACATGTGGCACTGATTTTGATAGAAGATAATCACGTTTAAGACTCTTTGGTTGTGACTCAGTACTGTCACAAAAAATGATTATAATGACACCAAAATAACCCAGAACAATCTGAAGGCACAGTTTCAAAATTAATCTTTTGAGTCCCACAGACATTTGTTCACGCTGTGATTTAAACCCATTATCTTGCCTATCTGAAAGTTATCGCTGTGTCACACTCTGTGGGTTATCTGGGGGAGCAGACAATGCAGAGCCACAGTCATCAGTCAGCCTCCCTCCCACACACACAGCTATTACTCCTGTGATGATGAAGTGACCCCCGTTCGCCGTCTTCAGTCAAGTTCACATTCGCGCTACACATTTACTCTAATGAGTCTCCTTCCTGCTGTTTCTCAACTCTTCTATGAGGATCAAATGAAGAAATAAACAGCCAGCGGTATCTGAGTAAACAGACAGTCAGCACACAGAGACGTCATCCCAGATATGAGCTGTGCTCAGTGCTTAGGAGGGCTGTACCTTAATCTCTCCACCTCGGCATCGTCGACCAGAAAATCCCTCTTCTGCACCAGTTTATGGATCTTCAGGATCAGTTCCTCTTCTCGCTGCCTGTGCTTCTTGGTTTTTTCTTTCTCTGGGGGGAAAACAAGGAAGAAAATAAGACGGGCAGCAGCAACTCATCTGATGTCTACAGACCGACCCTACAGGAATGTCAGATTCTCTTTAACACTGAGTCACATCACAAAACAGATCCTTAATTCTGACTCATGCATAATTTATAACAAATAAGGCACTCACTCAATTATGCAAATGCTCGTGAGCCTTCTTTTTGGTTTTGCTGGCTGAAGGATTAAGCATCTGCAAGCATCAGTATTGTCCTGCCTCAAAGAGCTAACCTTCACACTCCAAAGCACAGACTATACACTAACAGACCAAATCAGATGTATGTAAAAACAGAAAAGGACACATCGACACATGGCTGCAGAGGTAGGCTGTCTGGCAATGCTGATATCTAGGCTATTTGAGAAAAAGCGGATGAAAAATGACTGTTAAAACCAGCTTTTTCTAACATGGAGCAGTGCAGCTACAGAGCGAAGCTCTCAGGGGGCAGGACAGCCTGAAGGATGCACGGGTTAGACACATAATCCAAAGTCAGAGGAGCAGGCGCAGGAGAGGTAGCTGGGTCTGTCACATGACTCCTTTTGTCCTGGAATGGAGTAATGGGATACCAGAACCCCCTTAACAGCATACACAACACTTTTGGCACAAGGGAATGTCAGTGAGATTTTACAGGACAGTGCAGACTAGGTGGCAAGTGGACAAAATAAAAGGAACACTATGTTATAATGCGATCCTATTAATAATTTATGTGATAAGAAAGTAACATATCTTCTCTCCTATGAATTAAAGCTAGAAAAAAATAAAACACACCTCAGCTCAAGACACTTCTGTTTTTCTCGCGCAGCCTTCTATGTTGATCAATGTTGGCAAAACTAGTTATATACTACTCTTTATCTGATTTACGTTTGTGCTGTACTTGCAGTACTTCAATTACTTCTTCCAAAGGGGGCTATTTGACTGATTTGGTTTGTCTTGTTTCTTAGCCGCATTCCCAAAGAAGTAATTCTGTCAGAGGTGAGTCCGAGCCCATTAAAAGGCATTATTTTTTAAATCTATCTGGATCTCAAAATTGAAGATTCCTTATAAATTTCCCACAAATACACAAGGAATTTAAATGAGAAAATTCTTTAAAAAAACACATCAAACTAGTCGAGACCCAGATTCCCTTCAGGGATTTACTTCATTCAAGCTGTGGGGAAAATTTAGCCTTCACACAGGCTAAATTAGAACTACTCATGCTGGACTGTGTTATTGTATTGTCAGGGTGTTTCTGTTATTTCGTATATGCTGCTGGGTTGTCAAAGTGGTAAAATAAAATCCAGGCAGCGTTTGACAGGTCAGTCCTGATCCTCATGTGTGCATCCTTGAACACGACACCAGCCCCTCCTGCACACACACACTGGCACACACTGACACATGATGTACATGCGCTCAGAGGAGGCGTGTTTTCCTGCTGTTGCCAGGTTCTCTCTATGCATAGCCTCATGTACGCATTTGGGTTGCTATGTGCGATGCAGCTGACGTCAGTCAGCCACTTCAGCACATTCTCGCTGCATTTCTGATACAGGCAACACTGGAAGTGACTGTAGGCTAATATTTGATTCCGTTTTTGCACAATGAAAACATGCAGGCAGTAAATGAGTGTTTACTGAAATTCATTTTAGACTCTTTGCCTGGAAAACCTCCCTCAGCAGTGATGATGCATGGATGTTTATGTGTTTGTGAGTGTGTGTGTGTATGCTTATCTCTCCCTCATAACCTCACTGTGTCCCTGGGACTTACAATCAATCCTGCGTCGTTTATTGTTACGACACGTCCTATAAATCAGTATGATACTCGCAGAGGCGATAGGCCTCCTGTGAGCTGCACTTTCTATCAAAAGATCTATTTTTGGTCAAGTCTAAACAGAGAGTGTGGACAGTTCTGCATGCAGAGGAACAACTGTGAGTTCTTTATCGCCTGATTTTGAATTTCCATGAGTGACTGTTAATTGTACCTGGTACTGCGACAATCTGCCTTAGCTCCTGCTTTAAACTCATGATGTCTTTGCAGAGCTGAATGTCATCCATCCTGAAAAGATAAAAGGGAGAAATAAAAGTAAAGCGCTGGCTTCCATCAGATTACAGACAAACTGATATTATTAGCTGCTTCCACTTCCATTTCTGACATATTTATCTGATTGACATGACGTCAGGCAGACCTACACTGTATAATAAGGAATCCTGAAGAAAATAAATAATAATCTGATGTAGAGGAGCTGGATAATTAGTTTGAAGGATTTTCTAATCTAACAAGCGGGGCTTTTTTTATATTAAGTCTTTATGAGGTGAAGAATTTAGCTTTCTGCAACTAATTTTCTGACTTTATCTCTAAAGCTGCCAATTTCCGAACCTGCCATTTTATCAGTTTTGCTACACAAAAACGATTCCCACAATTTCCTCGAGTACAACAGAGTCTTCACATCACTTCTCTTGATATAAAAAGCCATTCAAAACACATTCAGTTAACAAACATTTTAAAAAGCGAGCCCACCAAAGCACTCCGAATGTTTTTTTATTATTCAGAATAAATTACCCACATTCAATTCATTTCTGTCACTGAACTTATTAATTCATTAGCAAACAGTTTCAGTGTTAATCTCTAAATAATCACCATTAGCTGGATGTTGTTGAATAAACTCCGCTCTTGTTCTTGTCATTAAGATTTCATAGCCTCGAGCTCACACATCAGGAGTGAGTGTGTTAAGTGTGTCGAGACGGAAAACACACAACAACAAAAAAAATCAATCCTGCATGCTCTCTGTGCTTCCTGTAGCCCTCATGTCTCACCCTTGGGGCCTCGGCATTTTCCCTTTTTATTCCCTAAATCCCTGTCTACGTGTGAGTGTGTGTGTGTGTGTGTGTGTGTATGTGTGTGCAGCAGTGACAGCTACCAAAGATTTAATTCTCCTTGTGATAGATCAGGACGATGACTCAGCCACAGCCTCCTGCCTCCTTCCTCCTCCTCCCTGCATGTATCCCAGTTGCTGTGTTTTACACCTCCCTCTTTCTCCTTTCTCCCCTCCTAGATCCCTCGCTCTGTATATCTCCCTCCTCTGCCTTGTGTTTTACTCTCTCATCGGTATTTGTAGATTCCAGCAACCTTTGACACACCATCTGCTACTTGGTGTGTCTGTGCCTGCACGTGAGGACGGACAGCAGAGAGATAGCAATAAGCAGCATGGTGGCCTAATTAAGCCCTGCAAGTGGGCTTTTTATTACAGTGCAACAGTTTGAGATTTTTTAAATCTTTATCAGCTTCATCTGATACTTCGACCATCACTGGGCAGATACTAAACATGCAGTTACCCCCCAAAATGCACGGTTCATTGGTGAGAAATGTGGATATAGTTTTGCACAAAAATAAACAAAGCCTTGTATTTCCATTTTTAGTTTTAAAAAGATACACTGAGTAGGTATATAATGCTGTTAAAACTTATTTTTCAGCAGTGATCTATAATCCTTTAAGCTAAGAGGCCAGTGAGTCCATCAGTGATGACTCATTCAGCTGCTACATGCATGTCCAGCCCTCGGAATAATCAATGGACAAATCGACAGCTTCCCTAAATATTGAGCACCAAGCTTAATGTATGTGTGAAGGAAGTAACACGCATGCCTTTGTGTTGTATTAAGAGTATCAACTGTGTCTCGGTTAAAAAAAAATTACCTTAAAAAAAGGCGAACCTCTGGTCTCAGAAAAAACACAGACACTCACATGAAGCGCAGCTCTGACTCTCTGCGCACCAGGACTTCCCGCAGGCGTTGGATACGAGCCATCTCCACCTCGATCTCCTCCGGAGACATCGTGCTCTCTGCCATTGACACATCTGAGTGACCTGAGAGGAAGAGGGAGGGAAGATAAACAGAGGAAAAACAATGCAATAAAAGAAGACAGACCTACAAGACATTCTTGAACCATATTTTTATTCACTCTGGACACTCCTTCACAGTTCAACCATGCCTGCTTGGTTTAAATTACAGAGAACACGTACTACACATGGCCTACTTCCAGTGGTCGCATCTAATTAAAGCTCTAAAGTCCTCATTCCTTTGATTTGATGTCACATGTGCATTGGAAAGTTCACTCCTTTCGTTTCATCCTTGAAAACTTTCTCATACCGTCAGCTTCTTGGCAAACTCACTTCTCACCTCCTCTCGGTGTGACATGTCATATCACTGCACCCAAGAGCATGATATTTGGAGAGAAAGAGGTGTGGGTAATTGAGTTAGGTGATCTGAAGTTTAAAATCAAAGCAGTGCTTCAGCCATAAATTACAGATTTTTTTTCTGAAAGCTCCCAATCACCCATAAGAAAGGAATTAACCAGGAATATATTACAAGTATTTTCCAAAGAGACAGAAAAAGCACTTTCAGCACGGACCGATGACCAGCTGTGGCTTCTCGTTGATTTCTTCCCAAGCTGGAACTGACCTCACACTCCATCTCTGCCAGTAACATGCAGAAACATTGCAGCTACTATACAGACAAACCACTTATTGCACTCGTCAATGCACCGACCACAAAAATGCCGCAGCACCTGATGAAGCGGCTCAGCATACGGACAACAGCATAAATCCAGCCAATATGGAAAACCTATCTATGTTCTGTGTGTGTGAAAGTGTTTAGCATGGTGGTGTGCTGATTTCCTCCTCAGAAGAGAAAGCCTGGGTCACCAAGGCTTTGACAAAGAGACCAATGAAGAACTTTACAAAGTTGCATTATGGGAAGTGTTGTACCTGGCTGAAGGGGAGCTCGGTGTAAAGTAAATAAAGATTTTTATTACTGCTAATTATGCAAAGCTACTGTAGTAGAATGGATGAATAAACATATTAAACTGGAAATTACATAAAAGTATTGTTATGATAAAAATACTACTGTGTAAAAGTGTCTCAAAAGACACAGTTATATAGTGTACCTTACTCGAACTTCTCATATAAATACTCACTTCTCTATATGGAAATTACAAGTATTCTAAGTGTCTGTCATTCCTTCTTCCCACTCAGGCTGTGAAGTGATGCCAGGACAACAGGACATAATGTCCAGACTACAGATGCCACGTCACAATACACCTGATTAAACAGTTATTTGCGTCTATAACACACTCTGACGCATGATTTATTCAAAGTATGTACCGTAATATTAGAGGGTCGGGATCAGCCCTCCGTCCTCCTGCAGCAACACAAACTGCAGTCTGTGTTTGTGATACTTTTCATGGATGCTTGCTGAGGACGGAGCTGACTCACCACAGCAGACAGAAGTCTGCACAGGAGGGCGCACTTTGTTTGTGCCTTGCTGATGTTGAATCACCATCTGACACGTCTGCTGACAAAAGACGCAGTTGCGAAAGTTTGTATCGGCGACATACGAACTAAAGTTTTACACGCGTTTCCTCTCTCTCCTCTTTTTTTTTTTACTGTTTCTTTCTTTTTCCTCGCACGTTCGTCTGTCTCGCTTACAGCCACGTGTTCATCATCAATAACACCAAGCTGCATTAGGCAGGACCTAATGCAGCTTGGTGTGCAGACCATTAAAAGTGGCAAAGTGCCAGCTCAATAATGTCTTAACAGCTCTCTCTGAACCCAACAAGCCGCTAACACCTACTGAGCACTAAAAACACTATAAGTAATTAAATGCTAATATAATTAAAAGTGGCGCTTTCCTCAGAGACAGGTAAGGTTAACAACAAAATCACAGGGCAGTTTTGCTCCTCACATTGCCAGCCAATGTAAACCACACCTGAACTACCCCAGTTTCATTAAAACTAACTGGCTCATTGGTGTACTTCAGGATTACGACTTAATGAGGCCAACAGCCCTGAGAGTCAGGATCGTGTGTACTGCAGCAGCCCCATGGGGTTTAACAACAGGGAAATGTCAGTGCCTGTATGACATCGAATGCAGACACCCCCTGACACATGCTGCAGTCACACTGTACACACTGCTGCTGGACCACACCCCCCTCCAGTGGGAAAAAAAGAAAAAAAAAAACAGATGGTGGGCACAAAATAGAAAGTGCAAGGCAAACATGTGTACTATTTGCCTAATAGATGGACACAAACCTGCAGGGAGCTGCCTTTGTTGTACCTCTGTGTTGTTTTCTGCCTGTATGTTTGTCTTTGTAGCAGAAAGAGAACGAGAGAGCGAGAGAGCAATGGCTGGATCTGTTTCTAAAAATATCCTCTGCATTTTCTTCTCAGACTTAATCTGGAAGTTTCTTCACACACTACTCCCCTGTGATGATGATGACTGGAATCATTAGGGACACTTCTGAAGTCTCTTATATTTCTCTAGCTTCGTCATTCAGCTACGTCACTAAAACACTTTTTATCACACGAGAATGGGACAAAATAACAGAAACATCTAAGACGATGTAAACAAACTCTGTTTTTGCTGCTTTATGCCCATCCCGAAGCTTTGCGTTTGAATGATTTCATTTGATCATGACTGTGCATTAATATTGCCACAGGCACAAATCCAAATCAGCATTAAAACTAAACAACCATTTCATTTTATCATCTAACATGCGTGGTATTGACTAAAGATGAAATCCATTAGGCATGTGACATAAAAATAGATTAATCAATCATCTAACAACCACGAATGCCAAGCAAATATTTTATTGAGTCTGGCTTTCCATGGGGAGGATTTTCCTCTTTTTTTCATATCACTTTAATTTGAATAGATTTTCATCAGTTGCTGAAGAAAAAAGCTATCTGAAGAGGAGACAGAGCTCTGAGCTACTTCAGACACTACTTAATAAATGACAGAGTGTGCATTTTATATGCAGCCTTGAATAGAACAAATAAGACAGGATCGTGTGATGTTGAATTTAATGTCTTGTTTGGCGTTTTTTGCAGCTTATGCTCTATTATCACACTTGAAGCTTTAATTTGTTGTTGTTATATTTTATTATTGGTACTTCTGAGTCTCACCAACACAGCTACGCAAAATGAATCCCATAAATAATCACTGAAAGTGGGGAATAGAGTTAACAACAACATTTTTAAAGCTGCCTCTTGAGCCCTTTCCCATAGATATACGTACACTGATTAGAGCAGAGGAGCAGGCTGATCACTCAGAGCTAGTGCTCCTGCTGCATGCTTATCAGCTCACAATCAAATAACCACAAGTTTGCAAATGCGCTGCGTCCGAGACCCTTAGTGGTTAAAATTCATTAACAAAGGGCGCAATATGCTACCCACGGTTTGCACATAAGGGAAGTAATACGCTTTTTAGTACCAAGGCAGCGCTATTGATCCCATCCCAAACCTTTTGTGAGTCACGCTTTAACCATTTAAACTCTAAGTGCTGACTGGGCATCCTGACAGCGAAACACACACTGAAGAAAAGCTGAGACCACAGCTGCCCGTTTCCCGCCACACACCTCCCGATTTTGTCTTTATTCCCTTTTATTTTATTGTTTTTCGTTGACGACGCTCACCTTTGTCCGTTGTCCACGCCGTTTCCGACACAGCTCCGTAGCTCCTGAGCGCGCGCTCGGTGTCCGATATAGATTTCTTCAGTTCCATGTCGGTGGAGTGCACGCGCGCCGAAACCGAGAAACGATGTCGTCCTTCTGCGTCTCGTCTCTGAGTGCGTGCGACCTTTCAGATAAGTCAAATTTCACCCGGTGACAAGGCTCCAGCGACCCGAGACGTTGAGCATCTTTATTCGAGGTTTCAAGTCCTTCGACGTGTGGATGGAGAGGATGTAGAGAGCATGCGCAGTGCGGCCAGGAATGTAAAGGCTGGGAGACACCCACTAGCACCGAGAACGCATTGAGACAAGAGGGCAAAAGAAATTAAAAAATAAAACACACAACCTAATCTAAATATTTACCTATGTTTTATTTATTAATTGAAATTTCATATATATACAATTATATATACAAATTTATTTATGTTTCTTCTTCCACTTATCCGTCTTTCGCAAATGCAGGCTTTCCACTGAATAGAAGTGCGCGCGCATACACACTAATATATATATATATATATATATATATATATATATATATATATATATATATATATATATATATATATATAAACAACCCTGTCATTTTATTGAAATATTTTTATTACTCTGCTTTTTCAGCTATTTTGTTACTCGTTATGATGAACTTAATGAACTGTTGTAATAAATCCGTTTTCCAACTTCAGGGATAAGTAAAGGATACGTTATCTGAAAACAATAGGCCCACTAATTTTCATACTTTTTAGTGAACATTAATGTTTTTTATGATTGTTTTCAGTGTATTGCAAGTTAATAATTTAATATTATACTGTCTCTGGTGAGAGTGCTTCAACAATTCGTCTCCTTTGGCTTTTCTTTGACTCACATGCATATAAAACTGACAAAGGTTAAGAAGCAGGTGTTTTCACACAGCTGGTCAGTTTGCTTTACGGAAAATCAGGCAAACATCTATTTGAACAATCTGTTACAAATTTAGAAACCACTTTAATGGAAAAAAGGAAGCTTCATTTTTTAAGTTTACTAACTTGAAAAAGTGCGTACAAAGGCTACAGAATGGGAAGTGCTTTATATACAAGCTTTGATTGACATATTCTCAAAATACCTGTAGTCCATCTAAATGGCAAGTAATCCATAGGGGGGATTTTCCTCTTGAACTCAAGCCAAAACAAACAAAAGGCACCTTTTGTGAAGTAACCTGTGAGGCTATTGACCATTGTTCTGTTGTAGGTACAAGAACAAGCTACAATGGTGTTCTCACTGTACTCAGTAAAAAGAAAAAAAATCCAACAATAAATTAATGACATTTTTTCAATTTATTCAACAATAAATATTATTACTATATTTTCAGCGGTTAGTGCAGAAGTAATTAGATGAGTTTTCACAGTCAACAGCAGCCATTTGTTCTCTGTGACAACAAAACCAGTAAAAACAGAAGGTTTTGACTGTGGAAAAATAGCATACAGATAGAAACAAAAGGAATATTCATTTCTTGGACATTTCAGCTCCAGGGTATCAGCACACATACAGTCAGGAAATCGTAAGTTATTATTAAGAAACATACACTCTATACTACTTTAATAAGGATACAATTTAAAGAATCTCTGATAAAAGATACAGTAGTGATTAAAATGTTTTCTTTACCTCAGATCCAGCAATGCTTCATATATTAATATGTTATTAACAGCACTAATTTCGTCTTGTGAGACAGATGAAATATTATAGCCACACACACCCAGAATGAATATGTAATCGCAAACTATATTTTAGGCTCAAACGTACCAAAAAAGCTCTCCATGAATTCCAGTAGTACATGGAAACAGAAAGAAAAAGTTAATTATCTGTGTGAAACAGAAAAGAGAAGTATGCCCTTAAAGTCTATATATAACATAACAAACTGCTGTACTCTAGCTGCACTCTATTTATAAAAGCCAGAGGCGTCTGATTTAACATTTTTTATGCAGGCAAGTTCTATAAAGTATCTATAAAGTAATATTTATAGAGATGGTTGAGCCCATGCGATGGTATAATATTAACAAAGGTTACAACAACAGGCAGGCAACATTTCTTCCTTTCAAGTAAATGGATGTTTGAGACAAGCTTTCCCAGTTATTATTAGACCAACACGGCATAACCCTTAACTTTCTCAGTACTGCATATTAAATAGTGAAGTGACGATGACTGAAAATGTGCAAATCAAAACTGTGTTTTCAGATCTGCTTTAGTGTTGATTACATTTTTCTTGTGCTTGAATGGATTCATACTGTGCACTCAGTTCATTAGCGTTCTTATGTAAAAATGACCTACCTATAAATTAATAATAAAAACATAAAAAACAATATCATGATAGATGTTATTCATAATAACAGTGATGTTTAAAACTGAAACTATGATAATTTTGTAGTTGTTATTACTTTCATGTTTGTACAGCTATTCTTACAGACTTTCTTGTTGCTTTAGTTTTATTTTTGTTGATGTTTTTTATGGATTTTGTAATAATATCAGTGAATTATTTTGACCATGAACATCATGCGAGGTAAAAATCGTACATTGTGACAGTCCTAACTGGTACCTGGGTATGTTTGTATTCGGTACATCATGTACTAAAATGTAAACTGGAAACATTTGGGATATTTCTTAGCGATCAGGCACTCTTTCAGCCAAAGATGAAAGGTTAAGCTGAGATTGAAATGTTTAAAATGCGACTCAAATTATCATTAATTAAAATTCTAAGCTAATAAATTAGCTGCCAGTGTCCACATGGTGGAAATCGTTTGTACACTATTCAGTTTTTCACTTTGATGCAAATCAAGCAAATCAAGTTAAAATTTAAAAAAAAAAGAACCTTACTTGTGGAACAAACACAAGATGGCATTAATAAAAACGAACAAAAGAGCCGGTGGTCATAGTCACTGTGGTATGGAAGGATAGATCCTAATGTTTTCCCACAGAGCTGCTATACTGCATAAATAATACAAATATTCTGCATATACAGTCAAGATGCTGGAGGTTTTTTCAGCACTTATCTCACCGAGTCTTCGACCTGTGACCTTGGCAGTGTTAGTGTAACATCAGCTGAGTTAGACCGCAGTCCACTAGTCCACGTGACGTTTTGTCAACTTCCATAAAAACGACTGATTCTGCTACTGTGTGGGTTTACATGGTCTTGTCCCTTTGCTGGGGGCATCCACCTTGTCCTCTGAGTCTACTTTCTCTTTAGTGTATTCGGCATCATCGTCTTTATGAGGGAACATCCACGCCAGCGCAGCACCAGCTGTGCCGTCACCGGTCTGACGTGAGAAGCACAAGAAAGTGGCCCAGACGAAGGCACAGCAGCCAGTGAAGGTGGTCCGCACATACAGAGGCACCAAGGCAAAGTTCAGAAACTGAGAGAAATTGAGATAACAGCATATTGTCATCACTATTATGTCATAAATGCCTGCTGATTGCTATTTAACACAGTGGTATGGATAGCAACTGGAGGGTAAAAGGTGTGGACAATGACCCAATACAGTACGTAAGAAACACAGAAAAACACTTTCCCAGATACGTATTTAGCCTTTATTTTTTATCAGCCTTTATGGGATAGAGACGGTGTAGACAGACAGTAAAGCGGGCAGAGAGAGAGGGGAAGACATGTCTTAGCATGCAGCTAAGGGCTAAGGGTTTGATTCAAACCCGGTCCTACTGCTCTCTAGTCATACGGCATATCGTCGCTTGCTCACCCACTGAGCCCACTGCCGTTTTTGAAGGTGAGATTAATTTTTGTGATACTACAGGATCTTTTATTTCTGTTTTTACTTCATAGTTTCATAGTAATAAGCTGTCATTTTACAATCCTGTGTTTTGATTCATGTTTCTGCTGCTAATGCAGTACAATGAACTGTAACTTTATTGTGGTATTTGACTTAGGTTTCTTATCTGGTTTTCATGGAGTTTTTTGGATGCCCATTTAGCTGGGTTTCTGTTTAAGTTTCAGTTTGCGTTTGAGTTTATTACTTGTGCTAAGTGTCTTCAGTGATTCCCCTCTCAGTTCTCTCCTTTGCCTCATCCTTTAATGCTAATGCATTTGTCCTCCAAGTTCCCTCGTCTCCGTCTTCGTGTTTAGTGTGAGCCTTCATTTCTCCACATTTACCATTTTGTCTTTTGATTATTTCTTAAGCTTGGTTTTTCTTCATGTGTTACTTCCTACCTTGGCATTGTCCTTTTTTTTTTGTTATGTCTAAACCTGAACCTTCATGTGCCCCTTGCTCTGCTGATCTCACTGTATGGACTTTGATTTCTGACGGTATCTGTTTTTGGTCTTTGCTTGATGAAAATAGTTAAAATGTAGCAAAGCAGATCATTGAATCAGAGTCAGAATACGGTTTCCCAGAGAAAAATATGTGGTCACAGTTGCTCCAAGACAGTAACAAAAGTTACTAACTAAATTAACATAAATAATGCAATATAGTACAAAGTTACAAAATACAACAAAAATAGCTGTAATACATACAAATAGCTCTAATATGAACTAGCTCTGTAAGTAACTAGTACATTACACAAAATTAAATGCATTTGGTTGACATTGAGCTGTCCCTCTTATTATACTGTACTTACTCAGAATATGTAACATTTTAAATAAATGATGCTCAGGTCACTTTGTTTAGCCACTAAAAAATGTGTTGTTTTTATATATACCCTTCATCCCTGAACTTTATTGCATAATTACTCTACATAGCTTCACCCAATTATTATAAATGCACATAAGGTGATGATGATGATGGTGATATTTACCTGCATGAATGGCCAGAACAGTAGCCCTGTCTGAGAAGAGAGATACAAACAAAGCACAAAATAAGAACTAGAAAACGTAATCAGAAGAGCACGTAATAAACGGTTTGTACCAATAAAACTGCGGATGTTTGGGATTTGAGCACAGAACACATTGGACTCTTCTGTTTTGACACAGGTACTGTTAACTGTCACAACTTTAGAAGATAACAGCCTGTGTCTGTGACTCACCTTATAAGTATTCAGGAATTTTTCTCTCCAGTCTTCCAAGATGTCTTCTTTGCCCTCCAAAAAACTGACACCTGGAGGCACATGAGATTTGACTGATTTATAGGCAGTGCAGGAAGACCAATGCAGTTTGTACAGTATAAACATATTAAATAATCATGTCATGTTTTTTGAAGATCTTGATAAACATATAGCCACATTTGAAACAAAAATGAGTACAATAACCCAGTGTACACTGTTTTCCACTATCATTATGGAGTTTATGAAGCTTATGTGTTAGTTCAATGAGGATCTGTAATCACTTATCTGCCTGCCTCCCTGAGTGTTAAGTTGCTTTTCTGTTTTCTACACGACTACCGCTTCCCTGTACCGTCGATCTCAATACTGACGTCATTACTCTAGTCCAATCATTTTCTCACCCACCTTCTTTGTGCCAATCAGCCTCTGCTTTGCATGTTTTAAATCTGTGTTCCCACAGAACCCACCTCTACCCCATCTCGTTTAAACCCCTCAGCCAGAACTCTATTAAAGCTTCTGTTTTCATTTTCACCACCAGCAGCGTTTAGACTCCGGGGCGTCCTGTCCTAAATCATATCTCCGCTGGGATTTCATTCTGGCATGATGGGTCATCTGAGTCTAATCCCCAAATACATTAATTTCTGTATCTCAATTTTTAAGGATTCAACTGTTTCCACATTTGAAGTGAGTCAAATAGGTCCATGTTAGGTCGTTTAAGTATTTAACTAAATGTGCTGGTCTGGCTTCAAAAAATCCATCCATCTCCATTTCTGAATAAATTCTTTAATCTGTCTGGCATGTATTGGTTATTATTCCCTAACAAAAAAGGGAAAATATTAATTTTACTATACTATCTTGATTCTAGTTAATTTTTAATTTAACTTTCAATAGTTTATGTCCAAAACCGATTATTCCACTTTCAACATTTAAGGTTATAGTTATAAAATCTGTAGTTTTTTTGAGCAGTAGAAGCAATTTTAGAGAAGAAGTTACAAAAGAAAGGTTTTGTGACAGACTGCAATAACAAGTTCTGATAAATTTATACCAGCAATATTGCTGTATATTGTTATGATTGTATTTGAGTGGATTGGAGCCTTACTGACACTTCTGGACCTCATGAAAGCACAAGCTACACAATAAGTTATTGTGAAAATACCGCCCGAGTCCACAACAACTTTTGCTCAGCAGTAATGAATACTGTAAAACAACTGAGCTGCTCTGTTCTGCTGAATAAAACCATTTCTACGGTACCCCCCAAAAAATCTTTTCCCCTGCATTATGTCTGGACATCAGCACATACTGGGGAACATAAACACTAAAATGGGAGGGGGAGGGGGAGGGGGGGGGGGCCTCTGGACGAATTA
Source organism: Pelmatolapia mariae (assembly GCF_036321145.2). Classification (NCBI taxonomy): domain Eukaryota; kingdom Metazoa; phylum Chordata; class Actinopteri; order Cichliformes; family Cichlidae; genus Pelmatolapia; species Pelmatolapia mariae. The sequence continues at coordinate 36,621,714 of NC_086232.1, forward strand.
AAAAAAAAATCTACTTAAATCTAGCAAAAGAAGTATGCAATTCTGATTTCATTTTTCATATTTGTATTATTTTCAGTATTTGTTTTCCATTTAATCTGACTTGGCTCTCCTTTTCTGCTTGCTTTCTAAGTCTTTGTTCATCCGATTATTTTAATTAAATGTTATTTAAGTCTTTGACTCGACTCTCAAAGCTGTAATTGTAAGCTTTGACAGCAGATATGTCAAATGTTTAAATAAGCATGCGTTCTTTGATTTTTTTCCTCTGTGGATTTATTATTAAAAACTTGCAAGGATTGAGATCCCTTTGTAATCCGGGTTCTGATAGGGAGGAATTTTATCACTTCCCATCTAAAGTAAACCACTGTAATGAAGCAATATCTGCTGGCAGTATCAGTCGTAGTCCGCCCAGTTAGTGGTAATAACCCACTCCTTCATGTCTTTCACTTGACCTCTGCTCGTCTGTGTCACAAGACAAGGAACAAGCGGTGATATTACGCCACATGAAAGGAGCACAGAGAGGGCATGGGTCTGGTTACAAATGGACAGAGAGGCGATCAGCTGTGAGATTAACCATTAACTGCGGTCAGAAAGCCTCCAGCCTGTGCCTCCCACAGCCCACCGACCTGTGTAGAAGACGCTGGTGGCGAGGGGCGCCGCCGTCGTCTGGTCCAGGAACAGCTTCCTCATCACCATCCCGACAGAGTTCCCGGGAAATCTCCTCTCCAGGAAACGCATCCAGAAGAAATTGAAGTTGCCATGGAAACTAAACGCGACCACCGCGACGTTCCGTGTTTGTCTCCACTCGATGGTCTCCCTCCCGGAGAACCACTGGTGGACGAAGTCCCCCCCGGCGAACAGGCAGCCGTACAGTGTCACGTTGGTAACCCACGGAAAGCGACGGGCATGTCTTAAAAACAGCTTTAGCATTATTTTAACTGCCGTTACCCCGTTAAGTGAAAATAAAAACCTATTTCAAGTCCTTTTAACCACAAAACGACTGACTGTGATGTGCTAGCTAAACGCGTATACTCTTAACAGTCACACACGGGTCTTCACTCTCTCCACATCACAGTATTCACCTACCACCGAGTCTTTACGTTTCTCGTGTAATTTACGCTATAAAAACGCAAAATCGTAGCTAGGATACTTGCTTGGCAAACACCATACATCTGTAACCGGCACTGGACTGACAGCCGGTGTTCTGGGAATCCCAAGGGTAGCTTTCTTCTGCTTAAATTTACTACGCCCCCTTTTTTACGTGAAAAACAGAAGCAGCGTTGAAGGGGCGGGGCTGGAACTTCCAGAGGAATTTGTCCGCTTCACCGCGAGGATCTTACCTCAAGTGACGCTTTTATGAACAACCAGACCGTGAAGTGTGAAGGCTTCTCTGTCAGATAATGTCTTCTTTACATCATGGCAAGGCTAATAGATCCAGCATCTCAAGGGCAACAGATCAAAGACTCGACTTCAAACCTAAATCTTCTCTGCAGGTCCGTTCAGGGGACAATATACAGGGGATAATAACACAGGCTATAATAACACAGGCTACCAAGGACGGAGACTACAACTGTGTTTTTCAGTTGTAGTCACAGTGGCGAAATAAGAATATTTGATTAGAAGAAGAAAAAAAAAACAGTGTAGAAAGTTAGTGTACAAAAGCGTGCAGCACCATGCCCAAAATACAGACTGCATAGCATGAAAAGTTTCACCACTACACAACAGTTTCAACATGTTTTGTGGTTTTAATGAATAACAGGTTTACAAAGTGATGAAAGTCATAAACCTGCTTATGTTGTAGTAGAAAGGTTTAAACATAAAGATATAATTAAAGTACCCCAAAAAGGCAGTTATTATACAGAATAATAATACTGGATCATGATTAGTATCCATGAATGTTCAATTCAATTCAATTCAATTCAATTCAATTCAATTTTATTTATATAGCGCCAAATCACAACAAAAGTCGCCTCAAGGCGCTTCATAGGTACAGAGAAAAACCCAACAATCATATGACCCCCTATGAGCAAGCACTTTGGCGACAGTGGGAAGGAAAAACTCCCTTTTAACAGGAAGAAACCTCCGGCAGAACCAGGCTCAGGGAGGGGCGGCCATCTGCTGTGACTGGTTGGGGTGAGAGAAGGAAAACAGGATGAAAGACATGCTGTGGAAGAGAGACAGAGGTTAATAACAGATATGATCTAACGCAGAGAGGTCTATTAACACATAGTGAGTGAGAAAGGTGACTGGAAAGGAAAAACTCAGTGCATCATGGGAATCCCCGGCAGCCTACGTCTATTGCAGCATAACTAAGGGAGGGACCAGGGTCACCTGGTCCAGCCCTAACTATATGCTTTAGCAAAAAGGAAAGTTTTAAGCCTAATCTTGAAAGTAGAGATAGTGTCTGTCTCCTCAATCCAAACTGGAAGCTGGTTCCACAAAAGAGGGGCCTGAAAACTGAAGGCTCTCCCTCCCATTCTACTTTTAAATACTCTAGGAACAACAAGTAGGCCTGCAGTGTGAGAGCGAAGTGCTCTAATAGGGTGATATGGTACTACAAGGTCATTAAGATAAGATGGGGCCTGATTATTTAAGACCTTGTATGTGAGGAGCAGGATTTTGAATTCAATTCTGGATTTAACAGGAAGCCAATGAAGGGAAGCCAAAACAGGAGAAATATGCTCTCTCTTTCTAGTCCCTGTCAGGACTCTTGCTGCAGCATTTTGGATCAGCTGAAGGCTTTTCAGCGAGTTTTTAGGACATCCTCATAATAATGAATTACAGTAGTCCAGCCTGGAAGTAATAAATGCATGAACTAGTTTTTCAGCGTCACTAAGAGACAAGATATTTCTAACTTTAGAGATGTTGCGCAAATGGAAGAAAGCAGTCTTACATAATTGTTTAATATGTGCGTTGAAGGACATGTCCTGGTCAAAAATGACTCCAAGGTTCCTCACAGTGTTACTGGAGGCCAAGGTAATGCCATCCAGAGTAAGAATCTGGTTAGATACCATATTTCCAAGATTTTCAGGGCCGAGTACAATAACCTCAGTTTTATCTGAATTAAGAAGCAGAAAGTTAGCGGCCATCCAGGTCTTTATGTCTTTAAGACATTCCTGCAGTTTAACTAATTGGTGTGTGTTACCTGGCTTCATGGATAGATAGAGCTGCGTGTCATCTGCATAGCAGTGAAAATTTATGCTATGTCTTCTAATGATACTGCCTAGGGGAAACATGTATAATGTAAATAGAATTGGTCCTAGCACTGAACCCTGTGGAACACCATAACTGACCTTAGTGGGTGAAGAGGACTCTCCATTTACTTGAACAAATTGGAGTCTATTAGATAGATATGATACAAACCACTGCAGCGCAGTACCTGTAATACCTACAGCATGTTCTAATCGCTCTAATAGGATATTATGGTCAACAGTATCGAACGCTGCACTAAGGTCTAGCAGGACAAGCACAGAGATGAGTCCACTGTCAGAGGCCATAAGAAGATTATTTGTAACCTTCACTAAAGCTGTTTCTGTGCTGTGATGAGCTCTGAAACCTGACTGAAACTCTTCAAATAAGCCATTCCTCTGCAGATGATCTGTTAGCTGTTTGACAACTACTCTTTCAAGGATTTTTGATATGAAAGGAAGGTTGGAGATTGGCCTATAATTAGCTAAGACAGCTGGGTCTAGAGATGGCTTTTTGAGTAAAGGTTTAACTACAGCCACCTTGAAGGCCTGTGGTACATAGCCGATTATTAGAGATAGGTTGATCATATTTGGGATCGAAGAATTATGTATGTATTGTATGATTTTACAAATGTGTATATAACTTTAACTTTATACTAATTTAAATCTATGACGGTCTAACATTAATAGGTAGCAAAAGAATAGTAACTAAAGCTTTCAAATAAATCATTTGGAGAACAGAGTACAAGATTTACATCCACAATAAAGTGGAGTAGAGGTATAAAAGTAGCACAACGCAAAAGTCAAGTAAAAGGTAAGTCAGTAAAATACTTGACGAATTATACTAAATTCCATTGTGTTTAATCCATAATAGGGTTGGTGTGACAGAAGAGATGCTAGGGATAAGGTGGGGCAGATGGTCCTGTGTGCTGACCCCTAAGGAGAACAGCTAAAGAAGAAGAAGAGTTGAATCAAACCAATCCTACAAGAAGTTGATCTAAAAGTGACACAAACAACTGTAGATACTGCGGAATTTACAGGAATGAAGACTTTTATTTACTGCCCCCCCCTCTCCGCAATACATGTGTAATGCAGTCCTGCAGACACAGATTCTTTTAGAAATGTGCACTGCACATAACCCAGCACACAGTACACACCTAGGCATAAAGTACACACAAACATACATTCAAGCATAAGTACATGCACTCACACAGGCATACTTACAAAGAACCTACTGTGTAACCCAAAGGGTATGTTGCAGGAAAAGCTAATTTAAAATGAAAATGAAGCATTGATTTAAGTAACCTGACAGAAGGAAGAACGCCTTTCCAAAGTTTAGATGCCAACACCTCCAAAACGTGTTCTGCTCTGGATTCAAAATTAGATCACGGAAAAAGGCCCTGATCCGATGAATAGAGGCGCCGACTGCTGGAATTTATGTCTCAGAAGATTTGTAGGAGCAGGAACCTGGTCATGTAGGGATTTCTAGGTTTTAAAATGATAATGGAATGTACTGATTTGCATTTAGAGCACAGACACACACATTTTATCTAATAAAACACATTGACACTTTTTACAAATGGCATTTGAGCAAAATGTTGCAAATTATCAACCAAAAATGTATTTTTCGATCTGAACATGAACAATGCGAGCATTCAAAACAGATTTCCTCATTCACATTTATTTCTCAACAAATACAGTATGTTCACAAGTTCCAACAATTTACACTGAATTTAACAAGCACCTTAAAACACAACTGATGAAAAGGCCATGAATTTAATTTTTATTAGGCAAAACTAGTAAAACCGCATTTTCTTTAATTAAAAAACAATCCATAACATCCACACTGCAGATTACCATACACATGTACACATGCAGTTTGTAAAACAAACACATTCTTAGCCAGGTCTGCAAAAGAATATAGTTTATGATAAAATATCTTTTACATGGTAGATGTGTTTTTAGTCAAAAAATAAACTTTAACTATTACACAATGAAGAATTTAATTGTTCATCAAAATACATGATAGAAATTGTTGCTGCACACTGATTTCTTAACTTTTATATGTCTACTGTCTTCTGGCTTTGGGAAAGGACGTAATCAATCAGATCTGTGTCACATCTGAAGCTGATTCTAACACTTGACTAATACTGAACCCATGATGTGGAAAAGGTCAGCACTTGGACACCTGGTGAGACAAACTGTAAATGATTTCCTTTAAAAAGGGAAAACAGAGAAGCAGTAGGACCTCATCCTGAACTTGCTGCAGTACAGCACACTTCATATGAAGTCCTGAAAGTGAGAAAAACTATTAGAGGCACGAACAAAGACACTGCCTCTACTCATTCCACTGGACCAGCCAGATGAGTCAGGAAAGCAATTCAACAAATACATGTTCAAGTAAAGTAAACTCCATTTTAAGACACAATAAACACAGAACAGAAATTAGGTGAGAGGGTCACAGTGCATCCCACTGAGCTGAGAGACAAAAAAAGTCAGCTACTGGGTTAAGGTTCAGCAAGAAAAGAGTTGGACACTATGACTGGACAACCCTCTCCCAGTCCCCAGTCTCTGTCCTGTGGTAGAACTGTGGTTGACCCCCTGGAAACAGGCTTTCAGAGTTGGGGTGGTCTAAAAGGAATTGAATAGTGGACTTCATATGCTGGACAAAGTGCGGTGGCTCAGCCCTCGGAGAGGTGGACAGGTACTAAATAAGAGGACGAAATACCAAAGTCAAAGTCTGTTTTATACGTATACTCACAAAAAAAGCTTCTTGTCATTGGTTAACAGCCAAAGACAATAACTTCCAATAACGTTACCTTTAAAATTGTGTCGTCATTCTGTGACAACCAGAAGGCAATATCCAGATTCTGAGACCATGTGCACGGGCCAATTTGAAAAAGTCCCCGACTCGAGTCATATATGTTAACCATCTGCAAGGGATGATTATTTTAATTGGTATGTTTTTGTTTTTTGCCAGCAAAAAACAAAAAATAAACATAAAAATAACAACAATTTCAAGATCCCAGATCCATTATCCATTAAAACACAGACTAGTGAAAACATTTTTAAGTCACTTCAGTAATTACTGGAAGTCAGAAAAAAAATCAGTGATGATGTAATCTGAGGATCTCTTTCAAAATTAACAGACTGATTAAATATGAGGTAGACAACCGAAAATTGTGTAAACCGAAACATGCATTTTACTCTCAAAAAATCCCAACATGTCATGTTTGCAGAGCACCTCTCCTCCAGTGAAGGTCCGTGCTGATCGCAGCTCCTCTGCAGGCCCTTTATGAGGGAAGGAGGCAGGGTAAACGTCCCCTGTTTTAACATCTACACCTGTTCAGAAACAAAGTCACGACATATTAAAGGCTGAATACCACGAAAGCACTGGATCCTGTTCTGTAACGGTATCACTTACCAATTCCATATACTACAGGTCTGTGAGTTCCATTAACAACCACATCGTTCATTTCTACAACAGCGAATCGAAGGCACGATTAGAGCAAAGGTTTTGTTTTGACAGGTATATCTAAACAGTCTTCAACAGTTAAAACAAACATCAAAGTTACCTGTGATGCAGCATGTTTCCAGATGAATAGCCTCCTTCTGTACCTGGAACGCTGCTGCGAAGTGATAAAGAGTCATTTAAGTTATGCAAGGTCCGCTGCTGCTGCGTTACACTGCAGTGCAACATGAAGTAAGTTTGTAAGGTTATACCCAGTATATCAAGGCTGAGGTTATGGGATGTTTTTGAGTCGTCATTGAATCCCCCGACAAGATGGAGCTCAAGTCTGCATATTGGAAAGGAGAGGAGAAATGTAAATTAATTAATTAATTAGTTGAATAATCTGGAATTTTACTGCTTTTTTTATGTGTGTGTCATACCTGCCCTCCTTACAAGCATCACTCAGTGATGTCACCGCTTTCACGAGGAGTGGTACTTCAGACCAAGTGCTGGAACCGTCACAATGACCTAGGCAAACTGCTCCACTTCCTAAGAAATAATGAAACATAATTATTAACCACAAATTCAAAATACAGTTTCCTTTTATAATGCCTTAGCACAAATGGTAAAATGGTAAATGGCCTGTATTTGTATAGCGCTTTACTAGTCCCTAAGAACCCCAAAGCGCTTTACACATTCAGTCATCCACCCAGTCACACACACATTCACACACTGGTGAATGTGCTACATTCAGCTGTGGGCGCACTGACAGAGGCGAGGCTGACAGACACTGGCGCCACCGGGCCCTCTGACCACCACCAGTAGACAACGGGTGAAGTGTCTTGCCCAAGGACACAACGACCGAGACTGTCGGAGCCGGGGCTCGAACCGGCAACCTTCCGATTACAAGACAAACTGCCAACTCTTGAGCCACGATCGTCCCAAATGTGGTACAGGATTTCTCACCAGTGTGCCGCAGCACAACCAAATGGCAGGTTGTGGCATCATCAGATCCAATGACTGAAACGCATTCTGTTAAAAATAAGACAACAAAGCATGTTACTGTTATAATGCAGTACATGATCTGGAAGACCAAGTAAACATGCTGAAGTACTGAATTTTATACCAAACAGTCCATAAATAAATAAATAAAAGCAGAGTGATGCTTAGAATAATTCTTGATCCAAAAGCTATTCAGTGGTCAGACTTTATCACACGTAACTAAGGTTTCTGTTGTTGGCTGAATGCCTTGTAGAACAACAAGTTTTACTTGTTGTTCAGCATCAGTAAGAGCATGCGGACTTAAAGCTGTGATGTGACACCAGCCTGCAGGGGATGCATTCATTCAGTTTTTCATGGGAAAATATTTTTTTCCTTTAAAGCAACCAATCAACATGATGGAGCCAAGAGTTTTCACACTTGAGGTTGAGCAGCAATGGCAAAAAGTAACCCCAAAGATTTCTTTACCTAGCTTGATTATGAGGTGGAACTGCCACTGAAAGTAATACATGAATATAAGGCAGAAAACATAGACTGGGCTATATTCCACATACTGCTACATATTAGAGTGGGTACCAGGCACGTTATCCATCCATCACTAGAGGATGCTTTGGCAATTAAAGTAAAGTGCAGACACAAGCGGAGTAAAATTACAAAATGTGTGAGAGCTTAGCTGCAAGGCTTCGGCTTCATTTTTGTAACTAATATGACAAAACTGGGAAGTGAAAATGTCTATGTCTTCTTTTTCAGTAGCCTCTGTTTCTGCCTGTCCAGCCCAAAACATAACCCTTGAGTTTTCAAGCTAAAACTGGTTCAACAGCATCTCCACCCATCTCTGTTATGTGGGCCCTAAAAAAATCAAAGCTGTGTGAGGGTAAGGTGTAGACATAATAAAAGTCTTATGTATCAGTGTGTATACAGCCTTGTGATGAGGTCATCTGTTTCCAGTATTTTGTTTTACTCACTGTCTGCTGGTGTTGTTGCAGCAAACTCCCTCTGATGGACATACAGGAGGCACTTTGGATCAACATCAACAAGCGGCTTAGACCGAAATGCTTTTGCCTTTTCCTGTGACATGAAAGCAAAATAGTTAAATGGTTCAAAGTGATAAAACAAAGAAAACAACACAAACTGATTTAGTATTTGACTCGGATATTTGTTCTGATCCTGACTCGTAAAGCTGGATCAATTATTGGGGATGACGGGATGCGGGCCAGCAGGTTTACAGGGGGTTACTAGTAGTTATGTTTGGTGAAACTTTAGTTGGGTAGTTTTATTGCACTTCCTGCAACAATTTGCAATTTTCAGCAGCTTAATATTATTTCACTTTTCCTCTCACTGTCTGCTCCACTCTCACACTATGACTGAGAGACACTATAGTGTGATCATAAACAAAAGCAAGGTGCAGTGAAGACTCTCACACCGAGCTGAAACGAGACCAGTGCAATAAACGAAGTCAATAACTTTTTAATTATTATTTTTTCATTTATCTTGTTCTTTTATTTATCTTTCAACTTCCCCTTACCAAAAAACAAAAACAAAAAACAACTAACTAATGACATACAGTTAAAGAAGATTTGAAGACTAGATTACCAAAATAAAGGAACAAAGCAAGAAGGCTAGAATGAATCTTATTCTGAGCTAAGCACAGGTATCCTACCCATCTCGAGGATTTGGGATGGAATTGGGATTTGGCAAAGCGACATTTATGTGTAAAGCATTTGTTTATGTGGATGTTACTGTTATTCAGGGTTTGAATCTTTTTCATGTTCGTTATTAGTCCACACTGGATATCTATATCTATAAACGAAATCTATATTTAAGGTACCCGAAACGTAGTCATAGTGCAGTTCTATAAATCATTCCTGTGTAACTTATTAGGTTTGGTTTTTTGCTTCATGCACAGATTTACAACCACTGACACTTACTTGGTTACTTTAGAGACAGTTAAATCTGCTATGTTAGTAAATTATCAACTGCGATTTTGTTAGCATAACGATATACAGACAATTCCTATTAAATGAAAAGGATGAGCTAACTATAGCAGCCACACTTTTGCAAAAACAAACCTGTAAATGTGGATTTTTGTCGAACAGGTCCGCTGTCGATCTTATGCGGTCAAGCGGTTTGTTTTGAATGAACAAAGGCATTTCTTCAGGCTATGTGAACTTTACAGTGGTTGTCACGAAGAGCAAAAACTTCATATTACTATCTTTAAATATCACATACTGAATTCATTACTCAGTACAGCCACTGGTTCCACCCATCTGCTTGAACTTCCTGGAAGACTTTTCTTCGTCGCTTCACAGTCGGATGCACCAGGTGAAGCATTAGCGCCCCCTACTGCTGAGTTAGAGATTCCTTATGTTCTTCGTTAAAAGTATGAGATTTGTGTCAACACAGAGCTTTTTTAACTTCTTTGTGGCGATCATTTTAAGGTCCCTTCATCTCACTTTGCCTTTTCACCGTGAAATAGGGCCCAAGGTTTTGACGCCACACAGCGATAAAAAGCGCATTGTTTACACTTATCATATTCACCATTGCGGCTAGTGAATATGCGTACGTAGTAAAGGTTAGTTTTAGACGTGGCTACGTAAACTTACTAGCTGAAGTCACGTCGGGAAAGAGGGCAGGGAGGAAAGGGGCGAGCTAGCCGTTTAGCTACGTGACGTACACAATAATTGTGTAATAATCCCGATATTTACGCGTAATTATAGTCTAATAGAAAAATAACGGAAGGTTGCGACGTTCTTGTCGTTGTTCTCGTAAATTGCGCTTATTTTGCCGTCAATCGCCGAGCGAAACGAAAACAAACCGCTCTCCGACGTCAAAGCTAGCATAACAAACACAACAGAACGGGAAAAAATGAGAGGGGGTTCATCTTATGGAGACAGAGACAGGGACCGTGGACGAGACAGGTGAGTTTTTAGTTTATATGTGAAAGCAACACACAATTAGCTTTACAGACCTGGACTTGGGAGGAAGTTCGACCTGAGGCCCTGTTTTTTTTATTAAACCCACAACCGATAAAGCCTAGACTTCCTCAATATTTTCTTAATTTTATTGTTACTCCATTATTATTATTATTATTATTATTATTATTATTATTATTATTATTATTATTGTTTTTTTTTTTTACTTCATTATTAATGATTGCACAGAGTCGAGGGTTATAGTACATTTGCAGCAGACAAATGCAACAGTTGCTTAAAAATGGTGTTGAGTTGATGCCAGGATCAGAATCAGAATACTTTATTAATCCCGAGGGAAATTATGATAATTTCATGATAAATTATGATAAAGTTCAGGTCGCCAGTATCCGCTTTTTAAATATCAGTAGGAACTACAACTTAGGGTTACCTGGTATTTTTAACATTAAATTTTATTACTTAGGAAATTGTAACTTCTACCGGTGTACATAAGTAATCGTTGTGTCATCACACTACACTTACTAGCACACCTTCGGTGGTGTTTGCACATCTGAACTTAACTGAACACTATAACACTAGGTTTATATCTGCTGAGGTCATTACATAATTTCTGTAAAGGATTAAAGGTATTATAACTATCTTAAAATAACCCTAAAGCTTTAAGTTATGTAAACAAAGCACAACAGAGCATTTATTGACTGGTGTAGAGGAGTTTAAGTCCTTCAGTTTTTGTGGACTAATATAGGATTGGCACTGTAGACTTGATGATTATAATAAAATTACAGTGTTGTTACATGCATTTTCAGTAAGCCATACATATTTTGGTCAGGATCATAATTGCAGTATTAGCTCAACAGTCAATCCTTTGCTGCAGCTTGCGGTTCTGAGTCTTCAGTGCTCTTTATCTCATTGCTCTTATTTCTCAGGCCACGGTTTGGGGCCATGAGCGGTCGCGGTGGACCTCCACCAATGAAGTTTGGGAATCCAGGGGAGCGTCTTCGAAAGAAGAGGTGGAATCTGGATGAGCTGCCAAAATTTGAGAAGAACTTCTACACTGAACATCTTGAGGTGCAACGCGTGAATCAGGTAAATGTTTACTGTTTTTCTTCTACATCAGTAATATGAAAACGTGATTGACCTAATTTTTGGAGGGTACTTTTGGTAATAAGTTCTGTTTCAAATAGTGCTTTTGCTTGTGTGAGAAAAAGTGGAAACATACAATAAAAGCAGCAAAAATTTTAATTCGTTGGTAAAACTTTAGAACATACTCTGAAAAATGTGACCAATTTACACACCATCCCCTCATGTATGTTTTTCCCCTTCTTTTCTTGTTATGTACAGTATGAAGTGGAAGACTTCCGCAAAAGAAAGGAGATCACAATCAGAGGGTCCGGCTGTCCAAAGCCTGTCACCGCTTTTCACCACGCACAGTTTCCCCGTCAGTAAAAAATACATTGTATAAACTATGATGCTGGCACAGATCATTTCTATAAAACATTAGCAAAGCATTAGAATTAGTAATTTTTTCTTTCACAAACTCAAACATCCAGTGACTATAAAATCTTATAATTTTGTTTTAAAGCCATTATCAAAATGTTTCTTACACATACTGCAGGTATATTTAAACAAACAATTCTTCTGATGAAAGGAAACAAAGAAGATCAAAACATCTGCACAGCTTTTTGTTAATTGTCTCCCTCATTTTCCTGACAGAGTACGTGATGGATGTGCTGATGCAGCAGAACTTCAAGGAGCCCACAGCAATCCAGTCCCAGGGTTTTCCTGTGGCCCTGAGTGGCAGGGACATGGTGGGGATTGCACAGACTGGATCGGGAAAGACACTGGCTGTGAGAATCCATAATTTGGGACCATGACAGAATTTTTAATGCTTTATTTAAAAGTCAATAATAATTTCTGTATGTAGCACATGTTGCTAGGTTAACTACAGAAGTAGGAAGAAAATCATTTTTATGCTTATACCAAAAGACTTTCAAATGGGCATTAGTTGGTTTTACCGATTTTTTTGCATTTATTCCTGCAGTACCTTCTTCCAGCTATTGTACACATCAACCACCAACCCTATCTGGAGAGGGGAGATGGTCCAATTGTAAGTTTAAACTTAATGTGTAATATAATACCATAATATAATACAGATTTTATTTAAATCATGATCTTAGTGCAGGTCTTCTGTCATTCTGTAACCTTCCTTATTTATTATCCTCCTCTCTTCGTAGTGTTTGGTACTTGCCCCAACCAGAGAGTTGGCTCAGCAGGTTCAACAGGTCGCTTATGACTATGGGAAGTCTTCCCGTATCAAAAGCACCTGTGTCTACGGTGGAGCTCCAAAAGGACCACAGATTCGAGACCTTGAACGAGGTATGTATGGTTGTAGATAAGGACATGCAGTGGATTATTGAAAACTGTTATAAAATCCAGGAAATCTATGAAATGTTCTGTTCACTATATCCCACAAGCATGATTGTCACTTTGCCTGAGCACCTTTCAAGATGTGTATTGCTTTTTCTGGTCTTCTTGACTCTAGGGGTTGAGATTTGCATTGCCACACCTGGTCGCCTCATTGATTTCTTGGAGGCAGGGAAGACCAACCTGCGCCGCTGCACCTACTTAGTGCTGGATGAGGCTGACCGCATGTTGGACATGGGCTTTGAACCGCAGATTCGCAAGATAGTAGAACAAATTCGGGTAAGGCTGAGGGCTGGTTTACTATTAAGATTGTGGATAAAACCCTATCGTAGAAGTGTTTTTCAGTTAAAATCTATTTCCTTCTCTGTCTCTTAGCCTGACAGACAGACTCTGATGTGGAGTGCAACGTGGCCAAAAGAGGTTCGGCAGCTGGCTGAGGACTTCCTAAGGGACTACATCCAGATTAATATCGGTGCTCTGGAGCTCAGCGCCAACCACAACATCCTGCAAATAGTCGATGTCTGCATAGAGACTGAAAAGGACAACAAGTAAGAAAAGCCAACAAAAATATGACTACAGTAAAATAGCATGTTGTAATCTTTCATTATAGGTCTAATTTAAGCTCTTTCTTTGTTGGCAGACTCATTCAGCTGATGGAGGAGATAATGGCTGAAAAAGAGAACAAAACCATCATCTTTGTGGAGACCAAGAAACGCTGTGATGATCTTACACGGAGGATGAGGCGTGATGGGTGAGGAGTTACTCTCTCTTGTGATAATTACAAAGTATTTCTAGGAGAAATATTGAACATTCAAATACTGAAGGTGGAGTAATCTTGCTGCTTTAATGTGGTTTCGTTTTCTAGGTGGCCGGCCATGTGCATTCATGGAGACAAGAGCCAGCCTGAAAGAGACTGGGTACTTACAGGTGAGGATAAAGTGGTGCCACCTTCTGTCTTGTCTTTGTTGTGGGTTATTTTCCTCCCATTAATCTGTTACCAGTATTTTACATGATGATAATAATTTCCATCCTCTTCAGTTTCATTTTGTTCTTCTGTTGTAAAGTGTTTGATTTCATTCCACAGAATTTCGGAGTGGCAAAGCCCCCATTCTGATTGCCACTGATGTTGCCTCTCGTGGTCTGGGTATGTCTCACCACACAATAGTTCATAATATCTCACTATCTTAATAATTCATAATATCTCATGTAATTCTGTATTCACTGTGTCATTGTGATTTGTTTTTTTAAATATTTTTTTTCAGAAATAACTTTTAAATAATATATACATAAAAGAATAACACAGTTATAGTTGGTGGGTTCCTATTAAAGTGACCTCTGTTCTGCTAAATATCTTTACAAGTAGGCCAGTAGATTGTCTGTAAGTGGACAGTTGGAGAACAACCTTTCTTGTAATTGGCAGATATAAATCAAAACACAAAATATACATTTTCTTGCAGAATTGTCCTTCAACAATTACGGTCAGGTGGTTTTATGTACGTTTTTTGTTATTAGGAATGTATTAATTTGGGTCGACAATAATTACAAAATAACACTTAAATACACTAAGTACACATCTGCTATAAAAATTTTTTAAAAAAGGCTCCAATATTTTGCAAAAACTCATTGTTTGCCTTTCAGTACATGTACTTAATTCTAGTGGAAGATCACAAGTATGTCATTTGATCTGTTAACCTTTTTGCATTTAAAAAATTAAGGTTAATAGATTTTTAAAAAATCATTTTAATTATGTTTCTATTATGAGTCAGTGTCATTATAGTAAATGAATAAAATAAAAGCTAAAAGTGTAGTTAACTGAAATAAAACTCTTGAAAAAGGTTAACTGAAACTATATTTTGCACATACCAAACTAAAGAAAACAAAATAAAAATATCCAAGAAATGTCCTTAGTTTTAGTATTTCTCAGGTTGGCCGAAATTTACCAATACAGCCGGTCTGAGGGAAATTTGGTACAGATTTTTATTGAGATATGGGGTATTTATGTCATACTTATGTCACTGTGTACCAGTGTCTGTATTGTGAAATATATTCTAAGCTTCTTCTTCTTCCTGAAAATTACACTCCATATTATAATACTTAAAAAAAAAAACTTGTAAAGCTAAAGCTTAAAATAATAAAAATTAACTACAACTAAAAGTTATCAAAAAAAACCCTGCAATGAGTAAGTCCGTACTAAAATCTAAAAAAAAAAGTTAAATACAAAACTAATAACACTTCTGGTTCTGGTTTTAACCTATTAATGTGGTCTCTCGGTTAAACAGGACATTAGCACATTAGTTACAGGAGCTTTTACATAGATTAATACACCAGTAATTTCATATTATACAGTGTGTACATGTACTATTGCAATTAACCACAAGTGTGAAAATAAACTGAAAGGAATAACAGGAATGAATTTAGTGATAAACAATGAAACAAATCAGTGCTTTATATTAAAGCGCCTGCCCTTACTGTAATAATGTGACAGTCTAACGGACCATTTTGTCCAGTATGGAGGCTGCAGGCCCTCTGGTCCACTGGGTTTATAGTCTGTTTCTTGTTACTGCAGTTTAAAGGCTTCCTTCAAACGGGGCTCTTTGGCACGCTGCCTGAAAGGAGGGGTGTGTGGGACAGATGCTCCTGTGCGCCTTTTCTTATGTCTCCTTTGTGGTGTCAGTACAAATTTACTAAGGATGTCGCACATATTGCACTTTTTTTTTAATCTAAGCGTTAAACGATAAATTGTGTAGTTGTCCCTTTATTCTGCAAAAATGTTAAAGTTTGCTATGTTTTGCAGATGCATATGTGTAGAATAAAGACAGATGAATTTTCTTAGATCCACTTGTTGACAGGATAATCTTGAGAAGGGGGGATAAGTGAAAGTGTCTTAATTTTTCCAAAATCCCCATGACCGAATCCTTGTTCTCTTTTCCCCTCTTCTCCTCTCAGGGTTTGGCAGCACATGGCAGCTGTAACAATCTGCGCTGCTGTCACTGCCCCCTCATTCACGTTAAAATAGAAGCTTCGCTAGTTTTAGAGGGATTACAGCCCCTCTTATTCGACTAAAAAAGATCCCCCCTGCCCAGTATTGTCAGAGTTTGTAAATCCAACGAGCCTTCCTTGGGAGCAGCCTGAGGTTCCTGTATGTCTGCCCATCGGTCCGTCCCAAAAAGCAGACAGACAGGAGAGAGAGAGTTAGACGGGCTCGTCTGGATCCAGTCCTGGCCAGGGTCTGAGGAGGGCCCTGCAATGCGGCGAGAGAGCAACAGAACCACCCGTTGTGCGTGTGTGTTTGTGTATACGTGTGCGTGTTTGCGTGGGTGGGTGTGTCTCTGGAGATTTAACGGTTCTGCTCCCGTCTGACGTTGCTGGTGTGAGCAGAAGGTGAGGGAGGAATCCTGTCTCCCTCTCCCTCAGCCCCTCCTTGTGAACCAGGACTGATCAGGGGGGACTGACTACCTTTGTAAACACAACATGAAGGGGGTAAGTACCTCACCACCCCTTTGTCCTAACTCCTCCACGAGCTCACCATACATTCAGGTACTGCCTTAGTGCTCATTAAAATCAGTAGCATTCAATCACGGTACATTGTTATTCCTATGTAGTAGGTAATGGTTGATTAAGTGGCTTCCCTCTGTCACAATCGAGGGGAGAAGGGAGACTTATTGATCAGCAGTGCTGTCAGAGCCCCACATCTTCTGTAATGAGAAACAGACTCGTTGTCCTCGCACATTCTGAGCAGCAGTCACATTAATGTGAAGATTACAAATTCAAATCATGATTTCAGCTGAATGCCATGCTCACTTTATATCTGCTGAGCACAAAAAGCTACTTTTCAGTTATTTTTGAATGTCGTTTGGATTTTTGCATGATGTCTAAATAAGCAGGTAAGTTATTCGTTTAGAAATTCTCCTTATAATGCATTTGGAAAATATTTAGTTGTAATCATATATTTGGGCTAAAATAAAATTACCTTTTTTCTCCAGAAGTCCTGATCTTGAGATTCTCATGTATTTACTTTCTCCCTTCCTCTAATATTGGTTTTAATTCAAAAGATGTGGAAGATGTCAAGTTCGTCATCAACTATGACTATCCAAGCTCCTCTGAGGATTATGTCCATCGTATTGGACGTACAGCTCGCAGTACCAACAAGGGCACTGCTTACACCTTCTTCACCCCAGGAAACCTGCGACAGGCACGAGACCTTGTCCGGGTGCTGGAGGAGGCACGCCAAGCCATCAATCCTAAATTACTTCAGCTTGTGGACTCGGGCCGTGGAGGAGGAGGCGGTAAGAAGGACTCTGTCACGCTATTAAACCTCAATCAAATCACACAAATTTTGTAAAAAGGGTATCCATAAATATTTATCATACAACAGAAGATGCTATTTTTTATCATTTAATGGTGATTAATGAGTTTTGGTACTCTGTTTTAGACTCCTTGTACTGAAATCAGTCTTTAAAACGTATTTCTTACCTGTGAATCTGTTTGTCCTGATTGTGCTTTACATATTTTTACACCTTTGGTTCTAGGCTGCTGTTTAAGTTTTAATATGTAAGGCAGTATTAAAACTGCCTTACATAGCAACACGGGTACCTGTTCAGTGTGGTCAGAGACAGTTGACTAGCCTGATTGTAGTGCAGGAAACACTACTGAAAAACTTCATACACAGCTTGGTCAAGGAAAGTCACTGCCTAGATTTAAATAAGCAAACAGTTAAGAATGTTCTATTGAATAACTACTGCAGTGATTAATATGTTTCACATGGAAGCAATGGTGAACCACGGTGTTTGAGGAAGAAATAAGAAAACAATCTTGAATGATGACCATCAGTGATAACTTAAACGTTTCAGATTGTTAAATATTATCAGTAGAACTCACAGTAAACTCATAAGATTGGGGTGAAACACCTGTGTGGCCTTAAGAAAACCACTCGTCAGTGATGCTAACTGGAAAGAAGGCATCCCTCATGAAACGATGCGCCCATAATGCTTAGTGTCTTCATATAAGCTTGTAGGGCTAGTGTTTCGATCTGGGGTTCCTGTGGTGGTCAAATTTAGGTTCAGCAATATTAAGTTCCTAAAAATTAGGTCAGTTGACTACCTAAATATATCAGACTACCTGTTTTTCCTAACAATGGATATTTTCTTATTTGTGTACTCTTAACATGATAATGCCTGGATTTATCAGGCTGAAAGTGTGCTTCAGGGATCATGCGACATTATTCTCACACATGGATTGGCCACCACAGGTTGGCCTTCTATTCTTTCGCTTAATTAAATTTACAAAGTTATTACTCTTTATTTTTTTTTTACTTTATCATATTCTATTTTATTGAGTTACTTTATTTCAGCTTTTTTTTTTTGGTTTTGGTGGATAAAAAAAACAAGAATTTTCTAGTATATTGTGTGTGTTGCTTGATCATGAATGATGGTTAATGTATCTAAGTATGTTCTTACCTGAAAAGATATGATGAATATTTGTTGAATTGCTATTTTTCAGGTGGAAGAATGCGTTACCGTGGCAGCAACTCCAACAACCCGAACCTGATGTACCAGGAAGAGTGTGATCGGCGTATGCGCTCCAGCGGCAGCGGGGGCAAAGACAACCGCAGCGGCTTCAACCGTGACAACCGCAACAACCGTGACGGAGACCGCTCCTCTTCTTCCTCCTACAGGGACCGAAGCCGGGATCACCGAAACAACTACAACTCAGGCTCGGATCAGTACCAGAGCTACAACAGTGGGGGCGGTGGCGGCGGAAGTGGCGGCAGCTACAACTCTCGCAGTGGAAGCCAGGCCGGGAGCATCGGAGGTCAGGATCAGACGAGCCAACCGCAGGGTCAGTTTGGCCAGGCTCCTCCTCCACCATCAGGGGGCCTGCAGCCCCTAATGGCTCAGCAGTTTGCTCCACCACAGCCCCCACTCATGGGCTTCATGGGGCAACCGCCGTACCCGTTTCCTTCGCCTCCCCCTCCTCCCCCAGGCCCGCCACCTCCCAGGAAGTAAACTGAACAAGCACCGAGTTCATTTGTGCTACTTGTGCGTCCACAGGTTACCTTTGTGGGCTTTTTAAAAACTCTTGTAATCATGTAGAGGCAGGGGTTTAAAAGGCATATATCTAAGGAGGTAAGGGCTTATATTTTCTATTTGTTTTGTACTTTTTAATACAGCCAAAATGTGGAATTTAAATTGTCTGATAGAAAAGGAAATCTTCAAAATTTACCAAGGGTTTTCTAAAGTAGACTGCCACTGTACCTGCACCATGACCCATAAGGGGAACAAGTATTGTGTTTCTATTCCAAACAAATGCCTCAGAGGATGTGATCCACTTAAAGGATTTGATTAAAATGAAAGCGACTTTAGACTGAGGCCTCAGTATTATGTGGATCAGAGGGCCGGTCTACTATAAATTCATTTTTAATAGTCACATTCCAGGCTCATATCATTCTTGAGCGCTATATTAGTCTACACTTGTTCAGTTTGAGAAATTTTGGCTAGCATTACATTTTATTTATTCTTTACATTATAGCTTTATTCTCTGAAGCAACATTGAAGTTTGTGTCTCTTCTCTCCAATAGTTGTCATACCAGTCAATCATTGAGTTTGTAGTGTGATCGTTGAACTAGACTCAGATTTTTTCTCACGCATGCTTTTCCTTTCTGCTGTCCCGTAGCATTAATAAGCACATTGTTGACTAAACTGCAGATTGTTGCTCGTTTCCCTTTTCCCCCTCAACGTGTTCTTTTTATTGCGTTTTCCTAAATAAATCAAACCAATAAAGTGTTTCCTACTTTTCAAATGATTAATCAAGCGTGTACACCTGGTTACTTCCCTGTTAAGATGACCTTCACTACATTATCGTAGTACATTCTCAGGATTGTGCACGTTTTGGGTTTTTTTTGATCAGTAAATGCATATTGGTGGGGATGGAAGTTGACTTCTGTTTACAGTTGATGCACAAAATTATGACTAACTTGGACATGGGTTACAAGGAATGTGCTACATGCAGTTTTTTGTAGAAAATGGTTTCTATAAACTTTAGCCTAGTATTTATATCTGAAACAGGTTTGGTAAAGGGGGAATCCACTCAGATCTACTTATAACCATACCACAAATTGCTCTCTCGGTTTTAGCATTTACTTATTCCTTTTTGTGGAAAACGTGCAATTAGCTGTGGCAATAACAAATCTTAGCTGGCCTATTAATACCTAAACCCAGCAGTTCTCAAAAGTCGGACAAAGCCACAGCATGTGGAGCATGGATGAGCCTAATAAGACTTACGGTTGTGAACTCTAGTTTTTACAGAGTGTGCCACAAAAAGTATAATATCCACTTAATTTATTAAATTTGTTTCGAGTGGAAAGCTGGAGCCTCCTCCACACCTACATGTCAGTAGTAGTAGCAGAAGGGTGCCAGTTTAGCTCAGTGGGTCAGCAGCCAGCCATATGCTGCATAACCAGAGTGCAGCAGCTTGTGTTCAAGTCTTCTTCTCTTTGGCCCCAATTTCCTATCTGCCTTCACTGGTAAAGACAAAAAATTATCAAAAAAAAAAAGTAGATGTTTGATACCGTTAAGGCAGTCCTGCTTGTCCTTTGTATTTTTATAATGCAAATCTGAATGGAATCAAATCAATTTCAGCCTTCAAATGCATTTTTCACACCAACTACCCGTGACTGACGAAATCTACCTTACTGACAAACTGCTACAGCATCAAAACCTGGAGTGGAGTTTACCTTTATTATTGCTTTCTTCCTGTTAATCCCAGATGTTAGCAGTAAAACTGCGTGTAGATAAATTAAAACATCAGATTTATAACATAGAACCATCTTAAAAAGGGAAAATTGCACAGTTTAACATGGGTCAATTTATCAAATTAAATTTAATACATGTACAGCGGAATCAATATTACACAGTGAGTGATTTCTTAAATTGCCTCTTAGACAAAGCCCATCTGTCTCCACTCAGAAGTGATAACAGACTGTGCTCCAATCAACCCAACAGCCGTGGTTATTAGAATAATCCCGTGAATTCATTTTTGTGTGTCATTTGTTTCACAAAGTCTTTCCCGGTAAGTATATGAACAAATGAAAACAAAGATCAGATCAGCCATTTGTATACATATATGTACAAAAGAAAAAAAAAAAAAAAAAAAAAAAAAAAAAAAAAAAAAAAGGTTTCATCTCAGGCACATGGCAGAATCAAACCAGATGCCAGTGACATCACCTCAAGACCGGGTCAATCTTTGGGTCAATCAACCATATAAAGGCATAAAAACAAAAGGACCATGTAGTGTACACGGGAATGATTTCATTTGCCAAATTTAGACACAATAAGTGCATGTAAGATTAACTCAAAATCCTGAGTCTAACATAAGGTGATAAAGTGTCCCAATCTTTTAATAACACAAAAGTGCAGATATTTTTAGAGGCAGCGATTTCACTTGTGGGCCTTTTGATGCAACAGGAGAAAAAGCACCGCTGTAAATAATCTTAAAAAACAAAAAAGTAAATAATAGCTGGTTCAGTTTTAGGGTCCTGGTATTCTCCATGCTGGCTCACAAATCCAAACTTATTGGTCCAGCTGAACAAAGCAAAGCTTTCCTTCGAGTTTTCAGTCACACCTGTGCTTTTCCTACGATGACCCGCTAACACGGCTGCTGTGCATTCTCACAGCTTTGACACCCACACCAACCATATGTAATACCTCCAAATACATTAAAACTCAGACTATTCTTTAAAAGGAAAAAAAAATAAATCACATTCCAATTCGTCATTGAATTGGTTACTGCATCATTACAGATCATTATCTTCGTACGCTGAACAGCTCTACCCCTTGGCTCAACTGGAAAACTTCTTCGGTGGTGTCATAAGTGGGAGATGACTGTTTGTCTTATTTCCCTTTTCAAGTTTTCATTTAAACTGGAGGTGGTTTGCTAACGCGTTGCACCAAAGTTGTGCTAAATTCCATCATTTGATAAGAAATGAATAAGAAAACAAAGAATATTCTAAATCACAAAATGTTTTCTGGCTTTTGGTAAGATTGTTTAAAAACATCACTTGAAACATTCAGCTGACCTAAGTGAGTATGGAGTGACAGATCTGCCATGAACGCTCAAACATCTGCTGAAATGCAGTCTCCGATCAGCATCTCCTTTAACATAAATGTCAGATATGAGCTGTTATTACATGTTAACACTTTGCAGTATGTATACTGGATAAATGCACACATTCAATTTTTAAAACGTGTTTTACCAAAAGCCACTGCACTGAATCATTTCGGGCAGTCGGCTTTATGTCGCTGTGCTGGACTGATTGTTGGACAGGAAAAGAAAAGCGATCAGTAACAACGCTTGGGAACATGGATATGATCAAATAAGGACAAAAAGGCTGTGAACCAAGGCACGCGGTGGAAGCTGGTTCCCGCAACTGCTTCCAGAGTTTGAAACCACTGAAGCGTAAAGAAGGTCTCCGGGCCTCGGTCAGCATTGAGGGAAAGCTTCAACCTAAATGTAAAGGAAGCAGCAGATCACATGACAGGATACTGGTCCTTCACACTAAAGGTTTCCCCAAGTGTTTGGAGGTGGGAACTGGTCGACGTCACCAGATTCATCGTGAGATTTGTCCCCCAGGTTGAAAGTTAGCTTGTACCGCAAACGGACTTTCTCCTGTGACGACACAAAAGCAAACAGGTTAACTCATCAGTGATACACAGTTTCACTTCTATCAATGTTCTTTGCTGCATTTGCACTTTTAGTATACAATCATCAACATTTCTCCTTAAAAGGCATAGTTTATTTTGATCAGCGATACAGATGGTGAGCAATATACTGCTGCAAGGAAGGTAAGAAGCAATATATATATTTTAGCCACCTAAACACAATGTCAATTAAAGTGTTCCAGTTTTATTTACAGTATTTTCACAGCTTCAGGCAAACACCAATTAAACACAGGGAAGTTCTCTTTAAAGCCACCAGCCTCCTTTAATAACAGTAATTTTACCTGAGAGAACGTGGCAATTGCTGCATTCATCGGTTTGTTTGTGACTTGTGTTTTAAAACTTAAACAGTAACCCGTGCTCTGAGATAAAT
Organism: Pelmatolapia mariae; assembly: GCF_036321145.2. Lineage (NCBI taxonomy): Eukaryota > Metazoa > Chordata > Actinopteri > Cichliformes > Cichlidae > Pelmatolapia > Pelmatolapia mariae. Next base: position 36,644,789 of record NC_086232.1, read on the forward strand.
GTACATTTTGTGCCAAAAGAGTCGGCCTTTAGAGCAAATAACCGCTTTAGTTTCGTGTTGTAAATGAAAGCTATCAAATTAAATGAAATTACAGCAAATTAAAGCAGTGAAAAATATTCTCAGTACACTTAAAGAGATGCAACACAAGCTTTGCTTCTGTGATAGTAGTCCTGCCTGCTACCTTGAACTGTGGAGGGGCATGCTGACTGATCTACTGTAGATAAAACACTGACGAGTAACTGGTAAATGTATAAAATGAATAAAATGGATAATCTGACCTGAGGCGATCTCAAGCAAAGTGCAGTGTATAAACAATGCGGTTGAAGATGTAGATTACCTTGTGAGGGTTCGCTAGCAGTAAAATCTGTGTGATGGCAGCTGGAGGCAAGATGGGATTGAAGGCAGGCAGCTCAGTACTGGAGGGAGGCTGAAGCTTGACTTTCATCACCTAGATAATGTACACCCATTGACACATTAAAACCTACATGTTTTCCAGCTGGCTAAAACAACAAAAGCTCTCACATTAATAACAGAGATTGACTTAATCTCAACAAAGAAGAATTTCTGGATCAAAAGCATGAGACATGGCCATTGCTACCATCAGTACGAATTTCAGGAAACAGGAACCTACTCTGGGCACAGCTGCCTGGAAGCGGATGTTGGTAACGGGAATAGGGGCTGAAGACAGCATGGAGATGATCACCACCAACACGTCAGGTCGTGATGGAGGGCAGTCGCGGGCAAAGGTGAACAAAACTCGGAGACTGTGTTTGTCAAATACAGTGACTGGTAACAAGGTGCCTGAAATAGATGACCAAAAACGTGATTGAAAGAAATAAAAAGAAAGAGGATTTCAATTTATGTTACCTCCATATTAGCTCACAAAACCTTTCATGACTAAGGCTAACTTTTTGTTCCAGTGCTTACTAGGTTTGATCATTTCCAGCGGCACAGTAACATCAGCTAGAGAGATGCTGTCGTAAGTGTCAGCAGTAGGTAATGAGGCTTTGTCAGTAACTGTGAGTGTAAGATTGGAGAGCAGCACAGCATCAGACTGCTCTGAATGGATGACCGAACTGGTCCCAGGAGCAGTAGCAGAACTAGAGGTGGAGGTGGAAGTCGCAGCAGGTGCGGGCTTTGAGCTGGATTTAGCCTGGAGATCTCGTAAAGGGACTCTTGATTGAGGCTGCAGCTTATCCCTACATGAAAAAAAACAAGGACACATGGTATATGGCAGCTCTGTGCATGTCATATTCCAACAACAGCACGTTACACTACAAAGGTGATGACAAAAGCACTTACCATTTGACCTGCTGGCTCTCTGGAGGCAGAGACTGCTGCAGCAGTGCCTTTCCCAACAGGTCCAGCTCTTCCATGGCTTTAGGAGGAGCAGTAGCCCCCCCTACTGGTGGAGCCCGTGGTTTCTGAACCACAGCTGGTAGCAACACTGAAGCTGGTGCAGACTGAGTAGATACCTCTGTTATATCTGATGTCTGAGAGGAAAAAAAAGAAGAAAAAAAAAGAAAGAGTTATTTTAGTGTAAAAGGAGATGAAGATGGCGTAAAACAGAAAATTAAACCAGTGGCAGGAATCCACTGTGTAAGATCTTTACATGCTGATTTATTTAGAACCACAGCTGGGTAACAGTAAAGTAAGTTTAAGATTTTAAACATGTCACACAATAATTTTACTGTGAGCATATTAAGTATTATCTTACTTCGCACCTGAAAAGTGTTCTGAGAGTCACCGTTTTCGGTTACATTCAGTCCTGAGAGAACAGAGACAACAAAAGTTAGATTACATCCAATTTGAGGTCATTTTTTGGAATCATTGAAGTCTTTTTAAAGAAAAAACAAAGAGCACAGACTGTATACACACACAGTCACTGCAACTGAAGACACGCACACAAGGTATGTCCACACTAATCCAAACCCTGCTTTATCATCCTTTTTGTGTTACGTGTACTATAATATACTAAGTAAGAGACTTGGTGCAGAAAGAAGTCAGATTACATATAATGTGCTCTAACTAGAGTCACGCCCTGTTGAACATTGATGAATTTTATGAATCGAAAATGGTGAAATCAATCTTTTAAATACACTACAGTCTTATACTGTACTAAGGGAAAGAGACTAGACTTGTTGTGATCCGGCCAGCAACACACATTTCTTTTCCGCTAGGTATTAGATCACATTAAAGTGTATAATTTTGTTTAAAGTGATTGTTTACATCCCTTATTACCTCCTCCACACTGTCCAATTATTACAGAATATTGCATTTTATCACAAGTGACTTTTCTCATCTGTTTTTGTAATCTTAAATGTAACTGTAGGATTGTCCTCCTTATAAAGGAGAAAGGAGCAGAAATGCATGATTCTTATTTAAAAAAGTCTACTTGAAAACAGCCCAATGACCTCTGCTCTGCAGCACTTGGCATGTCAAGTGACGTGACTTTCTAACATTAGCTGCAGCCATTATTCACGTTAAATGCAGAAAAACTCGACTCAAATAATGAAAATAAGTACAAAATATGCTGCCTAAAAACTAAATGAGCGCTAACAAAAATCTAAAACCTTTATGTTTCACTCTTTCATATTTTCCTTAATTATGTCGATACACAGGTGTCTCTGGAAAATGAGGTCAGGATCACAGAGGAGGGCCGTCTCTGCAGGATGCTGCGCTTGAATCAGTGGAAAATAAGGCAGAATTGTGCTGAGCAGTCTGGGATGTGCTTCCTGGCTTTCTAACTTTTTGTTCACAAACCACATGATTTTTCCTGCTTACCAAGTGACATGAGCTCATCATCCAAGAGGCTCAAGCCCATATTCTGAGTCAGAGTTTGCAGGCTGGAGGAGTCCGTGTTAGACGGTGCGGTGTTGGCTGATATGTTAAGGCCTGTCAGATCCACAAGTGCTGAGCTACTGTTGCCTGATTTGGAAAGAAAATACTCATTTGTGACTCAGAAATTGAGGGAGAATTAGGGTAAACTCAAATAGATAGTAAATAAGACTTTATTGCAATCTTCAGCTGTGACTTTGAAGGCACCCACCTGGTTGTAAAGACGAGTTTATGCCATCTTTAGTCACATCCTCTCCCTTTACGAGCTGTCGGTACTGATTAATGACCTGCGTCAAACTGTCATTGGCCTGCAAGATATCCGCTGTAAGCAGAAAACTAATCAGTAACACAAAAATTTTACCCTTTGAGGCCTAATTTTTATCTGTTTGTATAGGTAACAATCTTACCTAAAGCTTCATCATTATCCTCAGTGTCACTCGCTAATCGGAATAGGGTAGGCCTCATCTTCTCACAGCGATTGTAGAGATCCTGCAATAAAAAATACATCATGAAACCCTAAAATCACACACCTGCTGAGCAGGACCAGTGGGAGCACGAGACCTGCAGCAGCTCTTTTTAATGTGCTGCGTCCTGCAAACCTTAATGAGCTCCTGGTTGCTCTGGGAACAGCTCTCCTTATTGTAGCCCTCCAGCAGCTGGCTCAGCAGGCTGACGCTCTCCTTCACCTCCTGGATGGCATTCACTCGCTTCGACACTTTCTCCACTCGTTTTTGGTCCTAACGAAAGGTTCGGTGAGATCACACAGTGCCCAAGATCAAAAGAAACTTTTGCAGACCTTAATTTTTTCACTCAATCAGGCCATGAAGGACAGATGTAATGATAATAAATAACATCTTATAGCTCACGACTAATATTTAATACCACAAAATATGAAAGTAAAGTGCACATTTTAAAACCCTATAATTAAGTCATTTAATAATGAATTTAAGTTTTATTTCACCAAAATTCATGCGTGTCATCTGATTGACTATCATTAATCTTGATCAATGGGAAGTATTAGTTTTTTATTGCTCTGCACTTACACAGTCATTCTCAATAATTTATTAAAACATTTAAGGCTTGGTGTTTGATCATTTCACTAAAGTCATAAATATTAAATGAATACACCATCTCCATAAAAGCTGAAGAAGACCGAGTCAAACAAAGGGGCGTGTATGTGAGAGCACATGTTGTAAACCTCACGTAGCAAACAAAGCCGATGACTCACCTCTTGGACCATTTCCTTAATGAGCTTGTTTGCTGCTCTTAAATCTTCAGGGTGAGTGCTATTCAACAAGCGGGACAGCGTCTATAAAAACAGGATGAGAGAGAAGCAGGAGAGGAAAGGAAAGAGGAAGAGAATTTTTTAAACTGCTGCTCCCTCAGTTTTTCCCAGGAGTTCAACTTTACATCATTTGATGGGAAACATAAACTCGTGATGACTGTGGTGGAACAAAGCCCATCCTAGGACAGAAAATGAATGACGGATTTGTTACTTGTGTAATATATACACCTTGGATTTCTCCTCATCTTCAAAGATGGCACTTTTGGCTCTGGGTGGAGGGGGTGGGAGGGGCTTGTCAACGGGAAGCACAGGATCCTGCTTGACAATGCCTGGAAAAAACAAGAACACTTATTAACCTTCGAAAAATACAACATCTATTGAGAGGGCCACCTGCGTTTTAAATATCGGTTCTATTTATAAATCACAGATAAAGAATCGCAGCCACCTTGACCTCTGCTCCAACTACGATGCCTGTGATACTACTGCTTTAATACTCTACACCCATTAAATAATTTTAAATGAGAGTGCCATTTGTAGTCTTCAAATATAAAAAAAACTACAAAAAACAAGTGTGATGCTAATATAATCCAGGAACTTATGACAGCTGTTGGAGGGGAAAGTCTGTTTCTGCAATCAGACTGGGTTCAGATGACCATGACTAAGGACATCAGTCTCATGCTTGTGCTAGAAAGGAGAACTGACACATTCTCCCTACTAATCAAAAAGAATGGGGAACCAAAAAAAGGGGGGGGGGGGGGGGGACTAAAACATCCATAAAACTTGTACAATGAACTAATGTGCAACCACGGAGAACAATAGAATGTTAAAGCAGGCCTATTATTTTTCCATTCTTTGAAACAGGTGGAGTAGCTTTGCATGATTAACAGTTCAAAATAATGATGGTTTATTTTATGCAGCACCATGTCCTCTACCTTTAGGCCCACCTTCCCTTCAAACTTTTTCTGGTATTCCACACGTCAGAAACCAAAATAATCCAGCGACCAGCAAGCCACATTTTTTTTAACATAATTAAAACTAGAATTAAAGTCAAATAAAAGTCAGAATCATAAAAAAACACTTATTTGTTCTCAACAAAAGGCTCTTTAATTCAGCCTAATTTTACTTTTTGCAATCTGCCTGAAGTGGCTCTGTGCCCTGCAGTTTGAGAAACACTGCACCTTTTTCCTGACTGGCTGCCTCTCACAAACAAAAGGCCTGAACAGCAGACAGGAAGGGCTGCTGTGACAACCATTATTAAAGACATCTGTGTCACCAACATCATACAGCATCAAGACAAGAAAAATACAGCTGAATCTGAGCTTTCACATAAGTTCATTATTTGTCTTGATGGTTACACATAAAACTCTAAAACATCAGGAGAGCTCACCCTGTTTTTTCAGCATCTGATATGCTTCCAATATCTTGGTCTCGTCTGGGAGTCTCACCGTCCAGCTGTAAATCATCTCCAAGACCTTCTTCTTCACTGCCTCTGGAGCTCGGGCTCCTAAATACTACAGAGAGAGGGGGAATGGGTATTAACTACTGCTAAAGAAAAACAGATTTATTCTTTCACAAATGAAAATGAAATTGGGTCAGAAGAAAGTAATTATTTGGTAAAAGATTTAACATTAATACCTTATCCAGGCTGTGTTTTCAAACAAACTGTAAACTAAATACAGCTCCATCTTTTGTGAGATTCATCAAATAGTTGTAATTTTCAGTAGTTATACTAAACTATAAAAACCTTCTCATGGATCTTTGGTTACAGCCAAACTGGTGAGGCAAAATATAGAACAACAGTCGTTACCTTTGGTGAAACCACTTTGATTAGCTCATTGAGAAAGCGAAACTTCCCCACTTCACTATGAAATCGCTTTCCACAGTTCTTCATGCACGTCTCAAGAACCTGTGAATTGTTCAAAGGTTGTTGGTTTTACATTTGCACAGACATGCAGAGTTTAACATGAGATCCTGCAGACCTTTGCACTTGTTGATGCTGTATGCAGGACGATCTTACCGTTAGCGCTTGCATCGCCTCCCACTCCTGAGGAGACTGAATTTTATGTGCCAGAAGTCTAGTTGCAAGCTGAGGCCTGAGAAAACAAACAAAAAGGTTTCACTACAGTGACAGACTTAGGAGGTTGAACAAGACCTTAATTAAAATTTTTAGTGATATACTAATTGTAAAATTCTGGTTTTAAACACTACCAATTTTTTGAACCAACATCTGCCACTGCCATCAGCAAATTTACAGTACTATGGAAATCTCTTGAGCCACCTCGTGTCTTTACATTTTTCTTCCAAGGAGTAAAATTTCAGTGTAAATTTTTTTTTTTAAAGTAAAGTTTCTAAAGGTCTTTCTTTGGTCATTTGGCTGCTTTTTCATTCATTTTCAGGTCAGTCCTCATACCTGAACATTTTCAGGGATGCTTTTTTGTCACTTAATACTAACTTATGAATTCATGCATTAAAAAGGCACCTGACTCAGGGAATAAGCCATTCTTAAGGAAAGGAAACAAGTAGAAAAGGCTGAGATATGCCAAATCACACAAGGACTGAAAAGCCCGTGACAACAAGTCTGATAGAACAATGAATCCAAATGTAAAAGTTTTGGTTCAAATCAATACATAGAAGGTCAGGACAGCGGTACAACAGTGAGTGTTTATAGGGATCTATAATATGCAGTGGAGGCTTTGTCATGGTTTGGGGCTGCATTTATAGATCTTGTAATTATGAACACAGAAAACTATTGTCAGATTTTTATCCAACACACAATACAATCTGGAAAACATCTGATTGACAGTATGCCAATAATCCCAACACACTGCTAATGCAGTAAAAGCCTTCCTGGATAAAAAGAAAACAAAAAACCAAAAACCACACACACTTTGGAAAACTATCATGGAATAGTCTGCCAGACGCCAGACCTCAGTATTATTGATGCAATGTGGGATTATCTTTACAGAGAACATCAAAAGAAGAGCATTGAATGTTCTTCAAAAAGCATGGAGAGCCGTTCCTGATAACTAAAGAAGAGCAACAGCGTCTCTCTTCTTTAGTCATCAAGCCTGTATGGAAGAATAAAAGTGGTCACTTTCAACCACGTTAGAATTCTACGAACTTTGTTTTTTTCTCTTGTATATTGCATTTCCATTTATTTTTGCATATTTTAATAACTCCCTACACCGGCTTCCCATTTTCCTGCCAAATATAAAGAAATTAGGGGTGGCTCTTCCGAAGTGCTGCAAGTCAAATTATTTAAAGTCAATATAGACATTTCACCATTAAATCACTGCATCCCTAAAATTAATTAAAAATGTCACATACAAGCAAACTGTTAAAAAACGCATTACAAAAATCCTTTAAATCAATACTACTCTAAAAAACTGAAGGCAAAGGGACACAAGTTGTCAAGTAATAATGTCAACCGCTGGTACAGCACGTTAGTCTCCATTTCAGTGTGAAATTGTGAAACACATGAATCATCATCAACTCACCCTTCCGGTTCATTTTCGAGCTGATCACAGAATCCCTTTATTGAGTCCCAGTCAGTTTCCTTATTCAGAGGATTGGTGGCCTTATCTGTGTAAAATGGAAAACAAACAAACAAATCCTCAACTTACTTTAAATGCGTGGCATGTTTTTGAACTTCAGACCTGAAAACTGGGACAGAACCACTTCAAATCGGGTTGTTATTTGTAGATCTGTGAAGGCAGTCAAACCTGTCGCTTTACACCTGACTCTGTGCAGCAGCTGTGGCCTGTGCAATATGTAAATGAGCTCTCTTGCTTGGAGCAGATGAAGAGGGTGGCTCGCTTTTGGAGACGTATGTCAGATTATAGCCCAGGTGTGACAGGTTTCCTGCTAAACTTGGTCCTCAAGGAAACAACCAGAAGCTAACTAGCTGCTTGATTTTTAGCCTTCAGCTGAGCGTTACTGACACCTTTAAATTTAAATGTCACCTTTCTGTAGTATCACTGAGCTAAAGCGGACAACAGTAAACTACGTTTAAACTCATAATGAAGCAACTATGAAACCGTATATAACTGTTGGAGTTTGTTCCTTATCGCCAGCTGCACTTTTTAATTTAATGGTTTTCGCTGACTCCTCTCTGCTCCCGGGGGAGGAAGCTGTCAGCGAAAAATTCACAATGACTAAATATGTCGATGTACCTCAGGGGCATTTCGGTTATCTATCCACGTTCAAAACCTAATCGAGTATTGTAATAAATGGTAACTTACTGATGCGAGACTGCAGGCTGGCCTCATCCGGAGGCGCCGCCGCCGCCGCCATCTTTCGGGAATTCTAAACAAGAAGCAAGCTATCGCGAGACTTTTGTAACATATCGCGCGAATAGCGAAACATTCCAAGGGCTTTGAGATATCATCAAACAGTGGTGGGAAAGATACTACAGCTCAGTTGAACTCAGATCATTAACAACTCATTTTATTATTGGCGATTAATAAAGTTTTCTGATTCTGGTGGTGAAAAAACATGTGCCAAACACAAATCCATCTATCTAACTGACTGTGATAACAATGTCATATTTTCATATTCTTTTCCCTACACAGGTTCTCTTAGGTATATTACTGGTAGCATTATAAAGTGTTGATATGCATGAATACTTTCTTCGTTTCTGATGAAATTCTACCAGTGTCTGTGTTAATGACGGGGCTGGGGGGATTAGTCCTGTACAAAGAGGTCAACGTGGCCCCACAAATGAACTGTATACTAATAAGCTTTGACAACTATAAGTAAAATTAAGTCAAAATCAGTGAAATATTAATGAAATATTTTAAAAATGCTACATTCGTACCCACATTTCAGTAACAATAAAGCTCAAATTTAGTGCATCGGCAGTGACAGATGTAACTAGACTGACTGAGTACATTGGGGCTCAATGGCTGATGGAGACTGACACATATCCCAGTGATTTTAGAGAAGATCCATCTATGCAAGTCAGTGTCTGGTATTGACTTGGGATCACTACTTGGTCATTGGGTCTCCAGCTGGCCGTGTCTGCAACCGAATATAATCCAGGCTTTAGCTTTCAAATTTCAAAGTCAAATTCTTGGTTTACCTTAAAAGCTTTGAATGACAAAACAAGCCTGTATATGGGAAATGGAATATCAACCAAAAATAACAAACAACAAACCCCTCATTACAAAAATGTTATAAATTGATTTGCATGTCATTGAGTGAAATAAGTATTTGATCAAAAGATGATTTTATATTTGGTGGAGAAACCCTTGTTGGGGTGCACAGCAGTAAGACGTTTCTTAAAGTTAATCACCAGGTTTGCACAAATCTCAGGAGTGATTTTGGCACACTCCTATTTACAGACTGTCTTGAAATCCTTTAGGTTTCTTGGCTTTCAATTAGCAACTTGAAGCTTCAGCTCCTTCCACAAATTTTCCATAACACTGTAGTCTGCAGACTGGCTAGGCCACTCCATCACCTCAGTATGCTTCTTCTTTAACCATCCTTTTGTTGCCTTGGTGCTCTATTATGACCCACGTGGACAGACGTTTACACACATAAAGAGTTCATATAAAGATTATCTCCAATTGACTGGCTGACTGTATTTGTAATCTGGACACAGCTGATCTGTTTGAGCCAGAATTCTGGCAGGACTGTGGAGTTTCAAATCCTTAACCCACTCAATTCATTACTTTGATTAAATGTGTTTTCTGGATTTTTGGTTGATGTTCTGTAATTTTCCATTCAAATTAAACTACAATAGAAAATAGACACTGTTCATTTCTTTGTAAATAAGCAAGCTTACAACAAATTTAGGGGCTCAAATAGCTATTTCCCCCACTGTAGGAGGCAGCAACCCTGTATTATACAAGTTACCTGAGGAGGGCAGCAATGCGGGGATGATGCATGTCTCCGTCAACTCCAATACAAGAAGAAGACAGCAGCCCCTGAATGGGTGTAGCACCCCCTGTTGGGCAATAAGAGCAGGGAGAGAAACGGGATATTGTAGGTTGGCAGCTTGGCCAGGCTGTCAGTGTTTTAATCAGCGCTGTTCGGCTGGAGTTGCACTTCCTGTGCGGGATTTTTATTTTTTCATAGGTTACTTTTAATTGTATTGGTACATAAATGATGGCGTCGCGGGCAACGGACTAAAGAGACTTTTTTAAAACCAGTCTTTTAGCCGTTTTAGTCACTGCACTTGCAAACAAAAGCCTAGTGCGGGTCTTGCGGTCCTTCACAGAGGAAATTCTGCACCTGCTTCGACTGAAACTGCATCACTGCGTGAAACAACAGTTTACACATATACAGCAAACCTGCAAAGTGGGGCCAAACAGCAAGCCACTGCAGCCAGTTAGCTAACTCGGCTACGTCAAGAACTTTTGAGGGCGAGCTCCCGTTATCAGCTCGGGAAATCAGCCGTGTTTTTCACTCATTCCGCAGTCACCGCAGTCTGAATAACCGCACACGGGAGGTGAACTTCACACGGTGCTTGCTGCAGTTGGTAAAGTTGGGCATCGTCCAGCTAGCTCCTAAGACATGCTCGTTTTTTTCCAATGTGACTCAGTGGCTGCTCATGAAGGTAACGTATCGGCAGCTCGGGTGTTGCCTGGCCGTCGTCGCTGTCTCTGTCCCGTCAACAAATAAAGGTCGATTAATCCAAGTTCACCACCTTCCCCATCGGATTTGTCTGTAGTATGATGGGATCTCTGAAGGCTCTCCAGGAGTGGTGTCGGATACAGTGTGAGAACTACAACGATGTGCAAATTAAGGACATGTCTACGTCCTTTCGAGACGGGCTGGCGTTTTGTGCCATTATTCATCGCTTCAGACCAGATCTGATGTAAGTAACCTCAAGTGTAACATAAACGCTACTGTAAAAGGAAGTTGAAGCAGGTTAAGTTAACGGTAAGGTTAATCTGTGGTACACTGGTTCTTTTTTGTGTGGGAGCTGCCTCCATTGAAAGGTATACTGGTTTTTGAGGCGTGACAGGCTGCTAACTGTTTTCCTTTGTGACTGAATTGAGGTTCAGAATTACTAAGGGTAACTCATCCATTCAAAACACCAATGTAGAACAAAACCGGTCAGGACAGAGCCATCTGAACTCATCTGTGCTCTAAAGAAGAGCTGTCAGACTCCTTAAACTCCAAGGCCATATACACGTACAGCTCAGTTTGATCTCAAGTAAAACCGTTACGTAATAACATATAACTTAAGTTTTACAATTTTAATAACTACACTGGACCATATTCAAAACTGTTAAAAATGGAGACGAAGCTACGAACTCAAGTGGGAAAAACAATCCTTACCCCATTCATTTTAAAATAAGCCAACGAACCATTTTTTTCTGTCATGTAATTGGTGATCTGCGATTGCTTAAGGAACATGTGTAATCCCACAGTATCATTATAAGCTACTTGAAGTCTGTAACTTTTTTTGTTACAGAGACGGGTACAGTATGAGACATCTTCACTCTATCCATACTTGCAAAAGAGGGTGTGTGCTTGTGCATACACCATACATCATTTTCTATAATTATCTCCATCATCTGTCATTTCATCTGTAATAGAACGCCCAGGATATTTTTACTTTAATGGAATCTGTACGATTGTTATGAGACTGTTTGAAATCAGGAAATCTTAGATGTTTGTCTTCTTTGCTTCTGTAAATCATGACAGCATTCTTACAGACACTTTGTCTGGTATCCTGTTTTGTACCATAAACAGGACATGTGGTAAAGTGCCCCTGTAGACCAGCACTGCTAGAACTAAATACCACAAGATCATATGCATACATAATGTGGTTCACTAGAGTACGGTCATGCATCCCACTTCTCCAACAGAAAATGTTCCAGTGCAACTCACAGCAGAAAGTCATATGCAAAACCACATGTCAAGGTTTTGTGACTAAACTATAATAATATTTTTTGCCTTTATGATTCAAACAACTTGTACTTTTTAACTTTCCATACATTTTCACATTTACTGCTCCCATGTAGTAATGATGGCATTGCTACAGTAGGAGTAGTGTTGTAGGTTAAAGAAAAAAATCCAGTTATTAATGATTTAACTGCAGTGAAATTAGACGTTTTTACTGTATTTAAGTAAAAATCCCAAAGCACCATACTAACATACCTAAGTATGGCAGTGTTATCTTGGAAGACAGGGTTCATTTATCAACTCTCTATGTTTTAATTATATTTTGTCACAGCCACTTAAAGAAAAAAGCCTCCTGTAATGTTGTGAGCTCTGCGATGTGAGCGAGTGTCCAATGTGGCGTGTCAAAGTCATCCTGACAAGCGACGCTCTGCCTGTAACAACACTTCCCTTCTATCTGTGTTTCACACCTACACACTGAGTACAGAGGTTACCACAAAACACTACAGCGTGTATATGTGATTAACAAGGGTTGGGTATAGGGAGGAGGACATGATGACTCGCCGTCTTTTTAGTAGAGATTCAAAACAGTAATTTTCTTTTTCACTTGAGTGACAGTGAGCCACCTTGTACAAGTGACAAACAGCCTGAAACTTAACAGTGCAGCCAAGCTATCCTGTGTTTGTTTTACATATGCTGCTGTACACTAAATGTGAATGTGTTTATTTTATTTTTTCTCTTCAATCAGAATTCATATAATACAATGGTGTGTCTTGAGAAAAATCCAGATTTCTTGGAGATTTTGTGGCAACTATAAGTTATTAAAAACAAAACCCAGGAAAACTTGCTAGACATGTGATGCGAGTATGACTGTATTAAACCACAGAAGCACTCTGTCTTCAATTAAATTTTATTGAGTTTATTCTTTGGGAAAATTGGCTTAAAAAATAAGAAAAGTCTTCACTGGTGTCTGACAAACACAAAATCAGTCAGGATGGTAACCTACCAACACTGGTGGCATGCTGTATAACCACTGAAGGTGCTACAAAAAAAAGCAGAAGCCCCACAGATGAGCGATTAGCAAGCGTTTTTACAAAAGAAGCAAATCATAGAGATGATAAACCCTTTGCCCAGTTTGACATTTCTGACCATAAAGCCCGTCTTTCAAGGGCAACTGCCAGTCCCCGGCGGTCATCAGTGCCCTACCCGCAGACAGGGGTGATAAAAAGGACTTTCATGCTTCAAGAGACCTGCGAGCATCAGAAATCTGAGAGCTAACTGTCACAGGTTACTGGAAATGGTCATAAGCCATAAGAGTTCCTGAGTGATCCAGAGAAAAAGGCAGGTTCTTCCAAAGGTTCACCTATGAATTTGAATTTGAATTCCTGAGGTAGGGGCAAACGCACACCAATGTACAGGAAAAGAGTGAACTTGATTTATAACATCTGGGGGAGAAAATGAACTATGGATGCTTCGTTGTTCTGAACAGATTGTTATGAAGGGTTAGAATTTTCCCACAGACTGCAGTAAAATGTACCGTTAACCATGTGTCATCCCAGTGTCCTTTGAAGAAAAGAGGCAAAATGTGGTCTGATAAATGATTTTGGACAGTAAGCATGTGGCTCGTGCTGTTCATCTCTCAGGTGAGCAAACTGGACTGAATGGAAGCAGAGCAAACTTTCACTTAAACAGTGAAGTGGACTTTATCTGCATAAACAGCACAGCGGTAATGCTGAAAGTACAGGAATTAGACAAATCCTAAACTCTGCAAACTGGGAGCTTTCAAGCTTTGCCTCTTTAATTTGTGTCCCAGCATGCCTCGCTGTTCAGCTTTCTTTCTAGCTGCAGCGGCCCTGCCGAACTCCCTCTGATCCAGACAGACAGCCCGTCAGACTAATCTGCGGCTGAGACCTCCGCCTGTCGAACTGGATTTAGCTCTAATGCACGTGCAGGTCATTTGTAGTAGAAGTGTTGCCCTTTACTCTGCAGCCACTGAAGCTTCATTGAAAAATGGCACACTGATGCAGATGAGACTTGGATGGCCTTATCGTCCTTTGGATGAGGACTCCTGTCAGTCAGACCAGTGGAGATGGAGTAGATGTGGAGCCCCAGAAGTCATTCATGGCAAAGTTAATGGAAGTGCACATAAAGTCTTTTTAAAACTTGTATTTAAATAAAATTGTGTTACTATATTGCTGCTTTGTTTTATATTTTTAAAATCTCTGTAACCCACTTGCTGTCTCACCAGCTCCTTGATTAGTGCTTAATTATTCACTGTCATAACATCAGCCGATCTTATTCTGCAAAGCTTTTCCAACTGACTAAACCAGATTTAGCGGATGTACTGGTTCAAGCCAGGTTTTGATCATGTGGATTGTCATTACCGCCTAACACACACAGGCGCACACACACACACAGGCATGCACGGACACACACTTTTTCTCTGTCGCTCTCTCACCTAAAATAAACCTTGGAGTGAGACTCTGAGTCACTGTGGATTAGATGTGCATGCTGATCACACACAGCATTTCAACGTCCCAGTCATTGTTTTTTCTTTTTTTTCCTGTGAGGCATGAAAATGTAAAATCTTTGTTATTTTTGAGTTACTGCACTTTTTATTTTGGCAATGTCTGTTATGCTGACACGGTGGACTCAGGCTGACACAGTCCTGATATTAAAGTTGCTGCTCAGTGCGTTTCTGGCCATGGGAATTAGATTAGAGAGAACAGAGGTCACTTTGTGTGGCTCCAACACGGAGCTCATTCACAGGATTTTGCCTTCTTGAAAGTTCCACATGGTTTCCACAAGCACTCATTAGGTTCATGGTGGGTTTTCCTTTTTTTCCCCCTGCCATACTGTTGTCCAAGACCACTGCACACATTTACTTATGCACATTCATCCCACAGCTCCTCAGACATTTTTTCCAGTTTTACTGCAGGATGTTTACTGGTGAGAAACTGGCTTTAGATCCCTGCTCCGGGCATTTTAGAGCAGAGCCTTGTAATTATCAGCCCATCGCTCCTGCTGCTTCTTTCTTTTTGCTCTGGCATCAGGCATCATTTAAGGGCGGTTTTTGAGATTGTCAGCAGTGGTAGGTGGGAGCTGTAACCGCTCACCATTGCAGTTTGTTATGCTGTCAGGCAAATAATAGCTTATAATCTATTTATATTATAGCTCATAGTCTATAATGAGTGCAAATAGTTGAGCAAGTTGTATGTAGAAACAGGGCTGCTATAGAACTATGCTGGCTGCCTTATCTTCAGCCTTATCCTAAATGTTGTTGTAACCTTTTTCTGTCATTGCAGAGATTTTGGCTCACTGACTAAGGAGAATGTCTACGAGAACAACCGCCTGGTGAGTCACGTTTACAACTATATGTTTTGTGCACACATTGTTATGTCATTTTGAAACCTGTCATTTGGAAATCCCTAGCTTATGTGTAGCCAGAAACGTATTATGTTTGAGACTCCTCATAGATGTTGTGGGTGTAAGTGGAGTGTGTGCGTGATGTGAAGAGAGACTCTTACTTAATTCTGCTGAAGGGCAGAGAGTCAGAGGGAGGAAGCCAGAGCACTCGGTGTCAGAAAAAACAAAAATCTTGACATAAGCCTGTGGAGAAACCATGAAGTGAGGATTTTCAGTGCAAAAGTGCAGAGTTTGCAGCTTTGTAAAGCAGTACATCAAATACAGCCTAAAACTTTAAAAATCTGATTTCCTTGGCTGTTTTTTTTTTCCACATGGTTTTGAAGCCAGGAGAACATTGAGGGTTGAAATGGAAGTCTCCTTTCAGTCTGAGCTCAGCTTTGGCAGTTCTTTGTTGTTGTTTTAATGTTTGTTTTTCAATTCCTACAGCTTTAGGAGAAGTGAAAAGCTTATAAAGAATCCCTATAAAGGAAGAAAGTAATTGTCACGTCTAGTCTGGAGTGAATATTATGTGGAAAGCATGCTGTTTGATTGACCATGTAAGATCCATTTGTAAGTTTCATGAGTGTATTTGGGGTTGATTGTCTCCTGGAATGGCCTTTGAGTCCCCTTTCATGTAGGAGGTGCTGATAGACTCACTAAATGCTAAATCGCTGTTTAGATGTTACTGCTGTCACATGGAGACTCAAGCTAGGAGCTCCTACTGTGCAGATTTCAAGTTATTGTTAACCTTTAGAATCACTGTGGATTACATTACATTGGTAGCAAATGTCATTGTTGCAAACATTTTCCTTTTTTTTTTTTTTTTTTTTAATTGTGTTACACAATCTTTTCAGGTTTTTGATGATGCCTGGTCAGGGTTGATGTGTCACTTGGGTGACACTCTAGGTCACAGACTTTAGAGTGGTCTGTTTAGGAAAGTCATAGGTGACAGGGTGAGGAGAATTCGAGCCAGAAGGAAGCTGCAGACTTTTTGTGTCAATTCATTTTTGTCATTCATCCAGTGCACCCAGTTTTTGTCTCTGTTTTTAGATTCAAATCCAAAAATAAAATGTTAGAAGTATTTGTCATGGTGAGCCACAGATTTTTCAGCACGAGGTGGAAACTACTTTAGCTTCCCTCAAGTAGCTGTTTTGGTTGTTGGGTTGCTACTACAGAAATAACAACATTGGTTTC
Source organism: Pelmatolapia mariae (assembly GCF_036321145.2). NCBI lineage: Eukaryota > Metazoa > Chordata > Actinopteri > Cichliformes > Cichlidae > Pelmatolapia > Pelmatolapia mariae. The sequence continues at coordinate 36,661,365 of NC_086232.1, forward strand.
ATTTCACTCACTCACCATGCTCAAATAAAAAAAAAAAAAAAATCCTAGGCCTAACAAAGTGTAAAATGTGAGAGAAAAGTCTTCCTGACCCGATTTGGCCTGAAAAGTGTTAAAAGATCCATCACTTTGATAGTATCTGCCTCAAGGCCTCTGCAGCATTAAATCTCACTACTCTGAGTCTGGTAGCTGTGGATCACTGCAAAGAATCATCATGTACTCATATGAAGTGGATAACTGCAATAAAATCAATACCTATAATGCCATAATAATAATGATGATGATGATAATAATAAATAAATATTAAATGTTACTGAGCAGCACACAGTATTAATGATACATGACGTGTTTGGAGGCAGCTGCCGACCAAGATGGTGTGCAATTATGAGTGTGTGTGTGTGCGTGTGTGTGAGCGTGCTTGTGTTCATGAGGTTTCTCAATTTAACTATCTGATAGTAGGCGTGGGGAGGTTAAGACTGATTTTTAGAAACCACGTGTTTGGGGATTTTTAGATTTAGTTTCACTTTAATTGTGATGTGAAGCATTTGTAGGCCTCATTGTTTCAGAACCCTGCTGGTATGTTGTTATGTAATGCTGTTTGCAGTATCATTTCTTCACTGGAATTTTTTTTCTCACTGCTGGTTTTTCTCAAAGAATAAATGTAAACATCATCTGCAAATGGCGGATGTTTTTTTGTTTTGTTTTTTCACTGTGATCTGCATTTGCGTAACTTATCTCTCCGTCTAAACAAAGTCTAGAAACACCCAAATGATAAAGAGAAGCATACTTTCTGACCCACATCCAGTCAAGCTTTTCCACTTGTTTTGGTTTTATTTATTTCGGCTTGAGATACGATTTCTCCTGCAGGCTCAGTGCAGTGAGGGGATATTTTTTTTTTTTTTTTTTGGTAGGCGCTTAAAGCATTGAAAGGTTAACCAGTAATCATTTCCATTCTCCTGAATAATACAGAGACCACACTCCCACAAGTTTCCACTACAACTCCTAATAATAAAGAAATGAAATACTGATAGAAGTCATACCAAGATACCACATTAGGTTTCAACAACAGAACAAACTGAGTTGTTACCAAATTTGTGCTTAAGGTTTTTATCTTTAATAAAAAAAAAGAGGTCAGTTTACCTCACTGTTACTCAAGTTTTGCCTTGCATCTAAGCTCACTGGTTCCTGTCTCATCACCAACATCTCCTTTTGTTTCCTGCTCTTTCTACTTCCTTTCCCCTTATCCTCATTCTTTCTCATTGAAAGGCGTTTGAAGTGGCCGAGACTGAACTGGGGATTCCAGCCCTGTTGGACCCAGAAGACATGGTGTCTATGAAAGTGCCTGACCGGCTTAGCATCATCACATACGTGTCGCAGTATTACAACTTCTTCAACAACAAGTCTCAGGGTGCGTGCAACTGTGTGAACTCTGTCACATACACATATATAACCTTTTACTTGTTATTGTAGATGCTATTACAGACTCGGTAAGCTCTTTCTTCAGTGATATATTTTAGGTATGAGTGTTTCCTGCAGAGATGTTTTGCATTTGTGGCAAACTGCAGTAAATGTGATTATATAAAAGCTGTCTCTCCAGTATCTTCCTTATCCCTGGATTGACTCCTTTTCCACGATCTTGAACTGCAGTTTGTCAAAGTAGTCCTTGTTCTCCTTTGCGGCCTCGGTGAGCTCAGTGTAGTGACACATGCTCCAGTTCTTTATCTGCAGCAGGTTTTGGTTAGAGTTGCCCTCCAGCATGAAACAGCTTGTCAGAGCATATCAAAGATTACTATCCCCAGCTGCAGTCAAAGATGCTGGACTATGACTCTGACGGGTTTAAAAAAAACAAAAGACAGTAAAGGAAAAACAAACTAGAATGTATGTTGGGATGGTTTGAAAAAAAAAAAAAAAAAAAAAAAAAAAAAAAAAAAAAAAAACTGCCAGTGTTTTGTTTTTATGCACTACTGTAGCAATCATCAAAGGCAAAAGTAAATCTTTTTTAATTGGATGTCAGTTTAGTCTCTCTTTTGTCTTCACCCTCAACTCTAAGTGCTGTGATTGGGTCATATCATCATCATCATCCACTTTCTTTGCTGCCTATGCCAGTGAACAAAAAGCACACACATTCAGTGTTTGATAACTTGAATAAATGAAAAATAAAGAGGGGAACACCACAGATGCAACTTGGTCAACTTTACCAATAGGGAAGCATGAACCTAGAGGGTTGGGGCCAGTACCTGGGTATATTTGTCACTTTAATTTAAAAGTGGTGCCATTTATGAAAAGTCTCACTTCATTTCTCATTTCATCATAACTCACAAGAAACTGGACTGCACAACAGCTTAAATTTTGGGTGTGATAATAACGTATACAAGAAATTTGCCATTAACTGGCTTCCCCTTGTTTCTCTAACACAGCAAACCCTCCTTGTATGAAGAGGCTCAGTACTGCTGGTCTCAATGAGCCAGCCCAGAAAAGGCCTCCAACTCCTCTGGAAGATAAGACTGAGGTAAGTATATGAGACTTGGCACCAGGAGAAGCGTTTTATTCTTTTATCTGTTTGGGAATATTAGGCCTAATTAACGTCTAGGAGCTTGGCAGGTTGTCTGCTAGAGTTTGCATGGTAGCAAGCTGTAGATCACTCAAAATACTTTGATTATGATGGCCTGTTATGGAGTGGATAATCCCACTGAAATGGCATTTGAAGCCTTGAAAGATTTAACAATAATTTTGCATGTACTATGTGGAGTTATTATATCGTGTAAATCTGCTATTTTTACTACAAAAGTGTAGAATATCCAAATATGGATTTTTATGTCAACTTCCTTATGTGAGCTATGTGTTGCACAGCAGGGGAAAAAGCCCAACAAAGGCGGTAGAATAAGTCTATAAAGATAGCCTCTGTATCCTGTCTCTTTTCTTTCGCATGCCCTTCAACACCTTTCCTCCATCCCGTACTTCCATGTACTGCTTTTCTCCTTATCACTCCCCCACTCGCCCTTCCTCCCTTCTTCAGATGGAAATTCATTCCACTCCCTCCTCTTCCTGTTCTCCGTCCTCACATCTCACCCCCCCTCCGCTCTCTGGTCCTGAGCCTAGGCAGTAGGGTGGGGGTGGGAGGGTGGGCTTGGAGGTGAAAGAGAACTGTTAGGTCAGTCTTTCTTAACAGTCTCCTATGGATAAAAGACTAACAGTTGTAGTTTCTTAACACTGTGTGCCAAGTTTTGGAATATGCTGCTTCTAACCCTTATATTTACTTAACACCTAGAAAAAAAACAAAAAAAAACTACATCTCAGTCCTGAAGAGCAACCATATCCCAAATGTGGGACTCCCAGAGCCACTAACCAAAGCTGTTTGGATTGGGTTTTTTTTAAATTGTTTTTTACTAATAAACATCTTTTTTTATCATTTCATTGTTTTGATTTTTTTAACTTACTTTGAATTAATCAAATGATGTTTTCACTTGAACTCCAAAAATAAGATAACCAAGTAGATGTAGCTAGCTAAACAGAATGAACAATCCACATCCTCAAATCCTGACTCCGTATATGATCTCCCCCTCCCCCATTACTCTCCATCTTCCCCCTTCCCCTGATGTCTCCTCCCTGTCCCCCTTCCTGCGAACAACGTCCCCGGTCGCATGTATTTGCCGATCCAGTCCGTGCAGACAGGCATCGAAGCGGTTGCGGCAGTCAAGCGGAGCACTCTCAGCAGCACCTGCGCCGCCTGCCAGAAACACGTCCACCTGGTGCAGAGGTTTTTGGTGGACGGCAAGCTCTACCATCGCAACTGTTTCAAGTGAGCGCTCCCTTTCTACTCATTTCTCGTGTTGTACGTCCTCACCTCCTCTCCTCAAGGCTTACTCCCTCCCTCTGGGTATGGCCGCCAAACAATTTAAAAACTTGATAAAACAAGGCCCGAATTATCGAGTCAAGCTGTGACAGAGGATATTGTGCACGATCGGGTGTTGGATTCAGATTTGTGTGTGAGTAAGACGCTTAGCTCTATTTGAACTGGATGCTTTTTATCTTTTTGTTTAAAAAAAAAAAAAAAAAAAGTTAATTAGAAAACATTTATTACAACTTATTACACATGTATAACATATTATAACATAGTTATTACCATTTGTATTTGCCATTGCATTACTTTTAATTTTTTATTTCTTTTAATATCAGTAAATTCCCCTTAGCTATTTGTTCATAAATCTTTTTGTTTTGATTACTCTTAGTGTTAGTTACTATGATATGGGTGCTATTTTTCTGATTGAAGATGTAAGAAGTTCAGCTTTTCAAAGAGCTGGTCACATATTTTTGGTGGACACAACAGTTAATATTTCACTCTGAGTTGTAGCAGCTGCACATAGGCTTCACACTACAGCTAAAATTAGCTATCGTGTCAGAACAGGTGTGTCCGGTTTCCTGTGACATCGTCACAAAGAAATGTTTATGTTTCACCTGTTGAACATTTAATTCATATATCTACTGTGGGCGGTGTTTGGTATACATTAATAATGCGTGAATCCTTTTTGCAAACAGGTCACAAAAAAATTGTTTATTTTTTTTTGTCACACTTCCTGTTTTTGTTTCTTTGTTTTCTCAGGTGCACTGAGTGTCACAGCACACTGCTTCCTGGATCTTACAAATTAGGAAGCGACTCTGGGGCACTTGTCTGTGCACATCACCTTAATAGGAATGCTTTATCCAACCAGAATGGCCAGCCCAATCTTAGTAAGAGACCAGCGTCGGGACAGTCTGCTAGGACCGGTCGCAGCACAGTTCCTCACACGGCGCCCTCTGATGGCAGCCAGGCAAAGACTCCAGTACAGGAAACGAACGATACTGACGTTCCGGCCAATGACTCGGTCACGGTCGCTCCTGTTACAATAAGCAAAGACGGTTTAGAAAAAACAAATGAAGACGGTACCAGTGAAGCAGAGGAGAAACCATGCTCTGCCACACCTCCCAACCCTTTCGATGAGAGTGACAATGAAGAGGAGGAGGGAGAGAAAGAAGAAGAAGAAACTCAAACATCAGCCAAACACACAGCGAATGGAGACCTCCCTTCTACACCTCATGTTGAAGTTACCGGTCGGCCGGTGCCTGCGCCCCGCCGGGTTTCTGATCCCACCCCTCCACCTCGCCCTGTGCCACGGGCTCGACTCTCCCGCACAGCAGACAGTCCTGCAGTCGGTAAGTAGTTTTTGCACAGTAAGTTTCTAAAGATAGCAGGATCATTTGTTTATAGTCATACTCAACAGAGACTGCAGCGAGTTGTGCGCTCTGCTGAGAAGGTGATTGGCTGCAGACTCCCATCTCTGCAGGACCTGTACACCTCCAGGACACTGGGGCGTGCAGCTCGGATCACAGCTGACCCTTCTCACCCTGGACACAGTCTGTTTGACCTGCTCCCCTCAGGCAGGAGGCTCCGGTCCATTCGGACCAGAACCTCTCGCCATAAAAACAGTTTCTTCCCCTCTGCTGTTGGACTCATGAACAATAACCATATGACTGTTCGCACCACAAACACATGACCCTACGCTGTGTTCACTGCATCATTCCATTTTTGCACTGATCACCACCTGCATTCATGTATATATCCATCTACTTAGCAATTTTAATCTTTATTTTTTATGTTTTTATGTTTATTTAAGCGTTGTCTGACAGTATGTTTTGCACCAAGTACCGCAGCAATTTCCTAATGTTGTAAACCTGCTCAACATTTGGCAATAAAACCCTTTCTGATTCTGATTCAACGCTTTTCCTAATATCACAGGTGAAACTCAGAAGCTTCCACTTCCTCCCAAACCCCGAGGAAGGTCACAGTCTCCTGCAAGGTAGCTGAATTTATCTTAAATGCCATTTCACGTGCGTTAATCACACCTCCATAGTGTTTGTCATGTTGTTGCAGTGTGTGCTGTAATTGTTTAACCCTCCATGCTTCCATCCGGATGTACTTTGTTGTCTTCCTCTGTGTGACCCTCCCTTCCATCACTATCTGTGTTTCACTGTTCAGTGGCACCCATAAACCCAAAGACCCACCTTGGCTCGCGCTGGTTCAGTCAGAACCCAAGAAGAAGAAAGCACCAGCCCCTCCCCCTGCTGGACTGGCAACACCTCCAAACACAGGCTCTTTGTCCTCTCTCAAAGGGGAGGGCTCCAGACCCAGCACGCCCCCCCAGCCCTCCAACCCGTTCGAGGATGATGACGACGAAAATAACGAGGGAAATGGGGAAGAAGGGAGTGAGGGAGGAGCACCTCCACCTACGGTGGTGTCTAGTCACCCATGGTACAGCATCACTCAGGCAGCAGACACAGTGGGTGCAGACACTCCCACTAATAAACGAAGCTCATCCCGCTCTGTCAGTCCTGCAAGCACCAAGAGCAAGAAACGGCCTGCACCTCGTGCTCCTCGGCCACCCACCGGTAACCAAGGTCGGTTTTATCAGAACCACAAACACCAAGAGCATCCCCTTTGTGCTTTACAAATATCAAACAGTAACTTAACTATTTGATGTTTTATCAAATGTTTGTAAAGAAATTACAGAAAGAAACATTATAGGTCATTTTCTTTAGTGCCACCTGATTCAGTGGGTTTGTAAACTCAGTGTAAACAGCTGAGAAATTTGAAGTTTATAGATGAAAACACCAATATGACTGTGCAGTTAAACTGTATGAAAGCAAAGTCCCTTATGAAACATGGCTGTGCCCAAAATTATGCACTAGGATTGACTTTTTCAGGGGGCATACTCTTACGTTTACGTCACTTATCCATATTTTTGTAATTTATCAGTACTTGACTCATCGTGAATGAGGTCATTTTACCATGGAAATGTGCTTCTAACTTGTAACACAGCTCTCAGGAAGTGAGTGATGATGAGCTAACTAGTGTGTCTGGAAAAGATAGATTCGTCTAAACATGTGAACAATAGTAAAGACACTGAACACACAGTGCATAGTACGGGATTTTCATAGTAACATAAGGGTCACCATTCAGGAGCCATCCTGGTAATGTATTCGGGCAGATATTTGCAACTACTGACAAAGTGTTTGTTGTTGATTGGCTCTGCAAGGGGTGCAAGCACTATTGTGCAACAGAATTTCCTCTCAGTTTATCTGTTGACTCTCTATTTATATCTTTAGTTAAACTGCCAGGTATACTGAGTTATGGGTAACAAGACAAATTCAAGTAAATTTGTAGTGTTTTTCAGTTGCAAACCCTGATTGTGATTGATCAAGACTGAAGTTTACAACCCAATGATTGATAATATTGTATTTTACTTTCCATTTTATCAGTTTAATACATTTGTCCAACTTTGAGCATCCAATCTTCAAAATGTGTGCAGTATAGAAGTGTGAAGTTTATGTGCTGTTTTTAGTCACTTTAATCCTAGATTAGTTTGTCTGATGTAAATTTAAACAACCTCAAATTTAACAGACAAGTTGTCACTTCAAAAGAGGTGAGCGGAAACGATGCACACAGCTGATAAAAATGATAATAATAAAAATATTCTAAATAGTCAGACTAAAAAATAGATGAAGAGATGTTTTGCTAATAGATGCTAAAAATAATAATGTTGTATTTTCTTTCCCCTTATCCTCTTTATTCCAAAATTTCAATCTGTCCCAACTACTTTTTATTCCTCTTGAACTTCTTCTGTCCCTGCTGTTTTTTAAATTTTTTCAAAACCTTTTCTCTTCTTCAGTTCTCTCTCATTCTCAGTCCTCCTCTTGCTCCCCCTCTCCAGCTCTCAGTACAGAGAGTTTGTCTTCAGGCTCAGACTACAGCTCCTCTCAGCTCCCTTTGGCTGGCAGTGGCAGCAGCGACCAGGAACACAACTTCACCAAAAGCATTTCCGAGCCTTCCATCTGCTCACCGAACGACTCCAAGCCTTCCCCTTCTTCCTCCTCGACTGAGCATCTCCGTCAGCCTTCTCCAAGCCCCGCCCCTTCTCCAGTACCAGCAAATGCCAGCTCAGCTCCAGCCACTCCACAGACCAGTCGCAACCCAGTGACCAAGGCTCCTCGACCTCCACCACCACGACCCAGCAACCCCAGCCCACTGGCCTCAGAGGCCACCCAGTCACAAAACAAGGTAATGGCGCCACCTCCAAACAGAAGACAGTTTATATATATCAATACTCTTTGCGCATACTAAAAATCCAGCTGCATCTTTTCTCTTTTTTTAGCGGATATGTAAAGAGAACCCCTTCAACCGAAAAGCTTCGCCCTCTCCTGCTAATTCTAAAACCAGACCACCAAAAGGCCCCCGTCCTGCTAGACCCCCGGCTCCCGGTCATGGCTTCCCACTTATTAAACGCAAGGTAAATAACCCCCCAAAATAAAAACAGACTAATTAAAAACAGAAATAAAACCGACAGAAATGACATCATCACTTAAGAGTAAAACTCAGATGAAGTAGTAGTCATGTGATTCAAACATCCTTCCAGGTGCAGTCAGATCAATACATCCCAGTTGAGGACATCCATGGGGAGATGAGTCAGCTGGAGAAGCAGCTGGATGAGCTGGAGCAGAGGGGAGTGGAGCTGGAGAAGAAGCTCAGAGACAATCCAAACGGTATCACATTACAGCACACTTTAAGTCCAGTGAAGACCAGCTTTCTGTTCTTTTTGTTTTGTTTTTTTTAAATAGTCATTTTTAAGTAATAAAAGCAAATCTGCTTCTCTGTCAGAAATGACAGGAGTACTAATATTTGTTATTCATCCTTTCTTCATTTAGATGAAGATGAGGAGCACTTGTTGGTGGACTGGTTCACCCTAATTCATGATAAACACCTTCTTGTCCGACGGGAAGCTGAGCTGGTCTACACGTAAGATATAAATTTTACAGTTTTGGAACGTCATGGCTGGTTTTATTTTTACATATAAACCCTGCAGACAGATGCTCAGAATAGTAAGCGTGAAGTTATATTTTCGAACTTATTGTTGCTTAATGTGTTGCTCTCTGCAGGGCGAAGCAGCAGAACCTGGAGGAGAGGCAGGCTGATGTGGAGTACGAGTTGAGGTGTCTTCTCAACAAACCAGGTATTTGAGACATTTCCATCTGTCCTCAGTCAATATCTTTTCTCTCCTAGTATCATCTGTATAATAACTGGGTTAGAACGTTATCCAGACTGGCCTTTCTCACATGTGGTACAGGAAGGTAAAAACCATTAAATGCCCAATCCAGTTTCATTTCAGTGTCTCCCAGTAACTATATTCTGTAAAATTGTTTACATTATTGGAGTACTTAAAGAACAAAAAAAAATCAATCTTCAGTTTGAATTATTAAGAATCTCTTGGTTAGTTTGTGCAATGAATGAAATGTCAGTATCTCCAGCGCTCCAAGACTTATTAATCAGGACTCCCTGCTGACCTGACAGGATGGTGGATGTGCATTTAGTTTATAGTGAATGCTGCTCTGCTTTTGCATCAATAATTTATAAACCTTGTGAACACCTACAAAGTGTACGTAATTGAAATAAAACAACAGATTAAATTATTAATCATGCTCTGCTTCTTTCCTCTCATCAGAGAAAGACTGGACCGAGGATGACAAGAGTCGGGAGCAGGAGCTGATGGCTGAGCTGGTTACCATCATTGAACAGCGCAACCAAATAGTCAACAGCATGGACGAGGACAGGCAGAGGTAATCGAGTACAGACAGTTCATGTGCATCTGTGTTGTGTAGAGACTGGCAGCAGTCTAACTGTGGTTCTGTCACAGGGAAGAAGAGGAGGACAAACTTATGGAAGAGATGCTGAAGAAAAAAGGTGCGATGATGTTTCATTAGATTCATGAAGGCACTCTTTTCCTTCCTTTAAAGTTTTAATGCAGTTTTATTTTTTATTTTAATCCTCATCAGACTTTCAGAAGGATCCAGACAGCGATCACCAGAAGAAAAAAGGGGCAAAGTTTAAACCCATCAAGGTGCTCAAGCGTCTGAGCCATAAAGGAGAACCGGGAAAGAGTCCCAGCCCGCGTAAGGAGAAGAGCTGAACAGCAGAGGACACGTCTAGTTCAAGAGGATATTTAAAGGACTCCTATTTTAAGAAGACTAAAGAATTTTGAAAGAAGATTATGACATCTCCTCAAACAGTTTTTAGGCACTTCACAAGTCACCCAGACTCATTCAGTGACTATTTTCAGTTGCCTTTTAGTGTCTGACAGCAAGTGCTTTAAAAAGTTTAGGCTCTGAATATTCAAACTAGTGACATGTTGGGTGGGTTTCTGTATTACTGCACTGATTACTTTTTGCTTTAACATCCCTGCATTGCACAGTGACTCTGCTCTATAGGCCTTCAGCAAAGATGTGATTTGTCAGCTTACGTTGATCCCTGATATCCTTGAGTTTAATGTTTTTAGTTTTACTTACACCCTCTTGAGTAGTGGTCTCCTTTGCTCCTTCAAAGGTGCACGTATGGATATTTGAAGTTTTATGTCATGTTTGGGTTGAGCCCGTGGTACTAGTAGCAATAAGTTTGTCTTTTTTGTTGTTGTTTTTTTCCAGATGAAACTTGCTTGAAACTGCAGCATCTACTCTTGAAAAGCTCAAAGACTTCTAGCTGCTATATATACATATATATTTTATTTGTGTATGTGTGTGTGTATTTTAGTTTCTTCAGTAGTAGTTTTACAATTGTGTTGGTGCTTGTCATCAAAGCATTACACAAACATAGATATAGTATTTATAAGTGGGTTAGACTGGAGGAGAAAATTAGCCGAGTAACGAACTGCAGAAAAAAACCAAACTGCCGGTTAGTTTTAAACGGGACTTATTCATTTTCCAAGGAAAACCAGGATAGGTGTCCTTTTACTATGGAAGGTAACAGATGCAATATTGAATTTCAGAAAAAGAAAATGTACAGTATTTTATCAACTGTAGCAAAAGCCCAGTTTTTAACGGTTTTAACTATCGAAGGATGGACCTGAGGTATGCAATCATTAATTTATATTTTACTATGCCTTTTTGTGCGTGTGTGTTTTGCCTTAAAGTAGTTTATATCGAGTGCCATTTATTTTATTGCATACATCGTTAGTTCGAGCTAATGTAAACGTGTTTACTCATTCTGTTCGTGTTTTCGTCTCTTAGATTATGTATTTGTCTTGTGTGGCTGTGTCTGTTGTCTGTTTCTGCTCTGTGCCTAACTTCCTGTCCAGCTGAAACAAAGGGCTTCTGTGCCACCACATTTTTGTCATCTTGTACATTGTCCTAAAACAGCAGCAGGATTGTGTGAAATACTGACACTGGGAGGCAGAGGAATAAAAGAAATTCACACAGTTGGGTAGATGTGTGTTGTATTCACTGGCGTGCGCGTGTGTCTCTGCTCTGACTGAAGGTGTGTCTCTTGCTTGAAGAGAAGCAGACCGCCCGGTCAAATACAACAGTCAGTCTTCTTTGTTGGCTGCATTTTCTGTCCTCTCTGTGTTTGTGTCAGATGTGGGAACGTGGGATTTTTCCATTATCTCCAGTTCTCGTAATTTCTGTTATTAAAGCCAGGATACATTTAAGTGAATCTGATCATATCTTAGTTCAGGTTAAACTGCTACTGATCTGTCTCGTCACTAATATATATATATATTAAAATACAATACTAAATGAACATAATAGTGGCTCAAAGCACGTTTACCTGAGATATCTCAGTGTTGATGATGTCGATATAATCTTTCTCCTGACCCAGGGAGGCCATGTCTTCCAGAAACTGTCGTCTTTCCTGTATTTCATTCAGAACTGCAGGAAAAACAGAACGTGGTCTTACTCTGAGGGTCAGTGAGCACATTGATCTTGTCATGAGGCTCAGAAAATATTCCCTACAAAAACAAATTTAAGTTTTTCAAATGTATCTTTTGTTGCACTGAAAATAGCCCAAGGTTCCATGCACTTCTATTACAATCTAGAAGGCAGATATTTCTGGAGCTGAAATCTTAAAAACAACTCCCAATAAAAGAATTTAGATTGATAAACAGCGCTACAGGCAATAGGAAAAATTGGGGGTTAAACTGTCCCTTTAAGATTCAAATATGATGCTGGTGTAACCGCTCCATCTCATTGTTTTGCTCCGCAGTCAGCCTCACCTTCCTGATAGCGATCCATCTTCTTTGGTACTTCTGAGCTCTGATGTTGAGGAGGTTTCTGAGAAGATCCTGCTCCGGGCTGCTCGGTCCCATGTGCAAAGATGTTCTGAAGCTTCGTCTTCTCTTTCTCTAGGTCTCCTTGGGTGACATGAAGAAAAAGTTCCACAAAACAGAGCCTGAATTTTTCTCAGAGTGCAGAAAATGGAATAAATGAAGAAAAAAAAAGGAAAGAAATGGGGAAAATCAAAGGGATGAATGACATGTAATATACACATAAACTGAAATTTATGTCAGTTTCAAGAACGTACGTGTTGGACCAGGACGAAACTTTTCTCTCTCGTAGCTGTTCCCAGACCGACATGCCTCGGCGGTGCGTTTCTGAGTGTGCACTGGCCAGTGTTTCTGGACAGATTTACCAGGAGAAGACTGTGCCGGATCAAAGGTGAAAGGCAAAGCTGTTTCATCTGAAGGACAAATATTTTACAACAGCAAAAGTTTTTTGTTTATACAAAATGAAGAGTTCCTAAAAGTGTGTCTGTGCTTTTTTCAAATCCCATATTGTGAGCACATAACTGAGGTGACCATATCAGGTACACCTGCTCTCAGGACATCATGCCCGAGTGTTAAATCAGTCTGAAGTCCAATGGTAACAGTATATGGGACCATAAGGGCCAAAATCATGATGGTATTTAGCAATACGTCTTATGTACAGAGTGGATTGTTGTTATTAACTTTTAAAATTTTGACTTCTGGTACAACTATATTTTAAGTATAAATATAAGAAAATACACCATGAGACAGTATCAGACAAACTTACTCTTTGGCTGTTTGTTGATCTGTTTTCTCTTGAGGCTGGTGACCCTTGATTCCTGCTTCAACACTGAGCACAGAAACAGAACAATAAGAGTACACAGCACAGGCCTCAGCAACGGTAAATGGAAACACAGACACAGCTCTATAGCGGCATCATAAATTCTGAGACCATGCTGAAAATCTCTCATATCTTCATAAAATTTGAGGACATGCAAAATGAAGAACAAATGTTCTGACCACGAAAAGCTCACATGGTGTGTTTACAGGACTGACAATGACACACTCAGAGTGAAAGGCGCTGGTGGGTATATTCAAATCTGGAAACCCCAACTTCCCTCTGACCCAGGAGAATCTGAGGTTTGAACTCCAACATGCCTGAAACCTTTGGAAGAACTGCTTGAAGACGTAGTAAGTAATCCAAAACTATCAACACATCAAGGTTGAACAAAGCTGGGCAGTCTGTGGCGGGCTGACTGCAGCCTGTCAACACTGTATTTTTAATTCAAACTGCTGCACTGATATCATCATGTAAAATTTAAGGTTTTTATTAATGTTTCTTTAGTGAGCACAGCTTACATCTCAGCGTGTCCTGGGTCTCCTTGCTGAACTGTGTGGCTCTGGGGCTGTTCCACAATCCCCTGCTAGCTGTAGCCCGTGAGGAAGTTTCCATCTGCAAAATAAAACACACACAGGGGACATTACAACCCAGAATACCATTGTTTTAGTTCAATTTATGGTGCTGTTATTCCTGAATTTAACGTGAACTTCATCGCTGTGGTCTATGAATGACTTCAACACGACCTAAAGCTTCGGGGAATAAAAACGCTCATCTACGAGACAAATATAGTAACTAAATATTATATTAATAATCTAATATTAAACACTAATAACATTAATAAAGCTTACCCCGTTGTTTGTTAAGGAAAGGCCAGTCTTTAAAAAAGGAGATCAACTTCAAACTCAGGAAGGCGGCAGTGACACTATGTTGTTATAGCAACTAAATAATAACAAAAGCTCTGTTTTAACTTACTGAAATATGTTTAAAAAAAAAAAAAAAAGAGAGAAAGAGAGACAAAGACAGAAATTACTATAAAACTGCACGTTTTTAAAATCTTTTTTTTAAAAAAAAAAAAAGATATTTTACGCTTACCAATTGTTTCAATACAGTGGTGCAGTGTCAACTATTGCCACTAGAGGGAGACAGATTATTATTTTAATTACCGTTTTAATGGCTTCCATCAGTTATTGATTTTATTTTCATTTATTTTAGTTTTGTCCCCAAGAGTCTATTAAACATTTTTTTATCACACACACACACACACACACACACACACACACACACACACACACACACACACACACACACACACACACACACACACACACAGAGAGAGAGAGAGAGAAAGTCAGGAATTACTAGAAGTGCCAGCTAGAAATTAAAATAGCTAAATACTATTTTTATAGAATAGAATAGAATGGCCCTTTATTGTCATTGTACATATACGATTCAATGTGTCTATAAAGCAGTCGATCAATGCAGCTTTCAACCTGCATAGTGAATGTCTTATGTGTAGTCGTCACTTGGAAGACTCTCAAGAGAGAGTCTTTATCAGTGGCGGGCAAGTCATCGGGGGTCAGCAGCAGTCAGGGCATCATTATCTGTGGAAATACAGCAGCCTGCATTTGCTGAATGTCTGCAGATAAACAGCAGCCAGAATATAATCACCTTTCACACACAGGTCTTCTCAGAAGTCACACGTCCTCACTGGGAATACAGACACAACCTGTGTGCACAAGTGTGTTAAACTGTAAGCAGCAAAAACAGAAGAGGTTCACTTTCTGCTGTAGAGTCAAACAATTAAAATTACTACATATCCATTATTTGTTTGAGTATGTGTTTATATGCCAGTCACCTGTTTTTAGGTATTTACACAATCATATTAAAAGTATGCAAGTTGCTTTTTCAAATCATGTATGCTTTCTTTTTTCAATTAACATGTCTATCCACATTAAACGTGCATAAAACGTCTCTGTACGTGTGCCCACACAGTTTGGACTTTGTGCCAAAGCGTGCTTAAATAGATAGCGGCCTTTCATCTGATAACAGCCAATGATCTGTTTACTTGTGAATGAAAAATAACTGAGTGTGCGCCATTTGTCTACAGGCTTAATTTTACTGCACTTTAAAGGCATTTGTATACACATTCAAAGGATGGATGGTAGTTCAGTAAACTTGGAAGATGTTTTCAGCATTATTTATCCCCTTTTTTTATTTATTTGCAGCTATTTGCAGTGACTGTTACTATCTAATTATCATGATTTTATTATTTTTTGTATCATTTTAAAACTACTCGTTCAGTTTTGATGTAGCAGCTGTTTAATCCTGTTATGGCTAGTGTATCATATTTGATACATTTTAACTCTACATCATTAGCATGATTTTGTTTCCCTGAAATACCTGATGTATACTGTCAGACACATGCAGTGCTACAAAAATGCCAAATGATACAAATTAAAACACATACGCAAATTTATATTAATTAATTAATTGTTTAATTTTTTTAATACAGTTCAATAAACCCTCAAGCTTGAATAACAATTACATTTCCTGGCAATTATTCCATGATTCAGGGTGTAGTTTTCCACCTTTTGGAGGCTCCCCCCCTCTTTCTTTTTTTGACATATTCTACTTACAAAATAAAAGTTTCCAGTGACAAACCAAAAATGTTTCTTTTGTGTTTCAGGCGTAAAAAGTTAACAACTATTGCTTTAATCCTCATCATCATTTGACTCCCTGTGAAGCCTTAAAAAAAATGTGTGTGTTGCTATTTGATCCCAACTTTTTCCTCTGTGAAATAAACATCTGTAAAAACATACTTTAAGAATTTTAAAAACACGAGTGTAAAATGATTGTTGGGCATATTCACGTCAGTGACCATGTCAGTGATAATGATTCATCAAATTTTAGCTTTTAATCGCAGCATAAGCGAAGGTTGTTTGGTCTTTCCTCATATATAAAAGGTGAGAGGACAGCCTGATGCTCAATGTTTTTTCAGGTTTTATTGCTCTGAATCCCACACAACAGGAAGACAGTGTGCTGAGGTCAGAGAGTAGAGTTTCTAAGGGTTTATAAATGACCGGTCTTAAAGGAACCAGTGAAGTAATTTACACGTACGCTCCACCTCCTAACGGTCGAAACCTACATGAAAACGAGAGATTTGAAGTTAGACTTGCAGCTGACAGAGATAGACAAGAGAGAGGAGGGAGAGATAGCAGGCAAGCAATGACGAAAAGGAGGCAGCTCTCTGTGGCCTGTTTGCACTGAGTGGACTGTAACTGGGATGAGAGGCCTGGTGAGCTGGAGTCTGACTTCCTGTTAGCTGAGGGTGAGGTGGGCATGTAAAAAAAAAAAAAAAAAAAAATACAGAAGTATCCAAAAGAAAAAAGAAACTTTCCTGTTCTTGTTACACCTGTTGCCATATCAGACTGCTTGATGGCTGTTACCCAGGCTGTGCTCCCTTCCTTCAGCTCCTTCTCCAACCTCTCTCACTCCACTGACAATATGAAAGTAAGTAGCATGTTCACTTCAAATATTTGATTTCTTTAGCGAAATATAGTGACTCACCTTTCATGTAGTGTGACCATTTAATATTTATGTGTCTGCTTTTACTACGAAAGTGACCGAATAATGCTCAAAATTAAACTGCTACAAAAATGACTTGTAAGTTTTTTATTTGTTCTAAAGGGCTCTAAAAATATACTGCATACAGTTTCAAGATGAACTTAAATGAAATTTTATTTACACTTGGTAGCTTTTTGTCAAATCTTGCTGTTGTTCCAATTGAGTTCACTTATTGTATTGTGCATTGTGTTGCTTTATATGAAAAAGCAATGAAATCACAATGTAAAGAAAGTCTGCAGGGAGCAAAACTGTTGGCTTAATAAATAATTTATTGAATATCTTTAACGATAGCTTTGGATTTGTATTAGAATAATACACGTGTGTGAGAGCCACCAGCATTTATTACCACAGTGGGCAGAAAGTAATGCATTTTTTTGTTATTTCTGGCAATCTGAAAAACAAAAATTACTATTACGTGAAAGAAACTAAACTAAACTAAATCAGTAATAAAGAAAAATTACCCAGCTTGTGATTTTCCTTAACTGCCCAGTGGCTTTGCAAAGTCTGAAAGTTTTACAATTGAATAACAGTCATTAATAATTCAAATTTGTAACAGAACCCGGGAGTGGAAATGTCCATAAAGATAGAAGTATGTTGAGAAGGAGGCTGTTCTTTTTATACAGAACTAAAAATAATATTGTTGTAGTTCAAAAATACTCTACACTTGAGGATATGCGGCTTTGCAGATCCACTGTGATCTACAAATTGTAATGTACATGTGATAACAAAAGTCTGTCTGTACATAGAAAAACTGAGACATATTATTGAAATTGCACATAGTTTTCTCAAACCATCTCACAGCGGTTATTACGCAACAGTTTTACTGGTCTGGTCCGTTTTAAATCAGATTAGGCGCTTTGTGGCCCTAAGCAAGAAGCTTGACTCACTGGTGCAAATGCTAGGAAAATCTACTCATTCTATGAAATTCAGCTGAATTTATTATGGGCTTATATTATTATTTGGTTATTCTGAGGTAGACAAAATAAGTAATCTAGTTTGTTTGTATATTTGGAAAATACCCTCTGTGAACATTTAAGGATGTTCTTGGTTTTCATAATCTTAAAATTCTCTCCAACAGGTGTGTAAGTCAGATGGGTCTCTCCCTTTAGACTCTCCAAGCACTAAACCGTCACCAAAGAGCTCTGAGCAACTGCAGGTCTCTCAACAAATGGCAGAGGAGCTCCTGGATGATGACAGCCAAGCATCTTGGGACATTGAGTTTCTGCTGTCAGAGTGGAGCAGCCCTTCCCCCGACCCCAGCCCCTCTCTCAACAACAGCAACCAACTGCTTCCGCAGTTTGACCCAAACACTGCATACCAAGATACGAGTGTGCTTAAGGACCCATCAGGACAGGAGAGTCTGCAGATGAACAGCGGCAGCCTCATGGCTGAGCTCATGTCCCCTGCTGAAACCACCACAGTCCAGCCAGAGCTGTACCAGCGTAGTTTTAATGACGATCAAACAGGTCGAATATTATTTTCTAATGTGCATAACATAAATCAGTTTGACTTCTCCCAAGGAGGAAGTGTTGAAAGACACAGCAGAGGAAGCCTCAGTAAGGTTGCATCATGGGACTTCAACCCCTACTATCACCACCACCAACAGCAGCAGCAGCAGCAGCCTACCATGGTGGCCATCCCTGAAAACAGGTTCATCCGACCTCAGCCTGTGACCCCTGACCCTCGACACTACCGCTACTTGCCCCACTTTAACCACACTGCCAGCCTTTACTGTGACTACAACCACAGCCAGGGGCATTTGCCCCTGCACCAGCAGCCTCTGCTGGTTGGACAACAGGTGCCCCCTAGTGGGTTGGAAGGGAAGCGTGGCAGAAGAGCTACGGGGAAAAAGAGACCTGCCATCCACAGCTGTGAATACCCCGGCTGCAGCAAGACCTACACCAAGAGCTCGCACCTCAAGGCTCACCTCCGCACCCACACAGGTAACCAACAACAGAAACAACTGTGATCTTAACTCATGGTTTAAGTGATGCTTTTTTTAAACTGCTATCTGCTTTATTATCTTTTATCAGGTGAAAAGCCTTACCACTGTTCATGGGAGGGCTGCAGCTGGAAATTTGCCCGCTCGGATGAGCTGACACGTCACTACCGCAAGCACACGGGTCAGAAACCGTACCAGTGTATGCTCTGCCAGAGAGCCTTCTCTCGCTCAGACCACCTGGCTCTGCACATGAAGAGACACAACTAACGCTCTCGCATATACACAAATCTACACCTCTGCCATTATAAGACATTTTAATTAAAAAGTAGACAAATTTTGTCTGAATGTAGGACCTCAAAATTCATCTGGTGTAGATGTTTTTGGTATACTTACAAAACAAATGAGATAGGTCTAACTCAAAATCTAATTGAAAACCCTTCAGCTTCAGAAATGATTGATATCCGTCACTTAAAGAGTGACCATTAGTAATTGCTGAAGCACCGGTAATGAGAGGAGTACTCCACAGAAAAAAGATGGAGCAGGGGACTTGCTGCAGGCATTGTAGCAAGTTTATCTCCTTTGTCTCTCTCTATTACACATATTTTAATTTTGAGAACCTTCAATGGTGTTTCCCTGTTCTTGAAGGGCACCACGTCTATGTTTTTATTATAAAACTCTGCTGTAGTAGCATTGTATGAGTCACAGTTCAAAACAAAACTTCACCTTATATTAAATCTTGGTGCAATGCCTCATGTTATCCCTGGTCTCAAAGAAGCCAGCTTTACCGTGACTGGCTGCTCGTCATAACTAGAACATCTGAACAGCACATGTGTGGGGCTTTTGTGCTAAGATGACAGTTTTAGAGATATCTACCTCTGTGACATCATACAAAAGAACTTGTAGAAACTGAGAGTCTGACGCCTGAACATTTAGCTGATAGGATTACTCACACATACACTGACCTCAATATGTGAAACCTTAGCCTTATTTAACATGAGCATCCACCATTGTTGACAGACAATATTAGATAGACAGATAATATTGGGTACCCTTTAACCATCACATCTACATATCTGAGCACAACAGTTACCTTAAATCAAAGACTTAGTCCTAACTTAACCTGGCAGCATGTCAACCAGAAGAAGACAACCTTTGTAAAATAAGCATGTCTAAAGCTATAAGAGCCGCTTTTACAAACACTGTACACACTGTGGGTTTACAGACAGTGGACTTAAACACTAACAAAAGACCTAAAAGTGTTTGTAACATTGGTTACAAGATGATACACAACAGTGTATCCAGAACTCATAGCTTACGAACAAAGCCATGAGTGCTTATTAGCCATGCTTAATTATGTCAGCACTGAGATGATATAGTCATCTCAAATTCTGTTCCCCTTACAGGCAAAGCAAGATTAGTACTGATATTTGGCAGATTTTGGCCAAGTGCAAATATCAATGTTTCCTTTTTTAAAAAAATAAATAAATTCCCCCTTTTTGTGCAAGGGAAAGAAAGAATACTGCACTGCAGTATGATTTTGTATCCTTACAAAGTATCTTATAACTAAAAATCTATTACACTGGGTTCTATACAGGACCACAAAACTGATGTGACACAACAGTTAAACATCATGCAGTCAGAAAGAGAAACACTGACCCATGAGCTGGTGTGTCCAAAATGGTAATAGAAATATGACTTAAATTATATGGAAAGCAAGCTAATATTGGTTTATTTTTTAAAACATATTTTTATTTAAAAATAAGCATTTGCTAAAGCTGTAAATAATCAGCATTTTTCTGAGCTCTCTATTGTCATTAAAAATAAGCAACATATTTATTGTTATACTCTTTTACAACAGCAGAAGATACTATATTATTTGTAAAATATTTTTATTTCAAAAGAGCGTTGTTAGCATTGTTATGTTAAGAATTTTTAATATTGTTTTAATTCCAACAATAAAGACTTTTAATTCTGTAAAACTGTTGGTCAGTTGAGCCTGATTTAAAAAATAATAATAAAAAAGATAATCACAAAACCATAAAGCTGGGACTTCAAAATTATTAAGAAATACTTAATAAAGAAAAAGCAATGTTTTTTTTTCTTTTAATGGTTTTGTGTTAGTTACTTTACTACTCTTTTTGCACAACAGGCCACGATTTATGTCCTTGTCAGTACTGCAAAACAGCATTTTTCAGTCATTCAGTACGTCAAACTGGACCCTCCAGTGGGTCGATTCTGGTCCGTGGGCTGAATGTTTTACACCCCTGCCCTTAAATATTGTTTGCTTTACAGCAAGATTAGAAAGAATTGTCCATTTCAAGTCATTTGGGGTTTTCAAAGAGAGTAAAAACACATTTTCCATTTTCCAAGAGTGAGAAAGCACTATGGTTGATATCAGCATTTGACCTCTAGATGTCAGTGTTCTGTTATCACATCGGTCCTCCAGGCTGCAGGCAGGTATCAGCAGGCTGTAGGCGGCTGTGTCTGCTGTGTTTCTAATCTGGGTAAGGGTGAGGTAAGGATGGGGATCTGCTTATGTAACACGGTGCACTGATTCATCCTGATTATGTCAGATGATGGAGTTCATCATCACATTAAGAAGCTTCCTCTCCCTCCACCTAACAAATATATACAATGTTGTGTACCGCATACCCTCAGGGAAGGCAAACAGACTCACAACCTCACACACTTACCAGAATCTACAACACATGCTTAAGCATACACATTCAGCAATGAATCTGCACTGCTTTGTAAACAAAGTTAGAAAAACCACTGCTGACCTAATGTGATCCACAACAAAGCATTAATATTGACAGTATTTTTAGTTGCATAAAAGATCACAGAGATTCTGAGGCTTTGGTAAAACCTCGAAAAACAAAAACAAACCAAAAAACAGAGAGGGTTTGGTGGATGAACATATTTTAAAATGAGAGATATTCATTTTAAAATCAATTATTGTAATAGCAAGTTTCCACTTTGTAAATGGGTTTAACTTCCAGAGCATGATACTGAAGTGATGTAATTTTGTACAAAAGCCTGTTTGTAACTTTTTATAAACTTACATGGAAATACTAAGTCCTTCGACAGACTCAATAAAATCCACGAAATTCTTCTTTAATAATATGGAAGTCTGACGTACAGTTAATTTAACCCTCATGTTCTGGATTTTCTGGTATGTGAACAGGAACAGTTATATCTTTACCTCTCATGAGACCAGTTATGCAATCATACAAATATTTTGCAGGACGACAAGGAGCCCAACCAAGGCAACGGTTAGTTTTAGAGTTTGATCTGTACTAGAGATTAAGACTGAGCTGCTGCAGCTAGGTCCACTTTGATGTGCTATCATGGCTAAGACTGGCTTCTTAATCCTGCTAATCGGGGACAACATAATGAATGTTGAGCAGAGATGTTAACTAGCTAGTACATGCATCAACACATAAGTGCCTTAATCAGAGCCTGAAATAGCTACATGAAGTTAATAGTAAATGATGCCTTTTAATCTAAGTGCTACAAAGTCCTTAAAAGGGACCTAATATGCTCATTTCCAGCTCCATAATTATATTCTTGGACTCTATTAGGGTAGCTTTGCATGACCAACAGTTCAAAATAAACCTTATTTACCTTGTGCTTGGTCTTGGTGCAGTCCTCCCAGTTTATCACGGTCTACCATAACCTGTTTTGCTCTTGTTTTTTCTGATTGGGTGCCTTCCAAAAAACAGAAGGCTTGAACAGCAGGTCGGCGGGGCTTCTGTGCACACAGCCAGAGCTGTGTTCTTGAGATGAGCATTTTGGAGACTACTGTACACTTAATGCATTATTTGAAATTTTGGTCAGAATGAGGTCAGAAATGAAATGAGCAGAGCCAATGAGAACTACAGAAGCGAAGTGATAAGAATTTAGTGATTCCGATTCTACTGTCAATTCCAGTATCGATTCCTTATTGATTCTCTTATCGATTCTCATTAGCTCCTCTTTGACAGTGACCACCATTGCTAA
Source organism: Pelmatolapia mariae (assembly GCF_036321145.2). Lineage (NCBI taxonomy): Eukaryota > Metazoa > Chordata > Actinopteri > Cichliformes > Cichlidae > Pelmatolapia > Pelmatolapia mariae. The sequence goes on from NC_086232.1 coordinate 36,683,869, forward strand.
GCAGTACATCAAAGACATTACATTCATGCAAATTAATGACAATTAATGACACGTTATGGGTCAAATGTTTGTTCATGTTGGAGGTATTTCCCCTCTTTATTGTGATCACCGTTGGGGTAATTACTCAAAAAAAAAGGTAATATATTGTACAGATCATTTTTCTTAAATGTTCGTTTTCTTAAAGATACTTTACATAATTACTCCAAGCAGTAAGGAATTCATTATGCTACTCGTTTCATTACTTTCATGTTACTCTGTAAAATAGCTGAAATTCAGTGTCTCATAATTACCATTTAACACTACAGTCCCTCACACCAATATAAATCTCTATCCTGATAAGGACACACACATCATCTTTCTCTAAGTATTTAGGTTGGAACACAAAGCCAACAGCACAAAGCCAAAATGAAAACCTGCCAAAGTGATACTACTTAAGAAACATGACCAGGTAGAAATAGAGGCTGCAGCCTGACTGCTCATCTGTTTGTTACCTGTTGAAGTTCAAAGTCTGGCTCCTGTGCCGGGGCTGTGCTGGGTTCTTGGCTAGCTTTGTGTTAGCATGCTGTCTGTGTAGACCAGGCTTGGCCAACTCCAGGCCTCGAGGGCTGGTGTCCTGCAAGTTTTAGATCTCACCCTGGGTCTATGCACCTGAATCAAATGATTAGTTCATTACCAGGCCTCTGGAGAACTCCAAGACATGTTGAGGAGGTAATATAGCCATTTAAATCAGCTGTGATGGATCAAGGACACATCTAAAACCTGCAGGACACCGGCCCTCGAGGCCTGGAGGTTTGGACACCACTGGTGTAGATGCTTGCAACGGGCTGAAGTTATGTTAGCACAGGGGTGCCCAATCCCAGTCCTCGAGAGCTACTGTCCTGCAGCTTTTAGATGCATCCCTACTCCAACACAGCTGAATCAAATGGTTTGATTGCCTCTTCAGCATGCCATCAAGTTTGGCAAATGCCTGATAACAAGCCATTCATTTGATTCAGGTGTGTCGGAACAAGGATCCATCTAAAAGCTGCAGGACGGTAGCTCTCGAGGACTGGGATTGGGCACCCCTGTGTTAGCAGCATAATGCAACTGTTGTGCTTGATGTACTGGATGCAGTTTGCCCTTTACTCATCATTTTGTGCAGTAAAAATAAAAGTAACGTTCATAAACACTATTTACCTCCTCAGACACACAAACTGAAATCAGCTCAAAGAACCACAAGTGCAACTGAAACTGGAAAGCAGGATCATAGACAAGCATACTAACAGTTCCAAGGAACTGGACTACTGGAAACCGATTCTAGATTCCTATCCCTGAAGAAATCCAATGAGATACATACACTTAAATATTTTAATAAGTAGTGCTGAAAGTTCTAAAATGTGTTTTAACTTTCTTACCGGCAGGGTGATACGTACTCCATCAGCCTTTTATGAGTGAGGGTTAAAAAGGATTTGTAAGACAGCACTCACTGGATTGAGACTGAAAGGGTCTGAACCAAGTAGGAGCCCCTGTTAAAAATGAACACCTTCAAGCTCAACTGAAATTTGCAGCTGCCCACATGGACAACAAATAAGACAAATGTTGAACCATGTGTCCACAAAGACATTAGGTATGTTTCAGAAAAGTAAAGGTTAAGCTTTCAAACCTAAAAATGCTGCACCAACTAACAAGCTTGGTGGTGGCATCATCATGCTCTGGAGCTATTTTACTGCCAGTTGTGCTGGTTCATTGCACAAAGTGGATGAAATAATAAAAGAGGAGATCTACCTCCAAATTCTTCAACTTTACCTCAAATCAACAGCTAGAAAGTTAAACTTGGATGCAGTTGGATTTTCTAACAGGACAATAATCCTAAACACACATCAAAACTGTCATAACCAATGAGGCAGGCTGGACTCAAAATGCAAGCTAATATGAAGCTTGTGGAATGGCCTTGCCTCCATCCAGATCTGCACCAAGAAACAAACCAATTTAAGTGAACTCTAGAAATTTCGCCATGAGACAGGTCAAATACCCAACCAGAATCATGCCACAAGCTTGCAGACAGCAACCAAAAAGAGTCTGGCCATGGTGCAGCTTGCTAAGGGACACTTAACCAAGTATTCGAAGGAATGTATATGCATAAATTCAAACTTTTGCACCCTTTAAGTTGTGAAAGAACAATTAAATAATTCAAAGCCCCAAATTACCATCTCATCCATGCCCATGATGAGTGCATCTAAACTAGTGACCACAGCTGTATTAACATATAAAATATGACCAATATTAAAAAGGCCTTGACCGTATGTCATTACATAATCAAGGGCTCATACACTTACTCACACACTGCCATGCAAATTGCAAGGTGCAACGTAAGGTGTTCTGCCATTGGAATCAAACCACCAACCCTGTCATAAGATGGAAAACCTGCTTTATCAACCGAGCCACACTGCCCTCAAGCAATCATGATAATTTTAGAGCTAATAATAATCTGTTCTTCACTCATACAAAAGATGTTCCACATCATCAGATAAATCACAAATATGTTAGTGATGGTCATGAGGCTCCATCTGCAGTCTATTTTAGTGCAGTGTTCAAGGGTAAGTGATTTGGGATTTAGAGGTGACATGAGGATAGAGGCTCTGGCCTGTAGTGCCCTAAAAGAACAAACAAACTCTGAAACAAATCTGCTTTCTACTTCCATGTTCTACTTCCTCCTTTCATGGTTACATAATGTTATAGCTTTAGAGAGGGTGAGTTAACCCCTTGATTGGAGTGATCTTATCTCTGAGCATGACAAGAGTGTACTAAACAAAGACATTATTATAATGCATGTGACCAGGCCAAGGCTTAAACACCATGTGGCATAAACAATGACGGTAATGTAATGTTTTTCAGTGCATTTGATTTCTTTTAGCTTATTCCACCACATTTTTTTTCTAAATCCCCAATGCAAGGTCATTAATGGAAAAGACTCATTAAATAATTTGATTTGATTGTTTTATATAAAGAAGGATATTTTCTTCCTCCCCACCACCCACATGAACCACAGAAAACAATTTGAATGCTGCAGTGGAAGAAAGGTTTACTGAGGACAGAAGCATAATTAAATCCTCCTCTTTCTTGTTGTTTCCCCCCCTAACAAGATACGTCATTTCAGTCACTTATTTAATCAAATTAAGGAGAGGGAGAAGGAAACAGGGATACTTTCCAGATAAGCAAGCTCACATCTGGAAGTACCGAAAGTTATATTTTAATAAGCATCAAAATGTAACTTTAGAAGTCAAACCAAAAAAACAAATACTTTCTCTATACCTGTTTTACTTGATTTCCCTCTCACATCTAAATATTGTATACTTCATTAATTGCATTTAATATATTTAATTAAGCTTTTTTCATAGTTTACATCCTTTTATATTGCTTTAAATATTGGGCAGCTTTTAAGGATTTTGAGTCTTAATGTATTAAGACTCAAAATTATAAACCCCTTAGACAGCTGCTCTAGACTCTATTGCACAGATTCTCAGATTAAGCTTCCTTGAAAATGTGTGGTCAGAAGTCAAGAAAAATTGGGACATTTTCAGACACTTAAACACTAAATTGCAACTGAATTGCAGTGTTGGAAAGGTAAAACACATCATCTGAATAGTAATGCTGTGTGAACTCTGCAGATCAACCGTAATGCTACTATTTTGCATTTATTTATTTAAACAGTGGAGCCCTTCACATCACTAAAATAAACATGTGGAAACACTCTCACATGCAATATACACACAGTATATTATAGAATTAATATTTTAGGATATCTGCTTCTCCAATGAGCCTTTTATAAATGGATTTTCTCTGCATTATTAAACCCCGCTATTTCTGGCCTCTACAACATCTGTATTTTTTATGAAACAAATGTAGCATAAGTTTGGACTGGTAACTGTCCATATGGTATATAATATAAGGATTTCTAAATGATGATAAAATAGTCCCACTCAGTGTGTTTGTTCTCTCGCTCATCGAATTCAGTTTGATTATTTTAAGCCAGTATGAATGTGTGGAATTATTTACTCTTTGTCTGCAGTTACACAACCTCACATAATGAGAATCTTGGCCTGTTGTCCGAGAGCGGGATCAGGATTAGAGCGCTGAAAGCCGCTGCAGCACTGAGACTGTTGAGAGGGACTGCGAGTCCAAATGAATCAAAGGAAAAGCTGGGAGAGGGAAGAGGGAGAAAGACGGAGCGGGGGTGGGGGTTATCCGCCTGATTTGAACTTGAGCATACACACACAGAGTCAAACAAGGCCACAGAACACTCTGTGCACCGGCAGTCAATTACTTTGTACCTTTGTTTTTCAAAGAGCTAATGAGGCTTTGCGTACACATGAATGCATATGCAACAGGGAGGCTTCGCTGACATAATGAACCGCCCATTTTTAAATTTTGATACATGCATTTCATATGGCAACTCGATAAAACCAGGAGACTCATAATTACAATAAAAATGGCCGCAGATGATGATCCTCTTTTAGTCTTTAGACTTTTCATTGACCTGTTACAGTTATTTCCAACTCCAGTGTAGCTTTGCATGATTCCCTGGTTTCTGGTCAAACAACAACAAGTTTTGAAACTTAAAACCAACAGTAAAACATTACATGTAAAATAAAAAGGTCACCAGACGAGTTTGTTAAATACAGCATACTTGTTCTTTAGGAGAAATCGGTAACTAAAAGCATCCCAGATTATTTATACTGCACTTAATGATTGTAATGCAAAACTCTAGTTTTCTCAGAAAGCTTCATATGCTCCTTATTAATTTTTTAACATGCTTTTCCAAGAGGAAATAAATGTAATTTTCATTTGCTTTTTTATTTATTTTATTTATTTATTTATTTATTTTTTTACTATTTTTACATACTGCTGGTTACTTACAGTATACATAATAGTGTAAATGTGCTAACCAGCTATGTGATTTCAGTTCACTTCAATTTATTTTTATACCCCAATGTCACATGTGGAGGTTAAAAGGGCATCACAGGCATAAAAACATATCAAGCTGATAGGTTGTCTACACATCAGAACAGACCTTTAAACAAAACTGTTCTCTGCATCTGCCATGTTCCTGAATGGGGATGATTCTTATCAGTACAGTAGTATTATTAAGTTAAAATGGTATTTAAATGTCAGAATAAAAAAGGGGTATCTTGAAATTACTGTCAGAGTTTGCTTCCTTAAGATTTTGAGGTAGGCTGTTCCGGAGTTTGAGAGCATGAACTGCAAAAGCTAAAGTATTTAGTAGCTGATGATTTGGCAGGGGTCGTCAAACTATAAGATACAAGATGACCCAAGACTATAAGATTTTGTATCAAAGTAAAAGTATTTTAGAATCAATACTGTAAGATTCTGGAAGCCTACACTCTTTGCTAAGAGTGGACATGTGTTACTGGTTTCTAATGATGACATTTTTATGAGTAAATTTATACTCCATGTAACTGGTGAACTCTGTGATGCTAGATCAGGTGGTTTACAAGGTTCAAATGAGGACTCAAAATGTTATTACGCGCGTTGATATTTTGCACAATATTTCAGTTACATAATCCCCGGTGCAGAGTGGACACGTTGCCAACGAAGCATGTCCACTGATGCTGGTTGATGCTATGACTTTAATCTTTAGTTCAATACACAGGGACACGATAAGAGTCATGGTGGATCAGAGCAGGCGTTCAGAGGTGAGTGTGTATGCACACCTACACAGTCTGTGATTATAAACTCTCCTCTTTATTGGAAATTACTTTGTTTTGGCAGACATGAGAGAGTTAATGCAAATCCATTTGGTACTGAAGAATAGTTGTATCCAGCTGTTTTGAAAATGCAGAACACAAAGTGCTGAATTAATTCTAAAGGACACTTAACTTTAGACATTTCTCCAAAAAACTCCATTTAAATTGGAAACAGTTTACATTACAGATTCTATATCCATCATGACTCTTGTGATGGCAGAGCTGTACCTCAGGCCTACATGGAAATGTACCAATACCTGCTGGGAAGACTACCATGGACTTTGACACTCATGTTCAGCTCCCCTTCTGTGTGAATTATAGTAATGCTTGTGACCCCTTTTATTTCATCTAGAACCACCACCAGGTCTAACATAATATAACATTTCCAGAATCCTAGCTCCCTCAGGGGCCAGTTAACATACCAGCATGCAGACTTGCTGCTCTAACATAGGGAAAGAGTGCTGCACATCCATCATTTAACCTTATTTACAGTTTGCTGCTCATTCAGCTCAGTTTTTTTGCTCCAGCCTCCAAAACCTCCACGGTACGTTGCAGCATGCACCCCTGGATCGGATCTGCTCTGTAAAGTTCGTAGAAACATTTCCACAGTCACACTGTTGTCACCAAATTTTTGATGAAAAAAAAACCCAAATAGTGAATTTTAGTTCATGGGTCCACATTTCTCTCAAGCAGGGAACAGCAAACCTGTTACATAATAGGGTGACCAGACCTTGCAAATGGAGTATGGGGCAAAAAGTATGTTTGTTTTTGACAATGCTGGACACATTAGAAATGCTGAGAGGCATTTGATGTGTAAAGGTCATGTTTTATTTGAATGCAACCTTACCAAGTGTTATTAGAAAGCTCGAAGGTAAGATAAAGTTGTTGTCACCATGGCAAAGAAAACAGCCATCAGTGATTGTGCAGTGGGACTGGCTTTATTTCACTTTAACTTAAAGACACACAGGGGCTGCTAAACTCTGAAAGACAAAACAAAATTGGACGTTAACTAGTTAACTTAAAGGTTTAAACTCAGAAAAACAAATCAAACTCACCTCAGCTGTCACCCACTGTGGGAGTGAAAAGAGTGAGTAACAGGGAGCACAGTCCATATATAATGTTTGTCAGTTGAGTTCAATTAAGGTACAAAGAAACTCAGAAACCAATCAGTGATGAGAAAGTCAAGAGAGTGAGTGAGGCGTGAGAGAGTGAGGAAAAGGGTAAATACAACAAGAAACTTTACTACACTAAGTAAATATGAACACTATTAAAGGAAAGTAAATTTTAGTCTTGTGCAATAGTCTTCTTACTTCTAATACTTTTGAAAGTATTTCCACTTTACCAATTCCACCATCAGGTCGGGGTCTTTCTGTATGGAGTTGCATGGTCTCCATGTGTTTGCGTGGGCTCTCCCCAGGTCCCCTGGCTTCCTCCCACAGTCCAAAGACATGCACTTAGTGGGGGTAGGTTAATTGGAAACTCTAAATTGCCCATAGGTGTGAATGTGGGAGTGAATGTCAGTGTGAATGGTTGCCTGTGTATATGTGTTTGCCCTGCGACAGACTGGTGACCTGTCCAGGGTGTACCCTGCTTCTCGCCCTAAGACAGGTGGGATAGGCTCCAGCACCCCCCGTGACCCTGAAATACAATAAACAGAAGCAAATGAATGGATGGATGGATGGATGGATAAAAATGCTGTGAACTCTTTAAGTTGCTGTTTTGTTTAGTAAGGTCACTGAAGCAGTGCATCTATAAACTGGTGGGTCTCAGGCATATCCAGATTTTTCATAAGACTCGCAAATTTAGTGACAAAAACATGAAAACTACTCTCTGGATTTGCATGGCTGGTGACTTTGTGATGACCTGCATTTTTCCACACTGGACATTGTGCAGATAGTGTACAATGATGGTCCTTCAACCTGCCTGAGAACCATGATAACATCCTCTCATTAAATCCATTCAGTGTCTGTCTTCATGCTAAACACAATGTGGAACATTGTCTCAATATTTGGGACAGTGGGACAAGGGATAAAAAGTGCTGTACAGTCCTACATAAAGTGGGACATCCAGTTGCTGCGTTGCATAATACCCTATGAGAAATAAACACCACTCAATTTTTGCATTGATTTTCTTGTAAAGGAATACAAGTACTGCTTTTTCATTTACAAAACAGATCAGCAGCATGAGAAATCTTAAGAAAAATAAATGCATTGCCAGCAGTATGTCTCAGTCCTTCCATATTCAGTCAGTGTATATTACAAAGAAACACAAACACTGACACAACTCCTTGGCCTGACTACCTTGCTTTGATGTGGTATAACAGGACATAGGTCATAATTTTGTCTGTGAGAAAACTTCAAAACTAACAATAATTCAGGCCTCTGGCTTGGATGAAATGATGAAATTTGGACAACAGTTCCCATGACTTGATGTGATTTTGTAACATGATGCTTCTTTGTGCCAAATACAGTGAAAAATGATGCTCTCATGCACTGCTCTTTTCCCATTTTACATATCCAACTTTTGGGCTTGATTGGACCCTTTGACGAGTCATTTCTGGCTCTGGGCCGAGTCTTTGACACCCAGCGTAGATCTGCATAAATTAAATGAAAAGTGTTGCCTTGTTTAATGGAAACTAAAGAGGCCGACACAGAAAAAGGAGAGGTTCAGTGTGAAGAACTCCCATGTGCAAGGAGGAAGTATCACTGTGCGGCACAACGCTTATGGAACAGTGTTCCTTTTTTCTGCAAAAACTCACCCCAACTGAACTTTCAGCATGGCACAGTCCTCACATGCACTTTCTCTGAGTATTATGCAACAGCTTGCTTCCCCATTTACACTAGCTTTCAGGGCACATTCTCCATACAGATGTCTTTACATTTTTCATTAACAGGATTAAATAATTTACAGATTAGCTCATAGGTGTAGTAACTCTGTGATTAGCTTCTCTTGTTCTTAACACAGCAAGGCTATAGTCCTGAAAGAGAGAAAACATACATGGTGAGCTACATTACACAACTACGCTGCCTAATAACCTGATGTTGCAATGGAAAGAAAAACAGAATCATATTGTTTATGTGCTAATTTGAATTTAAGAGACACAAAAAAGCATGCGCACAGTATTTTTTTCCCATGTTTCTGTGTACCTTGAACTGCCCGTTAGTGGTGCTTACTTGGAAAGAGCAAATGAGGACAACTTAAGCAACCACGAGCACTGCCCGCACAGGCTTTGGCAAACCTTATGACCTCATGTAAAAACATAATTAGACGAAACAAAGCAGTTAATGAAAATCTGCTTTTCTCCCTAAGCTTCCATAACAAATATTTATCCTTAGTTATATCTTCTAGGTTACACAGCCATTCCGATTCTTATTTTTGAGAGGCCTTTATGGAAACCTAAACTATCAAGTTAAATTAAATATTTTGTTTACTTAAGTGGTAATAAAGATAAATGACATGCAGTTTTGGAGATTTCTAAAGCAGCACTTCCAGGTACAGTTATAAGGGTAAAATTGATGTTGTTGTAGAACATACAGTACTCAGCACTTAAAGCCCCTGAAAGGTAGAGTGAATAACATTATCTCAATATAATAGGACTTCGATACATCAGAGCAACTCTGACGAGAACCAGACTGTGATAACTACAGAAATGGTTTCCAAAGTGGGGTCTGGGGACTCCTAGGAGTCCATGACTCATAGCCCAGTGATCCAGAGAATAAGAAGTAGTAAACTGTAAAAGTTTTTTGCCATATTAAAGATTGTTTATTTACAGATGGGTACTAAAGTTTTAGGACATTTTCTAGTGTTATTGACCACCCAAAGTGCATAACCCAATCACACACATTCATTCGGTGCTATTTTATGTGCACTTTAAGCATTGCACACACCCACCCACACCGATGGGAATCAGGGGTAAACTGGGGTTCAATATCTCACACACTTTCAGACTTTCTCACTGACTTTATCCACAGCAGCACTTAGTTCTAACATCTGTGTATTTAGAGCAAGCGTTGCTCTTGAAACTTGGAGAAAGCCTCCAAGCGGCTTTAGAACAAGAGAGCAGAACTGTGCTGTAGCACGGGGCTTGGACATGAGCCGAGGCTTGATCACCCCCGGCTGGGTCACCCAGGTGAGGGTGTTTGAAGATAAAAGTCTAACAACTCTCCACTGACAATATGTCTAAGCTGCCATCTGTACAAATAGTGTTCCTTTAAACCTGTCTGATTAGTGATTATTGATTGATTAGCAGACAATCCACTCTACCCCTGAGGCACAGCAACACTTCCAGCTATTCTGTTGGAAACATTTTAATTCAGTCTCTTTATCAGAGACTCTCGGGTCTTGTGAGGTGTTTCCTGGCATGACGTTGGACCAGGGTACCATGAACAAGGTGGCCTAGTCTGAGAGGCTTTTACATGATGTGGGGCCCTGGGAACATAATTTACTTGGTTAAATAGTAGAAACAGGAAGTGTTATGTAACGAAAACAAGCTTATGGAGGTAATATGATGACAAGGCCTCAGGTTTTTACTGTTTCGTTTTTTTTTAATTCTTGGTTAATATGTTTGAGTTGGGCTTCTGTGGTGTTTTGTCACTCCGTGTTTGAAATTTTCATTTTTTGTGGTTGCTGGATTTCTGGGTTTCTATTTTGATTTCTTTACTCTGGTAAAATGCAAGTTTTGTTTCTAGTGACATATTTGAGTCTTTAATTCCTGTTTTACTATGTGGTTGTTCCAGTAATGAGTTTCAGTTTTGTATCCCATGTTTTGGTTCATGTTTTGGTTTCTGTTGGTAGTAGTTAAAGTTCCCTCAGTGTTTCCCTATCTGCTCTTCTCTCTGTGCCGCTGTGTATCATCCAGTGTTCCTTAGTCTTTGTCTTAATGTTTACTGTAAGTCTTCTTCTCTACATGTTCAGTGTGTTTCCTTATCTTGTACTTGTTCAGTTGCCTTTGGTTATCTCCTGATTTATTTTGAAGGTTTGTCTTTCTTTCTGTCCTGCGTTTGTTATGCTTCCTATTTGTCTGCTAATTGTCCTGACTGTCCTCACCTGTGTGTGATTCCCCCCCGTGTTTAGTCCACTGTTTTTGTGGATTACTGTTTATTTATTTCACTGACTATGTTATTTTTCAACTTACTGTTACATCCTATTAGTAAAAACACCTTTAAATTGGTCTCCAGCTTTTTGGTGCCCTCTCTAATTGGTGAAATTTCATTAACATGGTTTTGTAAGACCTTACAGTCCTTCATAGTGACATTATTCCCAGTGGTCTCTTTCAGCAGGACAATGTGACATTGCAAAATTGATTAAGCATGGTCTGAACACGCCAAAGAGAAACCACAGACCTCCATTCAATCAGATCAAACATCTATGTATAGTATGTCGGCCACTGGTTACAGGACTTAAAGGATCTGCTGCTATCCCCTTGAACAGGACACTTTTAGATGTTGTGTGCCTCCAAAGGTCAAAGCTGTTGGAGTGTATCATTTTAATCTGTTAGAGGAATCCTACTGACTGTGATTGATTCATAAATGTATATAGTGCCAGTTCTTAACAACAGTTATCTAAATATTGCTTTAGTAAGTTAAAGACACTTTTAGAAAGAAAACACCAAAGTTCAGTCAGTCCCCTATGACAAAGCACCTGGCAAGAGTGGGGAAAGGAGAACGCCTTTTAAACAGGAAGGGGTCTTCAGCAAAGCCAGGGTCCAGCAGGGGAAGCCATTTACCTTGTTTGGTTGGAGGTTTGAGGGGACAAAGAATATGAGGAAAAAAGGATGGGGTGGGATTTACTGCTGTATCTGCTGAAGTTTAATAAAAAAAAAAAAGTCTGATAAATTCTGGTAAACTTCTGAACAACTGGAAGCTCCTGGGAGGAGAAAAAAAATGCAAATTTAAGGTATGTCTGCTACTTTTCAGGCCCGGAAGCTACATCAATATTTTATATACAGTCTGTGAGTTTTAAAAAAAAGGACGTCATTCCACATTATTAATCTAAGTGCATATTTCATGCCTAAAATCAAAATGGTAGACGATGTCAAGTGACCCATGGTGATCAACTTGATACTTATAGAAAGGTACATTAAGCCCATAAAAAGAAACTCCAAACTGTCTCAAACTCTTCTATCAATAATCATGATGAAACTTATCAGAACCAAACGTATTTTAATTTAATATGAGAAGTTTTACTTATACTTTAAAAACATTTCGACATTTCATCTTATTTCTGTTCAAACATGAAGCCAAAAATCTGATTCGCCCCCTGGTGGCTGGTTGCAGTACAAGCCATTAACCACGCCCCCTCAATGTTACTCGGTGAGATAAATTAAACTATAATTTAAGTACTTAAAGCTTAAACGTAGAGCTTCTGTCTTATTAAGCTCGTACATCATCGTAAATGTGTTTCTGATGATGACGCTTTAATTTGTCCTCCTTTTTTGTCCTCTAGTAACCTCAGATGTGTCAGTTATGATCGGAGTCCCATCTCTGCGTGTCACTCAGACACGTCACACGAGAGTTAAAAGCGCCGCAGGTCACAGCTGCCGTGGAAGTATAAATTTAACAAGCCCATCAGACTTATTTTCTCCCTGCCTGTCTGTTTTGCCTCGGCTGGCTTCCCGTTAGGAGGAGGAGGAGGGTTAAGGGAACGAGGAGGAGGAGGAGTGTGTTACCCGGGGTGAGGTTCCGACCCCGGCTGAACCAGTGAGCGGGGGAAGGAACGGCAGGGAGATGCGGTGTGTTGAGGAGCGGAAACGTCTGAATGACCGGCAGAGATTTGCAGTCTCCTCTCCGAGCCAGAAGGTTTTTATCAGTTTGCAGCTGCTTGATTTGTAAGTAATATACATTTACGGCTTTTAAAGTAACCTTTACAGTCATTATTTTACCCTGTTAAGATACGTGTGCTATATTTTATTATTCTGTGTGGGGTAAACATGAAGAACTAAATGACCCATTACACATTTATGGCCATTTGATGGCAGTAAATCAAAATTTTCATGTATAATTTTGGACAGAATCAAATAAGACATCTGGGATTTCTAAGTTTAAGTGAAGGAAGATTCATCCAGCTTTTACGTTTGTAATTATTCATTTTGAAAGCTTTTCCCTTTAAATCTTGTATTTAAAAATATTTTCCTGCTAACATTAATTTGACAATCGGTTTAAATTTTACATTACAAATTTTCATCTCACCACGTGGATTCTTATTTTTTTCTCCTCTAGGTGGAGCCATTACAGCATATTTCACCGGGAGCTGCCAGCTCTACAGCTCCTTGCAGTCAGGAGTGTGTGAACATGACGGGTCAGACTGTGGGAGGCGTCATCCAGGATCTGTCGGTGCCCTCTCTGCTGGGTGTGGGGTCCAGGCCTCAGGGGGAGACCGGCTCCTTCACTGAGGAGGCTGTTTCCATCCTGACCTCCACGAGTCAGCTGGCCCGAAGCCTCCTGGGTCACACGTTTGCCTTCAAACGCAAAGACAGCTTTAACAACGCTGAAGCCATGGCTGACAACAGCTGTGACGAAGACAGCGGTAATAATGCACGTCGCAAACGGGAGTTTATCCCTAATGAGAAAAAAGATGATGGCTACTGGGACAAGAGGAAAAAAAACAACGAGGCAGCTAGACGCTCCAGAGAAAAGCGGAGAGTGAATGACATGGTGCTGGAGAGGCGGGTGATGGGTCTGCTGGAGGAGAACGCCCGCCTCAGGGCCGAGCTGTTGGCCCTCAAGTTTCGCTTTGGGCTTGTTAAGGACCCCTCTAATGTGTCCATCCTACCGTTGACTGCACCCTTCTGTCCTCATCCCACCCCCAGATCAACAAATCACTACCAGGCTCACACTGATGGCTCCCCATATGTCGGCACACAGGCCAGTGCCAACACTCACCAGATCCTCTCTCAGGCTCCGCAGCAGGGCGCCATCTATGGTGCAAGAACAGCTGAGTTGAGTCATAGTGGATCGCAGGAGACTGGGGTTGTGACCTCATGTGGCTCAAACGTGGGTAGCCCTGTGTTTTTTGATGACACACTGGGTGAGTGTGGCAGGCCTTCTCCGAGGGATGTGACGGAGGAGCAGCAGTGCTGTGAGAGTCAGTATTTAAGCAGGCAAGACTCATCGGAGGGTTTGAGGAGTCTACCACACAAGCTTCGTTTCAAAAGCCCTGGGGGAGGCAGCAACGGAGGGGAAATTTCTGCATCACCTGAAAGCAGGAATAGTGGCCTGCCTATAGCCATGGTGGGACCAAACATCCAAATGAGAAACCACCAGCAAGTGGGATGGGATGGCCAGGTGGAGAGCCAGGCTTCTTGGTCTAGAGAGGATGCCTGGGGTGTGCAGTATCAGGGTTCACCTTCGGGATATAATAACTCATCTTTTCAGCAGAATTCAAGCGACCACAGATATCCAGCAGAGGACAACAGCCTCAGGTCGCAGATCAGCAGTTTGTCCCAGGAAGTGGCTCAGCTTAAGAAGCTCCTGTCTCAACAGCTGCTTCCTAAGATGGCCTAAAACCAGATGAGGGGACGGTCAGATCCACACCATATTTCTCCAAATAATCAAACTCATTTTCCCAGAGTGGGATGGGTATAAGCAGCTACCTCTGAAATGGCATGACATTTTTTAGTGGCCTGTTTGCTCCAGTGATGAACAATACAGCAGGAGCAGAATTAAAGAAGGTCATTACGTATACGCAACACTGTATATACTGGACTGAAACACAAGAATGAAGTGTCCATCATCTGCAAAAACCTCTTTCTCATCAGATTCAACCTCACCTTCAATCTCATCATATTTCGAGACACCTGGCACTTATTTTGTGTGTAAAATTAAGTTGTTATTCACATGACGTTTTGGAGTGTACTGTGGTTTTTGTGCCATTCACTATCGTAACATCGATGTTACTTTTCAAAACTGTGAGCGCACTGAACTGTGTGGAAATAAAATCCTGCTTTATGTAAACCACTGTGAGCATTTTTCCTGACAAGAAATTTCAAATTTTTTTTACTACAATTTAAAATCACAAACAATCTACATTTGGTTTTGCACTCACACACATCCCCATCTGTTTATTAATGATCACAAATAAGTGTCAAATTCTTACATTAATCCTAACCTAAAAGTTTATATCTGGCTTTTAATACTAAAACCGAGGCTTAACCCTCAAACACACCTTAAAGGGGTTTTTAAGGGTTTGTTTGAGGGTATTTAATAGTTTAATTGTCTTTAATTGATATTTAATTGTCTTTATCTTTGGCTTCCTTAGACAGTCAACGTAAATGATGTTTGGACAACCCATCGGCCTGCATATGCACAATCACAAACACTGAAAACTCCAAATAAATTTAGACTGATCGTAGTTTAACAGTGAATGACTGTGTTGCATTTTTCTGAATGACAGATATTTTTAAGAAAAGGATTTTTAAGCCACATCTGGCACTAATGCTGGGCACAACAGGAGCTATGGTAGGCGTGGCACTAGACCTGTGTAGGGTTCACTGCGCCAGGCTCAAAAGCCGCAACATAAATATGGAGACTAACACCAGAATTTCACAGAGGCGAGGTTTTATTTTAAATAACATAACAAGTTAGCTAAAAAGCTAGTACCACTAAGACAAAGACTAGTGAGGCTCCATGAAAGCCTGCCTCAGGTATGCCTTTATCCACACCTGACTAGGTGTAGTCAATTTGCTGCATCTGAACACTCTTGCACTGCCAATGCAAAGAGATTAGGGGCTGCAGAGGGGTGTAACAACCAATGTGTCACAAGTTTTCTTCTTTCCAAAAACTAATATCATTTCAGTTTCATTTATGGCCTTTCCTCCTTCAACAAAGACTTTAAAACGGTAAACACCACCTCACTGTTGATCCATTTGCACTGAGTTAAGGATACTGAAATAAATGGGACAGTGGAGTGTGGGACAGTGCTGGGGAGAGAGGGGTGAATGCAGGGAGAGCAGTGTGACACTGCATGAGTCATCTATCACGTCAGCAGCAGAAAAGCTATTTTTAGCCTTGAAGCAGCTGCGGTGGAGACTGAACGACCCACATGGAAGTGAAGGATATAGGTTCAGAATACATTAGTAACACCAGAAAACAATAGAAATGAGCTCGTTGACATATGAAATGTAATAGTGAAACACACTCTGAGAACAGCACAGAGCCAGAAAGCAGTTGTAGATAAAATGAATGATTACATTTTGTCTCAGAAGATGACTGAATGGCATAATTCTGTATTCTTGGAAAAATCCATTTTCACTTTTAGTTTGTTTTTTACCAGCACCAGGTGGCGCCAAGTGTCTTTAGCAGCATGCTGTATGACTTTCATTCAGTCATTCCATTCATTCACAGCAGTGTTACTCCTTTGTGCTTACTACAGTAACACATGCTGCACACGCACAACAACAAGATTTGCAAAGCATTATTTATTGACTTCTTTCACCCCACAAAGCACAGTCCAAGTATGAGGCAAGAAAACAAAACGAAAGCAAACTGAACAAGCAAGACAAATTTGCTCGCTCATTTTTTAATTGCACATTTCATTTCAGGTGGAAACACAATGAGCTGCACAAAGCATGAGCTATAATCGAGTTTACAGTCACAAAATAATTTAGAAAACAGACATAAGTGAGTAAATACATAGAAATTATTAAGGTGAGGGAAGGGAGGTGTGGCATATGACTTGTCCCCCCCAAAACCCCCCAAAACAACCAAAAAACAAAAATAGTAAATTGGATTCAAGAGTTAAATCAATTTAAGAAATATGATTTTAAAGAGATCATAATTACGACAACAATAGACCAGCAACAAATGGTAAGATAAAAAAAAAAAGCAGTGGTGATTTAGTAAGGACCAAACCAAAGAGTAACAGTACTAATAATAGTCATATTGACCTCAAAAACTGTGGCTTAAAGCTGAAATATGAGGTTATCTCTCTGCAGACCTGTGCAGCTGCAGAGACCCATCCTTTAGGTCCCGCTTCTCTCGCTTTCTCCCCAACAAAACCACAACATACTTATGAGATCTTTTGTCTGTGATTAGACTGCTACCGCCCCCCCCCCCCACCCCCCCCACCACTCCACCCATACCATAAGCCATGTAAGATGGAGTAGAAGGGTTGCTAGGCAGACACCACCACACCACAGTTGCCAGGGGAATGCCTGCATGCAGAGGCAGCTAGAGAAATGGAGGAGTGTGTTGGGGGTTGGTGGTTCTAAATGAGGACTGGTGGTGGGAGGGGGAGGAGCCAGACAAGTTCAAGGCCGCTGTTTCCCCTGCATGGTAATGGTGGTGGTGGTGATGATGTGTGTGTGTGTGTGTGTGTGTGTGTGTGTGTGTGTGTAACTGGTGTACATGTGTGGATTCAGATAAAGCAGGGGGGAAGGGACACGAGTGTGAAAGTGGCTTGGAAGTGGCTGTGTGTCTGATACAAAGCAGGGCTGACGTAACGGTAGATGAAATATGGTGAGGATGAGAACAACGGGCTTTGTGGGATAATAGAAAAAGCTCCTATGCAGATTCCACTTCCTGTATAGAGAAATAAAAATGCAGACAAAACAAATTTACGATCATTTTTAGTCTGTGAGAATACAATTCTGCCTTACTGCCAGGAGTAGTGAGATTATTTCACTTTAGGGTTTTGCAATAACAGTAATTATTCCAAAAATCTTAGTGCAATAATCAAATATAATGCAATGAAAAGCTTAATGAATATATAATTTATGTAAAGCTTAAAAAAAAAAGAATAATAAAAATCAATTACTACTACATCCAGGAGAAACGTATATTAATGCTAAAGTCAGTGCTTGCAGTTAGAAACAAAACAGATTCTACATTAAAGTCAGTGTCTTTTCAGGACAAACTGATGTTTGCATTTTTCCAAATTTCCCATTTTTATGTTTGTCACGTCCATTTGTGCAGCATATGCCATCCAGTTATATTGTATCATAAAAATGCTTACATCAAAGAAAAAAGCAGCATGAATAACAGTGCTGCAGGCCATTTGGGGTTGAATGGTCCCTTTAAAATAAGAATAATTTGAAAAATTATCACAGGTTTTATCACAATAAAACTGATACCTCAATGTGTAAAACAGTATAACATCTGGTTGGATAGAAGGGTTAAGATTAGGGTTAACAAACTGCCCCTCCATGCATACCCAGATACAAATGACCCCTAAGATCTAACACATACACACAGACTCATTCACCCTGGTATTGTAACAGCTATCCAAGCATTGAATTTTCATATTAATAGCCTTTATGCAAAAATCTGTTGCATATATGCTTAAAAACGGAACATGCATTTATGTGGGTATAAATTATAGGGAGAATGTGCAGGTAGAAGAGGGAAATAATTACAGGCCTGGATTTTAAACTCACTGGCCTATGGTTCCACAGTGAAGGAAGGAAGGCAGGAAGGCAGGAAGGAAGGAAGGAAGGAAGGAAGGAAGGAAGAAATCAGAATCTTATCTGTCATTGTAGAGGTGGAGTTCTCTCAGTGAACAAGAAGACACAGTCACTCAATAAAATTAAAATTAAATTAGAACATGTATAAAAATATGGGAAGGCAGATAAAGTAAGATGAATAAAAAGAAAGAGAGAAAAGGAGAAAGAAAAAAGAAAATAGTAAAGTTGTTACTTTCACTCATATTTCTTACTCCACAAAGAATATTAGTACATACCTAAATGTAATAGTGCATTGTAGTAATAGGACAACGTGTTGGAACTGAGTTCAAACTCCCATATTTGCAGGCAATCAGTGACAAAATCCAAAGTCTTCCTCTGTAAATAATTGAAAAAACACCAAGAAAAAAAACTAGTGTACAGTATTTCCTTTGGCATACAATGAAGTCCAGGTTAGCCCTAAAATTAAATTTTGTATCACAAGAAAAGCACCTGAAAACTGCTTTTTACTTCTTTAAGTGAACGTACTTACTAAAGCACCCAATGTGCTCCTATTTTGTGAGAAATTGTTTTGGATCAAATTAATATTAATAATAAACAAACAAATAAATAAGCCAGAGTGGTAAACAAACATCAGTTATTATTATGATTTTTACGAAACTTTTGTTTCCCAGTATGTGTAATACGCTTCATCCTATATATTTTCAGTTAACAATGAGTGTGTTTTCCTCCCTCTTCTTTCGTTTCCTTGGTGTCATTCGTTTATTTATACGGGTGTTTTTGATGATTAACAGGTCGTGCTGTTGTTGGGCCATGGCGTCTGTTTAAAGGCATTCGTGGCCTCGTTAGAAAATTAACCAATCCTGTAAATGAGATGACATTACAACGTGGAGTAAGGATGAACCCGGAGATTAAGGGGCGGGCAGGAGAACAAAAAGAGAGGGGCTAATAACACACACACAGAGAGGGGGGGTGAGAGAGAGAGTCTCGCGCGGAGAGACAGGGGACAGAAACGTGACTAGGCAGCCTAAGAGCTGTTATGCAACTGCTGACCTACTAACACATATTTCTAGAAAGGGAACCGGAGAAACTGGAGCAAAGTGTCCTGCAGCGCACAACACACGGGCAGTCCGAGCCAAAAGACAGAAAGGACATCCAGCCGACCCACTGACTCAACGACAGCTGACCCTGAGCAGCGACAGGAAAAGGAGAAGAAAGTTTTTTTTTCTCTGTCGGGAGGTTTCTTCTAAAGGGACACGGGAAGGAGGAAACGGGAGCGAGACAGCTTTTGTGTCGGGGAAGCCTGAATGTTTTCGTCCCTCTCCTGCGTGGAAAGGTAGGTTATAACTGAGCGGCTGGCTGCCGTGTGCTGTTTCTATCTGCCTATTTGCATGTTTTTAATCATTCTGTGCGGGTAGATACGTCTCTGGGTGTGTGTGAGTGTGTTTTGAGGCGAGGACGTGATGCTCATGGCCGGTTATTGTTCACATGGCGACTCTCGGCTGCGCCGGCAGATCCCGCGTCCCTCCGTGACTTTCAGCCGTATGCGGCTCTTTTTGTGTCACGTAAAACACGCATCTCACCGGGCAAGTGTGATACTTCAGTTGGCGTTTTGTTGCCTTTTTTGTTTCTTTGATGCTTTTACGAAACACCGAGTCCGCTTGGTAAAAACGTGGTTGGCCGTATCGCCGCACACTATGAGGTCAATGTCAAGGCGATGTAATTTCCCCTCATGGTGGTGTTTTCCAGGGAGCAGGGGGCTGCTGCTGCTCGGCTCGGACTGTGCTGTGTGGTCAATATACCGTATTAGCTCCTGCACGTGGCATATTGGCATGATGTTTTTATGTAGGTCATTGGATCAGTTACCCAGATATTGGCAGCCCAGCTAATGCAAAGGCTGGGATTAACGCATGGCTGTTTTTAGGTTATGAATTAATTTGAAGGTCTATCGCAGACATCTGTGGGAATCTCATGTCAGAGTAAATGATAAAAGATAAAAAAAAATCATATTTTTTTTAAACGAGTTTTGGACAAATGATTTGCAGATAGGGTGTGTGTAAACATATGTTAGGGCTTTTTCTCCGTTGAGAAAGATTACTTGGTTGGGTTTTGGGGATTTATTAAATAAATGCTCACATGCAAAGGGGGGAAATGTCTGATTTCTATTCAAAGTGGGCCACTGGGTGATTTTTTTTTCTTTTTTTTTACTCATAAGGTGCGTTAAGTAAAGCACAGAGCTTTGCTTTGAGGGAGTTGGAGGCTATGACATAACCAGCACACAGCAGGGAAAAGCAATAAATAGCAGCTCCCTCCTGGGACAGAGACGCTTTGTAATTGATTCTCGTTCCCACCCTGCACTTTTTCTCTGTCATTTATATCTACATTAACAACAAAATTCTTGTATCTAAAGAAGGCATTTAGCCAGAAAAGCTGCTATCAGTGATGTAACCCAGCTACTCAGTGTCTGCGAGCTATTTTTAACTTGCTTAGTCTTTTTTTTCTCCACCACAAAGGAAGCACGGAGCAGAAAAAGCAGAAGGCTGAACCAGATATAACACTGTTTTCTTTTATTTTTGTGTCTCAAACAAGATTCCAGTGAGGGCTTAGGGAGACCGTTTGTAAAGTTAGAATAACAAGTGAGCATTCAGGATGTGATGCAATGTGTGGAAACCCCTGTCTGGCAAAAGCAGGCACAGTTTTGGTTAGTCCACCTACTGCCAGCTGGTCTGGTTTCAGAGCCACTGCTCTCTGTCCCGACCAGCTTTCTGAATATAGGTCAGACTTGTATCTGGGTGAGGAGACATGAGGTTTAACAGGGCAAGCGGTGGACTACTTTGGCTGCTCTGTCTGTTGCTAAGTTCAGCTATTTCCATGGTTTTGGCAACTTTTTTACTTTGCAAATCTGCACCGCACTTATCTGGTGAATGTAAGTAACAAAAACTTTTGACACATACTTTAATGCAAATCAGATTTGACTAAAAAGAAAAAAGGCTCTTGAAAGGCTATTAAAATGCATATTAATAAAGAATTTTCGCAGATAAGTGAATCGTGAATAATTTGCTGTCTTTAGCCCACAGTTCAAAGTGTCATTTAGTCACTTGTTACTTTGGGTACTTGCTAAATGGCACGTAGTCGTATATGTCCCCGTAGCTGACCTGGAATGTCTGGATTCCCGTCTCTTAGTTTTGCTTAACACAAAGCCGCAGGGCAAAATGGTTCCTAGCTGGGGCCCCTCCACGTGTGTGGTGTTGGATCATTTAAAAGATGGGGGAGAGGAAGAGGACGGCATGTGTTTTACTTACGCTTGCCTCAGAGGGGGTCAGAGGTGAAGCATTCCTCCCGGAGCGGCAAGTGTCTGAGAACTACTTCAAAGTTGTGTCTCAGTGAAAAACACAGAAACAATCCGTACAGTAGCTGGAGTGAATAATTCTTCTTAATGGGAAATTAGCTTCTGCAGAAAAAGCCAATTAGATTATACCACGCTGAGTATCCCTTTATTTTCTAGCATTAGTCTTGGGTAAGGGAGATTGGAAGACATTCAGAGACTTTAACCTGTAGCTCCTGCTTCTCTGTATTATGCATGTATTACACAAGCTTTTCTCTGTAGCAAGAGAAATTCAGAGCACGTACACTATGAGCAACAACAGCAGCCCCTCCCCTTGCAGTCCTAAGAGAGAACCTGTTATATGTGAATTTGGCTGCAGAGATGGGTGTGTGCTCTGACGTCAATGCTGTATCGCTCACTATCAATTTTCATGTGCTGCCGATTCTTATTGTTGTGTGCAGCAAAAGGTGTCGCAACGTTTCTGGAGCGGACAGGAATTAATGTTGCGTGAAAATCACCGAGGCTTTCGTAATATGATTTTTAGGCACATGACGTATTCAAGTGGGTCTCTTTTTTTGCTCCCGCTGCAGATTCTGTAAAATTCCTCTCATGTCCCCCCCTCCTTTAAAAAAAAAAATCTCTCTCTGCTTCTGCGTCTCCCTCCCTCACCTTTCTGTTGCTCTATTTTTAGAGTGCACTCTAATACTCTCTTTCCCTCTCCTGCCCTCCCTTCGTTGCAGTCCCACTGACCTATTTTATGGCGCACCGTCAAAGACAGGAGGAGTGTTTACCGCTTAGCGTCGTTTCTAGGTCACTGGGACAGCATAGACGTATGTGAGCTTCCTTCCCACCCTCCTTTGTCTCGCACCACCCTCCCACCACCACCTCACACACACACACACTCTTCCTGCATGTCTTTACAAAAATTATTCAGGATTGGAAAGGGGTGGGTGGGGAGGGGTCATCCTATGTGTTTCCACATCTGTTGCCATTTGTATTCAAAGTGCTTATGGTCCAGTGGGGCTTTACACAAGTTTTTTGAGAAGAAGAAGCCAACAAGACAAAGCCAACTCAATTATAAGAACAGCCTGCAGCATATCTACAATAGACCTTGCCCCTGAGTTACAACATAACACATGATTAAATAAATGGTTAGTTATTCAGGGCAGCTTTCAAGCTGTTCCAAGGTCACAATGTGGGTTTTTTTTTTTTTTTTTTTTTTTTTTGTAAAGCGAGATTATGTAACAGGGTGACTGACTCACAGTGAAGAAGAAGAAATGCAGTCACCGGTCGGGAGAAGAGATTACTAGATTAGATAGTTATGCAGCACTGTCTTGTCGGTACAAAATGAGTGGTTTGTTATAGGAAAACAAAAAAACTCAATAGCAGAGGTAGATATGAACTTGTCTTGTTCGTGAGAGCTTTTGTTCTCCTCTCATTGACTTCGGTCCATCGTTTACATAACAGGAACAGTCTGTTTCGTTTGGTTTTTGTCTCATTTAAGGCTTCACTGCACTGAAAGAACACAAAGCAAATATCGAAGCGAAGCCGGATCTGCTTTCTGTTTTGTTTTTTAAATTCTGTGCTACGTCTTATTTTTACTAACAGTAGGACTCAAATAGGACAGGCAGCGATAATAAATCTGTAAATCTACATAATAAAAATGTAATCAGTAGAATTGCAGTAATCAAGTCAAAAAGCAGCAGAGAATATTCAGCGGGGATTCCTGCGCTCCTAATGATAGAAGAAGGTCATGTTTGTGCGCTGTTTAATTCCGTTATTGCAAATGAAAAGCGACACCAGAGCCATTGTTGCCCACAGGCACAGTGACCTAGATTATTGCATTTGCTCAGTGTGTGTGCGTGTGTGTCGTAAAAATGATGTTTTTATGTTTGTAAAGGACTTCAGGGCCCTGTGTAATGATGTGTTCTTAATTAATGCATATCATCTGTGTAATCCAATGGAGTGAGTGAGGCAAAGAAAAATAAGGGCAGATCTAGTTATTACATAACACACCACTACTGTCAACATCCGCCTGCGCTGCGTTTGCCATTGTTTTTAACTTTGCAAGACAGGTCGGGTGGGCAAGGCTTCCTGTTGATAAGATGTTGACACCGCACAAGGAAGTTCAGCGGCTTGTGGTGTTGAGTAAATTCAGTCAGTGAGATGAACTACCAGAGAAGCTGTGGCAAAAGACAAACCCCTTTTTGCCCTCTTCCCCATATTTTAGAAAATGAAATCTATAAGTAGAAACTATAAATGCACAGTTTGCGTTGTCATTTTAAAACTACGGTAAAGCAGAATCAGTGTGCAGATCACATTTGTATCTTTCCTCCTCTAGCTCTTTATCTGTCAGTCTCTGCAGAGCTGGCAGCAGGTCAGCCTGCCTCAGCTCTAGTTATGTGACGGAGCTCCGTCTTACACAAGAGCTCTGCAGCAGGAGCACATACACATGTTTATTCCCAGACTCAGCCCTGAGTGTGTGTGTGTGTGTGTGTGTGTGTGTATGCAGCTACCCAGACACTGCAACCAGCTTCATTTTCTTTCTGAAGTCAGTCAAACACAGACAAGAAAGAAAAACACTGTCTAAACCCTCGGGGGTTATGTCATAGTTTTTTCTGTGCTGGCTGAATTGAACTGAATAGACGGTGTATTGATCTCAACCCTTAGACCAAAAGGACCCAGAGTAAAGCTTTGTACTGCAGTTAATAAATATAACCTGAACTGACTTACATGTAAATACATGTCACAATGAACTGGAGTAATTTTACAGCTAATCTAACTCCCTCTCTGCTTCTGTTCCCCTCCCTTCCTCTGTCACTGTTTCAGTAACCCATTTAGTGGTCGACTAACGGCGGCGTTGAAGCTGGATCCTTAAAGAACCCAAAAGTAGACAGACTGACCTACATCCCATGTAAGACACTGAAAGAAGCGGGTCAGCTGCCTGACAGACATCACAGCTCTGCTGAAGATCGAGGAAGACACTGATAAACTCAAAGTCACCCCAAACGAACCTCCAGAGACTACTTTGAACTACTTGCCAAGACAGCTGGAAAACCGTTTGCACAAAATACAGTTTCTTGTTTTAGTTTTCTTGCTCAGAACACTACTTCAATGTCTGAGGTTTTTGTGGAGTTCCACCTCTTTTTAATCTTCCTGGCTAATTTGGACACTTGAACATTTCGATATTATAATTTAAGTAACAGAAATCAATGAGGCTATCGTTTCGAGGAGCACAAATACCTCATCCAGAAGTTTTCGCTGAACCTGCGACATAGGTCAGACGTCTTAGTAACAAAGCAGAAGGCTCATATAGTTTTACATTTTTTCCCTACCCCCCTTTGCCCTTTGCTAGAGTGATACTCTAGCACCCTGCGGGAAGAAAAAATGGAAAGTCTCAGTATACACCTCCCATCCACCAGCAATAACAATGCCGAGGAGGGCGACAGTTTTTCCCCTTACAATGGGAGCCTGCCATCCCCTACTCCTGAAGGAGCGGTACGGATTAGCCGCCAGTCTAAAGGTAGCAAGGCTACCGTGACCTCCCGTCGCAAGAGAGAGTTCATTTCTGATGAGAAGAAAGATGCTTCCTATTGGGAAAAACGGAGAAAGAACAACGAAGCAGCCAAGCGCTCAAGAGAAAAGCGTCGCCTCAATGACATGGTGTTGGAAAACCGGGTGATGGCACTGAATGAGGAGAACGTTCGTCTCAAGACGGAGCTCCTTCAGCTCAAGTTACGCTTTGGCCTCATCAGCACAGCCTCCTACATGGAGAAAAGTCAGCAAATCTCCAACAGCGCCGCTGATGGAAACACTGGCGGCAATGGGAGCAGCACCAACGGCACCCCGAATGGTAACGCATACCTTTCAAGCAGCGGCTACTCCAGTGCGTCCCAGGTGATGCTGAATTCAGACTCATCAGAAGCTGAACAGTCGAGTCTCGGCGAGCGCCACTCCACGCTCCCCAAATATTCCCCCCGTGGCTCCGTGTCTGACATGTCTGACAGCTCTTCCAGCCCTGAACCCATGGGCTACAACATAAAGAAGGAGCCCACAAGCATGGAGATGGCTGGTCTGGAAAACAACATGATTCCCAGTGGGATCACTAATGGGATCCCCAATGGAATGCAGAATGGGGCTTACCATGGCAGCCACAGTGCTCTGGTTTCTCCTCACCAGCAAAGCCCCCCATTGGCTGAAAATGTCATGGACTTCCAGCAGCATCATCAACAGCAACAGCAGCAGTGCCACATGGAGATCTCCAACCCCGCTCCTCAGGCCACCTCAGCTCAAAGGAGCGTCATTTTGTATCGCTCCAGCAGTGGCTGTTATCCCATGGAGAGCCAGAGGTCAGAGGAGCAGCAGTCCCAGCAGAGCAGAGCTCCTCAACATTGTCAGGACACGCTGACTTCCAAGTTCTCCGACTGCTCAGTGACCATCACAGAGGTTGCTGAGAAGCTGGAGAGAACGAAGACCTTGGACTCTCCACAGTATGAGTACACCAACGGTCACTTTGAGTCAGTAGAGGAACTGCAGCAAAGGTATAATCAGCAGCAGCATGACAACCACAGTCTTCAGCACACTGAAAACCACCAGAACCCCTTCGCCCCTGATCTGATCCACAACAACGAGGAGCGGAGGTCCTCCTTCATACAGCACAACGGCTACCTCAACACACTGGATGAAGAGCCCCCGGTGCTCACCTATGAGGGAGGTCCCCAAGCTGATGGTTTCTATCAGGAGAACTCCTCTGCTAAAGACACTTGTTCAAGTGATGGAGACCCTCGTAGCTCTGATAAGGAGGGCTCCACAGATGATGAATCCCCCTCCTCATCCTCCTCAGATATCAGCAGCTACCACCAGAAGATTGAGGGAACTGGTGGTTTGCATGGTGAGTGCCAAGCCGAGGTCAAAGGCACCGCCCTTCCCCACAAGCTCCGCCTCAAGTACAGAGCTCTGTCCAATGGGGCATCCAGAGCACAGGTGGAGGGACTGGTCAGCACCTCGATGTCCCCTTCTCCCACTTTGCCTCAGCATCCTTACCTAGCTCTGTCCAGCAACCCTCACAGTGGCAATGGCAACGGGGAGAGCAAAGATGCTGAGACTGAGCCCGAGTATGCGGAAGAAGTCAAGTGTCAGGTGAATGAGAGGCCAGAGGCTAAAAAGGAGGGAGGTAAAAAGGGATCCAGCGGTGGGAGGGGTGGGCGCAATAAGAGGCGAGATTAAGGACAAATAGGAGCAGCTGTCGTCTGCGGTGGACAGACAAAAAAGAACTGTGACTCACATTGGCACCTTGCGAGGTATAAAAGAAGCCAGTGATCAGTGTGAGATGTAGTTAGGATGTGATTTCACCACCAAGTTTCACTGTGTCACCTGTACCCCTTCCTGTACTCTCTCCTACCTCCCGCCTATCCCTCCAGGTAGATTAACGAGGGATGTGACAGAATGAAACTCTTCAGAGCTGGAGTTTGGGATATTTCCCTCGTGGAAAATTCAAACATTATTCAATTATTCATTATTGTAAACTGCCTTAGTGGCTGGCCAGTGTTTATTGTGGCATTATGGGAACATTCCTTTAACCAAAGACACACATCCTTCCTTTAACATCTCCCCTTTTGGCAAAGAGTTACATTCTTCCTCCCTCTCGTCCCTCTTCTTCCTCTCCATTCTCTGAACCATCTGCACACAAGTCCTCTTCACTATTGAAGCACTTAGATTGTATATTACTGTGACATATAAATTTGCATATATGGAATATATATTTTAAGAAGAAAACTGTGGCAAAAACAATAAAAATTAAAGCATTGGGATGTGGAAGTCGTAGACTTTAAAGCGATCAGCTTGTTTGTTGTTTCGAGAACCTTGTACAGTCCTTTGTTTAAAAAACGCCTCAAAGTTTCTCTTTTACTAAAAGTATGAGCCACAACTTGTTAAAAAAAATCAAATAAGTGAGGTACCCTTCTTTTTTAAAAGTTTGAGTTCAGATCGGGGTCCTTATTTGGACGATCTGACCTCTTTGACGCTCAAAGTTGTCAAAACAAGCGAAGGCCAGTTACTCGCATATCAGTCCAGGCTATGCAGTCACACTTTCCTGTTGGCAAGCACAAGGTGAGCCTTGTTTGCCGGCCATCCAACAGAAATCAATACGTCTTCATTTCAAGACAAAAATCGTCTGTCCAGTAAATGAAATGGCTCTCCAGTCACAACCAGCAAAGCTGCTCTCTCTCTTCATAAGGTGCCTCTTTATTGTGTTGTTCCTTGTCCCCACGTTGGCAGCGTCTTAACGATCCCACTCACCTCCGCACTGAGTTTTAGCAACTGTAGCTGCAGTAGATCATAAAGTATGTACAAGTTTAACTGTTTCACTTCCTGGTGCCTGCCTCTGGCCACTATGTATAAATGTAAAGTTGTCTATCTCTTGTATACTGCTGTCATTATTTTATTATTGTTTTATTAATATTATTTTCTGTTGTATTCGGTTATTCTTTTCGCTGTTATGTGTATTTTTCTGTCATTCACTTGTGTCATTTTTGCTCTAAACTCTTTCTGGTTGTGCTGTGTATTTATTCATGCTACCCTTTGCCCCAGTTACGGTTTGTACTCCGTGTTATTGTATAACCTTTGCTGAAAAGCTTTTTCAGAAGAGAAAAAAAAAAATGAATAAAGCTTGGCCAGAAGTGATTATGTAATGCTATACTTCAAGTGGATATGCAAATGGTTAGAAAAAAACACTCATTTTCGATTGTGAAAGATTCAAAATGGGGGAAAAAAAATAAAATGTTGTTGAATTTATACACGTCTTTTTTGGATTTTTTTTGGAGTTCTTATGAAATTTGACAGGAAATTATCCAGACAAGGAGAAATCCAAATAGCTGATTCACAGCACTCACATGGTCACTTCCCAGTCTGCCAGCGCAGCTCGGTGTGGAACCGCTTCAACACGTCATCACTTCATACTGTCGACTGGCAAACATTTACTGACTGTGGCACATCAGTACAGCAGGGCATCTGTTGGCTAACCCAGATCTCTGTCTGAATATTCATGTGATATATTTATACTGACAGGTACAAACTAAACATGACTGCGATGGAAACCAAAAATATCACCTTTCAAAGTCACACCTGCTCCCAGAGAGTATTTTTTTCAGCAGATCAAATATAACAATATAAAATCAGACCTATTGCTTTAATTAATTTCATTTAAAGACCTGCTAGGAAATAAAGCTGACAAGGAATACAGTGTCAGTGCAATTACAGTTTGTATGCAACAACTAATAGGAGGTAGCATTTAACCAAAACTAGGCAATAGTCTTGAAGAGATTTAGTAAAGCTATACCTAGAAATATCTTATGTTCTGCAACCTCAGTTCATTTTAAGCTTTTTAGCTCAGTGGTTTTGGTTTTAGGGATTAAATGTTTGAGGTTTTTGCCCATTTATTGGTCCCATTTACATGGAGGTTGCTGTTTTTACATCATGTGTGCCACAGGAAAGACGAAACTTGCAAGTAGCTTTTGAGCACTATGGAGCATTTAGCGGCACTTTTGCCAAGAATTTACCACAAAAACAATCCTAAAAAGAGAGAATTGCAGGTAATATTGCAAAGAACACAGGTCAAATTAATGATGCTATTGTATATGTAAATAGGTACTGGTTAGCAAGTATGTGTCACCAGTACAGCCTTGCCTCACTTGATGGATTGAACAAAAAGTCAGACTTTTTACAGATACTCAGCTGAAATTAATTTTCATACTGCACATTAAGCTGTGTTTCATCAGAAAATCAAAGTCAAGGTTGCGATAAATTCTGTTTCTGGTGTTGTCCAGAATTGCTCAATTCTTGTTTTAGTTGCAGAAATAAAGGGAGAAAAAAAGTGTTTTAACGTGCAACAAGCCAAAACAAGTTACACAAGTCTCTTGGGAGAAAACTGCATCAGACTAAATGCTGACATCTCCGAGCAATCCTGCCGTTAATGAAACACAAGCTAATGGGAACAGCAGGCTGGCATGCTGAGTGCATGCCACTGACATGGGTTACATAAGAGCCATAACAAGAAGGAGAACCTTTCAGATAGAGAGGTTTTGCAATGTGAAGGGAACACCCAAGTTGCTAGAGAATCTCAAGAGAGAGCAACTCTGGTCTGAAAAGGTCAACAAAGATGGGAGGGACCCCAACAAATATCTCATCAACATGTTTTCAGCCTCTAAGTGGTTCACATTGTGCAATTTTATGACGCAGATTCGCTGCATCCACAGCACATAATGCTTGCATGTGAGTTTCACAAAAATGGAATAAGGATGTAGGCAGCTGACCACAGAGTGACCTGCTGTTTTCAGCAATTTGACACTGATGTGTTTTTATTTCAGCTATCCAAACCAACCACCAACCGACTCTAACAAGGTGACATTCCCGAGAAAACCGCAGTGCCTTGTAGTTCGCGCTCCATCCACCCCCAATTTCCTTCCTCTCCTCCCTCATCCCTGTCATCAATACCGCTTGCTCTTTTTCTCTTATCCCCTCCTTTTTTCCCCAGCACATCTTTGAGCTGTAAAAGCTGCTTTGTATTGTGCAGAGGCTTGTGAAAACAAGCCAGGAGAGTAAAAGTAGGTCAGCGAGGAGGGATAGAAGAGAAGAGGGTGAGGAGTGAGAGAGAGAGAAAGAGTGGGGTTATTCAGAGTGGAGGGAGACAAAGAGAAAGGGGGAAGGAATAGAATAGAGTTACATCACATTCCTCTACAGCATAAACTTGAGCAAACTACTCAGAAAAAGCACTCTTGCTGCTGCCTGAGGCAGCGGGTCAGTAGCACACAAGTACACAAACGCACAAATGCACAGTTACACACTGGAGTCAAGTTTGCGTTTGCTCCAGCTGACATTTATAGATATACATGTATAAAATGCACACACACTGGAAAGCTCTGAGAGATTTATTATATTACAGTTAATTCATTCTTTGACGTAATCGATGCATATATATTTTACTTCATTACATAACTATAGTTTGAGCAGGTGGATATTTTTGTCTGCGAGATTTAATCTCCTGCAGGAATTTGTAAATATCCACTTTGATAAATGTCACTGCAACATTCCCACCGAGTCAGAACATCTGATAGTGACTCATGAGCTAGATACTCAGCTCTGATTTGAGTTGACCTCATTTCAAATTATAGTTTATTTTTATCTGACACAAACTCCACAGACTCACCTACCTGCCCCCCATGTGTGCACAGCAGCAGTGGCTACATGACCCATGACAGCAACTTTGCTAAAATAAAATATGAAAGAAGTTAAAAGTTGTAGTGAGAGGTATATGTGCGTGTTTATGAAAGAGAGTGAGCAAGGGGGTGTTGGCCCTGCTCTGCCTGCAGTGATCAACAGCCCCGGCTGGTTATGTAACTCAGATGCTGCAGTATGTAGGTCAGCAGCGCAGGGAGAGGCAGCGATCGGGTAAGGAAGATGAAGCTGAAGAGTGTGTGTTTCAGCTTCCCTGTTGGTATGTGTAGATCTGAATTCCTTTTCCACATAAAGAGGATGTGCACATTTTTAAATGATGCCAAGCTGGTATCCAATACAATCAGAATCAGAAAAATCTTCTTAAAGAGCTGAAATTCACAAGTCAAGACGATGAAAGAAGCTTGCTGCTACGTTGCAGTGAAGACAAATGTACCTACCTTCAAGTCCTCATAAACTTTGAATAGCAAAAGTTTGAATGTTCCAATGCCTATAAAAAAGATTTGAGCATGTCAAATTTAAAAAAAAAGAAAAATAGCACCATTATGAGCTAAAAGCCCCCCAAAAAGTCTTGATTTGATTGCAATCGGTTAGATTTTGTTTTTCTATAAAAACAATCAGATATTAGCTCGGTTCACAGAAGAGAGATTGTTGAAGAAACTCTGGAATTCAGCTAATCAATTATTAAAGTCTTTGAAGCATGACTAGACATGGTGGCTAGGAGAGTCTCAAGTTCCTTCTCTGAGCATTGTTAGAGCTATTAACATCCTGTGCCTTTTCCTGTTATGATTTTTCTAATGATCTGAATTCAGATTTGGGGTCATGATTAGCTGCTGAGAGGCTGGTGCATGCCTGCAGGAAGCCAGAGAGAGAAAAAGGGAGAAAAATGACTCCTCTGTTGAACATGCTTGGTTGGCTGCCGTTCAGGACAGAGTTATGTTGCTTGCCATGACCCATTCAGTCTCTGCTGCCTCTGTCCGCCAGAGCACTGTAAAATAGGTCACTCAATGTATGTGTGTCTAATTCTACAGATGTGTGTAGAACAATGATTTGAGGACTGCCAACTTCAGTGACACACTTTAGCACACACATAGACACACATCTATATACACAGCATTTACATCATAGCCTTAAAATAGGACACAAGAAAGTTGTGCACTTCTGAAATGAAAGTAGGCCACAGGGAAGAACTGTGTGCGTGTTGGTATGCGCATGTGTGAGAGATGAATCAGCTCCATGTTATGCAATGCTAAACCACCTATTACCATATCTTGTGCCCTTGTGCTACAGGAAGTAGGCTGTAGGCGTGTTTGTCCAAACGGAGGGTACAGAGAGTCGTACCCTTTCACTCTGACTTCAGCGATGCATCATGTGCCCGTTGAATTTAATGGGCTGTAATTTTGTTTTCCAAAAGCTTAATTCAGTTTTGCTCTTCGATGTTGAATCATGGTCATGATCCCTGGTGGAGCCAAGGTGAAGCCAGGGGTGGCCATGGCTACCACTGACTAACAGCCACGCCAAACAATCAACAGTGAAACCCATTACACTGCCAGCTCACTGAGATTTCAGGAGCACTGTGTTGTCTTTAAAAAGAAACTTGGCGAGGGCATTAAATTTCAAGTATGTAGAGCAGAGGTTCACGTCTTTTTTTCGTATTTGTTTCCATGCTACCCCCTGCTTACGCAGATCACAAGATCTGGAAGATATAACTAATGCCACAACTCAACTAGTTACCTCCATCTTTTCCATTTGTCTTTCTTTTTCCATGAGTGCCAGGTGTCGCCCTGATCTGTGCATTATTTAATGCTACAATCATATAAACTGTGTAACACTGTGAAATTTGTCCCCATCCTACAGC
The DNA here is from genome assembly GCF_036321145.2 of Pelmatolapia mariae. Taxonomy (NCBI): domain Eukaryota; kingdom Metazoa; phylum Chordata; class Actinopteri; order Cichliformes; family Cichlidae; genus Pelmatolapia; species Pelmatolapia mariae. The sequence goes on from NC_086232.1 coordinate 36,716,418, forward strand.
CAGCTTTGAACTTCTCTCACTGTCCGATGTAGTACGGTAGTTTCATTTCTTTCCCTACACAAATATCCATCCATTTATTCTTTAAACTGCTTATGCATTTCAGCAGGGACTGCAGGCTATCCAGCTGTCACACAGTGAAAGACAAGGTTACATCCTGGACAGCCCGGCAGTCTGTTGTAGAGTTAATTGTAAGACATACAAACATTTGTGCTCACGTTCAAACCACGGCCAAATTCAAATCACCAAACATTCAACAATTCCACATTTTGTTAATCAGTTCAGCTTTTCACAAAAAGATTGTCGTGGTAATGGTTTACTCCAACAGGGCACTCATGCCCGGTAACAGGAAGTGACCAGAAATGCATGACAAATCATTTGGCCACCAATGATTTGTCATGCAGAAAAACTGTAATGAATCATCTGTTTATGTTTAACCTCAGCGTAAGTAATGATCTCATCCTGGCCACCCCTATAAAACTGGCTTGGTTCTGCCACTTGTCACAATCCAATTGCAGAAAGGTTTTCCAGAGTTGAGAGCATGGGAAATATCCCCAACACTGTTTCTAAGCTCTTAGCTTTTATTTGATCAAAATCTCAGAAATATACTCTTCACGCTCTTTAACCTTTCGTTATTCAGCAGATCTGCACAGTAAAAGATTCACATTACCTAAGAGAGAAACAGCTCCTGATTCAGTCCAGACATGTTGGCTTCCCACCTAGCTGTTGGAGAGCTCTGACTCAGCCATTATGCATGTCTCTTCCCTGTTTCCACATTAAAAAAAAGATTCATATTTGTAAGATGTGTGTAGACAATTCAAATATTTTACTGACATCAAAGGAACTCTAATGGTCCTCAAACACGTTGGTTCGAGTCCATAGCTTTAAATCAGAGCTGTTACAGTGCTCCATAAATATTTTAACTGGAACATCGCTGATCAATAAAGTTAATTAAACACAGAAGAGGAGGCTGCATTTTCAAAGTTTTCTAGTAACAATTTGCAGGATGGCAATAAGGGCTTATATATTGATTGTAATTAAAACTGGCTCAATACTGATGGGACGTTTAACAGTTTAATATCCCGCAGTGCACCAAAGTGTGTAAGTTTTATCTTTTTATCTTTTTTTTAATGACCGGTGAAAAACCAAACTTTTCCACTCTTTATTAGTGTGATTTTCTACTTAAACCTTAAACTTTCATTTTGAAACAAGCCCACATGTTTCCTGCTGGTCAAATAGCCGGCGTGTGGATGCATCCAGCTAATTGTTAGCCAGGTTTGCACACCATGATTAAGATACTCTGGAATGTGATGTTCATCTCTAACGTTCTGGTTGACTGATTCTTGTGTAATCTTTACTGAAGCACATCACAAAATAAATAGTTTAGCCATGAGTGTGAGCAAACAGTATAGATGGGGGAAGTAAAACTCACAGTTCCATGTACAGTGACAAATGGTTCTTGGTACACATCCCTTCTAAATCAATAGAAATAGGATCTAAGGAGGACAAAGTTACAGCTTAAATTCAAGTTATGCTCATGAGAGCAGGCTTATTTAATAAAGGGAGTATTTTCCACTGATCTGCGTGGGAAAGAAGCTATATAGCAAAATAGAAAAAGTGATTTTTTCAGATTTTTTGGAAGATATCCAGTTGATTTGCTTCAACGTGCTAATTTTCAGATTTATTTGAGAGTACCTTTCCACTCAAAATGACATGACTAGATCGTATCCCCCATTGCTTTAGAGATTTAATCAAGGTTAGGACAGAGAGGAAAAATAATAACAGACATTCATGGAGGCATGAAAGCATTCAAAATCATGCAGCTGCAAGACTGAAAGAGATTGTAAGCCCTTTGGCACAGCATTTTATATTTCTGCATAAATTCATATCACATTTTTAAGCTGATAAAAGGAGCAGAAGTTAACTGAAAACTCCATTATTTGGCATTTCTGTATTGAGGAAATATTAAAAAGCATGCAGACCTCTATGATTAAAAGTTAATTTGATGATAAATTGGAATCAGGGGGTTTCCCATTATTGACTGACTCAGGTTTAAGTCTTTTTATTTAAGGAATGGGGAACTATCAAAGCATGATCTTTACAAAGCAAATAAAAGGAATCACTTGAAGTTTTAAAAAGAGACTCTGCGTACTAATGGATGATGCCACCGTGGGTGAGCGTTTTCCTTATCGCTATCTCAGCTTTTTGAAACCAGATGTCAAAAGAATGGATCTGGCTGTGAAGCCGAGGAAGACTACAGGCTAACAGCAGTAGCGGGTTGTCAGTCACAAAGCAGGCTTTCTGGACACAAACTTCAAAATGTTCATGTTGTTTTCAGTATGGCTTGAATTCAGCAAGAACATAATCTTCAGGAAAGTGTTTAGTGAGAGCGAGTGAAAGGAGCCAAGGGCTGTTGTACAACTGTTGTGGACTTATTTTTGCAGCCCAGGGAATCACCTTCTTCAGGCCATTAGAAATAATTCAATCAATAATTTAATACATCGATAATTCAATATACTATCAGACAAAGTGAAAGAGATGAAAGAGATTAAAGAGTTTTGTTATCCTCACACAAAGGCAAGGTGTGCAACAACTTCAGAAGTCATGAAGGAGCCCAGGGCAACTTTGAAGAAGCTAAAGGCCTCTTTTATACAGGCTATTATCAATCATCAGTCCACCATCAGAATGATACTAAATATTGGTGTAACCACAGCGTTATAACACTATCCACTCTGTGGTGCTGGCGTGAAATTCTAGGCCCAGTTTAGAAAGCTTGTCAACATTTATGGAACAATGAATTCTGAACAATACCAACGATTCCTAAAAGAAAATGTCACAGCGTCCCGGGTCGTGCACCAAGACAGCAACACTTAGCACACACACACACACACACACACACACACACACACACACACACACACACACACACACACACACACACACACACACACACACACACACACCAAGAATACACAGAGGGTTTTGAAACTGTCAAGTAGAAGTCTTGATTTCACTCCACTAAATGTCTTTGAAGGACTTGAGGCGAACAGTTCATTGCAGTAAACCATCAAAGATCACAGATTTGAAACGGTTAGTCAGGGTAAATGCCTCCAAGACAACAAAACAGAGGCAACAAAGGAACCAGAGACACAAAATTGAGTTATTACCAAAAATAATAAAATCTATTGTCTCTGTGTAAAAACAAAGGGAGACATAGACAATCAAAAAAAAAATCGATAAAATCAAAAGCTGAACAAAAGAAACTCAAATACAATCATGACAGAAACATTGGTGCACAGGGGGTCACGTCAGACACCAAAAGAAAAGGTTCACATATGTTTGACCCTTTTGTATATGCAATATTGCATCTTTTCTTCTATAAAATAATCACTGAAAATATTATTTTTCTTCATTTGTTCAAACGGGTTCTCTTAATGTACTTTTTGCACTTCTGATGATGTTTTAGGTCATGTCCATACATTGTTTTTGTTTTCTTTTGTTTTTGTGAGCTCTTCTAAATTTTCACAGTGTTTGCAAAAAAAACCCCTCACAATACAGAGTACAAAGCTGGCGATGTGTTATTTAACCACATAAATGCCCAGTCAGCATTCTCCTCACACTCAAACTTTAATGGCGCTCCAGCAGCTCGGCAGACTACAAACAACATGTTGGAGCTGGAATCAGTGAGGTAACCTGCAGTCATTTGTAGTTGGTTATTAAGGGATTAACCCCTTTGGATTAGTCTCAGCTATGTTTCCCATCTGTCCACCGTTACAGCACAGACCTGCTGATGCACGAGCTCTGCAGGACGCACGCTAAGACACTAGCAAAGCACACACACACACAGGAGAACACAACAAAAGACGTATTAGAAATATGTCTCCATGAGCATGTGAGCAAATCTTTTCCAACTGACCTACTGTACTGTAAATCTACAATATGTGTGATCATACATGCACGCGCACGCGCACACACTGAACACATTTGCTCACGTCACATGCATGCATTCTGCAGACACCCTTATGAAAAATACATACACACACTAATCTGTGATTAGCTGAGTGAACAGGAGACATGCAACTCATGTACACGAGAAGGTGGAATCAGTGACGTGTGGCTTTGAACACAGCTGTCTCTGTTTAGATTAAATGTATAAGTATGTTACTGTGCTTGTGAGAAACTGTGCATAACTTTTCATCTTAATGGGATTGTTGTTTAATTTAATTTATATTATTTAGCAGAAGAAAATCTAAAAGATGAATATGAAGACCTGGGATTTTCTACAGAAAACAGTGAGGTTATACATATAGATATTTTCTGTGGCTTAGTTCGAAAAAGCCATTAAAGAAAACACTTTATGTTATAGTGGATTTAAATGAATAATAGCTTTTCAATTATGTGAGACCCCAACCTGAACAATCGCCTTACATTCTGCATGTCTCTGTCACACTTTGTGTGTTGTAGTTATTACCTAACTTAATAAATTACCCAATTCATTAACTTAAGCCAAAGGCTCATTAAACCAGATTAGTTTTGCTAGAGTCAGCAGCATCGTATAGGGATTTAAATAACTTTTTAAACATATAATGCATAAAAAATCATTTGTGCCATTTTAATAAAAAATGTATTCATATTTTCATAATGTTTTAAAATATGTAACCACCAGTAAGTGTCTTTAAAAACCCAACAAACAAAGCTGCTAATTAATGACTAATTTTACTTTATTTTTTATTTTTTTTGTAGATGACAACTTGTAACATGTATTCTGCTGGATATACACCAAAAAATGTCCAGATAAGTATCTGGAGCTCAGATTTGTTGTTAAAATAACAAATTTACAGCATTAGGCACAATTTAGAGTTGAATGCTGAATGCTTTTCATTCAAGCAACCATATTTGTCCTGTATTGTGACCCAGCAGGACTAATCTGAACTGATATGAAATAATATCCACTCACATAAAGCCACTTTACTATTAGTCACCCTGTCAGGTGATTCCACAATATCTGCAGAGTAAGTTCAGATGAGGAAAATGGCCTGAAGTGACCTGTAGAAAACGGACGTCATAAACAATCAATCAGTCTGAGGCGTCAGGGGCAGCGGAGGACAACAAGAAACCAAAAACCACAAGTAAGAAGAAGAAAACGGCTCTGCCCTCAAGGGCCATGCCACTGATTATTTCAGTTCATCTTATTATTCTGCTGCTGCATATATAAAAGAAAAGGCAGTCTTTTAACATGTTGATATAATTTATACTGTTTTTTTTTCATAGATAAAAGAAAGAGTGTAAGAGAGGAAAAAATTTAATCTAAAGTATTGTTAAGCTTGATAAGCAGAGGAGGGGAATATATTTGATTCACAAACACCTCAGTAGCTCTGAGCTTGATGCTACTGACAGTTTAAAATATGGAAATCCAACATCAGAGCTGTGGCCACAGGCAGCAGAACTGGCCAGACAGGTCACAACCTCCCACACATCTGTCAGTGTGAACTCTGACCTCCCACACTGCCTCATCAGAGTAAAGGGTGCAGAAGCAGAAGAATGGCCTGCTTGACTAGACTTTCCTCATGTGTTCCTGCTGCTCTTTGGTTGCGGTTTTTGGACTTATTTTTATTCCCATTTCAACTCAGTTTCCTATAAAACACTTTAAGCGAACACGTTTTATATTGCATCAAATGCAGGCCATGGCCAAGAAGTGTTTAACTAAAGGGTAAACCAGTTGTTTGCTTTTGAAAGGCGCCAAGCAACGCCTCAAAAGCAGTCTTTGTGACTATCGCCACCTAGTGGCCGCCTACAACACTTCATTTATCCGGCAGGGTTACACTATAACAAAAAGCCTGTCTTCCAGAACGCTAACCGTCTTCCTTTGTCTCAAAAACAGTAACTTCCCCCCAGTTTAAACACATTTTAAGGTAGTTACATTTTTAACAGCCTATCTGGTTAAAGAAACCACATGCATTTAAAGGGCCACTCTAATGTTTTCCTTGTCTTCTAGCATATATACACTTCACAGCCACTTTATTAGGTACACCTGCTCAAACGCTTGTTAATGCAAATATGTAATTAATCAATCCCATGGCAGTATCGTTTAGGCATGTAGACAAGCTCAAGATGATGTGCTGAAGTTCACACTGAGCATCATAATTGCAGAAAAGGGTGATTTAAGTAACTTTGAATGCGGCATGGTTGTTGGTGTCAGCTGTGTAATTCCAGTATGCCAATATCCAGGGAATGGCAGTTCTGGGAGAAAATGCCTTGTTGATTCCAGAGATCAGAAAAATATGGCCAAACTGCTTCGGGCTTACAGAGAGGCAACAGTAACGTAAGTAATCTGTCTTTACAACCAGTTTATGCAGAAAAGCATCACTAAATGAATACAGTTTTGAAGCTCAAAGCTGATGGGTTATAGCAGCAGAAGACCACATACCACAGCTAAGAACTGAGGCTACAATTCACATGGACACACCAAAACTGGACAATAGCAAACTGGAAAAATGTTGTCTGGTCTGATGAGTCTTGATTTTTGCTGCAACAGCCTGATGGAAGGTCAGAATTTGCTGTGAACAACTTGAAAACATGGATCTGTCCTACCTTTTACCATTGGTTTTGGCCAGTGGTGGTGGTTTAATGATGTGGACAATATTTTCTTGGCACACTTCTCGCCTCTTTGTTCAGTTGCACATTGTTTAAATGCCACAGCCTAGCTGAGTATTACTGCTGACGATATCTATCTCCTTTTGATCACAGTGTACCTATCCACTCGTGGCTCCTGTGAGCTGGACAATGTGCCACATCATGAAACTCCAACTGATCATCTCCAGCTGATTTCGTGAAGATGACTATTAGTTCATGGCCTCCACAGTCACCAGATCTCAATCCAATATAACACCTGTGAGAAGCGGTGAAACGGGAAATCTACAGTAACTGCGTGATGTCGTCATTTCAATATGGTCCAAATTCTCTCTGCCGTGAATAAAGTCTGATACGAGCGTATCATTTCTTCTGTGTTCAAGGAAGTCACACCATTAAAAATGGAATAAATTAAAACAACTGATTACAGTGTCACTATGACAAAAATCATTTTATTACTAAACATTTAACATCAGTTATTATGAGCAAATGCTGAGATGAAACTTTAAAAAATAAAGAATCTGTTGAAATAAAGTGTTTAAAAAATGTTCATACAGAACTTCTGATGTGCAAAAAAACAAACAAAGATGAAAACCTGCTAATTCATTTCCTTCATTTAATGCAGCTGCCACTCCTTTTGTTACCAACTTTTCACTTGATTTTTTTTAACCGGATCATAGAAGCTTTAAAGTGAATGTTTGATGCAAAATCCTGCAAAAAACAACCCACCAGTGTGCAAAAGCTAAAAAACAAAACAAAAAATATTTTATGTCATTCAGTGACTGAAAATTTTTGAACTTGACTTCAATTTTCATCTTAATTGCATAAAAAAATCTGGCTGGTAGTTTTCAGGAGGATTAGCCTCACAGAGTAGCTCTTACCTGCTAATTTAATTCACATGCTAGTTCATCCTTATTTTCACATACGAGAACCATTTTTCAGATTAATTTCATGCACAGCGATGCATGCAAACTGACTTATTATAGTAGGCCTGGTGGTCTATAATTACCCCAGATTACAGACATTAGTGACCATAAGCGGCACCTGAATAACAGTTTGGGTAGGGGAAAATGATCTGTGTGATGTCCCATGTAAGCATTAAAACTTAAAACAAATGCCACAATCCAGGCAAGGCCACAGACTATATAAACATACATAATGTGCATATTATCTTACTTAAAAAGAGTCCTTCATTTCACCGTAGCAAATTAAAAAAGAAACATAGAAAAAGAAAAGAGAAATAGCTTTCTTCGATCAAACAGATACAAAACTGAGTTGAGCTTATGAGAACTAAACGTTAACATGATTTCTACAGCACTTCATCAAAGACTAGAAAACATGAAAAAACATACAGACACGTTTTTACTACATCACGGTAGCTCTAAAAGCTGAATACTGAAACACTATAAATAATTTTAAATGACAAGATTTCATTAAGTTACATTAAAATATTGAAATCATTTACTACAAAACAAATGAATACTTGTTGCAGACACGTCCACATCAGGGTCAGTAGGTGTTGGTCTAAACAGAGCTTCACTCCATCCAGTGCACTCAGCATGAGTAAAATTCAACCTCGATCTGTTTGGGAATCTGTGCTCATCATCTGAGAGCGAACATCTCATATTTAATCATCCTGACTCACTGTTCTTCCATTTGTTCTGCCGGGTTTGTGAAAGACCGCAGCCCCTGTTGCTCACGCAGCCGAACAGGCTGAGAGAAAAGTGTCATGTGTGCTAAACTGGTCACAGACAGAAGCCACACAGCAAGTTAATTTTGGGTCATGATGACACAGGACTGCTTTGTAAGACCAGCTGATCCTGATATGTGTTATCTCCTGCGGTGAAAGCTGAAGAGTTCTTCGTAGCACCAATCCTTGGTGAGATTGCACTTTTTGTTACTCAGGCTATTCTTTGCATTCAGTCTTATGTATATCTGAACATTTCCTTCAAACTTTTTCAAGGAGCACGGGATCGCTTTTGTTCCAGTGCTGCTCCTGATGAATATTAAGCTTCGATGAGAACTTCTCCGGGTTATTTTCAGTCGAAGTCTGGGAATCTCTGCTCTCGTCTGCTGCTGCATAGTAACAATCTCATCTTGATGAGGAGATGCAAACAGCCACAAATGTGTCTTGAAGTGGTTGGTGCAGATGAACAGCTCCACTCTCGCTCTAAAAAAAAGTGTCCTTCGATCCTTTCATTCAGACCAAATACTTTTCACCTTCCACGGCGGCACCTGGGCAGAGCTCCAGGGCTGGTTGAAGAGCCAAAATGTCTCCCGTGGCTCCTCCAGCGCTGGCGCAGGACAAAGTCATAGTTGGCAGTGGGGCACATTGCATAAAACACGTTGGCTTTGTCGGGTATCTGGAGCTCTGTGGCAAGAAGAGGAGTAAAGTGGCATTTAGTTTTCTCCATTTGCAAGATTAATGCAAACACTAATTTCTAATAATGTCTGCTCTTCAAGTCTATTTAAGAAATTAAAAGCTATTAAAATATTACAAGAGCAGGAGTTAGAATATATATATGTCATCTTGTGCTGAGGCTGATTTGCATTTTAATTTATGGAAAGCTGCAGACTGATGGTGAAACATATTATTGCACAAGTGAAAATGTTTCCTGCTTTCAGAGATTAAATATTGGTATATCGTTTATCTAGTTAATGCAGTGCACAGTTTAAGGTCACATATCATGATTTATTTACTTTTTAGAAGATACTCTTGTGTTTTTGCAAACAGCTAAAAGCAGAGGAGACACACACTTTGGGAGTCCTCACTGATAAAGGTTCATTCTGTTCTGAGCAGGTTACACCAGCACTCAAATGTTTAGACTGTTTGAATTGAAGTGTGAAGCAGAGATATTCACCTTTTCCGTTTTTGAGCACCTGGTAGAGCCCGAAGTCACTGCAACTGAAGTCCTCCATGTTGTGCTTTTCAAGAGCTCTTTGAATCACCTGAGGTGTGTGCTCCTGACTGGTCAGCTGGAGAGGAAATAACAGAGTCAACACTTCACATCCGTATCGATGCATTTGAAATCTGAATGTTTCATTGAACTGTTACCTTGAAAGGAAGCTAAAAACACACCAAACTTTTTCCGTCAACACAAAGTTGGACAAGAAAGTTCATCATGTAATCCCGACACTACTCTTCTAGTTTCCTATTTTAGAACAAAGTTTGCCAAAAACATTCTAGCTGACCTTTAAAGAGCAGATATACCAGATCACCAGACGTACCACTATGCTCTTATAGACGTTTCCATTGCTGACACACTCCACACTGACCCTGATGATACACGAGTCAGCAACCTGTTTGTTGTAAACAGGCAGCGCAGCCCGAGGAGAGCAGCTGGATGATGATGAGGACGATGGGTCTGGGTTTAGCACCAGAGAGGGGGATGTGAGGTCTGGGTGTGAGGAGCTGCAGGAGGATCTAGACAGGGATGGGGAGGAGGACCCGGAGGAGGTGCCTTCTGTGACGTTGTGAAGGGAGCCCGAGAACGACTGAGGGGAGAGAGACGAGGAAAGAATATGAATACGACATTTGTCCCCGGTAACCGTTATACTGTCTGACTATATACAGGAATGTGGAGGTTTCATACCTTTAGTTTGAGTCTGAGGGGGGAGAGCTGAGGCACAGACAGGTCCTCCATGTCTGAACTGCTCGAGCCAGAAGACGACACACTGATCTGGTCAGCGTGGGTCTTCCTGACGGGAGTGTCGACAGATGTTCTCAACCTGCAAATGCAATTTGAGTTGAGCACTTCTGATATAAGGATGACATTCTAAAGTTATGGAGCCAGAAATGAACACCCACCTTAACTAAATAATGTCCCCCTAATTAATGTTCAATTAACTAAAATTGTAACCTCTAAAGCACCTAAAAATAAACTGACAGACTTTAAACTTACGCGGCGAGCTTCCTTGTGAGCAGATAACTGCTCCATGTGTTGGGAGAGCTGGGGCAGAGGTCAGCTGGAGGCTCCAGTCCACGAGACAATTCATAGCTACAACAGACAAAAACAAATAAAATAAGGCATGATGGACTTCACCAAAACCTACTTCATAATGTATATGAAGGGGTTTAGTGTAAGTCTCACCTCTCCTGGTCTGTGAGCAGCGTGTGTGTCTGCAGCCAGGCGGCGATACGAGGGTTGACTGGAAAACTGTAGCGGGAACAAGAAGCTTGAAGCTGCCGAATCTGAGAGAGAATCTCAAATTCCTATAAAGGAAACAATAAAATACAGCAGAGGTTAAAATATAGAACAGAAAGAACAAGGCGGCATATAGAAATCTGTCAGTAATTTATGCAAGACACCACTAGGAGGCGACACCTACCCGTCTGCGTTTCTCAAAGTTTATGAGGCCACCCTGTGAACAAAAGAGGGAAAAATAAACAACCTGAGTTATATTGGATAATAGATCCACTGAAGTGCCATAAAGGCAAACAAATAAAGAACTCACGTCCACTGTGTCGTTCAACGCTGTGTCCAGCATGGTGAGGACTGTCAGGTAAGTGCCCAGGTATGGTACCACACCACTGCTGTAGTTCTAAGCACAAAAAAGCCAAATCCATTATTTAAGACTAAGAACATCCCCGCAAAATGAGCAGAAAAAAAACTAGTGAGATTTTAAGACGGTGGTGAGCAGAGCAGAAGAAAACCAGGGAAAATGATATTTAATACGTAAGCAGGCACAGAAACAAAACAGCAGAGAGAAGAGCATCTCAGTATATAGACATCATGACTATGGGGGTATAAAACATTTTACACAGCCACACCCAGACTGAGTAAACAAATGGACGTGGGAAATGCTACACACACATCTTGGGTGTATGCATCTTTCCATACATGCAAACATTTGTGTGAGCTGTCAGTGCATTTAAAATTTCCATTAAATATATTTCTATTAAACAAGAAGTGGAACTTAGCAACATATCTGGAAACTGAGCAGGGAACTAAAATTGAGAACAAGTGATATTTAAGGAAGCTAAATTGATGATGGGGGGAAAAACAGACCTCTTTCTTTTAGTTTTACCAGCCTGCTTAGTTGACAGATTCACTTTTTTTTTTTAGGTGAAATCTAAAATTGAGGAACCAGAAATGATGATGAGTATCCTCTTACCATCTGCCTGGACTCCGAGCAGAGCCGGGGTGATTTATCAGCCGGCATGCCACTGCTGTGTGGGTGAGTCCCATCCTGCAGGAAAATGGAAATTCAGGTTTGTAATGTGAGATGAAAACAAAGTAGTCATGTTATATAATTCTTCCTGTCAGGGTTGAGGGCCTCCTAACAGGGTGCTGTGGGAGGGTACTTCTGAAGAACAAATGTGTTTAAAACTTGCAAACGAGTGTTAGACATGTGCACTCAATATATTAATAACCACTGAGTAGGACAAATGCCCAGGGAGTAACTTTTATTTGCAGTTTTATTAGTGTCAGCTAAGAACAATGGGCTTCTCTTTGTCACTGATAAAAGCAGTATCACTGAATATACACTCGTATCAGTTTCTTTCCACAGGGAAAGGCTCTCAGAACAAAAAGCAAAGTGGTAAGTGAACTGGACACACCTTTAGACTTGTGAATTAAATTCAGAAGAATATGTGACTCAACCATCAAAAAGGACAAAGTAACTAATGAACAATAACAGGCCACTTGACAGGACTTCTCTATGAAGCTTCTCTCTGAAATGATTAAGGACCTCCTTTGAAACATTTTAGTTTGAAAATGTGATCACGGAGCTGTGTGAGAATTCATGTGACTGTATTGGTATTCGTGGCTGGAATTTTAAGTAGCAGTACACTCTCTAGGCTAGTTTTTAAAAGGTGTTTCTCTGTCCATGTTTGTTTGTCAGGTTTTAATTTACCACGGTTTACATTTATCATCATATAGCTGTAATTACAGACCCAAGAGGCACATATACAAGTAAAGCAGGTTTTATGAGAAGTCAAACAAGGCTCTTGTTGTACATTCCAGGAAGAATCCTGGTAATGTCTTCCTGCAGTGCATTCATTATTGTATTCCTTGATTCTCTGAGGACTGAGCTCAAGATACAGATATCCCGAAGGCAGTACAGTTCTGACTATTTCAAGAACACTTGGTACTAATAACAGCTTTCTTTTCTCATCTTCAGTCCACATTCTCCCACATGTGTATGTGTAGAAAATACATGTAGTTACCTCCACCAGGATCTCCCTGTTGGTCAGCACACAGTTCTCATCAGGAAAAGTCTCACAAAGGTGGTCAAAGGTGGCCATGCTTTCCCTGAAAACCAAAAATATTTATTACATAAAGATAGTTTCTTTTTCCTGCAGTAGTATATTCTTCTTTTGAGTGAAACAACACTGTAATATAAATGAAATATTTGCTGACCTGCTGACAGCAGCCCATGTCTTTTTGAGGCGATACACAGCGTTGGATTGCAGGGCTGAAAGGATGGCCCTTAAAGAAGAGAAGTTCTTCAGCTCTCTGCACTCCTGCACAGATACAATAAGATTGTTCGTGTCTTTCTTGTGTTCTCATTTTGTTTTTCGATGGAAACTTTTTGTTAATCTCTAAATATTTTGTGATACAAACCTGTGCAACAGCGATCCACCTCTCGATGACGCGTGCTCTGTGACAGGGGCTGGTGCGCAAGATGCAAGGTGAGCTCGGAGCAGAGGAGGGGTACAGGAAGTTAGAGGACAAAGAAGGTGACAAGCCAGGAGAGGAAGTGGAAGGGAGGTGCGGGGATGTGCAGAGGAGTGAGGTGATGACACGGTTGGTGACAGCGTTAAACTGGGAGATGGTGGCGCGGACCGTTGGTGCCAGGTTTCGGTTTTCTTTTTTGTCACGTTGGGACCAGACACAGCCCAGGCAGTGGAAGGGCTCCACTTTGACAAAGAGGTCCTGGGGGAAAAAATTGTTGCAAGACAGGAAAAAATTAATGAGAAAAAAAAAACCCTCCCACAATCAACCGAGAAACACAGAACTTCACTTTTTTATAAAAACGAAACCTACAGCGTCCAGTCTGGTCAGCTGCTCAGCCACTTCCCTCACGGGGAAGTCCATAAAGTTGTATTTGTCTTCATTCTTAGTGGACATCTCGGCTTCATCTACCTGCTGCAGTGATTCACTGCTGTGCTCTGACGCAGGCTGGCTACAATCTGTCAAATACACCAAATCATAAATGACATTAAAACGTGCAGCTCAATGCACACGTGAAGGAAAACACTCATGAACCTGCGGCGGTATTTGTAAATAAGAAGAGCTCTTTCAGATGCTGTAAAAATGACCTTGTAAAAATCAACAGACCAATGAGGTCATTGAAACAAGTATCTCACAGGTAGCTTCCTTCTTTTAGATAAATAGCCAAGATTAGATTATTAGAAGTAATTAGGCTTAATCTGGACCTGTAAATTAAATGATTTATTGTTGATATAAGGTCTTGAACATCAGGTTATACTAAATTCTTCTGATAAAAACTGATTCACACGTGTTAAATCTATCCTGCCCTGACATTATGTATCCGTTTTTTGTTTTTTTTACCTTGTTCCTGGAGCCTCTTGAGCAGGCCCTCTGCATGATGAACCAAACGTCTGAAGCAGATCCGATGCTGCATGTGGACACACAAAGTCCGGAGAGCCTGGTACTGAGGGGGCTCATTGAAGTCTTCGCTGTATTCCTCTAACCAAAGCCGGATCACTGAGACCAAGGTACTAAAGGAGATTCATGGGAGATGATGATTACTGATTGATTGTTAATTTTACTCTACAAGGTTAGTTTACATGAGACTTGATGATATCTGAGGAACACGTGCATAATTTACAACAGATAAACTAAAAAACAAACAAACTTGTAACTGTTTTTTGTACTCACCTGTTCGCGTTCACCGAGTTATCCAGGTTTGTGACCGAGTCATTTCTGTAATTGGCAAGGGAGACACGATTATGTATTATCACCACAGAAAAGGACAACATGGTGAGCGAATGATGACAGAATAAATCCTGTAAACAAGGAAAGTCCCAGGGTTGCAGCTTAACAACTGTTCATCCTGTGGAAATGTCCTGCAACACTCGGACTCCCTGCAGACACACCGTGTCCTTGTTACAGAGTGTAAACAGATAAATGCCCCCCATGGTGTTTAATAATGATATGCGTGCAGTAAAACTGGAGAATGGTGCCATGTTGTCGCATGTGCAGGAAGTTTTATAACAGGATCCTGTGCCTTTATTGCATGAAAGCAGGGAACAAAACAGAACTTTAAGAACCTTAGTGGTCACGGCACAGGAGCAAGTCAAAGACTGTGTAAGTTGGGTAAATTAATTCAACTCAACTTATGCAGTTAAAATATAGTTCTTTAAGAAGTTTTACAACAGCAGCAAAAGGCCACATCCTGTACAAAATCCTGTAAGGCAAAAGAGGGAAAACACAATTCAGAGTTTGTTCTGATGGTGATCGCTTCTAGGAAATTTCCCAGGAAACCTTTTGCCACCAGCACTGCAGTCATGAGGGCGACTGTTGGAGAAATAATATATGAACTCCACACTAGTGGTCACAGATCCATACATGATGTAATTAGCAAAGTTGAGTTACAAAGAAAAGAGAAACCAAAGTTTCTTTGAGCTGTGTTTGTTTTATAACTTTAGAACATCCTACTCTCCTCCTAATAGAAATTAGGAGGAGAATAGAATAATTTCTACTACCATCGTAACACATTGGTGTATACGCAACCCCGAAATATGTACTTTGCAAAAGATTCCTGAAGGTATTTCCCGAGGCAAAATCAATAAGGTAACTGTAAATAGTTGTTGGGTGTGGAGGGTGTAGCCATGATCGTTTCACAATGGAATAAAGCTCGAGACTGCTTTGTTTAGTTCATGACGATAATACTTGTCATAGAAACCTGCTTCACTTCAACACAGGTTTGCTTTGCGAGTAGCTGAGGCGATGTAAACAGGCTGTTAAACTGCTCTGTCCTTTGGAAATTGATTTGTGCACTGGGCATGTTGTAAACCTGGTTATTACGCATGCGCTCCACTTTCATTTGTAAGCAGTGATGACCTTTTTAAAAGCAGCACACAGTGGAATAATAAATAAATGTCAATAAGTTAGAAGGCAATTATTAAAGCCT
Organism: Pelmatolapia mariae; assembly: GCF_036321145.2. NCBI lineage: Eukaryota > Metazoa > Chordata > Actinopteri > Cichliformes > Cichlidae > Pelmatolapia > Pelmatolapia mariae. The sequence continues at coordinate 36,732,147 of NC_086232.1, forward strand.
TCTTATCTGTGTGGCTTCTGATAAGGAGCGACGATTAGGGCTTAACTGATTTCGTCTTTCAAATGGTCCATTTCACAAAAAATTAAGGCCTTCATCTGACTCCAGCTGTGTACATTTATACATGTTAAATCAAGCAGCAAAATGATCTCATATACGGGCTTACACACCAGCTGACTGTACCCTCATGCTTTCTGTTAACACAAGTCTACAAAATCTCACCTCTGAAACAGCAGCTCAATGAGGGTGCTGGTGGAGGTGAAGGCCCTGTAGGTGGAGAGGAACACTTGGATGAAGTCGGCCTCCCTTTTCTCAGGGTCCAGTAGATGGGTAACCAGACGCTCCAGGGTAGCTGCCTTCAGCCTGCGCACCTTCACCGTGTGGTACTGGACGAAGCTCATTGGAAGCTCTCCCATGGTCGAGGTCGGCACAGGCTCCCTGCGTAGCGTGATCCCAAACACTGCCCCGTCCTCCTCCTCTTCACCCCACTCCTGAACCGGGTCCTGCAGGAGAAAATTCAGGTAATGATCTGGCAAATCTGGACCTAGCACATGAAATTCCTTCCTGCCCCCAGAATTCATTCAGTGTATAAGAGAGAATAAAAAAATGTGATCTAAATTTGTGTAAAGCCTTGGAATACGCAGATGATTGTTTCAAAATGAACTTAACAAATTACATAATTTTATCTAAAAAGATCGAACTCTGCTTCGATTAAACTCACTGTTGACATATACACATACACACACACCTAGTGACCGATGACAGAAAATTTTTTTACTGACGTATTTGTTTATGCCAACAAGCATGGGGATGATTCATTGCACCTGACACAGTTGACTACAATTTGATGAGGAATTTGAAAGTCTATTTTATTCTTAGTTAGATACAACCTTATATTTCCTCCTCCAAAACTTTAGAGAAATAGTCAGACGTAATAGGAAAAAAAATGGGCCATTGGTTTATTTTTATGTGTGGCACAAAATTATGAAATTTTGTAATGGAAAGATTAACTTAAAACTTATTTTAACATCAGATCTGAGAAAACTCCAGATGCCTCTAGATTGGAATTTTGTAATTTAGTCATATTAATGACAAACAACAACATTATAACATCTTTGACAGTCAAACAATGATGATTTTTAAGAGCATAAAAACTTACCACTCTTACTTTAAAAGGAATTTAAACAGACCACTGATCAGCTGAATTATTAATTATATAAGCTATCGAAGACATGTGAGATCAGGCAGTGAAACTGCAGAGCAACTCTTAAAGCACAAATAATTATAAATGCAGAAAAGACAACAATACTTATTTGATCTAGCTTAAACGGATCCAGCAGCCCTTCAAATTAATAACTATAACCCCAAATAGATGGTGTTATACAAAGCCACAGACATTAGACAGTAACTGGGTTCCAAACCCCGCAGGCAAACAATCTCAAACTTGCCATTAGAACTGGGTGTCACCTCATCTTCTAATACTCACAGACCTGAAATGAGGCTCGCTGATCCCGCTGGTAAACAAGCGTTATTCTGTGCATGCATGACAATAGGAGCAGAGCACTCTTTAAAATACCTGACACCACATGACAGAAACCAGTGTGCAAAGCATTGTGACACCAGCGCATACTCAACAGTGAATGAAACTTTTATATTTTCCCTGCACACCATAGAATTACGATTAAGTTCACATGAAGCTGACAACAAATGAAAACAACCAAGAATGAAAACGCTGCAGTCAGATTCATGTGTTAACTTATAACTAATGCATGCCAGAAAGCAGATCGTTCATTTGACCTACCATGGATAAGTGCCATTTTCCCATCTTTATCCTGCTCTTGGGGTAAATAAGTCCTTCTGTGTGTAAACTCTCGTGGCAGTGGATTTTTAAGGATTCAATCACGTCCTTCGACACTTGGCTTGAGTCTGAAGTAAACCTGACACTTTCATCCTTCATAAATAATATAGCGAAAATGTCTCTTTAAAAAAATAATAAATAAATACAAAGATATGCGAGCACAACTTTCCAAACCGTGGCTTAACTAGAATGACGTCTGGACGGGTAAAACGAATAGAAGTTATTTCGGTGGGCGGAGCTAATAAACAGGTGTGGGCCGGCTCAACACAAACAACCAATAAGATTAGGCAAACAAATAGCGTCAGACGCTATCGCGCATATTTTAAGCCTGAGGTTGCGACTGGAAATTTGTTACTGATACTCGCAATACTGTAAAGGTTTCCAGCGCTGTTATCACAGCAGCATCAGCAGAGTAATATGATCAGTGCTGTTTACGTGTGACATCAGGAAGTAAGGACCCCATCTATCCGTCTGTCTGGCTACTTTTTAAACGCTGGATCCTCAAACTGAAAGCCACTCAAGTAAAATAAACCACGGAGAGTCACAAAGACATAATTACCCGAATGGTATTAAATTGTTCTATATTTATTTTCTGAACCATATAGAGTTCGCTGTCTGAGTTTCCAAATCTCCAAAGTACACATGTCGGATAAAAATATTAAAAGTACATATTTTCATGAGAAATAAAGTGGAGTAACAATGGTCTTAAAAACCTACTGCCAGAATTTACAGCAAGAGTTGCTGTGAATTGTCATATTCTATCACTGATGTGAGTTTGACTCTTTAAAAGAGTTTAGACGAACCCAACACAGCCATTACAGGTGATGTCTGTGACTTCTAGTGTCAGAGATATCACATTTTATCATGGGTTTGGCATGTTTGCTGGTCATAAATTTAGCCTTACCTCCCTCACTGAAGCCACCACGATGTTGTTATGGTCCAGCACCCTTCCTAGAATGGGAAGCTTGACTGTCTACAGTGCCATTTGAGTGTTAGTACCAGACACATAATGCAATGTGACGGCTTACAATATGTGTGGTAATAGTGAGTCATAGCTATATGTTTTTAAATAACTAATAAGTATAAGTAAGTATTTAGAAATGTTCATATTTATATGACATAAAACTCTGTGGAGACAATCATAATCGGCAACTACTGTGACATCTGCTGGCCATGTTATAAATAGTAAAAGATGGACTTGATGAAACCTTAATTTCCTTAACTATCATCTTTTTCAGTATGTCTTGACATATATTGGATTCTGATACACGGTTACAAGAAATATTTTGAGATGGACGCAGATGATCTGTTGCGATAGCTCCTAAAAGGAGCAGCCGAATGAAAACGAGGAAACTTTTTATCATCATTTAATGATGGATAAAAAACTGTGCTATGTGGGAAGTTAGCAGTTTTGGGGGCATGTCAGAAGAAGTTTGTGAACCTCTGTTTCAAAGTCTGGGTGGCCTTAATTGTAGAGCAAATAAAACTGAGACACAGTAGAGGACCATCCAATCAGGGCGAGACTAAGAAACAGCATTTATCCCAGAGCCACCATTGTGCTTAACACTTCCTAATCATGTGAAAGAACTTCTCCTCATCCTATACTGTTTTACTGAAATAATAATACTACTACTACAATTTACTCTGGGGATTTTACTTTCTGTTGTTTATACATGAATATATCTGTGTGTACATGTAGATTTGTGTTTATGTCTGGCCAAAACCTCACACTCTATTTAATTGGGGACCTTTTAGATTTCACTGTTTTGAAAAGCATTACAAAATGCCACAACATTTATTATTTTCTAGACGTGCATTAAGTGTTTTGCCAAGATCTTGTACTGATGATGCAGGAGTCAGACCACTGTCTAAAGTCTTCTCCAGCATGTCCCAAAGACACTCATTTAGGTTAAGGTGCAGAGCAGGCAGGGCTGATTTAATATTAAAGACCTGACTAACTGAAGCAAACACATCATAATACTGCCCCCACAGGCTTGTACAGCAGATGCTATTCATAAGGGGGAAAACCTCATTCAGCTCAGTTCTTATCCTAATGGGCCAGTCACACTGGAACAGGATAAATGTGGAGTCATCTGACCGTTTGACCTTTCTGTTGCTCCAGAGTCCAATCCCTAGCAAAGTGAAAGTCTTTCTTTGCCAAACAGCCTCACTAATAAGTGGTTTTCTTAAAGCTAAACAGCTGTTTACCCCCAATCCATTTAGTTTGCTATGAGCTCTACAGTTTATTTTATGGTCTGATTGGTTTTCTGATTGATGCAGGCTTAAAATCTGACACTTCTGAAACAGACGATCATCTCTTCCACGACAACAGGAGGCAGCTTCTAAAATTGTGGTTTAAAAATATTTTTAAAAAATGTTTAAAAAGTTAGTCACTGCATCAGTCAGGGTTAACTAACCAGTTCCCACATGAAGAATGTTAATCACTGCAGTAATTATTTAATGGAAGCCTCCCACCAATTTAAAAACAAATGATGACTTCTTGTTGGCCACCTACGTATATGTAGGTGTGTATGCATATGTATTCATATATAAGAATGTGTATATATTTTTATTTTCCTTTTCTTATTCTTACTTATTTTTTATTTTTTGTTTTCTTGACAATAAAGGCATCCAATTCGAGATAAACAGGGATTGTTTTGAACTGTGAATCATATAGACTCCAGTAGATACAGAGCTGTGAATAGACATAAGCACTCCTTTTAAACAGGCCCAAGTGCTTTCCACTTGCTTCATCTTCTTTGAGGAAATATTATTTTTTTGTTTTTGGAAAATGTTAAGGGAAGATTGATCTTGCAAATGCAAAGCTAATTCTAGGCCAGTGTGAGCAAACTAGAAACAATGCAGTCACACCATAAAAGAATCCAGTCAGGACAGTTTTTCCCCAGGAGCTTAATGTAGTGTTAAAGGCGTGGTGACATACCACAAAGACAGGTCGTAGTTCTAAAAATATGTGTGCGATTTAAAAAAAGGTACAAAACAGCGATAGGCATCAACGTATTAAAACCAAAGAAATTCTTTCATATACATTTGGAGACAAACTGACAAATAAGCAAAACACAAGCTGAGCAGATGGAGCATCTTCAGTCAGGCTTCTGTCACTGATCATTAAGCCCAAAAGGAAGAATGAGCTTTTTGTTTGCCTAATGAGTTTCACTCTCATTCACTCTCACAAAGCCACCCTCTATTTCGAAAGAGGCTAAACAAAAGTGTGGAGAAACAGAGGAAGGGGAGACCTCAATTACTTCTAATTAGACACATGAAATGGTGATGTGATGGCAGGCAGGCAACAAGTAAAACCCAGCCTACAAGAAGAAGCCAGAATATCTCAGTTAACGATGACTGCTTTGAAAAACACGCATGATCAAAAGGCTTTTTCTTTGGTCTGAAATGTGATATACTTTCTGGAGAGTCTAATGCACTGTAGTTCTTCCTTAGTTTTACTAAAAGGCTATTGTTAGTGATGGCGTCATGACTGTAAAAACAACGGGACAATAGCTGAACTCACCCCACCCACCCACGAACACACACACACGAACACGCACACACGCAGGACACAGGATTTTTATCCTGAATTAAGAATCATTTTTAAGTAATCAGTTTAAAAATATTATATTTGACTTCTTTCTTAGATATCAGTAAGTTCTTGTTTTCCAGTTTTTCCCAGTCATCCATGATAGTTAGAAAGAACATTAGGTTTGGTTGTTGGCAACATTAACCTGAGCTATAGGAACCTGTAACAGGCACCTTCTATTAATGTTTCACAATGATTCAAAGAAAAATGAACCTTTGATGAAAAATAATTCATTCCAGTTTTAAACTGATGGATCAAGCTTTGCATAAATAACTTCCTTTCTTCTCTAGAAATTGAATATATTTTGCTGGTTACACAAAACAAAGAATATGAAGAAACTTAAGTCTCCTGAGAGTGAACGGTGCTTTTCTAAAACATATTTTGCTAAATGGTGTGAACTATCTCAACAGTTAATCATTAATGAAAAGTCTTGCAGATCATTGTTTTTATCAGCTGTGGGTTATTACATAAACTGGCAGGGCTGGCAGGGCCTTGCCACTACACAGGACACTTTAGCAATAATGGACTGCAAGTGCTTTTGCAGCTCAGTGCAACTTTGTGATTGCAGAATCTAACAAATGTTATAGGTAATTCATTTATTTATGTTGTGTACTGGTTTCATTTACTATTGCTTACAATCCAAATCTCAGATTTGAATAAAGGGATATAAATCTCAAAATGTAATAATATTATAGATTATATTTAATGTAATATTCTAGTGAGTCATATTATATAGAAATCACACCTTGTGTTTTCTATTCAGAAAATAAACTGCATTTTTGAACTGGGGTTACTGATGTTTTGGGTTAGTTTCACTATTGACTTTCAGGAGGTTAACCTGAACTATTTAGATGAAAATGTAAAACACAGTTGTTGACAGTGCACCAAGAATAACACCCCACTGTTGCATAAAGCTGAGTGTGACACACCAGCCTTTTCTCAGCATTGCTACAAAAACTCCAAACTCACCTCACACTGTCTATCGGTGTCCAGAAACTGGAAACTCCTTAGCCACACTCCAGGCTCCGTGTTCATGTGAACGCCCATGCACTGACTCTGCCTCAGCCAAAGCAGCCTCTTCATCCTGCCAACCCTGCTGCGGAGGCTGCGGGGTTCCCCGGCATCACTGCCTCCACACACAGGCAGGATGGTCCTCATCTTTTCGCTCTGTGCCGGTCACGCTACAGGCCCACGCACACCTCGTCAGACCTCTCCCACACCTGATGCCTCATCTGTGTCAGGGAGGAGAGCGTGAAAACAACCACCACACATTTACAGTCCTTTAAAGTTTATTCCAGAGCGGCTAACACTGTAATACTGCTTAATACCTCTGATATTTTTAAAATCTATTAAACAGACCAGTGCTAAAAACTGGAATAACGGTAGCTGAATAAAATCATATTCAACAGAAAACAGCACTGCACTATGACATAAAACATTTTAATTTGATTAATTCACTTCTTAATGAAATACATCTATCTGTTCTTCTATAGCATAAAAAACAGAAAGAGCTATAAGAAAGCATTAAGATATGGGGCATTTATCTTGAATTAATTTAAGTTTAATAAAATAAAACTGACCCAATACTGAGAGCATACATGAAATGCACCGGTGTTTGCTTTGTTAAAATGACACTGCTTACATTTTTGGAGTCATACTGATTTTTTAAAAACTGCCTATCTTCTATTAAATAGGCTTTTAATGGGCACATAAGACAATAAACAAAAACATGAACACTGAGTGACATATTACTTTCATTTTGACCATTCAATATTTCTCTTACAAGGTACAAAATTAACATATTGAAACACCTGCAAGATGCAGAAAATGGGTCGGCCACGGCATCTCCAAGAAAAATCTTCATCAGTCTGATATTAAATACGATCACATCTACACAAAGCAAAGAAAACAACAGTCACTTACTGCTTCTCGGTAATCCTTGTTCAGAGCTGCACTTGTCCAACCAGAATACTCATTTAGAGCAGTGTGAAACTTGGAAGGAAGAGACTGTGGTATTTATCACCGAGGGCTGATTGTTCTTTGTGTTTGTGGGTGGATGATGCCCTGCGCATGTACGTACGTGTGTGTATGTGTGAGTATGTGTGAGTATGTGTGTGTGTGTGTTGGAATGGCCTCCTCCTTGTTTGGCTGTACTCTCTGTGATATGTAATTATGTCCCATTTTAATCGTTTCTCACAAGTCACAAATTCACTGCCTTCTTTTTTTCCCCTCAGCCATGGATAGAAATATTAGAGATATAAGCACCTCTGCTGCAGAAATTAAAAAAAAACAACAAAAAAAAAACGTGCCCTTTTTTTGTTAAACAGTGCAAATTGCCATGAATTCATTTTGACTGATGAGAGTTTGGTGGTAAAATGCCAAGCCCTTAAATAATTCTTCTTACCTAGGAATGTATTATTTCGCATTTGAAAGGCAAGGCAAGCATGCAGTCACACCTAAAGCCTCCACTAACAGCTGAGGCATGTTCAACAGAAAGCATTTTTGGCAGAAGATGCTGAAGAATCGAGCCTACACTTGTGGCAGTGATTCAAATTCTGCAGCAGAAGGAGCATGCCTGCCTCCTCTCACGTACTGGTTGGTAAAGGCAAAAAGGCAACGATAAAATAGACATACATGTGTAGATTTCAGGAAGCTGAGGAGACAAGCCCCCGCCAGAAATTTAGAGACAAACACATGCATTTGTCCGTTCTTAATAAAATGAAGGAAGCAGAGGAATTATTGAGAAGGAATGGGCATCTCTTTTACTAGAAAATATGAATTCTGTGTTTTTAATACAGCGCTTTTTGGTAATAAACATCCTTAAACACACGCAATGTTGTGTGATGTCAGTCAGCAGCTGTATAGCCTTTCCGCTGCAACCATGCACAGACTACCAGAAGAGCTGATAGCCATGAAAAAACCAGAAAGAAAAACAAGGTGCAGTATTGTCTCCTTATGCTCTGACTCTCCCAAATGGAACCAAGCAAACATAAATGAGGACTGAAGAGCAAATTGTGCATCTGCCTTGATGTATCAAAGCCAATATACAGAAAGAAACCTGCAGCATAATTAAGCAAAATCAACTGCAGTCTATGTTGAACTGTTACCTGGTGCCTGATTATATGGGTTTTCATTGGCATTAATAAGAACATTTCCACCACATATTGATGCATAAAATAGATAAATTTGTGCAGATTCACTTGAATGTGGCAAAGGAAGTGTCTGATGCTTAAAATATCACTATAGTAGAAATATTTTGTGTAATATTTTTTGACGGTGGAAGAAAGCACAGTTCCTAAAGAAACAACAGGTGTGTGTCTGACTAAACAAATAGAAACAGACCAAATCAGGGTGGCATGAGTCCCAGCATTCTCTAGTGGGCCCTGTGATCACTGTAGAGCCTGTGGCCAACAGAATAGCAGAATTGATGGGTTCAGACCTGAGTTCCTGTGCTTTTCACAGAGACCAGGGTCACCAAGAGCACATGTAGTAGATGTGAAAGGGTCTGGAGAAGCTGTGGAGAATGTTATGCTGCCTGAACCATCGTTCAGCGTGACAACTTTGGTGGTGCGTCAATGATGGTTTGGGGAGGCATAACCATAGAGGGAGGAGAGGTCCAAAAAACCATTCATCATCTCATTAGGAGCATGCCCTGACATTGTCACAAAGGCTTACAGGCACATAAGAGCCTGAGTTGTTAAATTGAAATTTCGGGAAAAAGGATTAGCCTACTGCATCATGTTTTCTCTTAGAATTTCAGGGTCTCTTTGAATTTAGCCCTCTGTAAGTTGCTATTTTTAATTTCCACCAAATGACGTGGCATCATTTCGTTTGAACATTACCCAGTCCATATCAGTACAGATATCCATTGTGATTTTTTTCCCCACTGAGATCTGTTGTATTTCTCTGTGTTACTGCTTATCCTGGTGAACTAAACCAACGCCCTTCTCCGTGTTCCTTTAATGTTTTTAAGCAGTGAATGTAGAATAAAGCACTGTGGGAATGTATGGTTAAAATGTGATTAGTAGCTAAAGTGCTTTTTGTGGTCGGTAAGACCAGAGAAGTGCTATAGAAATTCCAGTACATAACAATAACTTTAGGTATAGGCTAATGTAATGTTTCAGATGAACTCAAAGTGCATAAGTCTGTGAAAAAACTCTCTAAATAAATGTTCTCAGGAGCTTTTATTAGTCCATCCATAACAACAAACAGAGGCTTAGTACTAATTGCATAATTGTGCTGGGATCAAATACGCATTCAGATAGTTAAGCTACGCTCTAAGTCAGATTTATTTTGTTTCCAGTATCACAAAATCCCCTTTATATTATCTTCCAAACATCATATAAGCTCTAACAGCTTCTATTCCCGCATAAAATATACTGAAATGTAGATAAACTTAGTTTTAGGAGCAATGGATAAAAAAGACATGAACAAGCAGTCAAAAAACTTCAGCAAAACTTAGAAAATGAACACAACCTGAGCCATGCTCGACACAATGTTTTATCGCAGTTGTCCTTATTCTAACCTTTTTTGGAGCACATACACACAAAAACCTAATAACTGTGCTCCAGGGATTTGCTCAGAGAGCTTTTGTTCACAGCACAGAGTTGTCTTTCTGGTTGCTTTTGGTACGTCATTCAATCACTGCTGCTGACCTAGCCCTGTGCGAGACACTGAGACATTCACTGTGGTTATTATCTGACATGTTGGTATGGAGATTTATTGTTCAGTGTACTCAACCATATGCTCCCACAAACATAAAGTGGTTAAGCAGAGAAGCAGCAAACACTGTCTGAGATGCCAATCGTTGCAGAAATAGTTCAGGTGTGCGCACTTTAGGGAGGGTTCCTATTCCCATCTGTAACTTATAGCAGGACAAAGCAAGTTTGATGTAATTCAAGCATGAATAAAGGCTGGATTCGTCACAAGTATTGGCTTTCAGTAGACAACTATACATTGGGTTTGTTAGATAAAACCGACAACATTCACTGTTTCTATCAACAGGAAAATAACAACATTAACAACTAAGGAGTTGCTAGTTACTGGGTTCTATTCCACACACTATACAGGGAGTTATGGTAAAAAGAATAAAAACTAAAAACAGTATTTTTTCATTGGTTTCCAGGAAGGCTCAGGGTGAAATGTGAGCTCAAAAAACAGAGGTGGGGTAGAGTGTGTTGGTGCAACAGTGACACCTGACTATTGCCAAAACAAACCCAGTTACACAATAAGTATAGACACGAAGCATCAATTTATGAAAATCATTTAATACTGTTATACTGTTAAAATACATGTTTTCATTTACTGTATACTAAATATCTTTATAGCACCGGCTAAGACACAAAATAACAATTACAGAGGTGAAACAATTGTCGTGGAAAGTCTTGGACACAATCATCCCATTTTATATTTCATGTTTTTGGGAGACATTGAGGATTGTGTTGTCGCATTATAACTTGCCCTTCTTCTTCAACATCTTCATCTTGGTCTTTCTCTTGGAGTTGGAGTCAATGATTAGCTGAGACTGAAGCTTCAGCGCTTCACGCGTGATGACCTTAGCTCCGCCCTCGTCAGTCTCATTCTCTGCAACAGAAGCGGTGAAGTAAGTAGGGATGTAGACAGTGTGCAGTCATTACTGTTGGTGTGTAAAAGGATACCAACTTACTGTCATGGAGGGGGTCATGTGCTTGATCCACAGATGGTTTGGATCTGGTGATGTACTCTGACAGTTTTTCTTCACTTCTTATGTACAACTAATAAAGAAACATCAAGTCAGAAATTAAGATGTTTTTTTTTTAAACACTAAAAATCTCAAATTCCATTAAAAATCTGTGAGTCATAAGCCCTGCCCACATTTAAAGCAATTCACTTACTGGCTTGTGCCTTCTTCAGGGTGTAGAGATACAAAGATAACAACATAACGATTATAGTTTCATTCTCTACAGGTGTGCAACACTAAACACATGCATCCTTTTCTGTTTTTAATGTCACCAGGGGGAACAATGAGTGCAACATTTCTGTAACCTTGCAAGTCACCTCCCAAAATTATTATAAAGGGACACTGCCCTGTAAGATCGCAGCTATCATAGGGTGAAAGACTGTTAAGGTTGTACCCTGATAAATAAAACATCCAAGTCCACATTCCTAACAGGTGGACATGTAAAAAAAACTCTTTGAAAAAAAGTACATGTTTAAAAAAACGAAGTTCAAAAATCTTTTTTTCATGCCTAAAGATGATCAAAAATACTTAAGAAAAAAATCCTGATTGAGGTTGTCATAATTCATACATGAAAGGGTTAAGTGTGGTGAGCATATCAGCATTCTCAGGTTTGGCCTGTGCTTTGATGGAGTGTTTCCTGCTGCAGAAAACAGATGTTATGTTGATGAAGATGATCTTAATTAATGTTAATAATAATTCAGCTCAGCCTAACAGCACAAGATCAGTGGCTCAGAGTTTTTTTTGACCCAGCCAACTTTTTACATCCTGCAGAAAAAACAAAACAAAAATAACCTGTTTTATATTTAAAAATATTAATACAATTTAACTAATATAATCTGATATTTTATACTTGTTTAAATCTGCAAAATAATGTGTAAATAGTAATAACCTTGGAATAAGGTGTCGTAAACCGCCTCTTTTATCACTGTGACAGAAAATGGGATGGCTATCATTAGCTTTCAGCAAGATGCCTAATCTAGACATCGTCTTAGAGTTAAGTTAACAGATCATCTGCTTACGTACATTTGTACTGTAGTCTGCTTGCATTAATGATGATTGCAGTAACAAGTGTTGCTGTTTCAATTTTTCAAAAGATTTTTTGTAATGAAATGATTTGATTTACTGATTGATTTACAGCCCTTTTAAATACAGTGAATAACTTAGTTAAAAGCTTAACCACCTTATCACATAATACCAGCCACTTGTTTTATATTATCCAATATGATTCTTAACATAGCCCATGTGTTAGCAGTGGTTACTAGGCTTATGTATGTCTACAACATTAACTTGCAAAAGCTAAGATGAACAGACTGATCTTTGCAACACTTCATATTCTCCTTTAGTAGAGGTACAAAGGAAAGCCAAGTAAAGTTCAACTGCACCAGCCAGGCAAATAAGGCTGGACTGATTTCCAAATTATCAGCTCAGAGTTGCGTCAGTTACAAAGATCGTACCATTTAAAAATGGACCTGTGACCCATATTATCAATGTCATGGTTGAATGTCAGGCAGACTGTTGCATGTTTCCTGCCATATGCTCTGTATCTCATATTCTCAAAGTGAGAAGGTGCTGTTGAGTGTTCAATCAAGAGCAAACACTTCAGGTGCCTCTAATGGTTACCTTTCCATCCTGATAAGTAAAGCAAAGAAAGCACAGCAGCTTTTACACAGCAGCTTTTACACAGCTTTATGTAAGCTGTGAAAAGCTCAAGCTCAGACAGAGTGTTTAAATTTCAAACTGTGACAGTCTAATTATAGCGTACAAGTTGTCTGACAATGTTCCCAAATGTTTTCCTGTTAATAGCTCTGATCGGGTAACTCTCAACTCCTCAAAGGCACCTGTTCATAAGTGTTATACTATATACGTATAATGTTCTAACATTCTCTGTTAATAGAGACACCATGTGCAATGCAATCAATGTTGTGCCCATGCCTTTCCCACTCTGACTACTACATCTTTGCTAGAACTACCTCTGCAAATGTCAACCATGTTTTCTATATCCCATCCAGACTCAGGACCTGTCTTTAAAATAGCCGTGTTGCTACAGAGGGCCTTTGTCTCACCTTGTTTTTTTCCAGCTCCTTCATTATACCAGCCACATCCTTCCCCTGAAGTTCTTTGTGCAGTGACAATAATTTCTTCTCACACTGGGCCATCAGCTCCAGAACAAAGTGATCAGAATCTGGATCCACTTCAGGAACTGTGTCCTCATTCTTGAAGAAGATGAGTGAACAAACATAAAAAGGAATTACACTTAAAAAGCCTTGTGTTCGAGGGCAGAAAAATATTTTAATATTAGGAATAAGTGATAAACTGGCTATTTCAATATTATGACTGGTTGAAATCGTTAGTACCAGTGAGATGTGTTGAAGTTTGTTGGCCAGGTGCTCAACTCCAGCTTGGGCAGTGTGAAGAGTCTTCAAGAGCCAATCCAGTCGCTCTTTGGCTGCATCACACTTCTGCTGCTGAGTCTGCAGGTGCTGCTCAGACTCCTGCAGGGCCTGCTGGTCACTAATGAAACAGAGAAAGAGCAGAGGCTTTAGAACAATTTTTATACATATACATATAATTTGCCCTCACTAATCTGATGCTGTGATACAGACAGACACTGTGATACCTGTTGCATTAAAGTTTTAAATACATTGCTTACCAAATGTATTTTTATTTGCCTCAGTTGCCCTAAATTAATAGCATTTGTAATAACCAAAATCATATTTATGCTTGAGTTTTTGTTGTTATCCATGAATATTCAATTTCATGGACAACAATTTGAAAAAATTAGTAAAGCACATTATTATTTGTGATTAAGATGTCAAATTACTGTTATTTACTTGCATTTCTGGACATAAAAAATATTTTTATGCCCAGTGTGCCGGCTCAAACCTTTGTATAAGTTACACAGAATAAGTTATAAATTATATTTATCTGACTAAATAGAATTTTTAGTTTTAAACAAGTTCTTGACAGATTTCTAAAATATTTGTGTTTTCTTGTTTTTATCACAAGAGTAATAATAGATTTCAACCATTCTCAAGCAGATGTCTATACTTCACCTGGAGTGTTTAGCCTGTCTAAAATATTTTATCTCCTCAAACTGTTGGCTCAGAAGCTCCTTCTCTTCCTTCAGCTGCAGCAGGACTTTCACATTCTCCTCCTTCAGTTTCACCAGATGCTGGTGTGTCTCCTCCTGAGAGTTAAAGCACTCCAGTATCTCCTACACAAACACAGAATGGATGAAAAAAAGAATAACAGCAACTACACTGTGTGTACTAGAATCAGTGGGAACATTTATACCTGTATGTCTGTGACACCTGTGGTCTCGCTGATGCGCCTGAAGGCCTCCTCAAAAGTAGAAATTTTTTTCAAATCTTCTTCTTCAATTCCGGTGATGATATGCTGGGCCTCACCGCTTGGTTTTTCTGGCAGAGTTATCTGATCCTGCAGGTATTAATCATTCCAAATGTAAATGACCCTTCTTCCCTTATTATTATTTTACTAAAGAATAGGGAGGCCTTCACTGTGGATTAGGTTTAGGCTGCTCTGTTTTAGCTTTCTTTCCTTGCGAAAATCTCCAGTTATTTGCATCCATACATTTAATACACTACTGATATAATTACGGCTATACATTTCTCGGTAAGTAAAATTTAATACATTTTTATCACTCTCTGTCTTCATTTTGTCTAAAGTCTGAGCTAGTTAACGACACATTCTCAAGCTGTAATTACAATATGTGTCACCGCATGTCTCTCACCCTTATATCGACTTTTTCAGCCTGGGCCTTGCATTCCTTAACCTTTTTCCTGTAACTTGCTATTATACGCGCCCTCTCCTTACAGTCCTTGTAAAGCAGCTCCTCCCGCTTCTGCAACTCATCCTGCAAAGAACAAGAAGAATGGCTGAAAAACTTGTTTCAGTTCACTTAAACTGAATGGAGACAGTGAAACAAACAGATTGTTAGTATGACAGAATTGTATTATTACCTATAATACAGACCAGAAGGAGGTGTCTGAGATAAGTGTGGACAGACATGTTATCCTCCATCATTTCATTTTATCTTCACAAGATAAGGTGAGGCAAGGCTAGTGTATTAGTGTTTCCGAGTTATACCTCCTAATTTATGATTCCAGCAAATTGTCTGACTTATGAGAGCAATAGGGAGTGGATTCTAATTCTTACACTCTATCTGGAAACATGTATGCTCTTAACTCATCACACAGGATCTTATAGGTCACCTTAGTAGCTTCTTTGGAGAGCTGTTGGTCATTATTCATGATCTGCAGCCTATTCATCTCCTCTCTTTGCTTCAGGATTTCTGCTTCCAGACAGTCCAACTGGCCCTTGTAAGTGAGACTCTCCTCCTGAGGTGGTGAAGGTGGAAAAGTGAGTGAACATGAAATAAAGACAGAACCAGAAATAAGGGTGTCCATGTGAGAGAAATGAAGTAGTTGGATTACCTGACTGTGCTCAAGAAATTAAAACCAAATCAAGACATAATGTGCACTAACACAACATTAAAAAAGGAAAATATTATATTTTATTCATATAATCCTTACGATTTTCAACAGTGAGATCCAATTGTTGCTGTTATTTATTGCTAACATTGTATTTAAATTAGGAACTTATTGATTTACATCCTGTAATTACCTTTCTATTTTGCAATTTTTGATGGGTTTTTTTCAGCAGGTTTAAAAATTCCTGACCTGGATTTAAAATCTCCACCTGTGTATGTAACAGTGTGTTTGTTTGTGCTATAAACAGACAGATGACTTGCTCTACTTCTGTCAAAGGGGCTTTTGAGGGTGTGCCAGCAGTTATATATACCGTACTTACAGTAGTAACAACGCGTGTCTCTAATTAAACCACACAAAAACAAATGGGAAAGAAACTTTAAATGTAAAGAAATTTTACTTCGGCTGGAAAACAGGAATCAAGAACTAGTACGTCAATTGAAGAATGAACAGAGACAAGAAGTACAGTATTCAACTGAGTCCCATATAACAGTCAACCAACCGCAGAGTACAGAGAAGATGTACTATTTGCTGCAAAACTGCCAAACAGAAATGAATAATAGACTGTGTACAAAACACTGCTCGTGTTCGAGTGCTTTCACTTGCATGCAGGCATCTGCTAATGCATAATGGAGAGTTAATAGCTAGTGTGAATAGCCAAATAATCACTACGAATTTACTAATGTTTCAAAAATATCTGAGACAAACCATTATAGGACAATTAACAAATTCTCTAACAAAAATCACATCAAATGAAGATAAGTTTAAGCGTAACAAAACATTTTCTCGCATGCTGGACTTACATGTAAGTGATTTTTGAATTTCAGATAGTTAACCACGATGTTCTTAGCTTCCATGCATTTAAACTGGGTTTTCTCCAGATCATTCTCCAGAGCCCGCAGTTTCTAAATATAAACACAAATCATTGGTCATCATGATCTATGATCTGTCATTTTGCACAAGTCTGCAAATGAGCACAACAAACAACAAAAAGTAATCCCAAGAAAATTTGATTTTTGGGGGGGTCAGAGAGGTAATTACCATGGCATCGTCCTTTTTTTTCCGAGTGCGAGCATCAGAGGATACTTTACTGCTGCTGCTCTCTGATTTCAGCCTCTGGTACTCCATCTTCAACTGATTGAGGCGACGCTGGTAAACCTCATTTGTGTGTTTTACAGCATTGATACACTTCCTCTTGAACAGCACTCCTTCATTTAGCATTTCATTTACCTCCTGAAAAACATGCAGGCGTTTGTGAGGAATGCAGTACAGTCAATAAAACATACAATAAAACTATATTTACTGACACTGTATACAGTAATGAAAAAGAAAGTTTTCACAGGGTTGTGAAAAACTATGTACACCGCTTTCTAGTGGAATTAAGTGGATGAGTAATTACACACTTGATTAATTGATCATCAACAAATGTGATCACCTGTATATAAACAGGTTTTGTCAGTTTGCTGGTCCAGCAATCATCCTAGGAATAGATGCAAATTAATTCTGAGGTCAGGCTGTGCATTGGTCAGAAAATAGCAAAAAGACATTAACCTAATTCTGCTAAAGGATTCAAGGATTCTTTATTGTCATTCGCATCACATGTTTACATGAGGTGGAACGAAATTACGTGCACACGGTCCCGGAGCGAAAGAAACAGAATAAAAAGAAACAGAATAAGAAGTAATAGGTAGTACAAATAAATAGAGTGCAACAACCTGAGTACCAGTATGGAGTATAGATATAGCAGCAAACTGGCATTATGTAAAGGTGTACTTAGTTTATAGAAATCAATAGAGTGCTATGAAAATTTTCTTCTATTTAATATAAAAAGGAATTCCCATCTTATTACACTTTATTTTTTCATGATGTGTACACTGACTTCCTCTCACCTTCACTGTGCTGTTGCAGAAGGCCTTCCCCTCCATATCTCTGTTTTTAAAGGCCACTTTGATTATATGTTCATCAGGCTAAGAGGAAAAACATGACAATGACTGAGACACATTTGATCTGGATGACTCCATGTGGGGAGTGCAAAGCATTTTTTTTAATCTCTTGTCTCTGTGTCTTTTATTTTGATGAGTTTTAGTTTATTAAAACACTGCACTTCAGGACATTTTTTTCTAATGTTTGACTTTTACCCAGTAGAAATGATTTTTTAAAAGTGCAGATTAACCTGTATTTTGCTGCCAAAGCCGTGCCCAGGTGCAAGTCACTACTAGCTATACAGACTGACATAAATTACCTGAAAGAAAAGCAAATGAAGCAAAAATAAACACTGAGAAACCACTTATAATTAGTTGTGGTATGTGTGAGATTCCTAATTTTCCTAATGTCAGGTGTTGCTCAAAAGAGATGTACCAATCTATGGGTCTAGGGTTAAAACTTTCCTTCTTGATAAAGTTTATAGTTAAGACCCCGAACCCTCCCTCAGTTACCCTGCAATAGGCTTAGAGTGTTTCTTCTTCACTTACCTCCCCTCACAATCAAGTGGCAGTGGCAGAACCACAATCTCTCCTTTAGCCTGGCTCTGCTGGAGGTTTCTTCCTGTTAAAAGGAGGTTTTTCCTTGCTATTGTCACCAAGCACTTGCTCGTAGGGAGTCGTTTGCTTGTTAGAGTTTTGTCTATATTATTTTAGGGTCGTTAGTTTGCAATATTAAGTGCCTTGAGGCAACTGTTTTCGTGATGTGGTGCTATATAAATAATACTAAATTGAAATAAAATGTGCCCAACCTTGATCTGTAACCTTTATTATTTCAGTAAGTTGGATTTATCCAAATTTGAGACCACTTCCCCACAATTAAAAACATGTTCCATGTTTAGTTTGTTGTGATCTGATCGCCTTACTTACAGCCTTAGTTTCTGCCAGCTGTTTACGCAGGTTCTTGTTCTCCTGCCTCAGCTGACGGATGAACTCTTTTTGCTTCCTGGTGGTGGCCTCAGTCCTCTCATAACATGCTGTTTTTTCGCCCTCTAGTGGACAAATATAATAATGCATGGAAATAGGAGATCCATAACTTTATACTTAATAACCCGCTTATTTTATTCGACTTAATTATATGAATTATAAGGCATTAAGAATTCATGTATATTCATTCACGCTAAATATGGCAGTTAGCTGGCTGATTCCAGCTAACCCATGCCCACTAGCATGAAATTAAATCAAGGCACCCACTGCATTTCAAACAAACATACCAAGAAGTTTGATTTTACGCTGAAGCTCCACTTTCTGATCAGATACGCTGCCACTGACCGCCATTTTTGTGAGTTAGCACAGAGTGCGCAAAGGAGAAATTATCCCGTATTTCGTTTTAGCTTGAGCTAACCGCAAAATTCCGGTATGTTTTACGTGCACATGTTGCCTAGCAACATGTACATTTATAACGGGACTGAACGTTAGGGATCTTTAGAGCACTCTTGTCTTCTTTTTTAAAAGCTGTATTTTCTGTCTCGAAATGCCACAAGTCTAGTAGAATGATTACACTTTCACAATTATTTTAATTATAAGTACGTTGTATGGGCTGCTGTACCTCAGAACGAATGCTGAGATTTAACGGCTTGACGGCCGTCGTAGAGACGGTTCTCAACTTGTTCCCTGTAGAACCCTGTTATAGTGTACTAGTTTTTACCAAGATAAAGATATTTACAAAAATAAAATTATTTTGTATATGCTATTTCATTTTATGTAAATATTACTGTTATTTGCCAACATTATCAAGCAGCACCACACAGTGATGGACAGCTGGACTGAGTAAATCAGTCATAATGATAATCCAATGATAAAGAAAAGCTTAAAGAAACCAACAAAACACTAAAAACAAAAAAGGAGGATGTCAAAACCAACATTTATTAGTTGAATACAAAAGAAAAGACAATGTAAACATTTTACAAAGTCAAAATTCACACAGTATGAACATGTTTCATTTTCAGTGGCATGTATGACACAAAAAAGAATAAAGACAAAGCTATTAAAATATTGAGTCTATATCCAGGTTAAACCACTTGGGTCATTTGTAATCTCTTAAGGCTTTGGTTATCATACTAAGATTTTAATCACTTGCAGTTAAGCAATTTTGCTTTGGTGAGTTAATTTTTAAACAGTGCAAAATGCTTAGTTAAACTAATAAAGCACAGCTTTACTCAATCTGCCTTAAACTGGATCCACTGAAACTTCCATATACACATAAAATCCCAATATACAATGAAACAGAAAGCAATAGCTCTTAAGGCAACAGGGCTTATCATCTGTAACTCCAGCTCACATATTCCTTCTGTAATAAATCTCAACCTGTGCATGCAGGTAAAGAGAGATAATTAAGAGTTTGTCACAAAATACAAAACAAAGAGTAATATCATAAAAACAATATAAATGAATCCGATTTGACAGTTAGATACAAATACACTGTTTATGTACAAATGAAATGGCACTGTAATTCCTCCTTTTGTTCTTTTAACTTGAGACACACACACACACACACACACACACACACACACACACACACACACACACACACACACACACACACACAGAATAATACACCCATGAATACAAACTGAGGCTTAGTCCATTGATTTGTAATTTTCATTAGACTTCTTGAGGAGTGTGAGCAGGTCCTGTGACATGAAATACGGCCTCTCCTGTGATCCATCATTGCGCTCCAGGTCCTCCACTGCAACATGGACAAGAGAGAATTGAAGAACAATTTTCTCACACACACCAACACAGATCTGTAATCTATCTTTCTTTTATTTATGCATCGTCTATCTGCCACCAGTTTTATCTTACAGCCCCCTAAGGTGTACTTAAGTAAATTGCTTTGAGTATTATCTAATTAGGTGGGGGGATCCTTTAAATACTCCTAAAAAACCCTGAATGACATGACTAAAAGGAAAAAAAGGGGAAAAGGCACATTTAGGTTACAATGTATCGTTTATTTTAATGACTTTTCTCATTCCTTTCTTCATGTACCTCATCATGTATCTCTTAGTTCAAACTGTTCACAAGTAACTTCCACACAAAATTCAATAGCATGTGATTAAGGGTCACAATGTATACACGATGCCACTTCTTTTAAGGGCTCACAAGCTATAAATGGGAAACAATTGTGAAGAAAATGCTCTTAATAACAAAGAGAGAGATATTCTGATTTAAGTATCTAAAGCCCAACTGTAGATTTATTCAAGTGATACTTATTTTAAGAAGGAGGACGAAGAGAAATTTATACAAACTGATTTTGGCATGTAAAATTTGTTGTGTGCTCTAAAGGTGAAATCATTGCCAGGGATTTATTTCACATGAAAACTCACCTGCTTCAAAACACCAACCAAACTTGAAATTCTGAACTACTACGATTAAAATACAATCACCTTTAATCAAGATTGACACGCAGTGACGACGGAATGTCATCAGAAAATTTAGTGGAAAAACGACTTAGATCTTTCACAAAGTGACAAGAAAAAGGTACAAAAGCATCCAGAGACTTAAGATGTTAGTTAGCATTCAGAAGGTCATGTCAGTACCATGCAGTGCTTAAAGAGAGAGAGAGATTTAAGGGGAGGGACAGAGCAAGGCAGGAGGCATCAGTAAACAAACTGGGGGGTTCGTAGAGTCCGAGAGGTCATGATGGCTTCATCATGGCGACACAATCACAGCACTTACGTCAGTCCAAAATACCAAGGCAAGTAGGTGGAAATACAATATATGGAACCCCTCTCTGCAAGGATCTCCACTTGACTGAAGCCAAAAAATACATAACAGATGTACACTACTGTATATGTACAAGTTCCATAGGGGATAAAATCCAATATTCATACAGTATATCAAATATGTCTGTTAACATTTTGGCGTCAGCTGGTATTATTGTAAACAGTGAAAGAGATTCACCTTTGATTGAGATGTTTGTTCTGACTGTAAACACGGTACTTAAGTGTATCTGTAGTGCATTTGTTAACAGCATTAAGACAACAAATATTAGTGACAGTAATCAGGCACAGGTTCAGCACTCACGATGTTCAACAGATCTTCACGATATAAAAACCAACACTGTTCTAAAACCAACACAAGAGAGCGTTTTGTTTTTTTTCAAGCTACAGAGATGCACTGGGCTTTTGACCTGCTTCAAACCTTCAACCCTCTCCAGGTGGACATCCCTCCTATACTCACATAGCAAGGCAATCTGAAACTTTAGCTTGTTGTATGGCGTACATTTAACAGGTCCATATCACAAAGGTGTAGTTACACATCTTTCATTCTTTATGCTCTATGAGATTTTCTGAGCCTCAGGTGCTTTGCAACATCTACTCCTGTGGTCCAGAAGGTTTTTCTTCCTTAGTCTCCTCTTTTTTCTCATTCTTTTCACCAGTCTCCTCTTTCTCTGCCTCCACAGGTGCAGCGGACACCTCCTCCACCTTTTCCTTCGTTTTCAACTCCTGCTTTTCTGACATCTCTTTCACTTCTGGTTCTTCTTTCCTTTCAGTCTCATCTTCCAGACTGATCTTTTGTTCCTCCGTCTTCTCTTCTTTTGATTCGTCAGCATCTATCTTTGACTGCAAAGCCTGCTCCTCCTCATTTTCCCCCTTCAGCTTTGTCTGTTCTTTCAGCTGTATTTCTCCATCCTGCTGCTGAAGAGGTGTTTCCTCCTCCACTTTAACTTCGTCCACTTGTTTCGCAGCATCCGCCTGCTCAACACCATTGCGATCTTCCTCCACTGGCTTTGATTTGGAGAGGATATCATGCAGCTCAGGGGACATGAAGTAAGGCCTTTCAGAAGAGCCGTCATTTCTTTCCAAGTCCTCACCTTATAAGTGCATGGGTATGTTGTGTTTTTGAATGGGTTAATGGAAAATTAAGGGAAAATGAAAAGGTGAAAGAAAGGATCGTGTAGGGTTTAAAGTAAAGTGAAATTAATAGGAAAAATGAGACAAAGAGAAGAAAGGTCAGAAAACTGTCCGGAAGAAGATGAAACCAGCAGCTCACATTTAGACAGCTGTTTGTAAAAAGGGAAGAGAGAAAATGTGGATATTTGGCAAAAATTACTCACAGAAGCAGAGGAAAAGTGTGTCCACACACATAGCATACACACTGAAGAAGCCATGGGCGATGAGGTAGGATCCCACTACCACTGTCTAACAGGAGAAAGTCACACATGTCATTAAATGGCCACAGACAAACTGAAGACTAACACCAAACCTTATTAATATAATTGTGCCTACCAGTATTGGGACCCAATAGTAGTTGAGAGATGGAGCAGCCTGCTCTACAGCTTTGATTCTTCCGGAGAAGAAGAAAAAAGAGAAAATCCCTATGCAGGAAAAAGGTGAATTAGTAGATCTACACTAGAAAGGCAGACTTTTCTCTCTGCAGTTGGATCTAAAAATAAAATTAAAAAAACTCTCTTACCAACAATGCCAACAATAAGGAGCTTCCCAAGGAACAGCAGGAAGTCGGTCACTTTATCTAAAACAGCCACTCTGTGCAGAATATGAGAGAGTGTTGAATTAAAACACGCTAAGAATAGCAAATAGTGAATAAAATATGAATATGAATGAAATCTCACCGAATAATGTTTCTCATGAGAAGGAAAAAGGCATCTCGAGCTGCGGTGCAGAAGTTTTTTCCATAGATTGCAATCTAGAGGAAAACAATTTAAAAAGACGACTGTGAAGCGCTTTAATGGTTGAGACGGTCTGTCAGGCCGCTGTGTCCAGTTACAGGAACTCACCATGATGTACGCATTTCTGTTCAGGAACTTGATACATTTCTCCAGACACCAGAAGCAGCACTTCAAGCAGCTTAGCAGAAACTTAGCAAATTTGTTTTGAGCACCTTAGAAGCAGGAACAGTTTATGATAACATAAGAATCAAGTACTTTACATGCAAAACTTGCACTCTGCATGTATATTTAACAGTCTGTATCAACAATGTAAATGCATATAAACACAGACTTTAATTATAAGACCATAAACAGAGACCAAAAGGCAAATGCAACGTGTTATAGCTCACCTTTTAACTTGTGATCCAGATACTCCAGAAGGACCCTGATAACTTGGACTAAAGACAGGATGAGAGAGCCAAACGCCAGAGAGCCTGTGTGGTATCTAATCAGCACAAGGAAACAGAGGCTAGTTGTGAGCATCAATCATTCTATCTTAGGGTAACAAAAGTTTAAACATTTTGGAGAAAACTTCCTGTCAGCTTTGTAGATATCTTACCATGTAAGCCTTTCAAGCTGCGCTAAAACGATTCTACAAATAAAAAAAACTGTTATTATTAAAAATGTATTTTCTAACCTTAGGGCCCTTCCAAGAGAGGAGAAGATGGGGTAGGCAGGGATATCCTCAGGCTTCTTGAAGGCCCAGTAATATGATGCAAATGCACCAGACAGAGTGACTTGGCCCAAGGCCGTCACAAAGTTTGCACACCAAAAGAAAAGGAAGACGTTGTAGAACTGAAAGAGGATGAGGTATTTATGGTAGAGAGTCTCACCACCATAAAAAGCAAACAGGCAAACTGCATCTGGACACACAAGTGATGCATTGGAGGAGTTGAATGTCTTTGAACAAGAGAAAGAGAGAGAAGGGGAATATTGTAAGACATCTTTCATTCTGTGATCTATGCTGCTGTGCAGGTAAACAGGTGCTTCTTTACAACCAAAAACTTTGCCACCTTGCCACCTACAATATCTTTAGCAGGCTAATTTAACAGAACAGTGACATTTAGAAGCATACCTTGGGGTCACAGGTCTCTCGTGAGAATGGGCAGTCAGAGGTGTTGAAAACTTTGTACACCTGCTCATTAGAGGTGGATAAGAAGCTGTTCAGACATGTCAAGGAGAAGAATGCAAAGTACATCCTTGCTTAAAAGTCATGCTATACCTGCTACCGTGATGAAAGAAGACAATTAGGTTTGGATTATCTTTGATTATCATAGACAACTGAAAGGATACACAGCAGTAATGGCCCAGTAAGCGATCACCACAGCCAAAAGGGCAAAGGTCAGCAGTGGGTAGAACAGCGATGACATAACGTGGCCAACAGCTCTGACAAAGAAAATAGCATGCATTTTTTTAAAACAAACATCATGTCAAAATTCACACAAAATTTGTTACATGTGTCCAACACATTTTTTTAATACATTTGTTCTAAGAGTGCAATACTGTATAGCAGGAGAGGTAAAGCTGATTCACAATGATGTTTTATTGCTAAGGAAACAAATGCAATGAATCTTTTAGCACCAGCAATGATTACACCATTAACATATTATTGCCTAACACTTGCTGGGACAGAAATAGTTCATGCACATCTTATGAACGCATGTGCAATAGTCCACTGAGCTACGTTTGGTCTTCGGGTGTATCATACAGGAAATATCTGATTCTTAAGAAGTGACGTACTCTGCTACTTTTACCCACTGGTGGTTAATTTTGTCTCTGTTTTGTCTCAGCTGTTTAACACTAGACAGGCGTACTCTAACATAACAGCTGGCAATTAAATTCATTAAATGCCATCTGATTTCTAGTCATGCCAGGCTAGAGATGAGGTGTGCAACATTAAAGCTGCATACTGTAAGATCGCAACAGCGAGAGATAATTCTCATCTGATCTACTGCTAACTTTTTAAATATGTGAGCACATCTGGTTACTTTTCAATTTTAACCAGGAGAACAGACCAGGGAGATCCTGGTGTAAATCACATTTCACACTGACCTGCTGGCCTCTTTGATGAGGGCAATGGCAATCATTATTCTCTTCCTGAGGAAGATGAGTAGCAGGATGATAATGAACTCCACAATAGCCAGGATAATCACTGCGAAAAGAACACAACAGATTAATGGGATTTGTCAACTCTTCATCCACAGACATGCTAAAGAATGAAAGTGTGTCTGTGCTTACTGAAAGCCAGCCAGGTCTGCCTGATCTGCAGGTAGACAGAGAAGTCCGTCTGCAGGCCCAGGTCACGGATGGTGACATCAGCACCAGGCTCACCCTTCAAGCTGGCAAACTCCATGTAACAGTGGAAAATGCCTAAAAATGGACAAGTTAATTGGCTGACCTTTTTTTCAGTCAGAACAATCTTTAACTTTGTCAGAACCTAAGGACTTACCATAACCAATGACTAGGATAACCAAAATAATCATGATCCAGACCATGATGCCAGCCAAGAATCGCAGCAGGACGATGAAAATCAAGCTGACGACCATGGCTATCACCAGACCGCTGGAGAGGTTGGACACATATTATGGTTAATGACTTGGTGATGAAGGTATTTTGTCTATATATTCTGGTTTTATATCCTAATTTATAAGTTATCTAGTTCTGTGATTGAACATTTAGTCTATTACTGTGATAGCAGAGAGTAGAGAGACTTACAGTAATATCCAATGCCAAGAATGAGTGTAGTCCTCAAAGATTCTCATGGCGACCTGACGAGCTTCCACAGCTATATTTGACTTCCTGTAACAAAATGAAATGAGTCTAAAAACATGACCATATATATCCTTAAAACAATTAACTTCCATATTAGAAATATTATGTTTATTAGAGAACGGATGCTTTAAAAGAAACCCATGTTGTATAAAGCCCTAAAAGTCACAAAATATAAGAAAAGGTTACTCAAAAAGTCAAAAATGGTCATGTAAACAAACTGATCTTCTTCTTCTTCTGCTTTTTCTTTCAGCTGCTCCCTTTACAGGTCACGACAGTGGATCTGCCTCCCTATCTCTTCTGTCACTCTAACCCTCTTCATATCATCCTTCATTACCTCCATTAACCTTGTTTGAGGCCTCTTCTTGCCTCCTCTTTTCCTTCAGCCTAGCAGCTCTATATTTGTCATCCTTTGCCCAATGAATCCACTATGTCTCCTCTGCACATGTCCACATGAACCGATCAATTACTGAAATATATCTCCTCATAAGCTCTCTGCTATTTTAACACATTTTCAGAAACATTTTGTCTTTTCAGTTTACCACCATTCTGGAGCTGCCTGTAAAAACTTACTAAAACAATGAAGAGGACTGTTTTGCCTGCTACTCACAGCTAAACACTAACTTCATTTAGTAGTGTTACCCTTACATGACTTCAGAGTGACTACCCATAGGTTAAAAAGGTTTAAGAGACACAAAGCTTCCTCCAAAGGTTGACTGACCTTCATCAGAGGCTACAAGGATGTTTTGGGGTTTTGTTCAGTTATTTCTTGTTATATTTCACAGGACTTTGCTTTATTTTGTTCAAGGGGATTCCTTGTGTTGCTTTTGTTCATGGACTCAGTAGTTTTGGACCTTTCTCCTAGCTATTGTCTGTACTGTTTGCTATGCTGATAAATCACTACCCTATGATCTCATGCTAGCTCATTTATGATCTGATTTTGGATTTTACACCACTTCCAGTGTTCCAGTGATGTTAGTGCTACAGTTTTAACCTTTGAATATTCAACATTTAAAGTTAGCTGTCCAATAACCTTTTGTTAGCTTTAGACATCTATACTGAGGAACTAATAGACTAAGATTAAGAAAACAAGCATAGCTGTCACCAGGCAAAATAATTAAGTTATAAATTTATATGAAAACATATCTGACATAAACAAATAACATTAAATTGCTCTACATGTCTCACAATAGAATATGCCATATCCAATTTAGTATTGGAGCATGAAGCTATCCACCTCTAGGAAGCTGTCTGCTGCAAGAAAACGACAGGAAGTATTACTCATCATCTTCATGAATAACATACAGGGAGCAATGAAAACCTCTCTGCAGTGAAAGCAGGAAGGAAAACAGTAATACAAGGACTCTCTGAGGTAAACACAAATAGAGCAGAACTGAAGCACACAGAGAATTCAGCCAGAGTCACTGGAGTGAGATGTAAAGGGGGACTGATAAGCTGATATGCCTCATGTCTAGCATGATAAGTGCCAAGGTCATTGAAAACAAGCAATCATTCACTATAAAGCAGTTGGACAGGGCTGAAAGAGTCTTACGCTTACAGCTTAAGGCCAACAGATATTGAATTAATAAATTAATCATCAAACTAGCTACCAAGTATTTTCTGATAGCTAATCAAACATTAAATTGAATGAACAAAGAAGTGCTTTTCCAACACAAATATGAAGAAAAAAAAAGTTTGATTTGGTCAAACTCATTTCACACACTTTGTTGTTTATGATTTATGGGTTTAGGACAACATAAAATAGCAACATGCTGCACATACATGTTCCTATACAATGAAAAACACTCACTTTGATGCCTCCAGCACATCACTGGCATTGACAGTGCCACTATTTCCATCATCGAAAGTCGTCTCGTTGCCGACCACCACAACACCACCTTTTAATGTTGCCAAAGCAGGAAGGCACCGGCGCGTGACTGTGGAGGGAGGGGTTTTATTAGTTTCACTTTCCTGCAGAAACAAAAGTCCTTTAAAACAGTTTAACACAGAGAATCTCACTTACAGGCTTTACTGGGCATCAGCATAGCTGGGCACAAGCCATCTTTAAGGATCGCTGGCGGACTCTGAATAATAGAAAACAGTCAATTTACTTCACATTTAGCAGAACCCCTTGAAACGTGTACAATATGAATAATCTAATTTTTCAATGCTTACCAGTCCAGTGAAGTTCACGCCTTCCTTGCAGTATTTTTTGTAGTATTCCTGGTCATCTTTATTTCCTACCTTGGCTTTTATCAATGTAAGATGCCTATTAGGACAGCTTTCCACGCATAACTGGACACATGTAACAACAAAGACATTAACATTTAACCGCATAACTTGAACATTTTAGAGTAGACTGAGAACAACTTAAATTAAAGTGAGTACTGCTTCTGACCTGTGTGGTGGGACACTGAAACTCCAGCAGCACAAGAGGGCTGGCACATTTCAGGATGTTGAAGTAGAACAGAAGTGGTTTCTTCCTGTTGTGTCACAGTGAAATGACAATGTTTTTAGGTCTTCATAGACGATAAGGATGCCGTCATTGTAATCTAACTCTATGGTTTCTGAAGTCTTGATTTGAAGTCCTATTTTATCCATTGTCTTTTAGGGAACTTTATTTCTTCTGCATCTGTGATCACCATCTTTTGTTGTTTTGTTTTGTTTCCTGGTCACCTGTTCGATTTCGCTATCAATTAGTGTATCTACAAAAGAATGCCTAATTTTTTCCTCTGTACCAGAGGAAAAACCTCATCACAATGTTGCTAAGAATAATGTTTTTTTTTTTCTGGCCTTTTTCAACTTTTATTTGATAGACACAGTGAAGAGAGGACAGGAAAGCAGGGGCAGAGAGAGAGGGGAAGACATGCGGGTTGGACTCGAACCCGGGCTGCCCGCCCGCTCAACACTTGTCAGAAGATTCAATAAACTCTCCAGTTAGAATTAGAATAGAAAATTTGAAATTTCTTGCAATTATTTCATGATTCAGGCTGAGTAACATGCAATTAAAGTACCAGTATTTCCTCCAAACAAATCCTTGGGTGTGCTGTTAGTAAAACAGGCCATATTACTTGTAAAATAACTGCATTTGCTGCCTGCTACAGTGGCCTGTGTTGATCAAAGTGGCCACACAAGTAACTTTGAACATTTATTAAACTGTTATGACCACCTGCATTCATCATAAATAAATGTAAGCACTAAATAAAGAGTATGAGATTAAAGCAATTATTTTTATTGTTGTTATTATAGTATTATCTTACTTAAGATCATCCGATTATAGAAGGTTTCCAAGAACACAAATGCTCTTTTACACTGTAACTTACTCCAGAGGTGTCCCAGCTTGTCCGCAGAACTGACCTCTGCTGTCTGTGGGATAAATCACTTTCCTGGGGTCCCCCTGAGACCAGGCTGCAAAGAGAACATCAGGAAGTAAAGAAATAAAATACCATCTTAAATTCCTCATGAGCACGCTTCTTTTATTTAATGCTTAAATAAAATAAACATCTTCTAATACATTTAGAAATTCAGATATATGAAAATTTCTGAATTAAAGTCTGAGTCTGAGTTTAAAAAAGCTCCTGGTCTTAAATTAGACAACGGCCTCATGAAGGAGTTAAAAAGAAAGACTGAGAAAGTAGACACACACAGTATAGTGACTTTAATGTGTAAACACCTTCCAGCCTTGACAGCATACACAGAGTGTGGGACAGACTGGAGTGATCCTCAGTGTAAGTCATAACATAAAAATAAAACATGTTGCGTAATGCTTATCTATTTCACCTAACTTTGGCTTCAGCTATCTTTCCTTCCACTGGGTGGTGTCTGAGGCATTTCCTGGTTTTCCCAAGCTGCAGTCTATTTATAAAGTCACTAATAAATTGCTAGATAAGTTCTGTGAGGTTGGAAATATGTGTTATGAAACATAATTTAACAGTAAATGTACATTGTATGTTTTGCTTGAAAACTGATGGCCACTTATGTTGCTTTTCAAAGGTATTGGTTGTAGTGGGGGCTTGTGGTTGGGTGGAGGGAATGTAGCCGATGTGCTAGACTTCAAGTCACAGATAATGGAAATAATTACTTTGTAAACAGATGTTGTAGTACGTGCAGTAATCAGTGTGCATGATGCACGATGAACGGGCAGGTGTTGTGACCTAAATAACTTTGCCAATGGCTGAATTTTGACAAGTTAAAGTGTTTCCAAAATGCAAGTAGCTGGGAGCCGTTATTGGTAGTGTTACCTCTGTGGTGCCTAATGATGAGAAAACCTTTAGAAAAATCACTCTCACTTGTTTACTCTGGCTTCGAGCTCATAAGTAGCTTTCTGTCTCATCAAGCCTCACAATGGAGGAGAGCTGCACAGAGATGTTGAACAGGATGTTTTACTTCCTTCTCTGAGGCAGTAGAATTACAACCAGCCAGAAACTATTTTATTTATAACTTTGCTTATGTAGACTGGCTACTGTGAAAACAGGCATTTTCACACGACTTGGACTACATGTTAATAAAGTTCGTCTTACTCCACCCAAGGTAGTGCCTCACTTCCCACTTCTGATAAATAATATTAGACATCACCCATGCACAAATTTTGTATGGTAAAAAAAACATAACAACCTAAATATAAATAATGCTCAGAACACACTATAGTGATGAGAGATCAGTCTTACCAATGATACCCACAGCAAAGTACCCCAGCAAGGCTAAGATGAAGAGTATACAGCAGAGGACATCTGTGCAGCCCCTGAGGAAAGAAAAGAGGAAGGGAAAGCAGGTGCAACATGTTGCCATTAAAGTCTGCTATATACAGCCGACAGCAAAAGATCACCAGTAATCAAAGCAGACGTCTCACCTGTTGTGGATCGGCCCTTTGAAGTTTGGATCAAACTTTCTGGACTCCCCTGTGGACGGAAACAGAACAACAGGTTTAGTAATGCCTGTTATTAGAAATTCGATTTGATTCAGTTGGCTTTCAATATCTTGATACTTGACAAAGGCTGCGGTGAACTGATCCCAAAATTAAACCTGGGGAAATGAAACCTGAGGTTTCCTTAATTTGTTCTCATTTCAGAGATATTCTTCGATTAATGGTCGTCTTTCAAAATGTAAACCACATCTGCTGAAAGTAGTGGAGCACAGTGGTCTGGTGACCAGATGGATGAATGGACAACAGTTAGGTCAGCTCTGACACTGACCGGTCAGCTATCTAAGACAGACATATGTCGAAAGATCTGGGAGATACAGCTGAATATAATTTCACAGTATAACAGTGTACTTGTACAACAGTACGTTCATGGGATACACTGTCTATATTAATCATACAATTAACAACTTTTAAGGGCATGGTTATTTTTTTAATTTAAATTTTCTTGGAATTTATTTTTAGAAATCATTTTGATAAGGGGCAGTACAACTACACCAAACGTGTATTAAAAGTTAACAACACAGGTATACAATTACATTGTTGGGCTTTGCTTTTGGATTGTGAATAAAGTATATAAGATACGTTTTTGTATTACAGAAAAATAATATATAATTTACAGCTACTTTGAGAGTCCATAATGATTTTTCATAAATATTTTATGGTCTTCACCAAGACTCCCGTCTTTCCATTTGCCTCCCATTCCCTGTGTTTCTTGTCCCCTGTGTACATCTCTGTGTTTGTGAGTTTGCCTCGCCCATGTGGGTGAGGCACCTCAACAACTTGCACATCTGCATCCCATCATTCATCGGCCTCTTCAGCTACCCAGGACTTTCACTCAGATTTCTATGCCATAATGTTTGGCAGCAGAAATTTTTTGGCCCTCTTAGATGTGTTTACTTCTGTCAATGTGATTTTTAAAGGGGACCTATTATAATTTCCCCCTTTTTTTTCTGTAAAATAGTACATACTGCATTACTACTACTTTATTAATAGGTAAGGGAGCTTGTTTCTGGAAAAGAACAAACAAAGGGTATGCCTCAAGTATAAGATAAAAAATTATAAATAAACATTATTTGAAGCAATGAATCATGCAAAGCTACTTTAATAAAGTGCATAAAATATGCAGCTGGGAACAAGCATAATATGTCAAGATTTATCCTCCTTTCTTGGCTTATTAGTTTAACAGCTCACATGCCTCCTTCTTCTGCATCACTACATCCTAACCTTCAACAGCCAGCCTGAGTCACAGGTCATTATTTTTCACATTTAACAACTGACCCCTTTTAACCTTCGTTGTTGTGTCTTGTCTTCATATTTCAGTTTTGCTGAAAGCATAGTATTAAAAACTCCTGGTGAAGCAAAAATGTTGCACAGTGTTGTTTCTCAGTAATTTGTATCTGCTGCATTTAATGTTTAAAATAATACCAGATTGATTATATGGGTCTTGGACTGCTGACTGGAAAATAAGCAACCTGATTGCTCTGACAGCTTTGGCATCAAATGTGCAAAAAATCAGGAAAGGGCCTTTTTTTATATATATAGCACTATCTATGACTGACATATCATTTGTCATAAATGTAATGAAAAAAGTTTCCTCTTTTATGTAAGACGTCTCAGTAAAGCTGCTCAACACTTTTTTGGGCTTATGGTAAAAACACTTTATGACAGGCCCGCCCTTTTAACGGAGTCATGTTGCACATCCTCCCCCTTTGTCTCTCACCACATTTCCTGTCTGTATCTGTGGCGTCTACTGTGGAAATGCAAAAAAAAAGAAGAAAAAAAGAAAAGAACCAAAAACAAAAACAAAAGAGAGAAAAAGAGAAAGATGTAAGCTGCTTTACGTATGCAGCTTTTGGTACATTTTTACACAAAAATAAATAAGTGAAATAAATAAATGAAATTTGGACAATAAGAAAAAATGAGGCATTCAAAATATAGCTGTCACTGCCTCTGGTGTTTAAACCAAAGTGAAACTAGCTACGAAATAATAATCACTACATTTACTACACATTTACAGGTAGGCTGCAGGCCAAAGTGTTGCAGAAAATGCTGTTATGTGGAATGTATATATGTGTACGAGGGAGTATTTCATTAGAGTGAGTTCATGTAGGACTTCTACAGAACAAAAGGATTCTTCTGCCTGACCGTCATGCCTAGCAACCCACAAAATGGCTCCCCAGTGACAGTGGGAGCTCCCTGTGGACATCGCCAGCCGCCATGGAAACACCTCATACTCAACAGGGGAGAGAAGCATCAACCAAACCCACGTTGGTTACAGTGAAATGAAGCCAAAAGTGTAAGCCAATGTTTTTGAGAAACAGTGAGAAAAGACTTCTCACTAATAAACACAAGCTACATCCTGTTAAAATATGAACTGATGTCAGACTCTGTGATGTGTCACACATGACCTATTACTGTCAGCGTCAACCAGGCCTACTACTTTCTCCTAAAATCTATAGTTGAGCAGTTTTTAACATTTTTTTTAAAAACAGATACTTTTATTAAAGGATCTATAGCACAAACAATGGGCCGAGCACTAGCGCCAACCCCAACTGTTTCTTCTAACTGCATTACACTTACGGAGGAAACAATACACTCTCCCTTGCACACACGCACACATACAGAACTTAAACACACGTGCTCTCCTCACACAATGGAGGAACGACCAAAGAGCATCACGTTGTCTGAGACAAACTATGCCTATTAGCAGTGAAGCAGTACATTAGCCATCACAATTAGAGGACTGTGAGCCATTACTCAACTATCTCACAGGTTTATCAAAAAGACGTTCAGTCACAGTTATGTAAGAAATGCAGGCTGGCGTATTACCTTTTCCGTCATATTTTGTCATTCCGTCGCTGTTTTGCTCTCAGTTTGTGTACGGATGGTTTTACAGATACGTCTCAGTGTTCTGTGTTCTGTTGTTGTTTCTTTAAAGGTCCTTCCTGTATAACAGTGCTTGCGTGTCCTCTAGCTTCTTACTCTTCACTTCCTTATTTTAGATTTCAAAGCTCTGCCTTCACCTCCAATTCCCTCTTTTACTCTGTGGGTTTCCTCTTTGCAAAAGCCGTGTCAGCCCAATTTAAGCAAAGAAGTATTGATGGGAAAATTGAGACAGGATATCGAAATAAACAGAGACTTGTGGCGCCTGATAACTGCCAAAGCTGCCAAAAACATGACTAAAGACTAAAATGTGCCAGTTTTATATATCTTGCTGCAGAGAGTGTTTGCTTCAGTTGCAGGTGCTTGTTCTCACATCAAAACAGTCTTTAACCCCAACACATAATGGTTATTTCAGACTTCAGCTCAGTTCACTGAATCAACAAGATAAGCTGTGTTTTACAGAGTGTGTCTGCATGTGCTGCAGCTGCACCGCCACCTGTAAAAAAAGAATTTCTCACCCCTGAGCTACTGTGTTGTTTGTTCTTAAAACTTTAGCCAACTTGACCGCTTTCTGTTTCCATTTATCATCTTGTTACAGCATTCTGAGTGCACCCCCCTCTCAGTGGTTTCAAACGGAACAATGAACAAAGCCATCATAACCACAGTCATCCAATGGCAAATGTTGATGCATTGCGCATGTCTGACATATCCACAGCAATGAGCTGATAAGCACATCAGAGATAACGCCATCCCACTCTGGTGGCACATGACCACCTCTGCTGGCATGTGACAGATTACAGTTCAGTGCAACATTACGAAAACAGTTTCAGAACCACGTAATGAAACAATGTTTCATCTCAGACCTCAAATACACACTCGGTGTTAGACTGTAACAGTGTGGGAACATTTTATGAACTGAAACTTGACAACATTCTTTAAACACTCTCAGAATGGTGCAGTCAGAACATAAAGTCTTAGCTAAACTATTAATTTCACAGAAGTTTATCTGAAATTAAAAAAAACCCTAAAACATTCTCAGTACATTTGATTACATTTTTTTCTTCATAAATAGCTATATAATGGTAAAATACACTAATAAAATAAAATAATAAAATAAAATAATGGTAACACTTACACCACTAGTTGAGTTCCTGGGGTTACAGGTTAATGAATCAACCTTTGTGAAATATTCTCAAAGCTAACCAGTGCACTTTGCTAACCACCGGTGGTGCAACGTGTGAACACTTGTGGTTGTTCCAAAGCAAAGAAGTTCTCAGTTTAAAGCTGATGGCTGGATGGGGTTTTAATGCATTGAATTTGCACATTCTGAGACTCTGGCACAGCTTCCCATGTGATCATGTATTGGATCATTTTAAACACGTTTGCTGTTTTGTTTTGTGTTTAACTTACTTTTAGTCTAGTCTTAACTTGAGACTTGAAATATCTCAGTCTTTTAAAAATGAGAGGATACTTGACAAAAAGAGGATGAAAAGAAACAGACAAACAAAGTGCATCTACAGCAGATGCACACTATCTGAAGGTCATGTCTTTAAGAATTAGCCAAAAAATCCAGCAAAGACCTGACACAAGACCCGAGAGATGTATCTGACCCTGAGCTATTTTAAGTAATTACAAGAATGCAGGCTTAAGAGAGTTCAGAGTGCGCTGAAGAATAAAGGCCATCATGTCAAATATTAACTTTCAAACCCATGAGAATGGTGCAAGTTCTGTTTTTGCCTCACATACTGTATCCCTATGAATGTTTGCAGATGTTTTGATAATTTGCTACACCCATTTCTCATTTTTCTAGCAAAATATACACAAATGAAGGGTGACTTTAGCCTTGGGCACAACATTGTATCTTGGCCTCATCTGCAAATAGACATGACCAAAAAAATCAGCCTTGTTCTTATGAATCAAGCATTTCAACCTGTATTAGCACTGATGTACATCGATTCTTTTAAGAACAGTAGTAGTAGATTTGCCTTTTCTCTTCAAACGAAATGAGTAGGGGCCACTGGAGACATAATTTTGAATGATCTACACATACTTAGAACCTTTTCAACCTTTATTAGGATCTACAACACACTTTACAGTGTGTTTCTCATTCATAAATTTACCAATGATAGCAGTGCCGCTAAGCCATAGCACCTGAATGGACCGGAGCTCAAACTACCAAACTGTTATAAAGCTGTTGGTGTAAGAATATTCATTCTGGGCAAGAATACTGTAAAAGAAGAGTTGCAATAAATAAATAAATAAATTAGTTTTACTCCACACAGCCTGCCATCACTACTAAGTTTCCTCTGCCTGTCTTCTGAAGATAAACATTAAGAGATTCTCCCTTCAGCCTTTCATTTGTAGGGCCATCTGTGAATGTGAGACACAGCTCCATTAGAGCTGGAGGAACAGGCGGCTCTTTGCCTGTTTTGTCCATAAAACAATCTCTGATTGTGCTGAAAAGCATGCGAGCAGATTTGTTCTTCTTGTTGTTGTGTTCAGGCTGCCAAATATCGTGTAAGTCGTCTTGTTCGTTTATGTAATTGGCAAAATTAATACCATATACGTTCACTGATGTCAGTCTGCCACCTTAAACACATTTTTTAAAAGGTTAAAAATACATACATATTTTTTTCACTTTGGTAACCGGATATCCTCAGGTCTTCATTACACAGAACCTAGGCTGTGAAAATGTATAAGGCCCTTCAGATCTCAGGTTCAGGTCAGTAACGGGTTAAAAGCATCTGCCAATGATCCAGCCTTTAGTTGTATAGTACTGTGTGTGACTCTGCGTGTATTTGTTTGTGTGTGTGTATGTGTGCGTGTTTATGGGAGAGATGATGTCATGACTGATGATGCGCTAATGGGCCCAAAGGGGTTATCAGATGAACCTTTCCCTGCCTACCTTAATGGGATAGTGGCTACTGTGGTTATGCATGATTGTATGTACGCTCACAGACTGCACACGCAAGGAGACATTCTGAATGTATCTCGTCACAAGAGCGCTTATCCCTGAATTTTTTATCTTTATATTCCAGGCACGCAGATTCATTGAACATCATTACAATACAGGACAGAAGCCACTCTGTGTAAAACTGTTCCTGTACTGTGCCAAGCAGCTGTAACTGCTTCAAATACTCCTCCTGAAGCCACTAATGAGGTCAGTGGAACAAGGAAACATATTAAAGTCTTTTTAAAGGAGCTACATAAATCTGTCATCCACTGGCTTTGATCACTGTCTCTTGTTACTCCTCAGAGTCTCTACTTTTCACATAAAGAAAAAGCAGATTTTCCAAAACCAACTAAATCAATGATCATCAAAAATGACGAATATCGTCAGCGGCATCTGTCTGTGTACAGAGCTGTATGTGTGTTTGTGTGTTTGTTTTTATTTCCCAGCTTGATATTGACTGGAAATCACTTTCCTAAATCTGTTGAGTGGGTAGTACAGACAAGGCTGAACACAGGCGAGGGAGAGCGGGTTGTGGCCTGCCTGCAAGCACGCACACCTTCGTAGACATGGAGGAAATGTGGCAATAGTAGTAAGAAGCCAGTGACTGCTTACAGCTTAAACTGAAACTGCAAATAAAAACTCATGTTTAAGGAGCTGAAATGTGTATTGTGCATTGGTGTCGTATAAACCTTTATCTTGAGTTTAAAGGGCTTATGGTCTTTGACCTTTGAGTCATGGGAGAGGGCAGTTGAGGAAAACAGATCACTGTATAGCAACAGGAAAACCACAAGGAAATGGCCCACTGAGGGAGTTGACTGGAGAAGATGTGGATTTAACATTTCAATTTGCATTGTGAAATAAGGAATAGCTCAATAGTAAGGCAGCATTAGGGCTGTTTTCCCAATGCATGAGGATTGTGGTTTGGTTTTTAGCCTTCTAAGAACAACCTTTCATGTAATAATGTAGGCATGGAGTATTAAAGAAAGAATAACAGTGGTTACAAAAACTTCATGACTCAACAGTCCATATGAATAACAACCCTGCCCAGACCACGCCAGGCTGCTGTGGGCTGCTAACTTGGTGGTGGTGGAAAAAATGCATGTGTGGCACATAATAATCTGCAATGAGTCATACATTTGGCTGATATAGAAGATGATTTTTCCGCACTAAGTGTACGAAAATGTAATAAATAGACAAAAGCTGTGAACATCTGTGAAATGTATGTGTTTGCAAAAGGCTGCGCGCATTTGTGGATGAAGCAGCCATATGTCAATCTACAAAATACCAAATGGTTATGGAGCCCAGGAGACAGCATATGTGCTCTCCTTCTCCACTGTGCTCTGTTTCTGTGTGTTCCCGCAGTACAGAATCGCCTCCATATAAAGCCTAATAGGGGAAAACACGGCAACCTAGTTCTGTTTATTACCCCTAATTAACCGAAAGAGCAATAAGTAACTACGTTGAGTTTTTGTTCAATTTTCTAGCTATATTTAGTTTGTTATACAGGCTGTAATTTAATGACAAATAAACGACCCATTTATAGTACGCATTCTTCACCCGCTGTGTAATGCAAACTGAATAATTAAATGCAACTTAAAGGGCGTTTTCTCAGAGTTTAAAGATAAATCGGGGAAAAAAATAGTCCGGTTGCTGAAGATGTGGATAGCTCCAGATCTGCATGACACTCATGAGGTCCACACCCATCCATCCATTGCAGTCATTGTTTCCATTTCTTCCCCCGTTTAAAGAAAAAAAAGAAAGAAAGATCGAAGAGAAAGCCGTAAAACAAACTGTTCTTACCGTATTTGGGGTCTGGGTTTTTCTCCTCCATCTCCATTCTCACGCACTGCTGCTTGCTGCTGATCAGACCTAACCCAGGACAGTTTCCATGGAAATGTCGAGGCAAAAAAACATCAATAACAGTGACCGACTGCAACAGCCACACAGCAGACTGAAGACGGAGACGATCCCAAGCCAAATTGGAGCGAAGCGCATTCCAGTCTAACGGAAAGGAGAGCCAGCCAATGAGAGACCGGGGCCTGCTGACCGACAGCTGCTGCAGCCACTCAGGATTACCCTGACGAGGACAAAGCCTGTGCAATGGAATGTGTAGAATTTAAAGACCAATGTGCTTTTAAAGAACATAACGCATTTAGAAAGATTCTTGTTTCGCAATTAAAGCTTAATACGGTAATTATTTTAAGTTATTTATTTTGTCTAAACATCATTACATCGTTTGCTGAGAATCGAAGAGAACTACTTCCCAAAGAAGACGCATACAAAGAGCACGGTGATGAAAAATACATTTTTGTCAAATTTACCTCAAATTAATGAAACTTTCCGCCCCATAAAAAATGAAATTTTATCGGCAATCTTCTCTTTAAAAGAAAAAGTATCAACTGGGAGGCTGCCACCAACAGAAAATCCTAATTTGTCAATACAGTCCCCTCAGTCTCTGTGTTTACAAGTAAACGTGGCTTAAATGTGCAAATCTGTGAGGCTCTATGAAGAGAAAATTCTCTTTAACTTATGTATTTTGTATCATTGCTAGTAAGTGATTCTTCTTCCACCAGCACAGTCGTGTAGTCTGAGAAATGATGTTTTACTAAGAAATAAGTAAGATAATTATTACCATTTACTGACTCATAACATGGGAGACTCAAGCTCATAGAAAAGTGGAGTAGGAAACCCATGCATACCAAGAAGATACTATGACCTGGAGACACATTTTCATCAGAAGGGCAAAGGGAGAAGGGCATCACTGGCAAAACTGCTGGCCTGCTGTTTCTTTGCTCCACGCGGGAGGTATTGACATTACAGATATGCTGTGTTACACAAAACCAATTTTCACATTCTTGGAAAGATTAAATAATGATTGAAAGACGAACAGTTTGGAAAGACTGTAATGCATCTTCACATTGCATAATAGGCTCCAGCCTTTGGTTACAAAAGTGTCATGTAAAGGTTTGCCAGGAAAACAATAAATAATTAAAGCGTTTGACACGTTATCAGGTTACTTATGAAAAGCGTGAGGATGTTTTTTTTATTGCTTTTTAGTCCAGCATGCCAAACAAATCAACTGTAATATGCAACATTTTACAAAGCTCACTGGTATTTCTTTCTTTTTAAAATTTGTGAATATATAGGTTGAGATTTCATTTAATTGGCTTTCTTCTGTGAGCAGGAAAAACATCAAAAACATTTACATATGCACATTTACATTTTACAGATTCATTTCTTTGCCTTCCTTCTTTATATTACCCAAACTTAAAAGTTACAGTGTAACTTACATATGTGCTTCTTGTCACTTCAGTGCAGTTCAACATTCTGCACATGGCTCATTTTACCGGCCAATGAGCTCGAAGGCTGGGCCAACACCTTCCACACCCCAAACACATCCATCCATCCACACACGCCATTTTGAGTGCGTAAATATGTGCCAAATTCAGTCCGCAGACCTGCTGAAACTTCGCACACATGTGTAAAAATAGCGTACGAGCAGCCTCGAACACCTCCTATATTCAAACTTCTCGCACTTATCTTATAAAAATCTGTTACAAGCGCAAAATGCTCTTCAAAGTCCGTTGCGTGACGTTCACGAGTTGCACTACTTTTACGGTCATGCGCTGGCTCAGTGTTTTGCCTCATCTATCATGGCGGAAAAGTCTTCCCGTCTTACACTTTACGTAAACCTGTGACGTTTCTATTACTTAAGCAACTTTTCACAGCTCATATCGCCATCGAAAAGTCATCTTATAATCTGATCACCCACCTGAGAGGGGAAAAAAGGTAGGCTACTGTAAAGTATTTTGTTTGGATAAGTCGAGCTTGATGTATGTGGCATGCTTTAAGGAGAATGTGTGAAGCATTTTACACAGGTTATAAAGAAATGTCTGATTAAACATTTTTAACATATTTGTTTAACCCAAATAAAAACTACACACCAAAGTTTGCCCCTTATATAATAAGATGATATAACAATACCCAAACACAAAAAGTAACTTTGCTACAACTTGCACTCAGGTATTATTGTGTAATAATGTCTCAACAACTGTGAGGTGTACACTCTAATATGCATTTACTTTTATTTTGTGCCCTTTAGTAAAATGGCTCTCAGAAGTGCCTTCACACATCTGCTCTCCAACAGCCGTATGTCCGTGGCTGTCGCTGCATCCAGAGCTCAGGGCACAGTGGTTGCAGCACAAAAAGGTACAACTGATATTTTAGATACACAGGAAGGTAATGTAAAGTTTGGAATCACAGTCTATAGGGTGTCTTGAGGTAGGAAATGCAATGTTTAGTTGTGCTAAAAAAAAAGCACACATAAGAGCTAAAAAAACATGAATATGTTTTCTATATTTGTCTCAGATGATCAACAACATTTACATCCTTTAGGTGCTGAAGAAGCCAAAAAGCCGGCAAAGCCAGGTAAAGGTTTGAAGTGAATCTTAATGAGCTGAATCCAATCTGCTCAGATTTCTTCATATGTTCTATTATAGTGACGTAATCATAGTGAATGTGTGTGTGTTAATGTTCTGGCGCTCAGCCAAGGTGGCATTCAACTGGCGGGATGCTCTCGACCTGGAGGGTCAGCTGACGGAGGAAGAGATCATGATCCGGGACTCGTTTCGGGACTACTGCCAGGAAAAACTCATGCCGCGCGTCCTTATGGCCAACAGACATGAACGTGAGTTAAGCAGGATTAGTGTGTGTGGTTCAGACTGTGCACACTGTGAATAATTCAGAAAAAATCTGTTTCCGTCTTTTAATCCACCTTTACATTAAGGTGTGTAAAATTAATCTCATCTAAATATTTGTCATTTTCTTATTTTCTAACATGCGCCATGCTACAGATTTTCACCGTGAGATTGTCTCAGAGATGGGAGAGTTGGGAGTCCTAGGCCCAACTATTAAAGGTAAAACAAACAAAAAAACTAATGCTCCCCCTCCCTCCTTTCCCCCCCTGCTTTTTGTTATATTTCACTGATTACACTTAGTAGGTTTTTTAAGTTGTTTTTTTTTCTTTCTTTACACTGCAGGGTACGGTTGTGCAGGTACGAGTTATGTGGCATATGGTTTGATTGCCAGAGAGGTTGAGAGGGTGGACAGTGGATATCGGTCTGTAATGAGCGTTCAGTCTTCACTGGTCATGCACCCGATTAATGCGTACGGCACAGCAGCCCAGAAGGAGAAGTACCTGCCCCGGCTTGGTAAGTGCGACATTCTCTCCTCTTGTACTTGACATTTAAAATTTGCAAAGGGCTAAAATCCATCTTATTTCTGGTGTGTGTTCATTTGTTCTGCAGCTCGGGGAGAAATCGTAGGTTGCTTTGGTTTGACAGAACCAAATCA
The DNA here is from genome assembly GCF_036321145.2 of Pelmatolapia mariae. Classification (NCBI taxonomy): domain Eukaryota; kingdom Metazoa; phylum Chordata; class Actinopteri; order Cichliformes; family Cichlidae; genus Pelmatolapia; species Pelmatolapia mariae. The sequence goes on from NC_086232.1 coordinate 36,774,349, forward strand.
TGGCAGTGATCCCAGCAGTATGGAGACTAAGGCCAAGTACAACCCATCGAGTGGTACCTTCGCCATCAGTGGAGCTAAGACCTGGTAGATAGACACATATAGAACAAGATGTATTGGTTTGAAACTTGCATGGAGTAAAAATAAGACAATGGAGCAGAGACCTGTATAAGTTTATATAACTTGGAACTGTGTGGATCCCCATACTGAGGACACAATAGGTCTGCCATTTGATGACTAATCATATAGAAGTAAGCATGTGTAATAATTTAGACATGCTGACAAAGCCTGCTGCTCTCTGTGAAACTAAATTACTTAAATACCTAAATAATCAAATACAATGATTTTCCCACATCTTTTCCTAGGATCACAAACTCCCCTGTGGCAGACATTGCAGTAGTCTGGGCGAAGTGTGAGGATGGGAGAGTGCGGGGTTTCATCTTGGAGCGTGGCATGAAGGGATTTTCTACCCCCAAGATTGAGGGCAAATTTTCTCTTAGGGCGTCTGCCACTGGCATGATCCTGATGGATGAAGTAGAAGTTCCTGAGGAGAACCTGCTGCCCGATGTCTCTGGCCTTGGTGTAAGTTAATGCTTTACCTAATGAAGTTTGGCAAACTTCATTTTTACAGCTTGTATGAATATTAGTAGCTTAAATTTTTTGTTGTTGTTTGTCTTTGTATACAGGGTCCTTTTGGTTGTCTGAACAATGCCCGGTATGGTATTGCCTGGGGAGCTCTGGGAGCAGCTGAATTCTGCTTTCACGCTGCTCGACAGTACACTCTGGACAGGTACACCACTGTGTTCGCAGACATTGCCCAAAAACGTGGCAGACATAAAAATCGAGAGAAAAGAGATCCATATTACCATTTCCCCCGCACATAGATCATACCTTTGTATCCTCCAAACAGAATCCAATTTGGTGTGCCACTGGCCAGGAACCAGCTGATGCAGAAGAAAATGGCTGACATGCTAACAGAGATCACCATTGGGCTGCAGTCATGCCTGTACCTGGGAAGGCTTATTGATGAGAAGAAGTGAGAGCTGTCTTTCACATGTGTCACTGCCTGCTTTATTGTTTGCTGTTCTACTGCCCCTCCCCCGCAAAAAACAAACAAAAAAACAACTAAAGAACAGTTTATTTTGTTTTTTCTTCCTCATCTTAATAGGGCAGCACCAGAGATGATCTCCATGCTGAAGAGAAATAGCTGTGGCAAGGCACTGGATATTGCCAGACAGGCCAGAGACATGCTGGGAGGAAACGGCATCTCGGATGAGTACCACATCATCCGTCACGTCATGAACTTGGAGGCTGTCAATACATATGAGGGTAGGGAAAATTAAAAGAAATGAAAAGGCTTTTAAACTCAGTAGCAGTTACATATGTCCACCACTAGATGTCAGCAATGTACAGATTAGTGACTGAATGTTGTTGGTTTACTTGATAACCTGTATTATACTGTTTTTGAGATATTTTTTGTATTTGAAAACAACTTATGACCTTTTTTCCTTTTCGCTACTTTCTTTATAGGAACCCATGATATTCATGCCTTGATCCTGGGCAAAGCGATTACTGGACTTCAGTCTTTCACTGTGGAAAACTAAATGATGTCCACTATCTTCTTCAAACTGACTTGGAAGTGATGAAATTTGCAACTAATTTACCTCATATTAAGAGCAATTCCTGGTGGGATACATCACAAACACCTCATCATATTCACAGTTATAGCATACTGGGGGAAGCAATATATTACTGCCTTGTTTAAGTGAATATTAAAGGTCAACCTAACATAGCTTACGGTCCAACTGAGATATGATATTTACGATGACAATGCATTTGAATAAATGGCTTGAAATAAACAGGAAGATGTTTTAATTGAAGACCCTAAATAATGTGTCTTGAATTCTCAAATGTTTTCATGTCACATTGGTTGATTTCAATCTAAAGAATCCCACACTGGGATCACTGTAAAGAAAACAGTTTATAACAATACATAAATGCTAAATCACAAATAATTTAGAATATTTTGCTTGTTTGTTGTCATTTTATTTACTAAATCAACTGATGTTAAAACAAAAGAGAGAGAAAACAGTATTCAACTTTTCTATTCTTGGACTGAAGCCATCAATGTTAAGTAGAACTATTGTCCTATAAGCAACCAAAAGAAAGAGGAAGCAAAACACTGAACATTACACTGAATATATTTACTAATTCTGAGTAACTTAATGAGTTCACAATACGATTAACTTCAGATAGAAATTATAATCTCAAGGCATGTCTCCTTCACGGAGACATGCCAGGGCTCTGTTGGCTTCCAGCAGCTCATGACTGAACTTTGTGCAGCTGTCCAGCACCTCCTGCAGCTCCTGCAGATTCACCTGCATCTTGTCACTGTTCTCTTCATAGACCCTGTACATGTGCTCCTTCATCTGCATGCACAAATCTGTCACCTCATAGATGGAAAGGATCAGAACAGATCAGAGATGGTCAGAAGCTTTGTAGACATGAAAGCCGAGCATCTACTACTAACGCCAGCTAGATGCATAAAATTAATTTTGTACCTTTTCTACCAACTTCTCCTGAAAGCTGTCTATCATTTTCTGGTTACTGATGCGGCTTTGGTTAATCCTATCCACCGATTCCTGCGCCTTTCTGCTGATATCATCTGTCCTTGAGCTACAACAAATGTAGATTAGATTAGAATCCAATTCCTTATTGAAGTTAAGATTCCTATTTAATTAACATTTTCCCCACTTGCTTTACCTAACGATCTGTCCTCTACCCCCCATCACAGATTGGTTCTTTTAGCACCTAAGTGAAATCCTGTCTTCCTGATAATTTAAGGGCTGCACTCTCTTTCACTCACTCTTTTTCATCACATTGGGCAGGAATTATTTTAGTTTAGTAACTTAATGTAACCAATAAATTCATAACTAGTGTAAATTGGAAACTTTGTTTATTTGCCAGACATAGCAGTCAATGGTTCTTCCACCCATTTATTTCACAACTGGATTAAATATAAAGTAACGTAAACCTTTAAGTACAGAAGCACTTATTATTTGAGGAAAAATACAAGTGATCTTAAAGTAACGTTCCCAACATTACACAGCTGGGTGAGTAAAGGTGACTGATCTACCTGCTATGGTGCTCTTGAATCTCAGTCACGCTCACACTTGAAGATTCCCCCCTTGATGAATCACAGTCTCTGTCTTCTGTCTGCCTCATCAAACATAATGAAACAAAGAAATTATTCAACTTTAATCAGCTGTATAAGAAACATTAATCATGGAGATCTAATGCTGCACATGCTCTGAATTTCAGGAAGAACTGAAAGTATAGTTTAACCTGTATAATCATCAATCACCCAAAGTGAAATCTCAGATTAATTAATGCACTAGGCTACAGTACCTTCCTCCTTAGAGCTCAATTTGAGGGATGGACCACTACCGTTCAAAAGATATCCCACTGTTAAAGGAAAGAGCTGCCTATAAAGTTTTAGTCTTAAGTGTTTAAGCAGTGGTGTGGTGATACTGGCCCCTCCTGGAATACACTGTATCCACAGAAACACTGGGGCACCTACACATTACACCTGCAGGAGCTGTTCATCCATTGAAACCCACGCCAAGAAGCTCCCAGTGAACAGTTTTTGTGCTGATATTAAAACCAGAGGAGGTTTGAACCTCTTACTGAGTCAAAACCTTTACAAATTATGCCCTATACCCTATTCTGCAACTTTACCTAGTAAATGGCTGATCCTAGATGCATCCACTTTGCAATAATAACACTTAACAGCTGATCACTGAATGTCTAGTAGGGAGTAAATTTTACAAACTGACTTGTTGCAACAGTAGCAAAGACCCATCCTTTCACAAATGAAGAAAGATTTCACAGCTAGGTGCTTGATACGACACACCTGTAGATTTATTTTCATATAGTGTTTTTAATCATAACTGCACCTAATCTTTGTCACCTTATCTAAATCTGCCAGTATTGTTTTTATTCTTGTATTAAGAGAATACACATTACCATCCGTGAGGCTTCACACCCTTTCTTGGGAGTGTACTGAAAATTTGTTGGTAGGTCCTCAAAGCCAAAATCCATTTGGGTCTTTTGACTCTGCAAAGCTAAATCTGAGCTGCACAGGAAAAAAAATCACACCATTACAAAAAAGTTTAAAATACAGTAATTAGCAAAAGTATATAGCTAGTTAGGCTAGTCTGTAAAGCTAGCTTAGTTACAGGCATATTTGCATATTCTTATAATAAGCAAATATACAAAAAGAACCCCTCTATATTACATACATATTACATTATTCAGTTGGTCATATACAGTAATAAACAAGGGCTATAACCTAGCTATCAGAATAGGATAACCAGCATCCCTTTGGCCCAAAACTGCTACACAAATAATGCTTTACACTAGCTAACGGCTAACTGCTACCTACTTAGGATTTATGCTAGAGTCATAATCCGGCGGTTTTTCTACTAAAACCTATTCAGCCATACTTACTTGAACATTATTGTGTTAAAACCACAGAATGTATATATCATGTGTGTCTGCAATTAATGGTTAAACGGGGAGATGTTCCCAGATACCTCGAAAAGTTGGGAATGGTAAAGCAACAGTAAACCACTCTCGACTCCAAACCATTGACTGTAGAAAACATGGACGACGCGACAGCACCCCAAAAATGAAGCCAAAACGTCTCTATCGCCCCGTGGTGTCTGGCTGCAGTATAGGTCATAATGGGGGTCAGACTAAAATGAATTAATTCTCCTTAGATAATTTTTTTCCAAAGATCCTTTCTTTTGTTATCAATAGTTCTCATCATGCTGATTGATGTCCAAGGGGTCTCCTTTCCCATAAGTTTGATTCTAATTCCTACCGCGGTGATGTTAAATTGTAAATTGGGGTGAAACGTCATCATAACAGCTTTGTCTGGCAGCTGCAGTCACGGAGAAACTTGCGTATCTCTGTTTGGGAATAGCAGATAGAGCGTAGGCTCTGAGAGGAGGGCCAGCGTTTACGCTACGAAAACACGACCGAGTGTTTTAACCTGACAGCCTGAGGTGTTCTTCAGTAAACTGGACTAGCTGACAGAAGGACCCGAGGCCCCGCTGCACTTTTTCGGTAAGTTAAACGTGTTTGTAAGCTAATCCGTAACTACCGTCCTTAGCTAGGTCCTGAGACCTAGCTAGCTAAAATGAGCACTCGGCTGTCAGGGTTCGTTTAGCTAATCTGTGCAGGTGAATGAATTTACTAAAGAAATTTACTAAAGAAATCAAGAGGAACGCCCCGGGCTACTCAGTCACACTAATTACTGTTACTGTACTTTTATTACAAGTATTATACTGTAAAAGCAACAGGCTGCACCCTGCGTTAGCTCCTGTGCAGAGCTGAATATTAAATATGTGCAAACAACAGCATGTTTTCAGTCTCTTGCCACATCTGTAAAGACAGTAACATCTTTTTTAAAAGCTTGTACTTCAGTAACTCCTCATTAATCAGGAACTATGGATTAAAGTACTGTAGTGTACTGTAATACTGAAAAAAATGTAAGAGAAGAACTTCAGATCCTGAATGTGTGAGGACAGAAGAATCAGCTTTATTTCAATTTTGAGGGATAAAATTTATATTTGAGTTTGTGATGGTTCTGTTCCCTTTGTGATTACAGGAGCTGCCCTCAGATTCAGACCTCAGCCCCATCGAGTGACAGCAGACAGATCATCCAACATGTTCACATGTTAACTGAAAAATGAACTGATGAAAACAGTAAAAAGGTCAAAGTACCACATGTGCTGTAGTGAAAGGTGCAGCTTTATTGATAAAGTTAAAGACAAAAAAACAAAAGGATTAATCACTCATGTAACTGTGTCACTATATATCAGCATTAACAGGACCTCAGTTTGGTGTTTCACAAAGCTGCTGATCTCAGACCTGCACAGCTTCCGTTTTAAACACTTGATGTACTCAGCTGCATGAAGAGCATATGAGATTTTCTCTAACACAATTAAATAAAACCTGATGAAGGTCAAAGGTCGTCACTTGTATGTTGAACTATAAACTTGTCATCTGGAATTCTTTCACAGTTTTTTGCAGATAGTGTGTTATTTACCATAAAGTGATTCAGAGTTATTCATACCAGAGTAACCAGAGAGGATCATATATTTTTAAATATATTACTTTCTACAGGACTGAATATAATATCTTTATGTAAAAGTCCGGAGCCTCTGGGGAGTATCCGAGTATTTATAACATTACACAAACCAAAGGTCTCATCACAGTGTTCATGAAATGCTGGGTTTATCCATCTCCTGGGGCGGGCCTACGGAGGAGTGCTGAAGATTTCCCTGTGAGGGAGCTGCTGGTGAAGATGATGAGTCCTGCTTGATCAATGCAATGATCTTCAGTGTTCCTGGTGTTTCTTAAATGATGCCTCTTTCAGTGGGTCAACAGAACTTCTGGCACAGAACAGCTGTGATGAAAGAAAAGGAAGAGGTTTCTCCAAACCTCTGGACCCAGGAAACCCAGCTTGGTCCTGATGGTCTCCCTCACTAGTTTCTCTCCAGGGTGAATGTAGCTGTTGATATAATATGGACTCTATTATTAAATGAAAAGAACAAATTAGACTACACTACTGAAACCTTCTGCTGCTGTTTTTAAAGTTTCCATGTTACCAGGATGTAGAGGGCTCTGAAGATTTAAACAGTTTTAGATCCATCACACTCACAGTCTTATGTTAAAATCTCAAAGGACAGCATTATATGTTTGATATTAACAGTAACTCTGGGCTTCTGTAGAGTGTGCAGATGATCTCATCGCTGTCTAAAAATGGATTTAAAAAAACATAAGAAGTGCTGAATCCTTCAATAACACAGACTATTAGAGTAACAGGTGTGTAGCATCCTAACTAGCTAGCAACAAGCCTCCAACACAGTGCGTATGCTAGCGGCTAATCTAGCGAACGAATTAACAACAAAGTGATTTTAGAACTATAAGATGATAAGCTGTGTCTTTTTTTTATAACAGTGACATGGTTGTATTTACCTTAATTAAACGAGTCGTCAGTCGCGGTAAACCAGCAAAAAAACTCGAGCCGCCGGGCTACGTAAAAAGTGTAGAGGGGCGTGTTTGCGGTCACGTCCAGCGGGTGTGTGGGCGGGAGCGTTACACAGTCGCTCCACCTCAAATCACTACTGCGCAGACTCTGGCTCCAAATTTGCAAGATGGCAGCCTCCACAAGCGGGATATTTTGGCTTCATTTGTGCACAATGGTAGGAGGCGGTGTCGCGTCGTCCATCTTTTATACAGTCATTGCTCCAAACCCACCGACTTATGATTATAATTTTGTAGATATAAATTCAAGGTTATTATAGTTAAACTAAACTAAACTACTGGCTAAGTTTTAATTAACTGTCATAAATTAATAAAACAACATCAACAACCATCTGAAATGATCTTAGAAAACAAATAGTCGAAGTGGCTTAATTTATGTATATACTTCAGTTTTAGAATATCCTAATACAAGAAAAAGCAGCTTAGATACACTTATTTATTGAAACCGAGACGTCTGGATAACTGAGAGTTAACCGACTTTAAAAACTGTATTTGTCATATTTCTTACAAACGCTTAACCATATAAAATGATTAACAAAACAGTCAGAAACTAAAAATATAGTTTAAATATTTTCACACAATAAAAAATCTAACTTCAATTAAGCAAAGAAAACACCCTGAAAACTAACTAGGAATAAAATGAATTGATAACAAGGTACTGGAAACATTCCGCATACTGACATGATGACATCATACAGTTGCTCAGCTGCACATACATGATGTGAATCTCCCATCCCACCTCAACCCAAAGGTGGTCTATTAGATTGAGATCCGCTGACCGTGAAGCCCATTTGAGAACAGTAAGCTCAAAGTCACGTTTAAGAAACCAGTTTGAGATGATCTGAGGTTTGTGACATGGCTCACTTTACTAGTGGAAGCAGCCATTAGAAAATGGATAAAGAATGGACATATTGGCAACAATATTAGACAGACAGACTGCGGTGTTTCAAGGGGACCAACGTTGTAAAGTAAATACCAGTAAATGTCTAAGCAGAAAACGTGTTTCATCAGGTCAGGCAATATTTTTCTAGTCTTCTGTTGCCCAGATTTCAAGGCTTTATGTTTATGTGCATTCAGAGATGATGTGTTTTCACTTTTCTTCTGATATCAACAAGGTAGAGAAGAAGAGAGCCAGAGAACTGACACTCACTGGATACTTCCTTTTTTGGACCATTATCTATAAACTCTGTAGATGGGGAAATGTGAGGAAATTCAAACAGATCAGCAGTTTCTGATATTTTCAAACTTCTGCCTGGTGTTAGAGCCGTTTGATGTTTTTGGTGCTATTGCAATTTGTCACCACAAGAGGGAGTAGTAACGCTACTTGCCACTGTCTCCACTCCCATTTAATCCAGGTTCAATGGTGCTCAGGTGTGATGAGATAGGACAGTGGCAATGTTCCCTCTAATTTTTAATGTGTCTGAGCGATCACACAAACTCCCTGAGCGTCCCTTGGACCACTGTGAGCGACATCAGATGTGTGCACTGTGGTCACGCCAGCATCTAATCCATCCAAGTTACATGGTTTATTAAAATAATCAAATTACAGCATTTACATTTATGTTAGACTACTTTTAATTAACTGCTTTAGCCCACTTACAATGAAAATGTAAAAAAATCTTGTTCATGACATGTATGTTAACACTATTGGAAGTAAAAATAACTTGAACTCCAAATTTGAAAACACAACTTTCTTTCTTCTTCTTCTTCTTCTTTTTTATAAAGCCCTGACTTGTATTATGAGTATGAGTCTGTGGTCTGGGAGAGAGTTCTGTAACTCTCTGTCTGCAAAATACAGTATATAATGACCAATGTTGGGCAATTAATTATATAGTTACTTCTTCAAAAAAATACCTCAGTTTGGCAAACAACAAATTTTTTTGCAGCAATTTTTTTTTTAAAACGCAGCCAAGGCGTTTTTAAATAAACATTATAAACTATTTACAGAACAATCAGCTGTTCTGCATCAAATCTGATGCCACACAAATTATTTGTGCCACTCCAGAAAATAATTTCTGTCCACTATGAGATAAAGGAGAACAGCAGCCTGATACCTGCAGGCCTGACAACAGCAGATGTATCACTCCTGTAACACCTGTAACATTCAGCAGTCGCCTCATTGTTCTGACACACCAACAAAACTATTGACTACACTACACACTAACTACACAAGATTTGCGCTAAACGTCTCAAATCTCTCACATCTCAAAACACCGCCGTCACTCCTAAAACTTCCCCCCGTTTCTTAACAACTAGATGCCACGTTGCCATATCATTTTTTGATTGGTCCACATGGTACATTTTTCGACCAATAGGAAAGGCTGTGGGGGGACGGGTGGGGAGGTTGTTTTTGCTCACAGGCGGAGACTGCTTTCCAGGGTTTTCCTTATAAAACGCCGTTTTAACCGTTTCTTCCCGCAGTAAATATAAACAACGATATTGTTCAGGAAGAAAACCAAACATTGCATATATTTTTTATCATAACTCTGGTTTTACGTGGCCTATCAACACAATTTAAAAACTGGTATAAAGTCCACACTTTGCCCGTCAATTGTTCCGTCTGTCCTGCTCACATCTCCAATGGTTGTACACGTTGTCATTAACGTGGCTTCACTCCACATCAGCCACGCCGCTTTGCTAGCTAAAACACCGGTGTCGGCACATAAGGACGCTGTCATAGCCTGTCAACCACATTGATTGGCTGCGTATATACGAATGTGAATCGCATCATTGGCTGAACTATGGGATAAGGTGGCATCGTTCTAATCCCATACGGGAGCAGCCAGTCACTTACTAACTAACACTTTAAAACAGAATTTTTGAAGTTTTAATTTTAATTTCAATTCAGGTTAGATTTTTTTTTTTTGTGCGCAACTCAGATTTTCTGTGCGCAACGACCGGGCCAGCAGTGCGCAATTGCGCACGTGCGCAGCTTAGAGGGAACATTGGACAGTGGCAAACAGTTTTTTAACCATGTATCATGTAAATTGTAAATTATATCATCAAGTATGGCTATGTTAGACCTTTTTGTCCTTTTTGCATCATCTTAAGAAAATCAGAGCACCCAACTTCGGACGGGTAGATGACCTGCTCCACCTCCTGAGGTACAGCCATCCCACTGAACTTCAGCAGGTCACCTTGATCATGTCTACATGCCTAAGTGCACTGAGAATTCAATAGTCTGAACTGATATTATGTATATTTCTCATGTATGTAAATTGACTTTTATTTGTCTTAGAAGAAAAAGTTTGAACTAAAATTCACGTTATTTCTATCAGCTTCCAGAAGTGGTGGTCTTCTTGCAGTAAGTGAGTGAGTGAGTGAGTTAAGCTTTTTTCCTACAACTGATATTTGGATGTGTTTTGTGCTTTAATTGCAAAGTTTTTGCAGCTGCACTTGAAAACAACAGTTCTTTGCATATTACATTAGATTGACTGGCTCGCACATGAATCACTGCAGTTTTTCTTTACTGAAAAACTGAGTGGATGTTCCAATAATATGGCACCAACATGACCAAGATGAGCAACACAGCTCATGAGCTCAAAAGAAGGCAAGCAGTTTCATTAGGTAATGTTTAAGAAGGCCCAGCTTTTTAAATTTAGGCCTTTCCAGGTGATGACCTCATTAAGCTGGTTTAGATATTGCCAATAGTGTCCGAAGCTGTCATTCAGACAACTTCCTGTTAAAAGGCTGTAGAAAGAAAACTCCTTTTTCATGTGCTCTTTCACAAGACATAGGTTCATTTTTTATATTTTGTATCTTTTTTTTTATTCAGAAGAAAATTGCAAACTAGCAGTAATAGTGAAACACCTTTAGGAAGCTGGTTTGTCTGAGCTTTTCACTGGGATGCTCTTCATATGTGTGGATTTGTGGGAATGGGTTTAATAGTAAGTGAGTATTATAGCTGAGTAAGCACTTACAAGATAGTTGTGGATTAGGTGATCTGTCGTTCTGTGGGCTGGGATTGGGATGGGATGAGGAGTTGATTGATCGCTGCTGTGATTTGGAGCTTAATCCCTCCCTTCATCTCTCTCTCTCTCTCTCTCTTGCTCTGCTGTTGCTCATAGTCTGGATTATTTCAGAACAGAGATTGCAGCAAGCAGGAGGCAGCACAGAGGCTGATATCCTGATTTTTTGCTTTACTGGAGGATGAACTGATGATAACAACATGCATCATAATGCAAATTAAAGAATAAGCTGGGTAGGAATATGAGCTGGAGCTGGAGGGATCCACATGTGTTAAATCTGCAAGCAGTAAACACATGGTTTTGGCAGGTGGGTAAATTTACTCCTTGACTGGATTTGAAATGATAACAGATGTAGATTTTGACACTTTTCCTGTAAACTGTTGGGAGTGACGTCTCAGCAAGAAGGTAAATTATACATGCAATGGAATAACTGCTTCTCTGTGCTGGAAGTGGAGGCTGCTAATCTGGGAATATGGACAGTTTTAACTACACAGAAGAAGGATTGCCATCATTTCAGTATTTGGTTTACAATGAGGAGCCTCTCTATAAGGAGTACAAGCCTCCTCCCAGAGATCTCATCCAGCTGCCCAAATCTGTCCTCTACCTTCTGGTGGCCGCCCTGGTCGTGGTTGCTGTAGCTTACGCTATTGTGGGTCATCTCATCAAAGACCTCATGCTGGATATAACAGGTAATCTATTCTATCAGAGGTAGCTGCTCACTCCAACGATCTGAAATTTTTTATACACAAGACCATATTTTCATTTTTTTTAAAAATGGGAATATAGTGATGTGCTGTGGTGTTTGCTAATGTGATGTAGTAGTTGGAGTAGTTTGTATTAATAGTCCAAAAACAACCTTAAATCCTTTCACCTTGGAAATCCCTGTACTGGGACCAGGCTGTATCCTTTTTAAAACACACCCGCTATTTTTAAAGGACTGCTAAACACAAGTGAAGAGACTGCAAACTACTATCACTAGAACAGAAACATTATGATTATGGTCATTACCATAGTGTCGGGTTTGGTGGAGTTGCAGCTGAGGTTTTCTGACATCATTGTCTATGTGCAATGCAATCATGAACATGCTCTTTGCTAGTTCACCGTTTTATTTATTAGTTTATTTCGTAAAGAACCCGAGGTTACTCGTTTTGCCTTTTACTGCTGTGCAGACTGAATTTTGGGTGTTTCACATGTAAATTATAGGACAGTAAAGGTCAATAATTTTGATCTTATCCCTGCTTCTTTATCCATCTATAGACTGTTTGCTGGGACCAATTGAAGAGGAGCTAACGAAAGATGGAGAGGTGGAGGGAGTCAGCCCTCACCACATGCCACCTGCCCTCACTCACTCCCACCCAAATGCCTTCCACGTGTGGGATCAAGATGACATCATCATCCCTATGACGCCCGAGCATGAGAGCCCGCTGCCCAGCCCTTTGATGACTGTCTCCCACTACATACCGTCATTTTTCCCAAGCTCCATCAGTCTGGGCAGCCCTTCTCACAGTCGACCAATCCCAAAGGAGAGTGATGCCTGAAGAACACAAAGGATCTGAGACAGGATCTCAACCTTCTTCTGCTGAGCTTCTTTAGCTCCTTTTTGTCATGTCTGAAACACCTTTACAAACCTGCCCCAGAGTCACCCTATCTGTCTGGAAATACACAGGTTGTATGACTCACAAGGCCAGTTTGCATGCATGGATTTCCTTCTCTTGGAGCAGCTGATGTGTATTCAACCAAGACGGGAACAGACTACTGCACATTTCGTGCAGTCCTGAGCTCACGCAGAGCCTGTGATACTTTGTTTGACAGCCTTCACTTGTTGTGGATTTGTACCAAGTTAGCGTCATGATTATACCTTTTTCTCCTGCCAGTTGTCATGTCATCCTAAACTGTCACTGTTATTTGGATAAAGTCTGTAGCAAAGATATAAAGAACTTAATTTTGATCATTTAACCACATTTATAATTGTGAACAAAGGCAAAGGGTCAAACTTCAGTTAATATCACGTATTAAAGCTTTTATTAACAACTGTTAATAATATCACAAAGTTTATTCACAAAATTTAAATATCTGAAGAGAAATAATAAAGAGAGCAGTGCACCTTGAAGGTGTTTGTGCTGAATTCATGTGGTGAATATTGGTGCTTAGTCTATTTGCTAACACAGACTTATTCCTATACTAAATATATTCTGAGCCTTAGGAGGATAGGCTGAACTCGCTAATTAATAGGGTGAAGTTGATTCGATTAGTGTGACCTCTTTAAGGTGACTGTGTGATGCTTTCTAAAGATGTGAAGGTTACTTCAAAAAATGGAAAATACAAAAACAGAACAATAATCTCCACTTTGATATTGAGGTTAAGAAAAGCAACATCAACAAATAAAACAAGTTTTTATTTCTAAGAATTTAGAATTGATTGTTATTTAAATTCTAAAAAAATGTGTATATGTAATGAACATCTGTAGAAGGGATGCTTTTTTTTTTTTTGCTTGTTGGCATTACAAAAACATGGTTATACAACACCAAATGACAGATTTCAGGGGCCATTTTAAGCAGCGTATTGGCCGGCTAAATCCGTGGATATTAAAAGCACATGGAGGCTGTGACAACACACACACATATTTGGACGCTGTCAGCACTTTCACTCATATTACTCTGGTAATTTTTCCCCTTTTAAGCTCCAGGCCTGTACCTAAAAAGGAGATTACTCCACCTTTGGTGGCAAACATCGTATTAACATGGTCTTTTTTTATATTTCAGGGGGAACGCTCATTGAGTTCACATTGCTCATTCCATCTGTGAAACCCGGAGGTCAGCATTTAGTGAGGGGTGGAGATTACGGAGAGAAGATTAGATGAGCGGCTTAGCCTTTAATACAGTGTCCCTTTATTACTTTTGAGCTGTGGAATTAGATAATCGGACAGCATCGGGACATTCTCAGTGTATGAACTTCCAAATCTTGTGTGAGACGAATGACTGAAGATCTTCAATGGCTTCCGGGGTAGAGAGGGGTCAAGAGCAGAAGCAGGAAGTAAAGAGCCAGAGATTAATGGGGGGAGGAAATGATCTGATTTAAGTGACCCAGGATTGAGCTCTCTGAAAGGGTTTTGTGTGACAGAGGCACAGAGGGTTAAAATTTCTGTGACTGCATTTTTAAACACTGCCTCTGATGTTTGGTTTTGCTTGAAAGGAAAACAAATGCACAAATGTGGAGCTGAGCATTGCAGATGTGCAGGTTGCATAGGATGCATGAAGAAGAGGTGGCAATACAGCAAATTAAGTGATAAAACACACAAACGCTTCTCAAGACAACTCAAACAGCTAATTGATGACACAACTTTTTTATTTCACTAAATACATAGATTAAAAAAAACTTTTTAAAACCTTTTTTTCCTTTTGTTTTAAATCAAATCAATGCTTTTCTTTTTCTTGTTATTAATCCCACATTTTGTGCTCTCTTCTATTTCAGTGGTGTCAGTGGCAACAAACCTAACTAACTGAGCTAACTTTGTAGCAGCAGAGGGCGGATCAAGGGCTTCATCTGTATGTTCTTTTAACAGTTTTCTTGAAATTAGATTTAAGAAGTCTAAGATGTATTTTGGTCTCCTAAAGAAGATATTTGTGACTTTATCTGCTAAATTTTTGCCTTTTTAGTGCTTTTTTCCATTCATGCCAGTTCTAAAAATATGTATGATAGCCACTTAAAACCTGAATTTAACTGCTGCTGATGTACTGCTAGAGCATACAGGCATCCACTAGATGTGAAAGATCAGTAGATTGACTCACTTACAGGAATTTTAGAAACTGTCTAATCTTTAGTGTCTGACCTGACATGTACCTCAGTTAGGTTTTCTTTTAGTCTACAGTGGATTTAAATAAGTCAGGGTTAAGTGATCCTTGGCAGTCCTCTATCCTCAGGTGATGGCTTACCCTCAACTGACTTCTTATCAGCATTGACTCACTTGGTGATTCTTGCTCTCACTCTGACGATGCATGACACTAGTGGACTTTAACTCATCCCAATTGGATCAGGATAACACTCACCGGCTCTGTAATAGCCTCGGTGTAGTTAAGGCAAGCCCAAGCTTAAGGTAAAAATGTTTGTGGCATTACATCATGTAGAAGAAATTATAGTCCTTGCCTGTTGTTGTTTCTGAAAGCGATGGGTGAACATATTTTGACAATGGAGAATAAAAATCAACGATTCTCATAATTTTATTTTATATGAAACAGATTTTAGTTTATGAATTTTTTATATATATATCAGCAGACGAAGGGAGAAAAAATAAAAACCAGCCTGTTGTCAGTCGCTGCTTCCTTCCCAGGTTAACTGTGATTGGCTGGCTGAATTTATCCAGATCACAGTCACTGCCAATCTGCTGTCGTCCAGCCTGATCCTCTGCTGGCAGGCCAGGTGGTTCTCTGTCACAGACAAAAGAGCTCTCCCTGTGAAAGTCTTGACCTCTCCTGTCCTTCAGCAGCAGCCAGCCTCATCAGTATTAAAATCTCCTGATGTGATGAAGTGCTGTTTCTGGCACACATGTAACAGATGAATAAATCAACTCTAAATTTGTCACAATATGTCTTTTATTTGCAAAAAAAAGTGTCTTTCTTTTGATGCATACCTCACCAATGCATTGATATTAACATCAATTATATCAGAGCTGGTAATGCTTTCTTATGAAGAATAAAACCTGTACATTTCCTAAGTCTTTGGATTGAATAAGACTTGACAGGTTTCAGAAATCAGTGTAAGCCCCCAAATCATTCAATGCTTTCTCTAATTTCTCATATGTTTTGAAAGACATAAATTCAGATGCACTTGCAGAGTAAGAAATTCAAGCACCACAGCCACATTTCCAAAAGTTCAGGACAGATGGACAGTTCAGGACAGTTCAGGACAGATGACAAAGGCACTATTTATTTTACAGTAGCATAAAGTCACATTTAAAACCAGATGATTCTTTTAAAAATGCTTTGAAGTTAATGCCAAAGATTTTTTAAAACAAACGAGATCAAGACTCATTACTTGATTTCACACTTACGCTGCAGATTACACCGTATATAACTGTTCCTGCTCATCAGTCTATTCAAGATCTCTTTGCGAGAGAACTGTGCGATAGAGAGAAGTGCCTTTAGCCTGGTAGAAAGTCACAGTCATCTTGTTCTTTGTCACTTCTGCATGGATGAATCCTCCCAGTGTTGAAGCCTTGCCGGTGAAAAACTTAAGAGAACCTTTGGGAACATGTTGCCAGTGGCGGGTGTCAGGATCCAGGAAGTTTCCAGCACCACTCACCACATAGCCTATGTCAGACTCTTCGAGGTACTGTGGGAGAAAGAAGAGGAAAATCCATTGTAGCTCTAAGAGTAGCTATGCAGATTTATATCAAATGTTAAACATACTCTTCCCGAACCAACCTGCAGGTTGTGGTCATGGCCGCAGAGGTAAGCAGTGGCCTTGTATTTGATGAGCAGTGGACGGAGGCTTTGCACCAGACACTTTGTGGGGCCGTGCTCGGACACAGACCAAACAGGGTAGTGGCCTGCCACCAACAGGAAGTCGGCCTTGGACAGAGCCAGTCTCTCTTGCAGCCAAGCCAGCTGGCGATTGGCATCCAATTCATTCAGGGGTCCACTTGGCTTCTTGTCTGAATTGTCGTCAGAGTTACCGCAAAGCATCACAGTGTCAAGCATGATGATGGTCAGAGTCTTCCCCGTGTTGGGAATGCGGAAGTTCAGCTCATAGTAGTACGAGGGGAATTTCCTATCAAAGGTAATGAAGAGGCATCAAAGTTTAACTGAGTAGTTCCTAAAAGCTTAAAACTTTGAGGTGTCCGAACTTTATATTCTGCCCCTTACCATCTGTTAGATCTGCTGCTGTAGTCGATCTGGGCTTTGACATTCCCTGCATGGTCGTGATTGCCAGCGATCACATACCAAGGGACTTGGAGGGACTTTGCAGTGTACACAGATTCAAAAGTTTCCTGATAAGAAGAAGGAAAACATAGTTACTGCTTTCAACACACAGTTTTAAAATACAGTGTTGTTTTTTCACGCCACATTTATTCTACTCACCTTAAACCGAGGAGAATCCACAGTGTTCACACCTTTGTAGTAGAAGTTATCGCCCAGAGCAAGAACAAAATCAGCTCCCATCTGGTCTGCTATTTTGCTCATTTCTTGAGCTGTGGCCTTCTGCACAGCGGTGATGTAGGGGGGATAAGGCACGCCACCCCAGTCGCCCACTGCCAGAAACTTAATGGAGGTTCTGTTGCCTGTAAGAGGAAAAGAATATTAGTACTTCTGATTGTTAGAAGGAAAGTAAGCTCACGAAAGTCAGTGTGGCGTAATACTCACTGCGACTTTCCTCCAGGTTTTGGAAGGCAGTTGGATAGCAGTAGGCCACAGGGATGGCAGCAATCAAGATGGATAAAATAGTGACTGCCATCTTCAAAGACAAACAAAGCATTTGAATTTAAGTTAACAGCAAATTTAAACTCGGCTCAGTCACAAGATGTGACACCAGAGAAATGAAAGTCAGCACCTGCAAAACCAAAAAAGCAGAAGCAAAATGAAACAGTAAACCAAAACCACAACCTACCATGTGACTCTAAGCTTCGCTCTCTCTCTCTCTCTCTCTCTCTGCCTCCCACTACGCTATACAACAAGTCCCTCAGTTATCTTTGTTTCTTACTCCTAAAGGTGACTTGTGATTGGCTGCAGCCTAAAGCTGACATACCTCAGCTGGAGTAAATAGAAGCCAATCAAAGAAACCGTGTGTGTGTGTGTGTGTGTGTGAGGCAAAGGTCAAACGTCTACATAATTAAACAGATAAAAAGACCCTCAACAGAGACGCCACAACAACAGTGTGAAGTGCTGCCTGATTGATGGGGGGGAAACAGCTTTTCATGTGTAAAGAATAGGTGTCAATATGCAGAGATAATGTCGTCAAAGACAAAACACTCACGGCTGATGGGATCTGTTGGGACACTCTCAACCCTCAGAGTGATCGTCGTCCCCCCTCGCCTTTTATCAGCAGTCCTGGAGGAGAGGATGTAGGAGGACCAGCCCCGGGACACGCTGGAGAGGCATGATCATTGCTCAGACACTGACTAGAAGGTCATAAGGGCCACATGTGATCTATTGTGGTTAATTTAGCTGGTGTCCAGACATGTTTTCCACTTCAATATTATTCACTGATTTTCCTGTTTAGCTTGTTTTCTTTCCGTCTTTTGCTTCCTTCTTTTTGAATAACTGAATAACACGTAAGACACTAAGTTCAGTAAAATAATGGGTCAAATTGGTGGTCTTGCTGAACATAGTCTTGCAGCATTAAACATGAACCAAAGAAAGTTGATTCTTTTCGTCTGGACGTTGCATTTTCACTGGTTGAAATGTTTGATCACCCATTCAAATGACTTCAGTTTCAGCTGACTGAAGCTTTCCCCACCTTACAAACACTATATTTGCATAACGACTGAAAACACTGACTCACAATGCTTTCCAAAAAATGTGGTTAATCCCAGTTAATTCATTTTGGTTTGGGCCTTTTTTCCCTTAATAAATGACGATCATCACCTGAAAACTGGGCTTATCTTTATCTCATATTAGAATTTGCTTGATCTGAAACAAGTAAGTCGTACAAATATCCAACAAAAAAAGAGGTTGAAGACTTTTTCCACAGTGCTGTAAATAACTACGGTCTGGTAAAAGGTTGAAGTATGTGAAGCCTTTATCAAGAAAAACTGCTGTAAGACATTACTGGAATTGTCTCTCACACCTAGAGGTGTCACAACACATTCGTATTGACACAACATACTAATGCAAAAACAAAGTATGCAGTTCTCCTTTTAGTGTGGTTACAGAGCTCAATTCCCAAAACTTGTTTTCGAGTGATATTCATTTGCCAAAACAAAAAAACAAGATGAATTTTACTGTTACTATAATTTGCTGTTCTTGAGGTTTTTTTTGCCGACAGTCAGCAAACCCTCATCTCTGGAGCTTCCACTTGTCCACTCCTTTAATCTTTATCAAATTTCACTGGGAGTGCTAATATTGGATCAAGCTTGCAAAATGTGCTTTAAATTTGCAAATAACTTCAACTACACTGCTCTAATTATGGGTCAGTGAGGGTTCCTGTCAGCTTTGATAGCAGCGCAGGTAGGGAGAGCATGGCTGCTGTATGCTTGTGCTGCATTCACAGCAGTCTGGCTGTGCATGCACAAATCATTTGCAGCACCTTGCGCAACAAACTCAATAACACTGATGTGAAAAACATCGTTTCATGTGTTTCATCAAAGACGAAGGTTACGTTTCCCAACTTTGAACAGCTTCACATTCACAATCATGTCAATGGTGACGCTTCTCTGAACACAGCTGTCACATGTCAGAGCTTGAATAAGATGAAGCTCTTAAAATGCCAACAATCATACTAACAAGATCTCTGCAATGTCTGTAATTAAGAAACTGATGGTCAGAAACTCAGCTCCAAAATAAGTCATTTATTTGTACAAGGATTAGAGCATTTTTATGAGACAGAAAGGACTTCAGTTTAAAACAACAAGCAGCTTTACATAAAAAAAATTATACTGATACAGAACCAGTACACTACATTAAAAAAAAGACAAAACAACCCAACGTAACACTCATGTCAACATTGACGTGATGAAGGCTACAGATAAAAGAAACGTAACTTAAAACTGGTTTACTGGTTTGTCAAAAGAACTGACAACTGAGGTTAAGAGTATCAAACAAGATCAGCAGAATTCCAGTTTCAGACAAAACACCAGCATTTCTTTTTTATTTCTTTTTAAGAGAGGTGCCTCAAGATGATCCCTAATCATCAAGGTGAGAAAGACTGCATATTTCATTACGCTGACATGCTTCCTTGCACTCTTTCCCCTCCCCCTCTGCCATCACAGAGGAACTCTGAACTGCTTAAATCCCACCTTGAGGAAATGAGGAGGCATCTGCAGGAGCTCAGAGCTGGGAAACAGGCCTATCCTTCCTTATAGCTTTGCTTGGAGCAGCCAAGACATGAGGAAAAAAAGGAGTCATGTAAGCATAATAAAAAGCACCAGTGATGTTATGATCAGTAATTCATGTCGCCGTATCCAGAGTATGAGCCCTGGGTGTGTCCTCCAAATCCCTGGTACATGCTGTACCCCTGATTCCCCCAGGACGACTGGTTTCCCCAGCCTGTGAAGAAACATTTATAACCCCAGATCATTTATATGTATAAATCAAGATTAAATATAAAGAAATAGGAAAAGAGGGAAGTTACTGTAAGAAATACAAAAGGAACTTGCCATAATTATTATAACTCTGTCCCCCGGTGACAGAGCTGGGGTAAGCAGTGCTGTACATAGAGTAGTCTCCACCTTGGGTTAGCATCTTTCTCTTCTCATCTCCGTAGCCGTAGCTGTACGGACTCTCCTGATCAGCAGGAGGCGGCATTGACTGGTAGCTTTCTTCCTTCGTGGTGCTGGTGTTGGAGCTGGAGACGGGTGGGGATGAGTACGTGATGGTGGTGCTTTCGGGGTAAAAGGTGCCGTAGGCTGAGGTGGTGGGCGCGGTACCTTTGGCTGTGGCAGTGGCTCCATTATTGCCATATAATTTATCTTTAAGATAAGAGAAACAAGAGGTAAATGAGAGGTAAGTGCCATTTTCTTAAAAGACACGATCCTAGAGCTGCAACTGACGACAACTACAAGTGACTGTTGATCTATTTGCAAATCATAGAACCGAGACAGTTCACACTTGTTCAAGTTTAAAAAAAGAAACAAACAAACAAAACCCCACTACACACATAAAGATAAAGATCTTCATGCATGCTCAATCATCCAGGTAAGGGAATCCCAAAAAGTTGATCCTGTTTATCTGGACATAGGGAAGCAGAAAAACATCATTTGAAGAAAGCCCTGAGTGAAAGTCGTTATCCCAGCTGGACATTTGTCAAAGGTGGGAGGGCACCTAAAGAAAGCTCCAGGCAATCCAGAAGAGAAGAAGGACAACTGTTACCTAAGTGAAAACCTTTAGTGATCCCTTATGTGTCAGGAGTATCGGAACAGCTGAGCCCTTATCTCTGTGGCTTTCAACCCCCAAAACATGCTCTGGCAGAAACTGGTCCACCCCAAGTATTGGGTCCCCCGGCGCAACCAGAGTAATTTAGCGTACGCTGTTAAGCCATTGCTATGATTTATACACTGGGGAAACCAAACAACCCACAGGTCTATTCACACCTACAGGCCAGTGGACACTCTTTCAATGATGGTTTGAGCGGGAAGTCAAGGAGACCATACATGAAAAGGAAAAGACCTCTGACTCAAGCAGGGGGCCTAAGGGCACCATCTTACAACACTGTGACTGCAGCCAATCCCCAACTCTCTGTGAATGGCCATTGACCAATTATCCCTCCTCAATGTTTGTTGATCAATGGTCATGTCAATTTGCATATTAATGATCAAGAAACTGACCTCCAGGCCATTTTCACCAGTGGTGTTAGTTTCAGTCTTTATGCAAATGTACTGGGTTGGAAACCTGCAGTGAGCTGAGACTGAAGAAGTCATTTGAATGAGTGCTGAAACATTTCTCCAACTGAAAAAGCTACGCCCAGAAGAGCAGAATCAACTTTTTGGGACAAAGATAAATAAATGAAATCCATCTTTGAATGTTTACCTAGACGTTTTAAATTTTGGTAAACATAATTACAAAAAAAAGAGGTCTTTTAGCCTTGTTATTGCATACATCATCACATATATCCATCACATATAACTGTAATTTTTTTTAAAAATATAGGCATCTTATGCCTTCCAACGAATCAGCAAAGCTTCTGCATGACGTTTAAGCCTTATTTTAAAAAAGTGTACATCACAAAAAACATGTAAAACCAAATACACACACACACCCTAACATAAAACCAGAGTGCATAAAGTTAACAGACATTCAGATACTTACGATAGCCTGTGCCAGTGCTGCTCTCATAACTGTAGTTGGCTTTTAAAACAAGAAATCACCATTTAGTGCAAACTCCATTTACAGGTTTAAAGGTTTCCTACGTTGATTAAATTGAGTCGTAAATAGTGAAAAGTTTTCTACTCTTGTTATAGCTGGGTCCTGCTGGAAACTGCTTGCCTCGACCTCTGCCCCGACCCCCTTTGTGGGGACCCCAGCCACGGGACCCTGAGTCTGAAGGGATGCCGCGGATGGTGCCGAATCCTGGGATGTGCTGTCAAAAAGGAAACGTGAGAAAAATGTCATTTTGAAACAGCCTGATAGTTAAATTACTTGAGTTGTGCATTTTAAAGCGCATCAGTTGGATACATTACCATGTCAGTGTAGGTGACCTTCTTCTTTGAGGGATTTCTGTTGTTTGAAACTCCACTGTCATCTGGGAACAGCTTCTCTAAAGCAGCGAGGGCAGCGTAGGCCTTTGCTTCCTTCTTGTTGGAGCCTCGTCCTTTGAACTTCTGCCCATCAACTTCCACCTGAGGAGAAAAGATTTTAGGATTTTATGAAGCATGTCACAACATTCATACACAGAGAGTGACTCCTGCTGGAAGAGGAGATGGAGAATGTGTTGTGCACGCCGTGTCTATTCTTTTGAGCAGCAGTGCAAAAGCTACAGTGTTTTGCTGAACCTCCACATGTGTAGCATAGCATAACATTAGCATTTTAGTGAGTGGAGAGCCACCACCAACAAAACGCCTGTTACACCCGCACAGCCTAACAGCTCATTATAGTAACTCTAATGTATCCTCTGATTTATGGATGTTTATTAGTTTGGGTTTATCCTCCCGAGTTTAAACATCTATTACAGACCATATGCTGTTAATTCTGGGAAGAATCCTGTCCAGAATAATGGCTCACAGGACCAAAGGAAATTGTTTATCTCCCACCTCTGTCCTTCTTTCTGAAATAATCCCACCCACAAGGGACTTAACAGATTAAACACAAATAGAGAAATCTTTACTTGGCTCTACAGTTGTCTTTTACAAAGCCCAAGACATCAAAGCTGCTATACAGTGCAGTGCTCACTTTACACCTGATTTCTGTTTGCTGTATACAACACTGCTGACTCACCTCCATGACAAAGCACTTCTCATGGGAGCCACCCGTCTCTGCCGACAGCTCATATTTCAGGCTGCGGCGCTTCTCGTTCAGCTCCATCACAGGGTTCTTGCCATTTTTTGTTAAGATTGGACCCTGACCAGTCTGTTCACAGCAAGCAGACATAAGAAAAAACTGTGGTGAAATGCACAAGTTTTTCTCTCTGTGGGAACTTTTAGGATGCATTTGTAAATACAGAGTCCAAAGAGAGCTCAACGACATACATCTTCAGATGTAGAAGAAGTCGGTGCAACAGCTTTAACCGAGTCCTGGCTTCCTTCATTTTCACTACTGGGCTCTGATTTCGATTCAGAAGTTGTGGGAAGACCGAGATCTTGCAGTACCTGTCAAAAATGAAAGGCAAAATACTATAAGACACATAAAACAACATTGATTTCTTTGCCCAGTCTGACTTTACAAATTTTCAAACTTACAAGTTAGGCTGCACTTAAACAAACAATCAATTAGCAAAATGTATGGAACCAATCAATAAACAGTAACTAGTCCATCAGCCAAAAAGTAACCAAGAAGAACACAGCACTGAGTATTTATACTAAAAGTCAGCTTGTGTAGATAACAAACACTAGTGGTGCAACGGATCACGGTTGATCCGAAATCCGAACCGATCCCACTCCACGGTTCGGTACGCACGTGATCCGAAGATTCGAAAAAGAAAAAAAAAGTATGCGTATGGTGCGCGTGGTCAGTCTGTCAAGCGGTAGTTATGGTCAGCGCTAGCGGTCCAAGTAGCGGAGCAGAGGAGTTTGCGGCATTTAAGCAGCCCTTTGCTGCCCAATCCGACCGGGCTAAAGCTATTACAAAAGCTAATGGGGTGTTTAGCTGCAGACGGGAGGTCGTCGTCTGTTGTGCAAAACAAGCGGTTTAAACTGTGGTGAACGTGCTTGAGCCACGCTATGATATCTCGTTGCGTGTCCACTTCAGTGACAAGATCGTTCCAAGCATGTATGAGCAGGAGAAGTTTAAAGTTATGGCTGAACTGTCCCAGGCATCTTCTGTCACTCTAACTACAAATGGGTGGACCTCCAGGGCAACGGAAAGCTACGTGACTGTGACCGCTCGTTATATCACAGCGGAGTGGTAGATACAAAGCCCTGCACTGCCCTATAGATTACATTAGATTAGGAAATTCAGTTTCCAGTAGCACAGCACCCACAGAAGTTGCAGAATGTGAGCAGAAATATACCATATTTACACATTTATAAATACAGAGAATACAAAAGGGATAAATAGAATAAATAGGAATAAGAATACAAGGGAACGGCACATTTTAAGTATTGTGAGTCTATTACACTGTTGGATATTAACAAAAACTATTGCACAGAGACAAGGCACTACAGCTACTTGTTCCCCCCTCCTCTGTCCCCGTTTGCCCTCCAGCGAGGAGTTAAACAGTTTGATGGCGTGTGGGACAAAGGACTTTTTAAGTCTGCTGGTCCTTGACTTTGGGAGAAGCAACCTGTCACTGAACAGACTCCTCTGGTTGTTTATGGCCGTGTGCAGAGGATGCAGAGGCTGCCTAGCATGGTCCATAATGTCCATATTGCACCTTAATTTGTTTTTACATAAGTGCGTGGAATGAGTCTTCAGTTGAATGTTTTTTAATAGGCAAAAAATACTTAAATAAGTAAACGGCGAGTAGATTTTTTGTCTTTTTTTTCCCATTTTTGCTGATCCGAAAATTGATCCGATCCGTGACTTTAAAACCGTGATCCGATCCGAACCGTGAGATTTTTGATCCGTTGCACCACTAACAAACACCATTACCTTTGTGGCTACATTAAGCTTAGCGGCACGTTTGGAAGGCCCCGTTGCCTCGTACGTCTTTCCATTTAGATCGACAGCCATTGTAAAGACCGGCTCGTGAACTGGACCAGTCTGAGATGTAAGTCTGTACTCCAGGCCAGGTCTGTACTGGTTCAGACGCATCACGGCATTCATGGTAAGATCATCCGTGACTACAAGGAAAAAACAAAATGAGCAAACAGATTCATTTTGAGAAGAACACACAGAAAATTAAAGGCTACAGAAGTCAGCATAAAGAGTAAAAGACAAATGTCACATTAACATAGGGGTCACAGCACTACTCAGCTTATGTGACTTAATTATTCTATCCAAGGACACCAAAAGATTTAAAAAAGTAAATCTAACTTTTAATAGCAGTTATAATTATTTTGATAAACAGAATGAAATATTATGGCAAAAGGAAATTATGTACACGTTGCCAGAAAAGCATGTTCATGTGTGTAAACATACAGAATATTTATTCCACAATACCAGGTCTGTGTTTTGTATTACAGTTAAAGATCAAAGGGATTTTACAGCAGTATTTTTTGTGTTACAGTGAATAATTTGTCAATATTCAGCCCTCTGACACTCATTACTCACAGGATTTCTTCTGAAAGCGCTTCTGGAACTTGAGAAACTTTCTCTGTTTGCTGTTGAGGTGTGTCTCTTCTTCTCCTGTGTCCACATCTGTGAAAGGTCTCTTAGCTGGCAGGTTCAGTTGTCCAACAGGTGGTATCTGGGCTACAGTTATTTTTAAAAAAGAAAATAAAGGAAGGAGATTTAATGGAAGTGTTGATTTTTGAATACAGGAAAAAAAAAAAAGAATAATAGCCTACCCATGCCATCTCTGTAATTTGCTCCCAGCGATTTTCGTGACCTCAGAGGTTTAGAGTCCATCCCCAACACTTTGTGCATCTGTCCAAACGCACACAGCCTCAAGGCAAACTAAGAAAAAGATCAAAGTTATGCACTAATTTTTTGATTTAATTATAAAGGTGTACATGTGTGTGGGTGCTTCTACAGGCTCACCTTACCTGAGCACTCTGTGTGATGTCTTCACACTGCTGCCCAGTCAAATAGGCAATGGCATCAATAGCTTCCTTTTCACAAGGATCTTTAATTCCAGGGCCGTCTGTGCACAAATGTCATTCAACTGGTGCATGAATGTCAGCTCAGTGTATAAACTTACATGCAAGTTTCACAACTCAAATAAAATCTCACCTTTCATAAGTATTCCTGAGGCTACGCACTCTAAAACCCTGCGAAGGGCCTCGCCCGCTCCCAGTGATCTCTCAGATGTACCAATAGCCTTCTCCACTAGCAGTTCAAGTGGCTATGTGGAGACAAGAAGACAAAACCAACACTTCAGGATGAAAGCAGCTGAAATGACTTAAACACAAATCTCCGCTTTGCTGCTGTCGGAATAGATGCACCAAGAGTTTCCTCACCCATCCTGAGAGTGGCGTCCAGGTAGGAACACGGTTACACAAGTCCCTCATGATTCGGATCACAACGACGGCAGAATTCAGGGTGTTAACTTTTGCCTGGAGGCAGAAACAAAGCCCATTCAGTTAGCAGAGCTTCTGTCTGTGATGGAATACTTTCTGAGATTTCAAACAAACAAAAACAAAACACCCCAAGCACAGAAGAGTAATAAGTACTGAGCCTTCTCCAAATCAACAGTAGGTAAAACTTATTCAAGCTATGTTAGCCATTTATGACCTTTGAGGTTGAAATCGAGAGAGTTCAGTCTCAAGTTATGTACTCATGTCGATACCAATGATTTATCCACTTCTGTCATTGGTATAGATGAGCATTAATTTCGACATTTTATAAAGATCATTAACAATATGAACAAAAACTGAGAGCAAAAACTGTTACGGTCCTCTAAATGGACAGAAAATAAAAGATCACTCAAGGAAAACAGTTCAACCTGATGTACAAGTAAGGACGTGAATGCAAACCTGGAACCACTTGGCGTGGCGGAGAGACGCCAAGGCAGTTAGGCATTTCTGCCTGTCCAGAACGTCCGGCGGATCGTTGACTGTTCGCGTTTCTATTGACGAGGTGGGGTAAGAAGAAAAGGTACAGTTTGACCAAGGGGTTTGGCTCTGTCTTGCAGCTCAGGGAGTAGCAAACAAAAACCAGCAAACAACCAGCAGCAGGGAAAGGGGGTTTACATAAAGACATGTTTTGTCCCAGCAACCATAAAGGTCTGCTAAAAGAGATCCCAATTATCTTTTCCACAGTGTATGCGGAAGTAAGACGACTGTCAGAAACAGCTGTAGTATTTATTTATAACATTGCACAGCATTAAAATATATGCACTGCACTACATCAAATACCCCCTCCCCTGAGCCACTGGGATTAGGTTTGTTGCTTCTCCCCCCTCCTCAGACAGTGTGTCCAGTTGGTCAAAGGTCCAGCGTTCCTAAAAAAACTTGACAAACTAAAAGGTAATCAGTTGTAAATCACAAGCATTTAAGAAGCTTTACGTCTGCCCTACGCTGCAGCAAAACTGATGAATCCCTCAGAAAAAAAGTGGCCTAAAAAGGCTTTATGACAGACTGGCTATATTAAAAAAACAAAAACAAAAAACAACAACAAAACAAACAAACAAAAAATACCAGCTTTGGGCAAGTTTTAGCTCATTTGTTCTACATTATACAGCTAGGGATACACCGGCTGATAATCTATGCCAATGCTGATGACAAATAATTTGTGCAGCAGCCTATGCCAGGATTTTTTGTTAGTATTTATTACCCCTAGAATTGATGTGAAAGATCAACAAGATCAATCTCTGTCACTGTAAATATGCAACAGTAAATATGTTTTGGGAAAAAAAAATCTGCTCACTTAACAAGGCTGATCCATATTTGGACAGTATACTATGTACAACTCTGCTTGGACTCTGTTGAGTTGAGTGGAGTTGACTGAATTTAAATTGATAATATGCATTTTCATCAGGGGTGCATGATATTAGCAAGGATTTTAATCACTGTGGCATTTAACAAACACATCTTAAAGTTTTAAAAATATCAACTTGCACATTTAACTTGTCCAAACCTTGACCTTAAATTAGACCTTTCCCTAAAATGATTGTTTTCTTGAAACAGAGTAAATATGGTTTGATCCAACAATGATTAAGCATTAATAATCCTACCCCAGGACGTAACAGCTCCAATAATTATCTAGTCTAATAATTTTATTACTAATATTGCAGGATTTTTAAATGTGCAGTCCCAGTGTATAGTGTATTAAAATGGACTAAAACTGCACTGAGACTGATATGGTTCTCAGTCTGAGGCTCCCCCTGAAATTCAAATAAACTTTAGACTACCAGATAAATGCAGCTAACGCTAATTAACACAGGAGCTTCCAAACACTACACCAACCAAAATATTCACCTGAACAATGATTTTTTTTGCCTTATAATGTAAATCCTCCTAAGGTAGGCAACAGCTGATCAGTTTTGCTGCAGCTAGTTCCAAACACATGTTCAGCATCAAGGATCATGCATGCGCGCTTGAACTTGTTATTCTTAAAAAAAAAAGGCTTCACTTGAAACATGAAAACAACAAGAATATACAAGTTTTTTTTGTTGTTGTTTTAAATGACTGAGGCACTGTCACTAACAACATGAGCAGGATGCATCAGTGACTACAGAGGAAATGTCCTGCATACGTCAGTTTGCCACAAAAACGACGAAAGGACTCTCGTGCGAGCAAAGAGTCAATGTTCACTGGCATCAGTCTGACACGGTCACTGTACAAGCTCCACCGAGGTTTAATGAGATGGGACAACTGGTTTGATTTCAAACAGTCAGTGCAGATTAATAAATCAGTGGAGCAGTACAGCGCTTGCATACCGACAACACAGATCAGGGCTGGGCCGACATACGCACCTTCTTCTTCGTCTGCTTCTTCTTCAGCAGTTTCACTCTCTTGCACTGTCCTGACAAGCGGTGATGTCAGGTGGATAATAAGAGTCAGAACTGACTCCTTGGTGCTCGTAACAACAATGGCTGCATCTCCTGGACACTGGCTGACTGTATATGTCTCAGGTGAAATAGTCTATTAAAAAAAGAAAATTAAGACGGTTAAACCTGGATTAAAATAATCCAAGTCAAAATATGTGACATGTGTTTTTAAAGTATGCTGCAGGCACTCATTTCTACCTCTAATTGTCCAGAGAGTTTTTCGGCCACTTGTTTCAGCAGAGGAACTGTAGGCTTGTTGGAACAAAGCAGCACCAGCTCCACATTCTTGTCCCCCTTCAGAAGGAGTCCCTTAGCCACCAAACCAACTCGCATAACGCCACGCAGCACACGCTCTTGTGAGCCATCACTTTCAGTTGAGGGGTGCAAAAAAAAATAAAATAAAATAAAAATTGCCAATTAAATTATTTATATTAAAAGAAAAGCAGTTTTATTTATTTATTTTAAAAGCTTGCAGATATCCTTTTAAAAGCATCGCAGGTTATTCTCTCTTACCTCTGTGCTTCTGTATTTGCTTCGTCATCTTTTGGAGCATCCATCTGGTCAGATACAGTCTTGAGAGCGCATTCCACATGGGAGACGATTGTCTGTACTGCCTCCAACTCCTCTGTTGAGGGGTACACTTCAGAATGTTTGGCCAACACGTAGCGATCATATGGGCCCGCCTGTACGTGAGTTGTTGCAGATTCCTTAAATAGAAAAAATAAATAAATAAATAAAGACAAAGATCATACTGGAGGAAACTCACTGCAGATAACAGTAAATGTATAATTACTTCATACTGTAATATTATTTCATTACAGGTAAGTGTTAGGATTCATTAAAGCCATTTTTTAAAATCTACGTTTTACTGCTGCTGATATATTCCAGTGAAGACATATGAAGAAGTATAATAATAGAGTAATAGCGGTAATAGGAAGTCTGTGATTTAAAAAAAAAAGGAAAAATAAACAGGCGACAGCTTTCAAGAGGAACAGCAATGTTTTTGCAGAACAAAGGGAAACAAAATGGGGATGGAAAAATACAACATGTTCTGTGAATTCAGGGTTTCCACCAGGGAAGTTGTTGGACCTGGCAGCTACTGTGACCAAAATGGGGGTTTATTACAGTAACTTAACGTCACAAGATATTCATGAGACAATATTCTCCTGTTATATTGTCACGACTGAAAAAGACTTTAGCATTAAGAAAAGTTTAGCAGAGGTTAACGATTAAATAATATTTAATCTTTAACCTCTGCTAAACTTAGACATGGAAAGCTGCAGGGTTTGTAATACAATGGAGTAGAAACCCTGTGATTATCTAGTGTTATCTATTTAGCAGGCAAAACAGAACCAACCTCACGATAACGTTTATCCTCCATATGCTCGATAGCAGCAATGTAGTCATGGTACTGTCTAAGCTCCTCTTCATAGCACAGACAGTCGTACCAGTAACGCAACTCCTCATATCTGGAAGACAAAAGAATTTGAGAACATATGAAGAAAAGTTTCAGAGCTCAAGTTAGAAGAGATGTGTCAAGTGACATAATTTATGTCACTTAATTTCACAGGACAGAGAAACATACTCTTGTTAATGTGTCGGCTCTTAAATTTGCACTGAAACGGCTGATCTACTCAGTATGCTTCAATGATAATAACAACAATCTGCTTCAATCTGATTTCTTTCCATAGAGCAATAAAGGTTGTTTTCAGCACAACAATAACACGCATTTAGCTTACTGGAAAACAAATCTATTCCTCATTATCTGACAGAGCTGTTCAAAGGCTGCAGACTTGTTCCAGCAGACAAGTCGAACTGTGCCGCATCATAGACACATAATGTGCCTCATTCTGCTTGCGTGACATCCCAAACACTCAATCAATACCTACGTGCACGGGAGGGATGTTTACTCGCCTCTCACAATTTTATAGGAAGCATATTTGGAGGGACTGAGCCTAGAATTTAAAGTCTAAACTAAGTTTAGATTAAAAATGAATTTTTTAAAAATTGTATTCTTTTTTTATTTTTCACACTTTAGAACTAGGTTTAATGCAGGTCTGTAAACTGGCTGTGCAAGTATAATCACACTAGGCACACTCCGTACAGTGCTCGAGTATGTTTGACCCCCCAAAGTCCACATTATTTGACTAGTGCCAGTATGTGATGAATACAGTGGCTTGCAAAAGTATTCGGCCCCCTTGAACTTTTCCACATTTTGTCACATTACAGCCACAAACATGAATCAATTTTATTGGAATTCCACGTGAAAGACCAATACAAAGTGGTGTACACGTGAGAAGTGGAACGAAAATCATACATGATTCCAAACATTTTTTACAAATAAATAACTGAAAAGTGGAGTGTGCGTAATTATTCAGCCCCCTGAGTCAATACTTTGTAGAACCACCTTTTGCTGCAATTACAGCTGCCAGTCTTTTAGGGTATGTCTCTACCAGCTTTGCACATCTACAGACTGAAATCCTTGCCCATTCTTCTTTGCAAAACAGCTCCAGCTCAGTCAGATTAGATGGACAGCGTTTGTGAACAGCAGTTTTCAGATCTTGCCACAGATTCTCGATTGGGTTTAGATCTGGACTTTGACTGGGCCATTCTAACACATGGATATGTTTTGTTTTAAACCATTCCATTGTTGCCCTGGCTTTATGTTTAGGGTCGTTGTCCTGCTGGAAGGTGAACCTCCGCCCCAGTCTCAAGTCTTTTGCAGACTCCAAGAGGTTTTCTTCCAAGACTGCCCTGTATTTGTCTCCATCCATCTTTCCATCAACTCTGACCAGCTTCCCTGTCCCTGCTGAAGAGAAGCACCCCCAGAGCATGATGCTGCCACCACCATATTTGACAGTGGGGATGGTGTGTTCAGAGTGATGTGCAGTGTTAGTTTTCCGCCACACATAGCGTTTTGCATTTTGGCCAAAAAGTTCCATTTTGGTCTCATCTGACCAGAGCACCTTCTTCCACATGTTTGCTGTGTCCCCCACATGGCTTGTGGCAAACTGCAAACGGGACTTCTTATGGTTTTCTGGTAACAATGGCTTTCTTCTTGCCACTCTTCCATAAAGGCCAACTTTGTGCAGTGCACGACTAATAGTTGTCCTATGGACAGATTCCCCCACCTGAGCTGTAGATCTCTGCAGCTCGTCCAGAGTCACCATGGGCCTCTTGGCTGCATTTCTGATCAGCGCTCTCCTTGTTCGGCCAGTGAGTTTAGGTGGACGGCCCTGTCTTGGTAGGTTTACAGTTGTGCCATACTCCTTCCATTTCTGAATGATCGCTTGAACAGTGCTCCGTGGGATGTTCAAGGCTTGGGAAATCTTTTTGTAGCCTAAGCCTGCTTTAAATTTCTCAATAACTTTATCCCTGACCTGTCTGGTGTCTAAATCCAATCGAGAATCTGTGGCAAGATCTGAAACAAACGCTGTCCATCTAATCTGACTGAGCTGGAGCTGTTTTGCAAAGAAGAATGGGCAAGGATTTCAGTCTGTAGATGTGCAAAGCTGGTAGAGACATACCCTAAAAGACTGGCAGCTGTAATTGCAGCAAAAGGTGGTTCTACAAAGTATTGACTCAGGGGGCTGAATAATTACGCACACTCCACTTTTCAGTTATTTATTTGTAAAAAATGTTTGGAATCATGTATGATTTTCGTTCCACTTCTCACGTGTACACCACTTTGTATTGGTCTTTCACGTGGAATTCCAATAAAATTGATTCATGTTTGTGGCTGTAATGTGACAAAATGTGGAAAAGTTCAAGGGGGCCGAATACTTTTGCAAGCCACTGTATAAACTGCGCCCAAACATGAGACTCAGATATTTCCTCAACAACAGCGACCTTGATTGCTTTGTTATTTGACAGATCCAAAAGCCATTTAAGAGAAGACTTACCCAAAAAACAAAAAACAAAAACAAAATACATAAAGTCATGAAGCTCCCTATATTGTGCAAGTGTGCCTTTAAAAAGTGTGTGTGTTCAAGAAAGCGAGAGAGGCAATGAGATGCACAGACAAACCTGAAGCATACTCCGGCCAGATGTTTAAGCACAGTGTGAACACAGGCCAATCGTGGCAACATGTGAGTGAACCTTAATTGTACTCTGTGCTTGCAATGAATCAATTCCTTGAACATACGCTGTCTGACTGAAAGAGACTTTTCAGTCTTCAAGAGATTATTCTTCATAGTTTGTGTTTTGTTTATTTCATTAGTTTTTTTTCTTTGTACAGAACCTGTTGCTGTATTTTAATGAAAAGTACAGAGTGTACTATGCAAATGCTAGCTTTCGTGCATCTTTTATTCAGGACCATGCATCCTGTGCGTGTACCTGTCGAAATCATGCGGATGGAGGCGGTGTCCCTGTTGTATCAGGCTGTCCCAGTACAGCAGCTCCTCGTATGCCTGGTGCTCGTCCCACACTGGCGCTGCAGCGGCCGCCATGCTGTCGCGATCGCAGGACCCAAGCTACCACCTGTGCGCCCCCAAGTATACACCACTGTTACAACAGTTAGCAGGCAGTTGGCTGTGTAATAACAACCACAGTAAAGCAGCAGATTATTTGATATTATCCATGTATATGCTAACGTTAACTAAGCGGTACACTTGTTACGCTGCAGGCTGAGTCATGTGGTTAGGATGCAGTAACAATGCTCACAGCAAACTAAATACATTTATAATAATAAGAAGAAGAATAATAACAAAAAAAATGATCCCTTACTCCAATAATTATTCCATCCACATAAGTCAAGGCAGCCAATTAGCCTATGTTTACAGCGACTGGATGCTAGCAAGCTAGGTGAAGTTAGCCAGAATGTCAGTGCTATTAACGTTGCATTACATTTCGATTATGTCTTTAGAGCTCACCTCTGTCAACGGGCCAGTAAACAGGTGTAGGTCCCTTAACGTTGTTAGCTTTAGGATGTTAGGCTAGTTTGAGATGAGCCAGGCCTGCGCAGGATCGGTCACTCCGGTGAAGTTTCGCTTCTTCTTCTCCGAGTTTAATGGCGGGTCGCAAATTACCGTGTTTAGGTGTATACCGCCACCTGGTGTACCGGAGTGTGCGTTATGTCATAACTAACTAACTAATAAATAAATAAATGCAAAGTAAAAGCAAGAGTAAAAAGGACGACTTACAAGAAGGTTGAGATGTTTGAACATGTTCCATGTTGGACATTCCACAAATGCACTACAAACTAGACCTTGGAACAATATGCTTATTTGCACACCTCAGTCACATAGTTATTGAACACGTCTACAATATATTTGCACATTTTGCATCTTGCACATGTCTTCGTCCTGTCTTGTCTACAATATGGTGAGCATAACTTGAACCTGGTATTCAATACCCACTGCACAATAGTCTCACTTTACTGTAATTGCACATGACCACTTTGTATTGTCTCTTGTTCTGTCTTTGTTTATTGTACATATATATAGTTAGTAGTAGTACCTTTTTATCTTTTTAATTTGACTTAAATTTAGCGAGGGGTGAAATGGCATTTTGATACGCTGTATACTGTGTATATTGTTGTACTGACAATAAAAACCTTGAATCTTGAATCTTGAATATTCAGAGGAGGGACAGAGGAGGGACTGGGCAAAGGTTGTTGAAGATGGAGCTCTGAAGCAGGAGGAAAGGAGGAGAACAGACTAGTGCAACAGGAGGAGAATGCAGACGGGAAGGAGATAATCCTCAGTGGAAAAGCTGCATACCACTTCTTCTGTCACAAATCCTTCACTGTCTCCCAGTTTTCCATTATGGTATCACTCGACTGTCATCCATTAGTTCATCAGTATTTCTTCTCTTGAAGTTCATTATGCATTTCTGTTTATATTTCATTGTAGTGGATTTTTGGGAGCTTGACCCACCCATTTGTTGAGACCTAACTTTTGAGGAAAAACATTCTAAGTGGAATATGATGATCTCAGTGTCTACTTATGGCTCTGGGATCTCAGCCTCTTGGGCCTTGCCTCTTCTATCTGTTACAAACCAAAAATTATTGCAACTAACTGCTCTACGTCAAATTTTTTTTCAATATAGCCATCAAACTCAGTTGTATATGTTCAGATGCCCTCTCCCCTGATCATCCAAAGTAAATATTTGTATAGTATTAAAGTAATTCCTCTTTACTTAAACTCAGACCATCTTTCTTTTTTGAATCCATTTTCTCTTCTGCTCTGTGTGATGTAAGTCCACATCTAACACTGAAAATATTCATGGAGGAACATTACATCACACAGTTACTACTCTAACCCTTTCACATCATATTCTTCTGCTATCGTTATTTCCCTTTTTGTAATACAGTATGTCAGCTTTCACCAGTTTGCATTATGCAGTCTGGTTAGACTTTGGTCCTGACTTCATGCTAACAAAGATATAATGCAATGTTGTTAGCTGCTGATATTTTGGAGAACAAATAGGAATAAATATGTTAAAAACTGTTTAATCTATCTTTTCTATTTATGATGCAGATTATTTTTTAGTTTTAAATGATCTGATACAATTGCGATCAGTCCAGGTTGTTCTGTGCCTTTTGCTCTATGACAGCTGCATAGGCTCCAGCCCCTCCCCGCAACCCTACGCTTGGAAAGTGATTTAGAAAATGGATGGAAAGATGATCCAGTACACTTAAACAGTTATTTGGTCCAATATTTCTGTTTGAACTTAACCTAAATGGTTCTTGTAAAGAATTCTGTTGTTTGAGATCCATTTTAATGCAGGTCAGTGTTTTATTTTATTTCAGACACACATCAAGTTAACTGTATTTAATTTAGAAACGCATACACAAAAAACAAAAAAAGTAGAATTTGTATCAGTGTCCTCCATTGCATACAGTGCTTAACAAAATTATAAGATCACCACCCAATGTAAGGTTCAACTGCCCTAAATTAATAATTTAAAATGTGGTAATTGCCAAAATCATTATTTATGTTTCTGTAATGTTAATCCATCTTCACAAGCTATTTTATCAAAATGATAATTTTTATGCAGAAATAGAAATATTTTTGTGATCCACAAATTTTCAAACTTACTGTTCCATAAAAAAGCAAAAAATAAATAAATAAAAATATTTTTTGAAATTGAAATTACAGTTATTTACTTGGAGTCCTGAACAAAAAAAATATTATTATTTTTTGTTGTTGTTGTTGTTGTTGTTAAATGTTATGCTGGATTGGTTTCAGACTTCTCAGAGAAGTCCAGTTTGCCAGCTCAAATTTAGGTATTACAACATGAATTCAGTGTATTTTTTCCCTAATAAACATCAATATGACTTTTAGTTACTGACAGATTTCTAAAATATTTGTGTTTTCTTGTTTTTCTGTGGTCTAATAATTTTGTTAATCACTGTATGGGTAAATGAAAAAACAAACTTGCAAGAAACATGATCATGATTGCATTATTTTACCTGCTCTGTACCCCACAATATAACCAGTCCAGATCCTGTGATCAGCTGAAATAAGAAAGGGTCAATAGGGCATATGTCCACTCACCAAGATTGGATGGCAAAACCTATTATGATTGGACTGAAAGCTTTATGGGAGGTTAAATAAATATCAAATTTCATTTATTTAACATTTTGCAGTAATATTTGACATTATCCCTAATAATGAAGGAGCAATTGGAAATAGCAAGTAGTCTAGATCGTCTAGGAAATTAGAGACTTTTCTAGGACAAAATAAAAAGGCATCAATAAAGACTTTTTTGTGGTTGTAGGTGAACTAATAATAATAATAATAATAATAATAATAATAATAATAATAATAATGATGATAAACACTGATGTCACAGACATCTGTATGATAGTAGAGTACAACATTTTTTAAAAGCTAAAAGATTCTGTTTCTGGCTTAGGGAAAAAATAAATACAAAGTTCTGGAATAAAATCACATTAAATTGTTTTTTATTTACATTCAGTCTTTACACGCACTCAGAAAACTGAGTGTATAATTCAAGTATTACGTTATAACCTCTTACTTTATTTCACAAAAAGAAATATATAAGCACACATAGAGCATATAAACATACATAAACTCCACAGTATTTGAATATTAACATTCCTTAATGAAATACATTCAGCAGAATACTTCGCATTAGAATACGCTCTAAATACTTTTGGGTTTAGTACGGTGCTCCCTCTGATTGTTAAAACCAGTACAACTGATTTCTTTTGCAACCATACAATAAAGGCATGCCAACTGTGCAATTCATGTCTTTAAAAGCAGATAGAACTGAGTACAAATAAATCAATGCAATACTGTATGTAGTCCCTGTATAAGTGGCACTTCTGCAAAACTTTGAGCTTCTCCAGACAAAGCGTGGTTAGTACTGCAGCCGTATGCGGCCTAAATCGTTCCCTTTTCCTCTTAAGAGTTTCCTTATGAGGGTATAATAACAAGGAATGTTCACTCAATGCAGGTAAACAGTAGAAAAGTGTATATTTTGTGCAAAATCATAGCATTAGCTAGCTTTCGTTTATAAGTTCAAGACCATGAACTCACGGTAAACTCTGATGATGTGAGAAAGAGAAATGATGATTAAATCCAAGAAGCACTTTTTTAGAGAAGGTTTAAAAGCCACGGAGGTGTTTTCAAACATCCTGCTCTTCTGCTGGCCTTTCTTTATAAAGATCTTTGCTGAGTTCTTCATATGCTCACTGACCTGGTAACAAAATATATCCGCAAATTACTATGTCAGCCTTTCTCTCAGATCAGACTTGATCTACATCATTCTTCTCTGAGCTGGGAAAAGAGGACGGCTCCCAACGGCCCAAAATAGTACCCCTCAGGCCTGCCTGGCACTTAGCGATGAGGTAGATTTTGCGGAGCACGGTGCGGCGCAACAGGATGTAGACCCAGGGGTCGAGGATCTGGTTCCACGTGGCCAGCCTCACTCCCATCACCATCAGGGTTTCATAGTATGACAAGCTGTGTCCAATGGTTCCCGTGTAGGAGTGAATCGCGGACATCAGGCCAAAGATCTGCAGACATGAAACATAAAACTGCAGTTATTAAAATGAAAAACTAAAAACAATATATTAAAAGAATAGCAAAATAAATGTTTATAAAAATAGAATGCCACCCTGCCCTCCTTAGTGTCATAGATACAGTGACATTGCTTTATAAGGTCTGGCTATAGTCGTACTAACCTCTTATTGATATTTTAAAGTAGAGGCTGCAGGAGTAAAAGTTTTATTTCTGAGTAGCTGGACTGCATTGCACCTAATACCTGGTATTAAAATCTTCAGCTTTGATACCAATACTTTTAATTAGTGAAATCTATAATATGCAATCATCTCAGGAAGAGCAATGTCATGAGATCACTTGTATTTATCATTTATTTAATAATGATAGTGCAAATTCTCTGATCACATGGAGGTATCATAAGACAAAAAACCTTCTGCTTCATATATGTTTGTGCACAAAAGTAACACCTGTGCCTTCTTACATTACATTACATTAAATTTGCATGCTACTGATATGTAACTATCAGCAATGTGCTGATTTTTGACCAAGAAATAACAAAGTCACCGTGCCTGTCATGCCCAGTTTGAAGCTGTAATGGACTGGTCACCTGTCCGAGGTGCACCCTGACTTTTGCCCGGTGTCAGGTGGCATCGGCTCGAGCCCCACACAAACCCCCAATTTGGATAAACAGTTAAGAAAATGGAAGGATGGAAGCAACAGATGGAAGTAATTTCACTTTAGTAAAAGAGAATTTGGCTGAATCTTTACGTGAGTCAGTCAAGCAAATGAC
The DNA here is from genome assembly GCF_036321145.2 of Pelmatolapia mariae. NCBI lineage: Eukaryota > Metazoa > Chordata > Actinopteri > Cichliformes > Cichlidae > Pelmatolapia > Pelmatolapia mariae. The sequence goes on from NC_086232.1 coordinate 36,813,087, forward strand.
AATCTGAGTAAACTGAAATCACCAAATTAAAAAACATATTGTAAGCTTCTTAATATGATACAAACCAGATACCAGCTGTGTATGTTGTTTTGTCCTTGAGGACTGCTGCACAGTTCACTTGAGTGGCTGCATGAAAGCTTGAGCAAGAATTCTTGGACTGCTGCTGTTCCTTGAGATGTAAACTAGAGTTTGTTGGCAGGTCTAACTTGAGAGATACTTTCCCATTTTCATTTTCTGCTAATCTTATATAAACCCTTGATAGCGTGCAAAAACCCCTCTGTTATTATGCATGTGACGCACTTTTTAAATATGCGTTCTTTCTTTCTGACCACATTTTTGCTTCAGTCTCTGTTTGCACATTGTTTTTTTTTTGTTTTCTTAACTGAACTTGATCTTTAAACAAAGTGATTGACTTACGCAAAGTAAGAGCACTTACTCTTTAATTTAGCAGTTGTTGTTCCCTGTCTGACATTTGATCCCATAATGATCCAGCTGTGTAATGTGATCCAGTTCTCTTCAGAAATGTGTTTAATAAGAATTTCATGTTTTGTTTTGTTTTTACAGACACAAAGGCCATTTGGACAGAAGATTCTTTCAACCTTCTCTTCGTGCACGCAGGAGTCAGAAGTGATTATAAAATCAAAGAGGTCACAGTCACCTGCACCTGGACCATCCTGTGCTGATTTATGTTGAATAAATTTGTTTTCACTGCACATTGTATTACACTCATCTCACCTTTCTGTAATTTCGTTGTTTTATACTTAAATAAATGGGAGTTAAAGTGATGAATTATAATTTCTACTTTTTGCAATCAATTTGCTAAATTTTGTAAAATTTAAAAAATATTTTTCTTTGTCTTGATCCATAATCAATCTCCTAGGTAAGGAAATCCCAAAAAGTTGATTCTATTCATCTGGACTCAACTTTTGTTTTTTTTTTTTTTGGTCTTTGTCACCACTGATCCTGATGTTTATTTCAAATCACCTCTTTTTTTGGGGGGGGGGGGAGGCTTTCTGTGCTAATGCAGTATGACTTTAAATATTACTTCTAACTTCACAGTTTTTAACCAAAATTCTCAGTTTGCTTGAAAACCTCCACAAATTTGAGGAGTAAAAATACTGCTTAACCACCACATAGGTGCTTTCAGACATGCTGGCTAAAAATCCACTTGTAGTGAACTGCCAGAATGAGTAAGAGAGCTGTAAAGCTGTTGTGATCTAACAACTGCAACAAAACTGACGAGAGTTAATAAAGAATAGAATAGAATAGAATAGAATAGAATAGAATAGCCTTTATTGTCATTGTACAGGGTACAACGAAATTGGAGAATAATAATAAATAATAATAATAATAATAAAGCACAGTATGGGCATGAAGACAAGCATGCTCAGAGTGTCGCTAATCAGCCAACCTAAGTGGAAACATCTGTGTGAGAGAACATTTGATGCGTAAGAGCTCTTTCTTTTTTATTTTTAGACAACAGGTGAAGTCTACCATCTTACTGACTTTTCTTTCTTTGTACCTTGTACTTCCTGACACTCACCAGCAGAGGGCTCCAACAGATACATGAGGTGACCATTATTCCAACGAGCTGCACCACCATCTCTATGTCGTGGGACTTGGCTGAGTGATGGGAGCCGGGCTGCCTCCTGAGCCGGGCGAGGACCAGTGTCAGTCCACTGATGGTGTTACAAACCAGTGCCACAGCTAGCGAGGTCAGCCCAAGTCCAGAGAACAATACTACAAATGCCACATCCACCTCCTTAGTGTCACTGAGCACTTTGATGAAACACCAGGTCCCTGGTTCTTGATAGGTGTAGGAACCCAGCTGAAAGCAGGGTAGCAAGGCCACACTTAAGGCTGCCAGCCAGATGACGGAAAGACAAATTTTTGCACGTGTTTTTGTGACCAAAGATGAGTGCAGCAGTGGTTTAGTAACACCCAGGCATCGCTCCGCAGCCATGGCACAGCCCATGAAGAGAGGGCATAGTCCGAAGAACACCATGCTGCCACCGAGGAACTGGCACATCCCATCAGAGGAGTTGACATACTGAGGCCTTGCAGCTCCAGAGAGGTAGAGTCGGAGAACCAGGGCACCAGGAATCACATGGCCAATCGAGTCTGTAATCACCAGTGATGTGGCAAACAGAAGGAATGTAGCTTTGGAGCGCCGGCGCTGAAGGGAGTAAGCATTAACCAGGATGAAGAGGGCCACAATGTTGGAGATGATGCCCAGTGTCATGGACAATATGACAATGAAGGCTCCACCAGCGGTAGGCTCCTCAAAGGTGAGGTTTTCATGATGTGACAGCCCTTCAACAGCAGCCCTGACCTCCACCTTCCCTCCACTGTCATTAGCCACATGAGGGAGAAGCAGGGGGGCTGAGGAGTTGTAGTGGCTCAAAGCTAACATCTCTGAACTCTGAAGGTCGTGAGGTCCATAGTTAGGCGAGGCTGCAGGAGAGAGAAAAGGCATATTTATTTATAAAGCACTCTTAAGCTGCTGTTGATCAGTGTAAAATGATATTGATGAGTTGATTTAACAAAAACTGTAATAACTATTCACACAAATACAAATAAAAGTATCCTGGAAAAAATGAATGCAGAAAATCCCAACCCAACCAAACATCTACAATAGTGTTTCCAGATTTGTTTATTTAAATGTGATGGCACAGGAGGACACAAAAACCAACCAGGTGGGGGGAACATGAGACTAACGGTTTTATTTGTGAACAGAATTCCTGCCTCGAAGCATAAACAGGGAGACGTGGCTGCCTTGCAATGAGGCATGGTGGCTGCACTAAAGCACACGATTGAACTCTGGGGCACAAAATGCGGTACGGTTACAACCGTAAATATGTTTTATCTTCCTGAGTGGGGGACAGTGCCAGGTCAGGTGGTCCTTTAGCCACAGCCCTTAGAGGGTAGGCTATTAGATATTGGCAGATTGTTAAAACGCCAAAAGAGACAATAGCTTTCAGAAGAAATGCGTTCATGTCTTTCTCTGGCCAAAGAATCACTGACAAGAGGCAGTAAAGCCGCTCTAGAAACCAAAGGCACAACCTTTACTTGACATCCTTTAACGGTCATCTTTTAAGATTTCAGGGCTGCAGACATTTAAAAGATTCAAAAACACTACAAGAAAGAAAAGAAGGAAATTATTGTTTTCACATCTATTGTTGTTCTTATAAAGCGTTCCCCACGAATATGGCTCTTGTTCTTTTATAACTGAGTATGATTCAGGTGGAAGTATGTGAAAGAAGTGCAAAGGAGAGAACCTTAATAGTCGTATGACACACAAATGTCTTATAAATGTACTTATAATTATTTATCATAGGCAGGAACATTTTTTCAATCATTTATACATATATTTAATAGATGACAAATGTTTAAGTTCTTCTTCTTCTTCTGGTTCTTTTTGATTTGTAAATATTCCTTTTGAACCCAACCTGACAGCTGGTCACCTTGTGAGTGTCCAAACACACTTGAGCGATGAAAGGACACAGGATGACAGACAGCAAGTAGAGGCTACTGAGGCAGCTGTCAGGACTGCAGTGCTTTGTTAATCAAAGTGGAGCGTCACTGTTAGGTTTAGTTTGGAGGTCAAACATAGATAAACAGAACAGAACTCCCAGCAACACAAACAAAAGACTAAATATTGGGGGAAATCAGAGCTGAGCATTATTCAGCTCACTGTTCAGGATGCTTCATTCCATAATCACATACATTTTTAACACAGAGAATCCTTATACCTCGTTTGTGGTGTCTAAACAGCAACAGTAATTGCCTTAATTTAAACTAATTAAAACAATTACTGGATCCAGTTTCTACCAGAAAAAAATATAAATTTTTAGGGCTGTCTCCTGCCTACTGTTTCAGACTTCCACAGAGCCCAGAGACAGCCAGTAAGCTGCTTTTCTGCACCACAACACACCCTATCACACGTCCATCACAATTTCTTCTCACCACTTTGTTAAATCTATGAGAACTCCCACACTGATCTGTATATTTTCAGAAAAGTTCACATTTTCACTAAATAAGAAACTAGAAATACAGATATTAACAAAAAATAATACATATAAAATGAACAAAGACTTATTCTTTTTTATTACTCCTCTTCATCATTATTATTATTTAAATGGAAGAAATTACTTACCACTCGACAGTTGATTAGATATCTTATAAGTCCAGCTGGTTTATCTTTGTTATTCATAAGGATAATCCAAAGAAATCCAGAAACAGAAGAAAAAATCTGTTTTCATTAGAAGTCATGTTTCCTTTCGACAAACTCCACTGCAGCGATGTCCGTCGCGGAGTTTTTTCCATTGCTTAGCGCTCCTGCCTATTTCATTGTGGCTTTTAAAGGATCCCCACTGACGCTGAAATACCGACTCACATTTTTATAGCGCGGTGTCCTCCAGTCTGTGTGGGCGTCTCTGCTGCTGTTCGCCCCCTGAGTCAAGTCCGTCTCACCCCTGTGCTGCACTTTCCCTGCAGCCAGTTTACATTACCTGCACGACCAGTAAGCGCAACCTAGCGTCACTTAACGTGTCACCGACATTTCTCAAAAAAAGAGAGAAGGGAAAATTTTTTTTAAAAAAAGAAAAAGAAAAAGTCATTCTTTTTTACCTAAGCAGCACGCTGTTATAGTTTTAATTTCCCTGTAAACTTCAAAATGTTGGTCTCGAAATAGTTAATAAAGCTTTATTTGCTGTAATCAGCTTGAAGCGAAGACACTTTTCAGCTCTTCGCTCTTCGGTAAATGAATCGATCTGAACAGATTCGGTTCCATAGGCTGCGCTATTAATCTATTTATTTTTGCAGTTTAATGCGTAAGTCTGAGCTCAAAATAACCTCTGCTGAGGTATCAGTTGTCCAGTACATGGTGGATATTAGTCCTTCCTATGAAGGGTCTTCTATTTCAGTAATTCCAATAAATGACCTCAGTGTTCAGGAGCAAAGGGCTGACGTTTATCTAGATATAATTTAAAAAACAATTAAATAAAAACATGTTTAAAAAAGATGAGGATACATGTGAAGGTGTTTGTTTTGCAGTTGTAGTTTAGATAATTTGGTATGGAAAAGCCATATTCACGCTCTAGAAAAAAACAGATGTTCCTCAAGGACCCTGGTGTTAGTCTTGAGGGTTTCTGCAGCTGTGTAAAGGAAAAATGTATTCTGCTTGATTGACACTTTTCCTGTAGTACATACTGAAGCCAGGTGGCTTTGTTTGAATTTTACAAGGTCCTGGAATGCAAGCTGGAGCACACTAGCACACATTTTGGTTTGGAAACTGAGTAAAAGCAACATTAGAGATTGGCTGCTGGTTCACAGGAAAGAGCAGAGATGGGCACTGACATGTAAATTGTTTTCATTTTGTTTTTTTCCTTTAAAAAAATTAAATCGGAGGAAGAATTTAGGCACTGGCGAGAGTCTTAAAGGGCTAAGTGCGCAGAAAATATCAAAACATCTATTAGATGGGATTACATCTTGAAAAAGAAGCCCAGTCTCAAAGAGGTTTGTAAAACAGGCGAAAAATTGAGTTGATTTATGATCCAAGACACAAATTTCATACTTTTTTTTCTTGTTTATGCAGATGAAAAACATTTTCCTCTAGGAAAGACTGGTGCAAGTGGATTCATGGCGTAAGGTGGACCAGGCTGCTTGCTGCCTCATTCCAACAGAAAGATGGTCACTGGTGCCACCTATAGTTTACCCTTGACTTGGTTTATTTCACACTGACACACATTGATGCAAACAGCAGAAGTCCAAAAATCATCCTCCTGGAGTTAATTTCACCTGAGCAGGTGAAATTACTCCATTCATAATACATCCTGATTGAACAGGTTTAATCAAGCGTAGACACTTAGCAAACAATACACACAGACTATTCAATGCAATAGATCATTGCTCCACAATCAATAAACTAGAAACCACAGTTGTCTCGTTAGACATAGACCAGGTAAAGTGGAAATTTTTATTTGCAGTTTTACACAAATTTGGATTTGGTACATTCTTCAAAAAATTTATCAAAACACAGCTATCCAAATGCATGTGTTAGGACAAATAAACTTAATTTGCAAGGCTTTAATCTAATGAGGGGCACTAGACAGGCCTGCCCACTTTCCCCCCTAGCTTTTTGTCCTTTTCATTGAACCACTAGCAGCAGCAATCTGACATGTCTATATGCTGACGATGCTATTACTTTTCCTTGGGAACTCACAAAACTCTCTTCTGGAGCAAATCACGCTCATAGATTTAACTGGAGTAAATCAAGACCTCTACCTGTGAACTGTAAATATTAGAACACCTCCACCAGTCCATTACAGTCAGGTAACATTATTTACATCAGTAAAGATCTCTACTCTGCCTTTCAGAGGTTTCACTATTAAGCATCATTACTTCTTAATACTGAAGCATGCGGGGCCCCGTCCTTGGCTTGTACTGGGGTCAGCTTCTCGCTGCCTGCAGTCCCTTGGCATTCTTGCCCTCGGCTCTGTCTGGGACCTTTCTCTTCCCCCTTCTGATTTGAGCGCTCAATCGTCATCGGCATGTGTGGCCTTGGGTTTTGGGTTTTCTTAGGTGGGACACGGATGGCTGGGGCTTCCCATGTATTCACTGTTAACCTCTGGCTTTTGAGGGGGCATAGTTATTGTTGTTGCAGTCTCTCACCCTCATTCTTAAGTATGTTTCATGACAAACGCTTATACAAAGACACTCACATGCTCTCTCTCTCTCTCTCAATGACAAACACACATACAAAGAGCAAAACTGTATGTTTGTGTACTCCATTTGTTTGGTCTTACAATATAAAGTGTGTTGTAACAACTGTTGTTGTAAGTTGGTGCTATATAAATAAAACTGAATTGAATTAAACTGAACTAACGTCATTTGGGTTCATCCTTTTGTACAAAATATGAAGGCCATCCAGCAATTATTATTAATGTTTAAATGCAAAGCGAAACTGTAAGCGCTCTTTTGGATCCCTGTGGTTTGAAGTTTCGTATTCAGAATCACATGTACCCAGACAGAGATGTTTTAGGGTCAAAAGTGCCCACCAAAATAAAAACATAAAAATTAAGGCATTGTGGCATCCTTGGTTGCATCTTACCCCTGTCTTCTGTTATAATTTTTGTCTGCAATGAAAAAAATGTTTTTTAAAGCTTGAGGAGAAATAATGTGATAAAGGTCAACAGGAAATATTTTCTCAGGATAATGAATGCCTCCCCACAGGTCCTTAGGGATTTGCCAAAAAGAGGGCTGCCAAAACAGAAGTGACTGGTATGATTTGAGAAATGGAGAAAGTGGGACAAATTCTCATAGAAGCAGGCAAATTGAGACGAACGGAAGATGGTTTGATTAAGGACTTTGGAGGAGAGCCTAACGTTCTGACCTGGAATGCACTGCGGCTCCGGGGTCCTCCATGTGTCCGCCAAATGGCAGTTCTGGTCAGCTGTTCTGAGGAGTGTGGCTTTATTTTGTTTCCATACATGGTGGCAGCAGCGTAGGTGGTGCTGGATGGAGGAAACAGCCAAGTCTCCTCCTTGAGCCAGGAACAGTGGTGGCTGGTAACCTAAAGATGCCTCAAAAGGAGATAATCCATTAGCTGTTGAGATCAGTAGATTATGGGCATACTCAGTCCGGTGCAGTTGTGAGCTTCATGTGGGTGGGTTGGAAGAAACAACACAATGCAAGGCAGCTCCAAGCCAATGAGCAAATCCTCCTGATTTGCTGCCTGGATGATTTGATCTGTGTCTTGCCACAGGATTGTAGATGAAAACCAGAAACTAAACTAACTTTGGATCATAGTGCATCACAGAAAGCGCTCCAAACCTGAGAGATGAATCTTTGTCATTTGACAGAAATGATGTCTGAGTGAATTCCATCCAACCTGAAAACATGTTGAACTAACTGTTGGTTTGTTATGGTAACTGTGGGAAGTTTAGGCAAGGCTAAGAAATGCATTACCTTTAAGAACCTGTCAATGACAACTAAGCCTGGCCATGAAATAGGAGAAGCTGGTCAGCGCATTCAGCTTCTGGAGATGAAGCAAAGGCTCTGGAGGTAGAAGTGAGCTGAGTTAGAAGTGCTGCTACCTGGTTGCAGCTTTTGATGAATTGGCAATAGAAGCTGGCAAAGCCCATAAAGTGCTGTAATTGTTTCCAAGTGGTTGGAGTGGGCCCTTTGGTCATGGATTTGACTTTCTCTGGGTCTATTTTCACTGGCCCACTCTTGAGAATATAACTCAAAAATGATACTAAAGATGTGTGAAATTCACATCTCTTTGCCTTCACATACAGTCTCTTTTCCAGTAACTTTTGCAAAGCCTTAATGACATGGTATTCTATTTTTTTCTAGAATGTCATCAAGAAACACAAAGATTTTCAGAAAATCCTTAAGAAAGTAATTTACCAAAGCTTGGAGGGCTGCAGCTGAGTTAGTTTGTGGTGTATTGTAATAAGCAGCAGTTATTACTACCTCCCACCCCGTAGGTGGCGCTGGTGTATTGTATGTGTTTGGTTTTGGAGTATTGGTAGTAAAAGTTTGGACCTCCACCATTGCCTCGTTTCAGTCCTCTGTGCTTTATCAAAGGTTGGCCTTGGCCGCAACCCACGTTGAGCTGGCAGTTGGAGCAACGCTGCATAAAGACATAACATGGTGTCAGAAGTTGGCAGGACCGTGTGAGCAGGGACCGACCGCGACGTGAGTAAGCTAGCTGTGGATTAGCTAACGGTAGCAGGCGCTAACGGCATGGAGCAATTCAGGCCACCATCGCCGCTACTGCTCACCGGCAATTTATCTGAGACCTGGCGCAGGTGGGAACAACGATTCAGACTATATATGACTGCTACGGGTGCGCTGGAGAAAGATGAAAAGGTTAAAACAGCCATTCTTCTCCACACTATCGGCGAGGAGGCGCTTGAAGTGTATAACACACTCACCGTAACCCCGGCCGGAGACGCGCTAGCTATGGAGGACATTCTGAAAGCGTTTAAGGAATACTGTAGTCCACAAAAGAACGTTGTCTTTGAGCGCCATACATTCTGGTCGTACCCAATGACAGCAGGTGTAACAGTGGACAGATATGTCACAGAACTCCGTCAGAAAAGCAAAAGTTGCGAGTTTGGGGTCAATGAGGATGACATGATCAGGGACAAGTTGGTGTTCAGCATAAATGATACAAGACTCAAAGAGAGATTGCTTCGTGACAATGACCTCACACTGCGCAAGACGATAGAAATATGCAGATCAGCAGAGGTGGCCAAGTCACAGATTCAGGCTATGCAGTCAACAACTGCAGCCCGAGACACGTCAGTAGATGCATTAAGGAAAACGCCAGGATACATTAAATCAGGACACAGTAAAAACAAACCGAGCAACGACAAGCAAACGGCTTGTCACAAATGCGGCAACAAACACGCGCCCCGACAGTGTCCAGCCTATGGGGCAACATGCCACAGGTGTGGGAAAAATAACCACTTTTCAAAAGTATACAGAGCGGGCGCAGAGAAAAGTAGAAATTACAAGAAAACAAAGACTATTAATAACATTGAGACTGATGGGGACTCACTGTACATAGGTATGGTGTGCAGTGACAAGCACCAAACTGGAAGGTGGCACGAAAGTGTAACAATCGGGGACGCATCAGTCACCTTCAAGCTAGACACAGGCGCGGACGCAAATGTGCTCCCCAGATCAGTTTACAACAAGCTACCAGGGATGCCTCAGTTACAGCCCACAAAGACTGCACTCATAGCTTTTGGTGGAGCCCGCATACGTGTAGATGGTGTGGTGTCTCTTGAGTGTGAAGCAAGGAAGCACAGGGCTGTGTTTGATTTTTTTGTGTCGGACCATGCAGATAAACCGATCCTAGGTGGGCAAGCTTGTGAGGAGCTGCATCTGGTGAAGCGAGTTGAAGCCCTTGCCTTACCATCCGCTGTACCGAAACTAGCCAAACCACCTTCTACCAAGGAAGAGCTTGTGGAGATGTATGCTGATGTGTTCACAGGCTTGGGTGAGTTCCCTGGAGTCCACCACATACACACTGACGCAAACGCAACACCTGTGATTCATGCATGCAGGAACGTGCCCCTCTCCATAATGGGCCCGCTGAAGCAGACGCTACAGGACTTACAGAACAGAGATGTCATAACGCCTGTCAATGAGCCCACAGACTGGGTCAACAGTCTTGTCGCCACACAGAAGAAGAACGGAACACTAAGGGTGTGTTTGGACCCTTGTGATCTGAACCAAGCAGTTAAACGCCAGCACTACTCCATTCCCACACACGAGGACGTTCGAAGCAAGCTAGCAGGAAAATCCATCTTCACCATATTGGATGAAAAAGACGGATACTGGCAGATCAAGCTGGACGAGCCGTCATCGAAGCTGTGTACCTTTAATACACCTTGGGGCCGGTATCGCTTCCTCCGGCTCCCATTCGGGATCAAATCCGCCAGCGAGGTTTTTCAACAAAAGAATTGTGAGACTTTCGGCAACATCCCTGGTGTATTTATCATTGCAGATGATATGATCATTGCAGCTACATCAGAGCACGAACACGATGAGATCCTGCAGAAGGTCATGGAGAAAGCAAGAACAGCTAACGTGAAATTTAACAAGGACAAAATTCAGTTCAAAGTCGACACGGTGAAATACATGGGCCATATCATCACAGCAGCTGGGCAGAAAGCAGATGCTTCAAAGATCAAAGCTATTGTCGACATGCCGACTCCGGAAGACAAACAGAGTCTTCAGCGTCTGCTGGGAATGACGAAGTTTTTGGCACAGTACATTCAAAATGAAGCATCACTCACAGCACCTTTAAGACAGCTACTCAAAAAGGACACAGCGTGGCAGTGGCAGCCGCACCACACAGCGGCGCTACAGATGCTCAAGGCGACGCTCACACAAGCACCAGTGTTGAGATTTTATGATTACAAGAAACCCTTAACATTACAGGCCGATTCTTCAAAAGATGGGCTGGGTGCATGCCTATTACAAGAAGGGCAACCTGTGTGCTATGCGTCACGAGCACTCACAGACACAGAAAAAAGGTATGCACAAATAGAAAAGGAGCTGCTAGCCATTGTGTTTGCCGCTAAACGATTCCACCAGTATGTCTATGGAAGACCAGTAACCGTGCAGTCTGATCATAAACCCCTGGAGGCGATAATGCGTAAGCCGCTATGCAAGGCACCAGCAAGGTTACAAGGAATGCTGCTGCAACTACAGAGATATGATCTCACCGTCACATACACCCCCGGCAAAGACATGTTCATAGCCGATGCACTTTCACGAGCCACAACCACTAGTGACAACGAGAATGTGAGTGAAGACACAAATGAAGAAAGAGTTGTGTATGCTCTGGAGGCCACAGCAGCGTTGAGTGAAAAAACACTGAGCAGCCTGAGAACGGCAGTTGCAGCAGATAGCGTACTACAAGCTGTGCGTGAAAGGCACCTCAACGGATGGCCAGCCAGAAGGAAGAGTTTAGACAGAACACTCCACAGCTACTGGCCTATGAGAAACAACATCAGTATCCACGATGACATTATTATGATAGGGGACAAGATCGTAATACCCCAAAGCTTCAGACAAGTGATCCTGGAGAAGTTGCATCTCGCACACCAAGGTGTACAGCGCACAAAAGCCAGAGCAAGAAGAGTACTGTACTGGCCGGGCATGTCGCACGACATAGAGACTATGCTTGAGAAGTGTGAACAATGCCAGCAAATGCAGCCAAAGAACCAGGCCGAGCCGCTTCTTCCACATCAGATTCCAGAGCTGCCATGGATGAAAATCGGAGCGGACATCTTCGAACTGAACGGTCAGCCGTATCTTTTGTTAGTTGATTATTTATCCAAATACCCAGAAGTTCTTAACTTACCTGACAAAACGGCACACTCTGTGATTCAGAAGATGAAATCAGTCTTCGCGAGACACGGAATTCCCAAAGAGATAGTGAGCGATCATGTTCCATTTGCCAGCTACGAGATGAGATCGTTTGCAGCATCCTGGGAGATAAAGCTAACTTTCTCCAGTCCCGGCTTTCCTTCTTCAAATGGAATGGCGGAGCGAGCCATAAAGACTGTTAAACATGCACTTAAAAAAGCGGCGCGAACTGGAACAGATCCACATCTAGTGCTGTTATCTCTGAGGAACACTCCAGTCACAGGACTGAGTGTGTCACCTGCACAAATGTTGATGGGACGGGTTCTCCACAGCACACTGCCATGCGCCAGTGCTGTGTTGAGACAGTCAACCCCACAGAGCATTCACGTTAAAGTGCGTGGACTGCAGTCAAAGCGGAAATACCACTTTGATCAGCATGCAAGACCATTGCCTGTTTTGACCTCGGGCGATACTGTGCACATGCAAACACGGCGCGGTTGGGAGCCAGCTGTTGTAGCACATCGGCGAGAGGAACCACGCTCCTACACTGTGCAAACACCAGAGGGTGAGGTGCTCAGGAGGAACAGGAGACATCTGAGGAAAATACACCCAAGTCTGTTTAAGGACACATCCATGGACCCAGATGATCTGTCTGTTCACACCCAAGAGCCAGTTGCGCCACCAGCAAGTGACACCCCACAACACCCTCGTCCTGCAAGTATGGACAATACACCCACATGTTACACACGCAGTGGCCGAGCAATAATACGCCCTGCCAGGTATAGAGACTAAGTGATTTGGAAACTGAAAGTCGCTCTACCCTGTACCTGAGTTGTTTGTACATGTCAGATAACTGTCCTGTTGGATTAGAGCAAAATATGTCATGTTTCATATGTTCATTCTGACATGTCTCATCCAATTTGTCACGTGTTCGTCTGTTTCAAAACTTTGCACTGACATGTATTTGCATTGTTCAAATGATAGGCAATTTAAGGTGTGCTTGACCTAATGTTCCATGAATATAATATTGATAATGTTCCTACGGTTTAAAGGGTACATTCATGTTACAAGATATTGGAGTTAAGAGGTTGTATCTTTATCTCGGAAAGGAAGGATGTGGTGTATTGTAATAAGCAGCAGTTATTACTACCTCCCACCCCGTAGGTGGCGCTGGTGTATTGTATGTGTTTGGTTTTGGAGTATTGGTAGTAAAAGTTTGGACCTCCACCATTGCCTCGTTTCAGTCCTCTGTGCTTTATCAAAGGTTGGCCTTGGCCGCAACCCACGTTGAGCTGGCAGTTGGAGCAACGCTGCATAAAGACATAACATAGTTAATCCAAAAAGACACCACACGATACTATAAAGGTATCGTGTGGTGTGGACGGATGGATGGATGGATGGATGGATGGAGCCACAATTGGTCATCAAGCAGGATTTGTTCTCCAGTGGAATCAACAAGGGCTTGGAAAGTCAAATTGTCTTGACTGAAACATATGGTGGTAGGTAGCAACACTGGGGGAGGTGAGTTTAACTCTGACCTGCCCACCAGTACCCCCACTTTAACTGGTGGGCATAAGTTTTGTGACCACTAACACTGGCTGACTGCACTAAATACAAACTTTAGCCTCGATCCTTCACTGCCATTCCTCTGGCATGAGTTTAGGCCGACCAAGCTGCATCAATTCCTCCAGATGTTCAGATGAGGAGCTTGAAGTTCTGAACTCTAAACTTCACCTGGAAGCCTGGATTTGAAGTTCTTTTCTCAGGTTGCGCCACAGAGCTGACTATCGTTTCTTATGGTTAGAGATCGTAAGTCTTTCAGGGATGCTGGCTCATCCTATAAAGCTAGTTCATCTTTAAGCTGATTATTTAAGGAATGATGGAAACCCATTTTTAGTGCCTTTGTCCCTGACACAATTCAATTGAGAACTCAGTGACAGTATTTGTCTGATATAAATTAAAGAACCATCTAGCTGATCAAACACTTGCTTAAACTCTTTACAAACTTATATGGATGACTCATTTTACCTGCTAATTAAATAAGACTCAGCTCTCTGAAGAGCTCGATCATTAAGCAAACCCACAACATGAGAAATCTTTGAGTAGTCGTTAGAGAAGCCACGGGGTGTATTACTGAGCAATAAAAGCCACTTCAACAGAAAACCCCTGCAGTAACCCAGCTCACGTGTATACACAGGGGTTGTACACACAAGGAGGCAGCTAGGAACAAAACCAGATTCCATTACATTGGACTGAACTGGGGTTTCAGAGACAGAGGGTTGTGGCAATTTCAAATTCACTGATTGAATAGTGCGATTCAATGGATCTAGCCTCTGATGAGTTCCCTGTTGTTTTAGTATTGCAGTGTTTTTCTTTGCAGGAGCAGTGACTTGCTGGATGGCCCAGGTAAGTGTAACTATAAGTGTCTGTGAAACTCCTTGAAGCAACAGGAGTCCCAGAAAACAGTGCAATCACTCTGATTTTGGCTGGGCAACTGAAGAACAGTCAAGAAAGCAGGTATACAGACTGAAAAAACACAAAAACTTTTTAGAGACACTGGAGGCCTAACACCCACTACAATAGGAACAACAACATGGCAAAGAGTAGCTTCTCTTACTGCCTCCTAAAGGTTTCTCCTCTTCTCCACTTGTCTTCTTTTTAACCAGTTATTTTGCCTCTTCATCCTTTTACCTAAGTGGGATTTATAGTCGAACACAGAGAGCACGTTCGCTGTCCGTTCCACTCCATGGACTGCAAGTCTGCCTGCAATGAGCTCTGTTGTCAGATGAAGGCAGGGTACAAAGCATGTGCTCCAACCATCCATGGTCCACTCTTGGTTGTGTTGCTGTGTGTAGCCAGACGGAAAGGAGAATGAAGTTATAGGACACAATGAAATAATGAAAAGTGTCAACTGCAGCCTCTGTCTGTGCTTTTAATCTTTTGCATGGACGCACATTTTTGCCAAAAAAGTGTAAGTGAACGGACACATTTGGAGGACTATAAAACCCACTTTAGCCAGTCAGAGGGATAGCTCAATATTACTCTTCATGAACCACTGTCAGTATGCTTTATATTATCATGTACTTGACCTAATCGCCACAATTTCCTTAACATTTGAACTTTATTTGGTGAACTGTCTACATGAAAATGGTTTTTGCCTCATGACGTTGTTCACAGAGTCCAGATGGAAGGCAGAGAGTAGCAGTACCAGCCAGTGCTTAAATACCACGGGTCAATGAGCTAAAACACAGCAGGTGTGAAAGAGAAACTCCACCCAGATAGATCACTTCAGCTAGTTTTAGTTTTTTTTTTAAATCCAACAGAAAGAAATTCACTATTTGAGAGAACAGAGACATAAAGACGGCACATAAAGATGTTAATTCTAAACTAGATAGTTTTATATTTTATTGGCTTCATTTATCTTGTTAGGACATACAATTATTTATGTTAGTCTCGGACTAAATCATTTAGGTCTGACCCTTTTCCTTTACCAGTGCCCACTTAGAGAGCTCAACAATCGAGTGTTTGGCTGCCATACATGTTTTTTACCCTACCTCTTAAAGGAGACCCCATTTTCTTCGCGAATTTTTACAAAATATGCCATTTGGCATCTGCAGTCCACTGGCTTGTCCAATACTAAGTCTGAGGTTTATGGGTTTGAGGCTCCTTCTACACCCTTACATTCACCGCAAAGAGAAAAAACTCACTCACTGCATACCTGATCTTTTTTTTGAAGCACTGAGAGTTAGAAATGCTCTTCAGAGGTTACAAAGGCCTTTATCCTTTAACATGCAATATTGAAGAAAAAGAAATTCTAGACTCACAAATCTCCCACCACAACCACCATGTTGTTTAGAGAGCCTGAATATGTGAACTGACAGGAGTTTTAAGGGTTTAGAAAAGTGATTTGCAGTTTTGGTTTTAATATCAAGAACATTCCCCTCTATCACACCACTTTGCACAATTATACTGTGCTAGCTTTAATCAAGCATTGTGATATCATGCAAACATATTCAGTGGGGCAAAGGTGTCCATGATGTGGGTGCATTCCTCAGTTTTATTATATTTATGGGAATTCTTTGCTATTATGAGTGGAAAGCCACACATTATCTGTCTGGCCAAAAACTGAACAGTGGAATGTTTGCATGAAAATATTCAGCTGGGAGAAGAAAAGACAAACACGCTGTCAAAGAGAGAAACAATTTCAACTACTTTTCTCTGATGTAGCACACACTCCTTGCAGTGCAAATTGTAAAAAAAAACAAAAACAAAAAACAACACACTGTCAGAGTGTCAGGCTGAAACCCAGAAGCAATTTCAATATTTGGTTACTGTTTTGCCTGCTGCATGTCTTGAACTCTGTAAAGACGGGAGACGGTGCTGATTATGCCAGGAGAAATAGAAAATCCCAGTCTTGTAGGATCCACAGATAATAACAGATGACATCTGTTCTGGGCAGTGTAATAGTATCATGATCATTATGGTTGATTTTTCGGTTTCCAGCATGGATAAACATTAAGAAGAACTCATGAAAATCAGTGTTCTGAGACAAAATACAATCAGTCATGTGATGCAGATTTCAAGGTCAAGGTCAGAATTTGCGGGAAAAGACACTAATCGTGTGGTTTTATTGTTGAACCGCATACAGTGTAAAGGCAATAGCAAGCTTTCCTAATGGACAGGTTTCCTAATACTTTATGTTTTAAGGGAAAAACAAATTTGTAGACAGATATTGTTGTTAGATCTGTACAAATGCAGTTGCAGTGATTCATTGAAAAGAGCATATGGCATAAGAACTTCAGTAGTTTGGTCAATTTTAGCCTCGATTTCCTCAGCAATACAGAATAACTCCATTGTGACACTATGTGAAAGGAGAATAGCATGACAGTCTCAAATGAATGCATGAAGCTCAAGAATCTGGAGTACTCTGCATTCATTATGCTAGGTGTTTTGTTTAGACACTGCAGACTGTGACTCAGACCAAATATTTGTAGATTTAAAACAGATGCCATTGTCCACATTTGGCCTTGAACTGTTATGTTTTTTCCAAGCTGGATTTAGCAAGACATTCTCAGTGCATAAAATAAAAGAAGCATTTATTTGTTTAAGGGAGAGTAAATGTTAACTAGTCAACGCACTGTTTTTGTGCTGTAACCAGCAACAATACATAATATTTTTGTAAAGCAATCCAGGATTATTTTAATTAAAACCATAACAATCTGCATATTCAAAAACACATTTTGCTGAAGTATGGGATTTTCATTTAAAAGTTTGACTTGTTTGAAGTTCTTCAAATCAAATTTACATCAGATCTCTTGCCTCAAAATCCACCATGTATATGCTTTCATTAGAGCTTTGTTGGCTCAGCCACTGGAAAGTTGAAACGTCAAAAATACTTCTGCAGATTCAAACCTTTCTCTACCCAACAAGAACTGACGACTTTGTTGAACTGCTCATTAACACAAATATCTAATCAGAAAATTACATGTCAGCAGCTCAGTGCATTTAGGCACAAAAACAGCCTCCTGAACTTCAAACAGGACTGGGGAAGAAAGATGAAAAGGTAGGAGGGGATCCTCTGAAATTTTCTGACCTACTGGGATTTTCTCACATAACCATCTCCAGGTTTTACAGAAAAAAAAGAGGTTCAAATTGATAGGGAGGCAACAGTAATTCAAATATCTATGGATCCATCTAACCTTGAATCAAGGTAAAAACAAAAAGAGAAAGTTATATTTCTAAGCCCATTAAACTCCTGTCAGTTTACATATACAGTCTGTCTGGCCAACAAGTTTGGCAAACTGGGAAATCAGATGAACTTGGTGCTTGTGATGGGCGATTTATAGGTCTTCATCCCGAGAATGAGGGTCCAGACACCTAACAGTGGCAGGTGAGTATATATTACATTTACTGTATACTGACAAAGCTAAAATATGAGCCTATAAAAATTTCGTTCATTCGGGAAAGAAAGATATGGTACAGATTTGTATAAATTAAAAGAAAGAACAGAGTTAACGGAGCCTTAGCTACCATAGGGTAAGAGGCGGGATACGTCCTGCACAGGTCGCCAACCTGACGCAGGGCTAACACAGAGAGACATGAGTGCTAACCACTGTTCCACCATGCTAACCAATACTGGAACATTGTAACTTCAAAGCTATCCAACCACACACACATATGCTGTTTTAGCAATACAGCTTTTTACAACCAAGATTTGCCAAGTACAAGCACTGCCTTTACTGGTTGGCTTGCTTGAGACACCTGTTCTTTAAATATCTGATTTTTCCCTTTGCTGTTGCTAAGTTTTCTGAATAGAGCTCATTCCCATTTTGTCAAAAAAAAAAAAGTGTTTTAGTTATAAATGTGATCATCTGCTGTTTTCAGAGCTTTTGTGGTTTAAAAAAAAACATATTTGGTGATGTACAGAGCACTCTGAACTCCCTAAATTGTTCTGTGAATGTTCATGCAGTAAATTCTCAGTGAACACAAGAAGAACGCAGTGACCTTCTTATAAAGAAAAAAGACTTCAATTCAGCTGAATCTTAATCCAAGAAGAGAAATTCTTATAACTTCCTTCCTGTTATCCTTGCAAAGACTGTAACATTTTTGTGGGCTTTTCTCTCTTAAATCTTTTTCATAGAGGAAAAAAAAATGACAGTTTTCCCAGTCAACATCTAATGGCCTACATCAGATCTCTGTCCCTGCCAAATAAACCCATACTCTGAATGAATCTTAAAGGGGACTCTGTCAACCTCCAGCTGTGTCGACATGGTTGGTTGGATGGTTATGTTCCTAGACAGAAATTTTAAATGCATGACTGACATTGAAAAATATAACTTCTAACGTGAAGGGCAATACGTTCCAAGTTTCTATTTCAGGACCACTTCAATTACTGAATTTAAAAAACAATGTAGCACCAAGCTGGGTGAAGATGTAGAAACTTTGCAAGGAGACTCGACATATCTGAATGATCTAATCCCAGACAGCAGCACCCACCATCGCACTACGTGGGCTGAGAGCTAAGCGGTCATGCTGATGTCTGGGGTAATAAAAATGAAGCGCTTGCTTTAGTGTAGTGATTAATGAGAGCTCTTGTCAGTGTGAATAAAAGCGAGGATGAGGTAATTAAAGTGCATCTACACTGGTGCAAGGTTTAAGAGGGGCAGACTGCTAATTAGCAGAGATGCTATTAAAAGGAAACTGTGATGCAAGTGCTCATCACCTACCGTCCCACACACAAAAACAGACATTAACCTTTTACCTGGAAAGCCAGCTAGTCTTTAAGTCATCTTTATTCAGAAACAACAGGACTGGTAATTCTTAACAGATGATGGCATTATTCACCATAGTTTTGAAATACTGGTGATATTACTTTAATTTTATTTAGATTAAATCAAGATATTTGCTTATAGAATACTTTTTTTTAAACTTATTCACTGCCGTGCAATAGTACATGTTGAGGTCTTGATAAAACATTCTAAATAACCCTGAACTGATTAAAATCTTGTTGGCTCAATCTATTATTTCCAATGAAGCTCAGAAGACAAGTATTATTATTAATATGGGTGGCTGGGAATTCATACTGGTCTTTGGTGGACAGAGAAGTGATTCTTTTGAAAAGATCTAATGGTAGCAGCTGGGTGTAAGTTCAATTTTATGAGTGTATGCGTAGTCTCCTGCTTAGTCACCGCTGATTAGGTAGGTAGCAGGATTCCTGATGCAGTAATGGCCAACATCTGTGTATTTTGAAGGTGGAGTCCAGAGATCGTTAGCCAACCCTAGCATAAGAAGTTAAAGCAGGGCAGAAACAACCTTTGTTGTTCTCAGTACTGACAAAATCCACCTAATAGCTTCCTAATTAAAGTGTTATATCTTGTTAAATCTATACATAACCTTGCCCTTGATTCCAATTATTTCCTGGATGTAGCTCTGTATTTTAAAAAAAAAGAGGCCCTGCTTGATACCACACTGTAAAATATAACTTGTTGTTTCAACTTAAAAATATCAGGTACAGGGCTGCCTTAAAATTTTAAGTCAAGAAATAGAGTTTGTTCTTATAACACAACCAATTGTTATCTTAATGAAAAATCACATGTTGTCTAAACTTTTGTCTTAGTTTAGTTGACTAAGGTTTGTTAGTCAGTTCAACTGCTTTAATAGTCATTTTTACTTGGGAAAACTATTTAAGCTAAATTAAAATAATCAATTGTTTAAACTCTTGTTCTAATTTAGTTGACTTGGGTTTCTTAGTTAATTCAAATGTTTTAGTAGTTCTCTCAACTTAGGAATCTATTTTAGCTTAACTTAATTTATTGATTAAGGTTTATTAATTAAGGTAGCTGTTTGAACTTTATAAATAAAATGAAACTGATTTAAAGGTTGATTGACTTGATGTAAAGATGTTTACTACACAAAGAAATAAGTTATTATTTGAGCTTTCCATCATCCATTTCAGCAAAAAAACAACAAAAAAAACCTGTTAGGTTTATCTTAGATCTCATGTTTAAATGTCTACATTCATTTAAATTAATTTTCTGTTGTTTACACTTCACAACTCCCCACCCACAGATTTAATTAAAATGTATCTGATGCACGAAGTTTGTTTTAAGAACATAGCAAGACAATTAACATCCAACATTAAACATTTATTGCTCCATCTTACTCCTCTAACAAACAAAATCAGAAAATCAGTGACATGCAAGTTTGATTAAATTCTGACCCAGGAGCATTTAACAATTCTTGTGAATTGTTGACAGTTGGACAACAGAACACTATGACATGAGCTCAGTTTTTCAACAGGATGAGCTAAAACTGCTGCATTAAAATTAACAACATGAAGTCTCTATTAATGTAATGTATCAACAGGATGTAACTATTATAGAACAATTATTCTTTACATTGCAAAATTTTTAAACCTCATTTGTGCACAGTCACTCCTGTTAGCATAAAATTTGAATTACTAACATAATACAAAACCTTGACTGTTAAGTGACAGTAAAGATCAGTTTATAACTAAAACTTCAAACTCTATTTGTCTTTATTTATAATTACAACACATTCCACAGAACCAACTGCTGTTAAAATTAGTACTTAATGCTTCTGAAACATTTGAAAGGTATGGAAACTACAGACTTGCATGAGATACGCATTTGCAGAGTCCCCTATTATATTTTTGTTCACAAGTAAGTCTCTTAAACCATGAGTAATTGTCTAAACTGAAATGTAAACTAGTCATTTAGTGACATACAAAAATGAAGCGTGAGAACTTGAAAGTATGGAAAAAACAAACAGTAAAACAAAAACTGTCTTTAACGCTAAGGCAATTGCATGCTGTGAGCATACAATTACAGTTCTACATGGTCTTCCGCAAGAGTCTGTTTCTTAGACCATGCACTAGTGAGGAGCACTGCCTTCCTCCAATGTTCATGAGGACCTTCTGAATAACTTCAAAGGTGTACTTGAGTTCCTTTGGATAGTCTATGTTGAGGGCAAAAAGAAGACCCATCAGCATGGAAATGGCACTCGGGACGCCCCTCAGATTAGACAGGATTACTGCCTCCTCAAGGACAACCAACACATCAATTAGGGCTGCACGATTAATCGTTAGAAAATCGCGATCTCGATTTATACTTATGTGCGATCTCATTTCCAAATGACAACGATTTCAAAAAAAAAAAAAAAAAAAAAAAAAAAAGACGACGACGATTGTACCGCATTTTGATCCGGGACGTAATCTGCATGAAAACAAGCGCTCACTCTTCCTGCTCAACAAATGACAAGGGCGGAGCCTTATACCACGTGATACAGAAGCTGTGCTGTGATGCTCAAATTGGCAGGGAAAAAACAACGGAGAACACGTCAGGGATGACGAGAAAGTGACAGGAGAAAATCCGTCCCGGTCAACCACCCAAACATCAATAACGGGAACCTTATACAGCGCTTCCCTATACACGTCGAACTCCCGCAGGCACAAAGAAATTACGGAGGCTATTACTTATCACCTGACCAAAGATATATCAACACTGTGCAAAACGAGGGATTTAGGAAAATGATCAACACCCTAGACAAACGCTACACAGTGCCGTCCCGCAACTATTTTTCTATTGTTGCACTACCTGCTCTATACACGCAGTGTCGAGCAACGGTGGAGACGGAATTTCAAGCAGTACAACATTTTGCGGCAACAACAAAATGTGAGGCATTTATTGTTTTTATGTGTATTTATTGTTTTTATGTTCAGTTTCAACTGTTACGAAGTTGATGTGCAGTTAATAAGTGCAATAAATATATATAATATATGGAAAAATATAATATATATATAAATATAAACTATATATATATAAAATATATATATAAATAAAGAAAATCGTGAGAGAATCGTGATCTCAATTCTAAGCAAAAAAATCGTGATTCTCATTTTATGCAAAATCGTGCAGCCCTAACATCAATGATGTCTTCTTCTTTCACCATCACAATGCCAACTTTCATCCCCTTGGTGAACGTGTCTTCAATATCTGTGGGCTATAAAACGGTTCAAAGACAAAAAGAAAAAACAAACAAAAAATCATTTACAAAACTTTAAAAAAATACATAATATCCCTTGTGCTTTATAAATCATGTCTTTCTAAAGAAGAGCCATACTGATGCCTTGGATGATGGTGATTGGCTTTGGGTAACACTTCTTAGTTGTTGAAATTTTTTCAGAATGAGAATTGCACCCCCATGTTACAAATCCATTTCTTGCTTTGAACAAAGATCATGTTCATTAATAATAAAGCATGTCTTCAATTGCAGAATGTGAACAACAATTTAAATACATACTACTTGTGCTAAATATTGGCTGTGCTCTGAATAAAATGTGACTGAGAATGCATGAAATGTGCAAACTGGAGCTACACTACCGTAGCAGAATGTAACTCCACAGACAATGCTTCTTTAATCAGTAACAGTTCCCCTTATATTAAACTGCATGAAAAACGAACATATAGACGTAGCTGGAATGGTTGCATAACTGGCATTGAATGACAACATCCACCTTTACCCAACTGTCCAATGACTGGGCCAGTGACTTTTAATTGTTTAAACAGTCCACAGTCCTACTCCAGGGTCGAAGACATTTCACCAAAGTATTGCCCCCGACAGCTGTAGCAGTAATCACTTAAATAACCTAATATGTCTGCCATTACAAATATACAGTGTGTGAGAAATCCAATGCAAAGCTGTAGGGAACAGTACAGCAGCACAATGTCAAAGACCCTGGTGAAGACATGAATAAACACAATAAACGAACAATATCAATACTAGTTTATCAGGTAGTTTCTCTGAAAACCAGACTAAATCCAGTGTCACAGATCTCGTAATAATACATTTGTTGGCATCTACAACAATGCTCACCTCCACAGTCTTGAAAATGTGTGAGGGATCTTCCTTGAGAAAATGAGGAAGGCCCAGCAGAAGAACTGTCCTCTTCCTTTGTGTAGAGCTCTGGTCAAAGAATTGAAAAACAAAACAAAAAATGTTTTAAACAGTGTTTATGAAACACCTAGACAGCTCCAAATACACAGTTTTTTGCTACTTCATTTCATTTCATCAATATATGAGTATCAGTGGAGATAACTGGGTGAGTTACACCTGTCTTTTAATGTTCTAATATCTTATAATTTGAATCAGGCTGATCAGGACATTCAAGTAGAATATGATATCCAACCTACCACCAATATACACAGATTCTGTAAAAGTTACCACACTAAATGTCCGGTTGTGAAATATGATGACTGACTTTACTTATCAGCATTCTTTCAATGAGTTCATCAGTTGAACTGGATAACCTAAAACTTAAACAAGGATTAGATTTCGCAGTTGAACACTTACATCATCACCGAAGCATTTTATGAGCCTAGTTAGCCCTCCTATGCCGCTCTTGATTTTCTACAGCTCCACGAACCTCTCCATAATGGTCAAGCACAGCAAAAAGGAACCCTTTCAGGTCAACACATGTAAGACGGGCAAATTCTGCTTCAACCTGAGCAATAGAAGAAAAGGGGTGGGGAGTACAGGCAAAAATAAAAAAAAGATTCTTTGAGACCCAAATTTAAGCAATGAGGCCCATTAGCGAAAACACAAACACACAAAACCAAACAAACAAAAAGATGCACTTTCCTTGTTCCAGCGAACAAGGAAGTTCAGAGAACAATAAGCTCTGTCTCGAAATCTTTTAAAGTAGAATGATTGTGAAAATGGCTTATGTGATGTAAAACTTTAGTAAACGTGCGATTAAAAGAACACTGAGTAAAAGGACAAGTAACAATTTCCTTATTCCTCAGATGTTTACCTTGATGAGCAATACTGCTTTAGTCCAACTGCTTCATTAAAGTTACACAACAGGCAACAGCCAGCAAGTCCATTACATACTCCCTTTTTAGATCTGAAATACTGTGCACATTCTGTGTATATGTAGTGGACAGCAATTTACCCAAAAGAGTGCAAAGTTTGCAAGTCCACCTCATTTAAATGACAAAGTCAGATGTGATCATCTAGACCTGTGAAAATAAATTAATGACAAACCTGCAGTTAGTGCTGGGCGATATGACGATATATATCGTGTGGACGATAGAAAAGTGTCTATCGTGCCATTTGTCTTCTATCGTTTCTATCGTTTCTAACCCTAATTTTATAAATTATTACATAAAACATATCATTAACCCTTTACAACCGGTCGGAGCAGGCACACTCCGTTTTGCCTAACTATTTTTAAATCCCTGTAGAACTGGAACCAGGTAAGGTAGCGCAATAATTGTTTTTGCATATGAAACCGTAGGAGTTGTACTTACATCTTATTCCATTAGCTTGCCCTAGGTCACGGTTTCCTTCCACATATAGCTTTGCAAAAATTGCATAAAAAACACTTCCAGCAACAAAAACATAATATTCCAGACTTGCAAGAACAAAAACATAATATTCCAGAAACACGCTTTGCCCATCTGATCAGCTGTTCATAACACTACGTTGGAATATAAGTCAGCGCGAACTATCGCATGTCCTCCATTACCTGTCCGAAACCGGAAGTAACGTCACTTCGCGGAAAATTTAGTTTTTTACCTTCAAAGCCTATGTTGGTGTTTTTAAAAATCATGTTTGACTTTATGCTTTTCTGTACCGTTTCTGGGATGCTTAGAACTCAAATTACACTGTTGGAAATAGTTTATTTTGATGCACATGCTGTGTTTTTGCAAATTTGCATTATAATATTTATTTTCATTTTTCCTGTAGTATATTAAAATTAGTGTATCTCAAACATAAAACTATGAAGACACTAAAAATAAATTTCTTGTGGTTGGAAACTATTTTGTGCAACTTTTTTGTATTTACAGTTTTGAGGGATAAGCCTCTTAAATTTCTCTAACTAGAAATATATCTAAAAAACAAAACAAAAACGATTTTCAATTTTTTTGTAGTTTATTGCACTTTTTTTTGCAATTTATGTAGTTACTATGGACTTAATGCATACATATTATTAAAATCTGGGCTATAACGGTTGTATTGATGTATAGCAACTTGAAATGCTCCCACAAATGGCACTACAGCATGTAAAATGTAAACATAAGCTCTGGCGGACTTGGTTCTATGATAGGTCTTAAAGGGTTAAATAGCCTGTGCAAATATATTAATGTTGTCTTCTCACTATACATACTCTTAACTTTATGCAAGAGAAAATAAAGTATAAAAAAATGATATTTTTCGCAAAGAAACTCTGTCTTGTGGTTTTGCGACATGGTGCTGCTTTACGTGCACCCGGATTTGCGACATGCTTTACGGTAACTCAAAACAAAGACTGCACCCTCTCCACTCGCTGTTTACAGACTGCATACTTTCCAGATGACCACAGGTCAGGTGGTATATCGTGATATATATCGTTATCGTGATATAAAATAATTCATATCGTGATAAATATTTTTTCCATATCGCCCAGCACTACCTGCAGTTATGGATGTTATTACAACCACAAGAACCTAAACAGTCTGCTCCATTGCTTTTGTTAATGAATCATGTGTTGGTAGCACGTCTAAATATTTAGTTTATGCCACCTGCATGCGATCATCAATAGTGCAATATTACTTCTTAAGAAGTACCCTGACACTACATCTTTATATCATTTGTTCTACAGAGCTATTAAGTTACAATATAATCTGTGGTGTTTCCAGTATGACAAAATGCACAAATTGTAACTTACCATTTGACTCCACTGACAAAAATAAATCCCCAGCATCAATTTTGGCTTCACAGACCTAAAATAAGTAAAATAAAAATATATGTTATAATTATATTGTTTTCGCCATTTATTCATGTTTGCTAATTTTCTGACATATAAACAATGTTAGTTTTGTTACAATACAGGGAATGCAGTTATTTAAAAGGTAAATTATGCAAAAAAAAAAAAAAAAAAAAACTTCTGCAGTATACCATGCCAAAAATCAGTGTCTCTGATGCCAATTATTTTATCACTACAGCTCTTTTAGTATGGAAACTCACACAATCTGGTCATACTGATCACAAGAGTTCAAAAATAAGTTAAAATAGTGAACTGTTGTTAAGCATAAAGCATTTCAGGGTAACAAATAACTGCACAATGTAATTAAAGCAAAAAATAAACATACTGGAGGACTATCTGATAAAAACTAATATAATGCTGATTTTGTCTCAATCCTCAGTGCACTCTTGCAGCTTAGCATGCAGCAGTTAATAACAACTTAAGTGATTACATAGGGGTAAACAGATGACAACAAGCATCAGAGTCCTGCCAAAAAGTTCTTTTTGAACCCAGCCAGTTATTGGAAATATTGCCAAAATGAACTTCCACCAAAATACAACAGCCTGTGAACTTGAAAGAAATTTACAAGTACAGAGACGATATGAAATAAGCTTTATTAATTAGCTGAGTTAGCTTGCTAATATCGCAACAGTGGTTGAGTGCACAACCTTAAAGCTAGCGGCACAATACTTGTGATTTGGTCAGCGCTACATTAAACCCATAAAAAAGGCCATATGTCAGTTTATTAGGTCAAGTTTGGTCATGACACACAAGCTGGACCTTGTCGGCTAAAGTTACCTTAGCTAAAGCAAACATTTCGGTAAAAGAGAAAACCCACGTCATGCCATAAATTCAAAACATGTTCCAACTTTTGTAGCTCTCTTTCCTTATAGTTATAACCAATGTTACTCACCTTGAAAGCATATTCCAAAGAAGACGATTAGAAAACGTCCAAGTAAAGTGAGCATGTCGTTAACCGCCAATTCCCCATGATGCACCTCGATAGCAGTCACGTGGGACAGTTTTGAATCCTGCTGTGCTCAACTTACCCGCATTGTCAAGTTCACATAAGTTGCTGATTTAGCTGGACATGAGTTTTCAAGTTAGCTTTTTTTTGGTGTAATTGGGACATTTTTAACTTGTAATTCTATGTTATAACAACAACTTCAGTCATCTATCGTCAAACTGATATAGAATAATATGTTGAAATAACAAACATCTAGAATTACATTTTACAGTGCAGGTACTGTTTAGGGTCACAGGCCAGTGGGGGAGGGGGGCTCTGAGGTTGGAAAAACTTTCAGCTACAGCAATGTAGAAAGTTTGCAATGACAGTAGCTGAGTCTCTTCCATTGCAAGTATCATGTATGATCAGGGATGGGCACTCTGATTACTTTTTTCAAGTAACGAGGAAAGTAAGGGATTACTATGGCAAAAAAAAGTAATGTTATTTGTGAGAGTGTCTCGTGACAATGACGTACGCTCAGAGCATTTGGCGTCCGTGGTAGCATCAGACATGTGTAGATCAACAAAGCATAATATGGAGTGTGGGAGAGAGTACGACCATGCAGCATTTAAAGCTTGTAAGTACCACCATTACTTTAATTTTGGTTCCATTAAAAAGTGACACAAACATTAGCGTCCACTGAAGATCCTGCTGCTGAATCTTTACTTTTATTTATTTTTTGCTGTTTTTTTACTTGCATCTATTTGAAAGAGTGAGTGTATATTTTTTATGCTGGAATATGCAGAAAAAAATAGAATTGGGCTGAAAGGCTTATTGCTTTATAAAGTAATCAGGTTGTGTATCATGTTTTTTAAAAGTAACTAAGTAATAAAGTAACTAATTACTTTTGAAAATAAGTAATCAGTAAAGTAATGGCATTACTTTCTTAGAGAAGTAATCAGTAATTAGTAAGTAATTACTTTTTTCAAGTAACTTGACCAACACTGCATATGATTCTACGTAACAAAAGTAATGCCAGCTTGGAAAGCATCACAATGAAAACAAAGATAGGAAACAAGCGAGACAGAGGTGAGTGTATCAGATAATAACAATTAAATATAATGCTAAATAATCAACTGCTGCTAGTCTAGCCCTAAATATGAGGAAGATTTGAATAACATAACTTCCACTAGCATTACGTACTTCTTTTGCTTATTTTAATGTTGCAGCCTTATGTGGTAATGTAACAGAGTGGAGTCCATCAGGACACAGACAGTCATCTCTTTAGCACAGCTAGCAGACCAAAAAAAACCATAGGAGCTAGCTGGAGTATTAACGCCTAATAACCAGTCAGTGTACTCTTTGGCTGCTGTTTCCTTGTTATTTTATATTTGTTGGTGGCGTCAGATTATTTGTAACATAAGTGATAAATACTGATTAGAGCCCCCCTGCCCCCGTGAATTTTTGCTAAGAACCCCAACAGTCTCCGCTAAAGATGTCTTAATTTGAAAAATACCAGGCTATCACTCTTGTGATAGCTTGTTCAGTAATGTTTGTCACTATTTACTGTTTGCTTGGTTCTCAGAAGCATTTTATCAGCACAAAATATTCAACAATTGAAGCTGAGAGGACAGAAATGCCATTTAACGCAGACAAATGGGGTCGGCCCCAAGGCTTTAACATTTACAAAGTTAAATGACAGAAACAAAACGAGCACAAGTAGTCTCTGTTTTGTCATTTTTTTAATATTCTGACTTCTAAAACAGACTCACAAAGACACATTAAGCTCTATTTACCTTATAATAAATGCTGGATAGTCTCCATTTTTGGACTCTGCAGTGTCTTGCCAATTGGCAGTTCATGTTCTCGTGCATTCTTTCATCTTTCTTTCAACTTTCATCTGCCACAAATGAACTGTGTAAGATATGTGACTAGACTGATGAAGAAAATTTTTGACCACCCGGATTTAATGTGGAAAAAAATGTGATCATTTACATAAACTAATTTTTGATGTTTTCATCCATCAATTTATTTTCTTAACAATTTATCCAATTCAGAGTCAAAGGATTGCTCTTGTTTGCAGATATCAATGCAGTCGCTTCATTGCTTTGAACTTTGTTGGCTACTGTGATGGACATCAGATATCTCTCTATGCATATACACAGAGACCTTAATTATACATTATTACTTTTTTAGATGTTCTTCACGCTGAGGTGAACATTTACATTGCCTGCACTAATATGAAACATTACCGCTGTGGGTGGGTTGAAATGTTAAAGCCATCCATCTTTCTTCGCTCCAGCCCCCTCCCCCCATTTCATTTCCGTTTTGCCATCAGTGTCACAGCCGTGATGAAATGTCTGTGGGTGGCAGTGCTCTGCAAATTAAAGCTTTAAATCAATAGGACACATATTAACTCAAGTGTTATTGCAGAGCTGTTGATAAAAACATGCTTTCTCAGATCAAAGTATTGAACTCAAGGACCAGCAGTAATACCTTTAAATGGGCCAATATTGTTCCACACTGTTGTGGTGGATCGGGAAGCTGTTTGTATAAGAAGCTCCTCCTTCACTTTTCCTTCATTTGTCTTCAGCTTGAGTGGTTACACAGGGATGAGAGTACTGAAGTGTGTGGCAGATTTAGTGCAGGCCGCCCACAACTGTGTGACGCTGCAGGACACCGTGTTGGCTGAAGGACAGATAACTGCTTTCACGACACTGATCTTGCTCAGTATAGTTTGGTACAGGCTGTACCTGGTGACACAGCAAAAGTAACCTGCCAGCTCACACATAATCGTAACACTGCTGACAGTTATTGTGCTGTCTGACCTTTTTCTACTGTCAGGTAATTTGTCTTATGACTCTAATAAAGGTCAAAACTCATCTCTAGGATTAAAGGACATTTATCCTTAATAGCAGGAATAAATTCTTTAACACCCCATATAACATTTACAGAAAACCAAGAGATGATGAATACGACATAGCATAATACAATTTCAAGCACTTGTTTTTATAAGCTTGTAAAGCATCTGTAACTCATCTAAAAGCAAGTTGATGTGTATATAAAAAACAAAACAGTATTTGTTTGAGAGACTGATGATCTGCTCATGATGTATCCTACCTGATAGATAGATGTATGCATATATGTAGGTAAGTGTAGCAGCCCCTGGCATCAGCAATGACAGAAGAGTCTCATTCTCTGGGCATCGTTGAGCACCGTGAAAACTACAAAATAAGAAAAAATTCCTACTCACACAATCCCTTTGAATTATGCTTTACCGATAAACAATAACAACAAATTAGCTTAAATTAAGTCAGGTAAATTCAAAAGTAAGTACTTCTGAGATGTACATTCAGTCACTGATTAAATAAAACAAAAAATGGTGTTTAAAACTGCATCAAGGTGCTTCACAGGTTAATCAAATAAAATATAACATCACCTCACACACCTTGTTCTGCTTGCCAAGGGGGCAAACTCCCGTGAATACTTAAACATTTGATCCCTTCCTCATGCTGCTAGCTTAAGTGACACACGTAAGTATAGAATGAGAAAGTTTACAGATATGTCACGATGCATACCTTATGTCAGAAACAGACTTAACAGTGTATTTTATTAAGGTATTATTTTAACTTACAAAGACTGTTGGGTGGGACTTAGATCCCATCCTATGATGCTCCATCCAAGCACATTTCTTTGAACAAAAGGCTGATTTTCTCAACCTGCAATTATTTCTAGATGAAGCAGTGCTGATGGGCAATCGTAGCCAATCAAAGGTCCCACTTCACAGTCTTGAAGTGGCTGTAGCTTGTTTGCCAATTGCCTGAGGTGTGGCCACTGAAGTGCAGTATCCTTTGTAAGAATGTGAGACTTATCAGCTGGGATGAAATCACTTGTGTACACCTGGTGTAGTTGAACATGCAACTCACTGCTGAACCCATGAACTTGCAATCCACAAGCAACTTCACTATGACTGTCTATGTCAGTGTACTGAACTTTAACTGTACTGGCTGAGTCTTCACATTTAGTGCAGAGACCAGATCTCACAAGATGAAAGTTGAGTCACTCTGTGTGCCAAGCAGAGCATATGTGAGAATCTCTCTGTGGGGGTCTGCTGCCAATGACACAAAAACTGGAACAATACTGGATGTAGCAGAGGAGTATCTTGTCAATGTGGGTGACATGACATTGTGAACTTCCTTTGTCTCATTTCCTGCAGACGGTGAATAACTTTGACATTTCACTGGCTCCCTCATTTCTCTCTATGTCTAATCAGGTTGGATGGCTTCGACTACATATAGTGCATGTGTGCCTTCTCTTGCATTCTTTACTAGTGTGACCCTTTTTTAAACTACTAAAGCAAAGATGGTTTTCATAAATGAAATAACTCTCCTGAAGAATCTCCTAGGCACCCTAATATGCATCTTCTGAGTTTTGATAGAAGAATGCTTCCACTGCCTTTTGCCCTCACCTGGAAGATAACTTTTCAAGTACAACATTTTTCTCCTGCAGGGAGGGATTTTGTGGCTAATCAATGCCATAAAAGATATCTTCCAGTCTTTAAACTTTAAAGGGTTACCAGTGAACACTGTGGGTTCAGGTGCAGGCAGACAGTTGGAGACAAGCTTGCAAGCTCCTGTGTTAGGCTGACCTACTCCTGCTTTCACAAAATCTCAGGTGGTGCACATTGAGGTTGAAATGGTTTTTGGCCTGTGGGATCAATGGATTTAGAGATTCAATAATTTGGCTGTAAGGCTGTGATTTGTCATCTGCCTCATCCTTAAAGCTTTCCAATCTATTGCAATTGTTGTAAGCTCTCACTCTTGCTGCTGCTACTTTTACCTCATTTTCTGCTTGTAGCTGTTGCAGTTTATTTCTCTCTTCCTCTAGTTTTACTGTAATTTCTGTAATTGTTTGTGCTTCTTTGATTTCCCATTCATGCTAGGCTACTGAAGCGAGACCAATCAACTGCAGACCAGAACACAAACAACGGAGGCTCCAGAAAAGTGCAATCAAACGGTGAGTTTATTAGCAAAGGAGAAGAAATATCAGCATATGTCTTCTGACAAAAATACATTAGATGATGATTATATAGCATCAGGGGTCACGCCCCCACGTGCGTCAATTACAGGTCAAAAATACATTGTTTGCAGACAAGGGTACATCTTGTACATCTTTAATGGCTATAAACAGACATAAAACTTCTCTTTTCTGTAACACCTTCCAAATAAGGCAATAAACTTCAAGCCCTCAGGGTCTCTAATGGCTAATTATTGACCCTCGTCACCAATCACTAAGTAGACTAAATTGCAGCAGGTCTCTAAGAGAAGCAGAAGACACTTGGGCCTTCGCTCAGGCCTGTTGTTAGATTAATGTGTATTGTAAGCATGCATGCAATCAACCGGCTATGTTCTCATCTTCCCTCAACATGTATCACCTGGACGCTCTCACCAGTGAAGCTTGAAACCCTTTTGGATGGAACATCAACTCCAAACAAGCACAGATATGCAATGTGTATAAAATGAACTAAACCTGTGATTAGAAAGGTCAATGTGATGACAAACATCTTCAATGCAATATGAACCCTGTAAGAAATAGTACTGGTAAAATAATGCTGTAAAACATGTTATTAATGCATTTATCATAAGGCAGATTATATGGCAGCAATAAAAGAATTTCTGAATCCTAACACTACTCAACTTTGCTTGCTGTTTATGTATTTATTGCATTGCTTTCGCCTGTTCTAGTTTAGCTGCAAGGTCAGCTTCTGCGTCCACACGTTTCCTAGAAGACATAGAGGTGGCTCTGAAGTATGAATCTGAGCCTGAAATAACTGTTTCTGTTTCAGTTTTCCCCAAAAACAGATCCATACTCCTCCTTACTTATTACCATCCTTACATGCTCCTTCTTGAGCCTGTCATTAAAAGTCTTATCTATATCTTCTAGTCGTTTACCCATAAGATCACAAATTTCTGTTGTTAGGGCAACACACTCATCCATTCTCTCGACAACATCTGGAGTAGATGTATGATTACGGCAGATAGGCTCATACAGTTGATGCACTAATGCTTCTTTAGACTTAATGTCAATTTGTGTTCTAATAAGGTCTTCTGTTGAGCAAAAACCTTTTAGTTTCAGTCAAATCCCTCTTGCTAACTCCTTCCAGGACTCATAAGCCTTGCTAAATGGCCTTTCATTTTTCTTGGCTTCCTGTTAATGCATCTCCTGCCCATTTTTTGTTAGTCTTCACTCTCTGGAGCAGGACCTGGCCTGTTGTGTCTCTGTCGATTTGTCTGTTTCTTCAATGGAGGAAAACATTTTTATTTTTTTTTTTTTTTTGGCTTGGTGCACCTGCCCTTTATGTGTATATATCTGAACTCAAATGGGTTGAGTGGTGGCTTCAACTTATTAACACTGAACTTAGATATTTGCACCTTTAACCTTACAGACTGGAAACATTTCACCTCATCAAAACACATAGGCTCATTCTCTGGACATCATTGAGCACCATGAAAACTACAAAATAAGGAAAAATTGCTACTCACACAGTCCCTTTGAATTAAGCTTTACCAATAGGCAATAATAACAAATGAGTTTAAATTAAGTCAGGTAAATTCAAAAATAAGTACTCCTGAGATATACATTCAGTCACTGATTAAATAAAACAAAAAAAGAGTGTTTTAAACTGCATCAAAGTGCTTCACAGTTCAATCAAATAAAATATAACATCACATCACATACCTGGCTCCACTTGCCAAGGGGGCAAACTCCTGTGAACACTTCAACATTTGGTCCCTTTCTCATGGAGTAACACATGTCTGAGCTAAAAATAGCACATGGATGCATTTAACGTAAGTATAGAACGAGAGAGTTCACAGATATCCAACAATGCAAACACAGTAGCATACCTTAATGGTAAATGGCCTGTATTTATATAGCGCTTTACTAGTCCCTAAGGACCCCAAAGCGCTTTACATATCCAGACATCCACCCATTCACACACACATTCACACACTGGTGATGGCAAGCTACATAGTAGCAGAGGCGAGGCTGCCGAACACTGGCGCCACCGGGCCCTCTGACCACCACCAGTAGGCAATGGGTGAAGTGTCTTGCCCAAGGATACAACGACCGAGACTGTCCAAGCTGGGGCTCGAACCGGCAACCTTCCGATTACAAGGCGAACGCCCAACTCTTGAGCCACGATCCCCCCACCTTACGTTAGAAACAGGCCTAACACTGAATTTTATCAAAGTATTGTTGTAACTTACAAAGGCGTCATGCAGTTTATTCCTGTGCACCACAGACTGTTCTATACAGGGCACGCCTCTGAGCGTGTCCGCTAACAACTTCAGTTATGACAACTTATGGAACAGACCAGCGGTTCATTACACTCCCACCAATCGTGCTATGATTACCAAACTAAGTGAATTATACATGATTGTTGACTACAAAAAATGAACCAGTTTAACCAAGGTGTACAGACCATCATCGAACAGTTGTCACTTGGAATTTTACATCATTTATGTCAGTTCATCTCAGAAATTAACATGTTGATTATTATTCACTTTCAACAAGAATCACCAATTTTTGGATTGGTCGATCGATAACGAGGGGCTTGAAAGCACGATCCTGTTTCTTGGTCCGACTAAGTATGTATGTACGGATGTATAGGTAGTTTTTCAACACGTGAGCCTTTCTTTCTAGCAAAAGGTTTAACATTAGGTTATTGCCTCTTAATAGAGGTTCCTTAATGTTTGTTCATTTTTATTATAGCAAAGCATGTCATCTATGTATGAAATATGAAATTTGAAAATTTAGGAAAATCCAGCACTAAACTGAAATACTGATAATTTTAAAATAACTATTTAAAGCAGTGTAAGTCATTTACTTTAAAATCAATCCTAGCTTTTCCAGGCCATCTGTTGCTCCATGACTCCATCTGACCATTTATTAATCCTGTCAGGGTAGAATCCCGAAAACAAACACTTTTCCTCTTTATAAACACAAGAGCTCAGCAATAAAAGCCTCATAAAGAGGTTAAAACAAAAGGTAGTTCTTTTAAAAAGATAAATAAATCAGGAATTAAAGTCAATACCATTAGCAATTATCCCCTATCTCAGCTCTAAAAAGCAGCTTGCCACATTAACCTTTAAACCCTTTTATTTTAGCTACTTAAGATGCATGGCAGCAGTCACACTCCGCCTTGGGCCTAGATGTACAGCTGTTTGTCAACACACCACTTAAAGACAACCCCAATATCCTTGCAGCTTTAGCAGATGCTATATTACAAACTTGGGTGAGGAAAGACATTAGTTCAGTTGGTGACCTATATACTAATAATATGTTTACTAGCTTCAGACAGCTATCCGAATTCTATGGTCTACACAGACATAATCTTTTTAAATGCCTACAGATTAGACATTGGGTCAGGAGCCAAACATTAGCAGACCATACCAAACGCAACTCCACAAAAGGCCTTACTTCTTGTGTTTATGAAATTGTCACTGACAATTTATCAGCCTGTGATAATTGTTTAAAAAAAATGAAATAGGGAATTAGACTTAAATTGAACATATGAAGACAGTAATTTGTCTGGTTGCTAAATTAATCTCAGACAGGATTGGTATCTACTCAACACAGTTAATATTATCCACTGAAAATTACACTTCATATAGACTGAGTAAACTGAGAGATTGTATCTCTGAGCAGTGCCAAAGGTTTAAAATCTCTGTTGGGGATCTTGTTCATATGCTTTGGAGTTGTGTGCAGTTACAGTCCTACTGGAAAGCTGTGATCACAATAACCTCAGAGGTGTGTGAATTTCATTTGGACTCTGCTCCTAAGATCTGGATACTTGGAGATACTTTGTGTTGCTTGCATCTACTGTAGCAAAATGTGTATACTTAAAAACTGGAAATCAACAGCGCTTTCAAGCCAGAAACACTGGATTAACGAGCTGTCATCAAACTGCACTCCCGAAAAAAATCCTCCATTTAGTATAGGGGGAAATTAACAGTTTGAGCAAACATGGACTCGCTTTTTGAATTTTCTAACACGACTAGGCTTGATGGACTACTCTTTTCTGGTTTGGCTACAGCTTTTACTTATTTTACTTATTTATCTTTATTCTATACTTTATTTACTTTATTTACACTCCAAAATGTTTGTGTTAGATGGAACTGTAAAAATGAATTTTAATATATACATTGTGATATAGAGGGGGGGCTATGGTAGTTTTGTTTGTCCCTTATTTATTTACTTTTTCTTAAATAGAATGTACTGCTGTGAAGCATACTAGATGTCAACCTTTGTTAATGATCGTATGTTCTTAATAAAAAAAAATAAAGATAAATAAATCTCTTATAGATTTACAGGTTCATACAATCTTACCCAGTCCTGATATTTATAAAGTAATTCAAAAGATGTGGATTTGAAGTCACTTTAATAGAAAAATATATATTTAGATTTGCAAGGCTTAACAGTCATGCTGCTGGGCGGTGCAGTTTGTCTTCTGCACCAACTTGCTTGTATGTAGATAATTCAATTTGCACCATAATAAAACAATTAAAATAAAATAAAAATCACAAAAGGAAAACAGACATATTTTGGAAATTCATCAATAACACGATAAAATTTGAATTTCCGAGCTTTTCACTGTGTCCAACAAACGGATTGCAAATGCAGGCAACTAAATCAACACTTTACGGTTTGCACAGAAAGACAAACAGCGTTTCTGATTACAGAGGCTGTCCTGAGGAGGCTGTTTATTTTCTCTTCTCTAACAGCTGGGGTGAGAGCCAGGAGAGGTCAGTCATTGTTCCACCCTTTCACGAGGCTTTATGGAGGATCAAAGGCTCATCACCGAGCCTCCTTTCCACAGCATCTTTACAGCATGGGCTCAAACTGATATGATGGTATCACACATTTTCTTCCAGTTGGTTCCTCTTAGACAAAAATAAAACTGTGGAGTGGCATTTGAGAAACACAGCACTGGGACACATCTTCTTTCAGAAGCTCCTGCATTTCAAAAGAATAAGTATTAGAAAAATAACTGGACCAAAAAGGGTTTTAAAAGCTCATGTAAGGTACTGTAGCTGATTATGGTATGTGAATCATTAGGAGAAATGACATGGATCACTAATACTTTCATTGCCAGCTTAAAAATGGAAGTTCACAGCTGTTAATGGTTTTAATGTTTTGGTGTGATTGGTGCATGTCTCACTGTTTGTATATATTCACGGTTCATAGTCCTGTGTTGTTAATGAAACACTGAGAGACCAAATGTCAGATACACGTGCACACTGCACAAATAAATACACAAACATATTCCTTGACATATGCAGCCAAAAATGCACATAAATCCCAGCAGTATGATTTTTGGCTGTGCTTGAACAACATTTTTCTGATGGATGTGTTGATGTGCAATTTTCCACTTAGTAACATGGAGCTTGTTCTGTGTAGGTGGACGTCTGCTACAATATCTACAGTAAATATCTGAGTATGAAACTTGATGGAAAAATATGGATGGGAATGATAGCACTACTTTTAGATACACGGGCATTAAAAGAAGCACATTACATCACTCCTTACAGCGCAATTTCACAAACATGGGAGAGTTGGGTAGAGACAGAGCTGCTGGCCATGAAATGTAGTTGGCATAAAAGAGCGACTTGACTTTGTGACCTATACTGTAATTTCCTCTTATTGCATTGGAAACACTCCAGCTTGAATTCTGTAAGTTTTTCTTATTTACACAATAAACTGACAAACTTAGTGAAATGTAGTAAAATAGCAAGGTCTCCACAACTCCTGCTTGTACGTATGGTGTGTTAACAGCGCAGGAGTGCATGTTTGAATGGCCCCGTGTCCTCATACACTGAACCAAAACCACATGTTTGGCACAAACAGCCGCTTTTCATAACCACATGCTGTCACAGCTTTATCCATGTTAGGGCACTACAGCACACATTTTACGGGGTTAAAAAGTAGTTTGAGCTTAATTTGCATCTGTTAGACATCAGAAGGACTTACTGTAAAAGCAATAAATGAAAAAAATTAACTAAAATTCAATTTCAGACATACTTTCTCCCATAGCTCAATATAAATATAATACTCAAACTGAAATGTGAGTTTTTCTTAATATATTATAGCCTTTTGATTAAAGAATGAATGAGAATCCAGACTTTGAATCATCTGGAATCAATAACATGTAAGCTAAGTATTTTTTACAAGATCTGGGCAAGAGTGTGGATTTTTCACATTTTGCACATACTGAGAGCAGATGTCAGTCATAAATATTATAATGGATAATAGTTTAGACACTGTTAAATATGAAATTTGGCATTTCTTGATCATCCTGATTCACTAATGTGAATATATAACGCATCTGAAGTATTTAAGAGTCAACAGCACCTGAGGCTGGCCTCTGTTTGACCTTTCACCCTGTATGTGATCAAGTCAAGTCAAAGTGTACTTCAAGACCTTATTTCAAAACTACAGCAGTGCCGCATAACTCTCAGGAAAAAAAGGCTATCTAAAAACACAAACACACACACACAGAAAAACACATTGACTATCTCAAACAATGGGCACAAATATTAGATAATAAGTAAGTTATTGCTTACTCATAGCAGGATAAAAAAAAAAAAAAGTCTCAACTCAAGCTGGACCAAACGTCTGCTGGAAACAGCAGGTCTAAAGGATTGATTTAAAAGTAGACAATATTTTGGCTTGTCTGATAAAAAGCAGTAAATTGCTTCATGCTTCAAGCTTTACCTGTTAGGTAACCACAAGAAGCATCTGGTTGGAGGCTAAAATTATTAAAAGACAGGCTGCTGCATTTTGTACCAACTGCAGATGTGCAAGACGTGAAATATTAAAAATAACCTACCAAACTTTCATGAGTCAAGTCTACATGAAGTGAAAAGCATGCATGACTACCTGCAGGTCTATAAAAGATTCCACCTTTAAAAACAACAGAGCTTTTAAAGTTGTCTAAAATCACAGCCATTTTTTTTTTTTTTACCGTAAATGTAGGGTCTTCAGGGGTACAAATCAGGAGTACTAGCAGTGTCTGATTTAACCTCATTTTAGCTACTTTGACATTAAGGAACTTTATGGATGTTTTTAATGAGAACTTTGTATCATTTGGCAGCATTTCAAAGGACACTTTAGTTGCACATTTTTAACCCAGCATGAGATGACCCTCCTGTTTTCTGGCTGTTTTGACAGGAGGTAAGCATATTTGTTTAGCTACAGTACAACCACACAAGTCCCTCAGCCCATAATGTACTTTTTTGTTAAAATATATAAAAAACCTTTGATAATTCCTAATAGTGTCACTTATAATCTAATTTAAATGTATTTATAAAATAAAAAATACATTCTAGTATTCTCAGCTTACAGTAGTTTGCAATGCTTTGCTAAAGTATATAGTTATTGTGTAAAAGTGTGGCTATTGCTTCCTAATATTAAAGATTAAATTATTGGATATGTAATGGCTGTTTTTCCTCCCAACATATTTACATATTGCAGATCAAATTTAGTGATGAAATAAATCGAATCTTGGATTTTTTTTTCTCTAAAAACAGAAGCAAAACAATTGAGCCGAGTGTGTGTAAATAAAATTGTCATTTGGTAATAAATGGAAGAAGAAGAAAGGAAATTTTAAAAGAAAAGTGCAAAAAGAAAAGAACTAAGCCTTAATACTGAGAACAAAGGAAAGCCAAAGTTTTATGAAGAGTGACTTGACTGGTGCCAACTTTCTGTCATTTAACGATTTCTCTGTTAGCATTTCTCATACTGAATTCTCATGCAGTCAATGTTACCATGTTAAATGTATCCATGTTGTAAGAAAGGAAATAATTTCAAACACCACAAATACCATGAAGAAGCAGCCTCAATCATTAATTTTTAAATGCAGAGTTCTGGTTTAGATTTCATAGTTATGAAAGAAAGAAAGTTTATTTTATTCAGTCTATGGCTGTGATAGACTTGACGGACTAATGGTCTGTCCATGGTGTACACTAGCCTACCCTGGATAAGTGATTAAACAGATGGATGGATGGTGAACATAAGATTCGTATGACGGTGACAGTTCTATTTCAAGCTTAATTTAAAACTCTAGTTTGTCCAACAGTGTTATTACACGTAATAACAAATATTTAGTAATAAGATATTTATGTATGTGGGACAACAGTGATAGTTCCTGTCAGACATCTGTTGGCAATTTTCAGATATGTTCATGTCAGTTCAAAGTAGGTCAAGTGCTGATTTATACTGCTTTTGAAACAAAAATGAACTAAACCAGGCGAATTCATGTTAAGTGAACACGTCGCTGGCACTGGCAATTATAAACTCCTCGTGACCGGAGGCTCGTGCAGCAGAGATGGTCAGCATACAGCGGTGACTTATTTCTTTAACTCTGTCTGTTAAGTTTAAAATAAAATGTGTCATAATGTTTTCTGTGTTATCAGGGGGTAACTCCTGACCTCTAGGTGACTAAGTGTGCACACTAGAATGGCAGTTTCTATTGCTCTATTACATATAGGGGGAAAACAGAGTTGTTCTAGTTGTGAATGTGAGGCTAATGCTGTGGGCCGTCCTTCATTGGTTTGCTTTGAGACTTAGCTAGAATAAATGTGATATATACTTGCTGTAATTTTCATAAGCATTAACATAATTCATGTCATACTAATCATACTATAAATATAACTAAACAGTGGACTCACGCATCCAATCTAATTTATTATTGCAAAGTTATTTAAATTATTAGTATCACCAAAATGCTTGAAGGTTGTTGCCATCCTCAAGGTCCAGGCTATCAATCAGGAGGTGGCGTGGTCCAAACATTTTTAAAATAGGGGGCATTTGGAGCTTACTAACTGGCTAACACAGAGCGATAGTCTTTTAAACATCACAAACACACTTGTGTATTTGCGAGAAGAGACTTGTGGTAAGTAGAATTTCTTTGTTATGCTTTTGCATTTTTGTATACCTGAGCTGCCTTGTTATCAGCATTTGTAAATAAAGAGAATTCCTGTCTCCAAGTGTGTTTCCTCCACCACATCTGCAGCCCTCTTACAGTTGTCATCAGGAAAAGGTTGAAATAAATGCCACATAGTTCCAAAGTATAGTTCTGAAGAACTAGTGCTGGAAAACCTTGGCTATGACATTCAGCAGACTGTTGAACAATTGACTAATCTGCATCTGCATACCATTAGCAAGTCTGGCTGGACTAAATCTCTTTTCCTTTGAACGTGGCCCATCTCAGAGCACTGGTTTTCAGTGTTTGAGTCTTCATGTTGTACATATCCATTAACTTGAAATACAGGCTATGCCTCACCCTTAAAATGATCAGCTAGAAGAGGAAATGAGCTGTGCAGCCAATTATGAGCTACCTCTGTTTTTACTTGCCTTGGTTGATTTTATTAAAACATCTGGAATCTAAATGAGTTTTTTTTATTGAAACAGTTGAATAAACTTTTAGACTTTGCCGGTAAAACCAGTAAGGAAATATAGTTTGTTTCCTGGCCTACACTTGCTGGATATCCAAGTTATTACTTGGAAACCCATTAGATGTCCCACAGATCCCTCTTGAGAAACAGTATTGCCATTTGCTTTAAAACTTAAATGGAAGTGCTGACAACCTAAAAGGCTGCGCTAGCAATTCACAACAGATGTATCAATCCATATCTGTTGCACTAAGTGGTCCAATCCTGTCTTAGACACTTCAGCCTAAAAGTGCAGATGCTTTCAGTTTCTCCTTATGTTGACACTGTATCCTGAGGTTGTCAAGGCAGCAAACTCTACATGCAAATAGTTTTGCCATTGGAAGGAAAAGTGCATATTTTTATATGATACATGTTCATCTTCTCTCATGTAAGCAATCATTAACTTCAGTAGTATATCCATAGTTAATATCATTAACTAGTTTCAACCTATCATAAGTAGTTTCACAGAAGCCAGTTATGAACTAACTGAACAGTTATGTGAGGCAGCATCATGATGTGATGATATGAGATTGCTACAGATATATATTACTTACAAGAACAATGCTGTTTTTAAGATCTTCAGCTAGGCTACCAAATTATCATTGTGGGATATTTTGTTTTAGTCACAGCCTTTTAGCACAGTGCTGTATTTAAATCTTTTTTAAAAAGTCTACTTGACACATGTCAGCTGCACCTGTGAAGTTAAAATAATCAGCTATATCTGTTTCTCTTTGTCTGTCTCTGAGTCAGACACTATTTCCATCATAAATTACAGTTCTTTTCCTTTATTTCTATTATTACCCAACACCGCCAGACTCCTCTGGTTTCAGATCCTCCAGGTTTTGTCCTCTTGTGTTTACCACCAGGAAGATTGCTTTCTCCTGTTCTAATGTGTTGCACATGTGCCTAATTGCCATCCCTCTGTGTGTTTATAGTCTGTGGCCCAATTCCAGTCCATACCATATGCCCTCCCACTCTGTGACAAGTGTAACTCAGTGTAGAGTCAACACTGCAGCTGATGCGGTGTTGGGTTATTTTACTACTTAATTAACATGTAGGGGAGGAAAAAAGAACAGCAAGCTTTAGGATACCTTTGCCTTTCTCAAACAGACAAAGGATTCTGAAAGAAACACATGGGACTTGTATCTTTTACTGTGTGGACTTTCCTTTATATCGGACACAGAACAGGTACTGCACCAACACATTGGAGGACTTAACACATCCGCTTAACACTTTTTAATATAGAACAGCATCCAGTGTAGGGGACTGTTTAACACTAATACACTAATGAAGCAAACGGTTACAGGCTGCATTGGGATTAGACCTTTTTCATCCCTTCTTAGAGCGTCTTTATGTCAGATGTTAAGCAACTGAATTGAACTGGAACTAAATGCTCCAGCTTGCTGCTTGACTCTGGATTTGAACCTGCCTGTTTCCTTTGGTGATGTTTCCCTTTTTGAGCTCTTTTGCCACCGTGTTGAACTTTTACCCTTTTTTTTGGAGTCTTCCACTTGACTCATCCGATTTTTAAACATCTGTCCTTTGTAGTTTTCAAAAATGTTGTGACATTACAGGTGTCATGGACCCTGGGTTTTGCCAGGTTTTGTTTTGAGTTCTTTTTGAATTTTGGGTTATTATTATGTTACAGATTGTCTGGTTGGTTTCTTTATGGTTATTTTCTCAGTTTAGATTTTCTTATTTTCATTTTTGTTGTGTTTTACAGTGACGTTTCTATTTTATTGTTAGAGTTTATATTTAAAGCCTTGAGTTTCATGATGCATGCTCAATAATCACGGTAAGGAAATCTTAAAAAGTTGTTTCTCTGCATCTGGATAGAATCAACTATCCAGATGAGTCAAGGAGGCCATTTACGTGAAAAGGGAAAG
Source organism: Pelmatolapia mariae (assembly GCF_036321145.2). Taxonomy (NCBI): domain Eukaryota; kingdom Metazoa; phylum Chordata; class Actinopteri; order Cichliformes; family Cichlidae; genus Pelmatolapia; species Pelmatolapia mariae. The sequence continues at coordinate 36,856,614 of NC_086232.1, forward strand.
ACCATCTCTGAATCAAGGGGGCCTAAGGGTACATCTTTCGCCATCTTAAAATGCTGTGATTGCAGCGATTCCCTAACTCTCTGTAAATGGTACTCATAGCCATTGATCAGTGGTCACTGATCATGGATTAATGGGCTTTGATCAGTGGTTGTTGATCAATGGCCATGGCAATTTACATATTAATAATCAATAAACTGACCTCACACCCCATTGTTCCTCAGTAATGTGAATGCAAATGCAATGTTAATGTTTAAGGTTGGGGAAACCTACAGTCACCTGAGACTGAAGAAGTCACTTGGATGAGTGACTAAATGTTTCTCCCACTAAAAACGCTACCTCCAGATAAACAGAATTAACTTTTTTGGGGGGTCCTTGAGCTTCAGTTTATCCTGTGTTCCCTTGCATCCTGTTAAGTCTCCGTCTCTGTTAGGCGTTTCTCTGATCTGTCACTTCATGTTCTGTTTTGGTAGCTGTTATCTTCCATGTCTTGTTCCTAGTTTTACCTTCCTTGTCTTGTCATCCTTGGTTAGTTTCAGCCGTGTTTAGTTCTCCACCTGTTTCTGCTTCTTTCATTACCTCTCATGTCTTTAAGCCCTCAGTTTGTTTCTGTTTTTTGTTGTATTGCAGTCTGTTTGTTTCCTGCTTTATCCAGTGTCCTGTAACCAGCCTTAATAAATGGTTCTGTTTGTATTCTGAACACTGACTCCCTGCGTCTCTGCACTTTGGTCTGCGTTTTCAAATAGCCTTATTAAACTGTGAATTAAAATTTTGAATCCACTTTGGCAACTTGGCACCACCAGTTAAACGGTTATGAAATATGGAACAGGTGCAGCAAGTGTGGAATGTACAATTTTTCCTCTTTGCTCCTTCTTACAGTGAGCGGTCCCTAATTTTCACCAAAGGTAGCAGCACTGCTATCCATGTCTGACCTCAGATCTCCACGGCATTCTGGAATGTTTCAACTCATGAAACACAAAACCCAACAGAAAAGAGGAGAATGGGAAAAGAAGCACAATTATAAGAAGTGATGAAAAATGAAACTACATAGAGGCTTGATCCAATGGGTGTGAAGCTGGAAATCCTGTAATTTCACAGATTTTAGTACAGTACATTCTTTTTGGCAGTTTGTGCAGCCGACTGGCTGAACTTTTTATTCTGTTTTTGTTCGCATGAGATTTGTACTATGCAGATCTCATGTTTGCCTATTTCTCTGTGGAGTCTGGGTGGATTGCTTTTTGTAAGTCATTGCACAATAATATTTTAAAACTTTGCAGTTTTACTTGGGCATCATGACCTGAAGTGGTCTTTGTGTGAATTTATGGGAAATTTAAAATTTATAGCTCCAGAGTATGATGTAAAAATCCGTTGGTGAAAAACTGTTGACTGGCTTCTGTGTACTGTGGGTGGAGAGGACACTGGATTACTGGACTGCTATCCTCTATCCACAAAGGGACCAGGTGGAGCCTGCTGGCCAACTTCCACAAACATCTAAAACAGCTCTTGAGAGAATAAAAAGGGTAACAGCTAAATATGCAGAGAGACAGAGGTGTTTGTGTGGAAGCAGAAACACTAAGAGGCAGAGACTCATAAACCTATTATTAGTCACCTTGTTTGGTTTGACTATAGTCGCCATTTCATTTACACACTTAGTATAAAGTCCTGCTTTGAATCCAACCAGACAGATCTATGTCTTACTTATTGCCACAGAAACACACCATGAATTAAACTCCATCAACAGGTCTGCCAATATTACATTAGCAAGATTCATCATGAAAAGGTCATTAGTGTTTGTTTGCAACCCCAGTGGGCCTAAAAATGATTTATCTTGTAGTTGCTTGTAGACAGTGCCTTATCACCTTAATGAATTATTGTGCCTCTGTGTGTTGGTCCCTAGCAAGCAGGAACCTCCAAGGCCTCCGGGTGCCAAAAAAATGCAGTTCCTTTACTAGAGGTTGATAGCAATAGATTCCCATGTTAAAGTGCACGACTGAATAAATATGTTTACAGCAATGTACAAAAAATACATGAATAAATAATAGATTCATGAATGGCCTCTATACCCAGGCTTTAAAGTGGGTAAGAACCTTCCTTTCACATTATGCAAAGTGTTAAAAAAAAACTACACAGTCTTTTGAAACTGTGGGTGACATCACAGCAACTACTTCCATTTTTTATATACAATCTTTGTACTCTGTCTCTCTAAGTGTGGATTTAACAATGGTACACAATGAGTTTGTTTGCCCCTTATAAGAAAGTGAGCTTTGAAATTGGAAAAAAAACTAACGTAAGTTTTCTTTTATTTAGTTCATTTTTTTTACTATCAATAAAGTGGGTGTTTCAAAGGTTAATTTAGATGGTGTTTTCATGTTTGAAAAGAACTACTGCTGACTTGAATCTCCACAGAGAGCGAAAGAGGAACATGATGAGTCCAAGGGGAGAGAGTGAACAATCGGTTATGAAACTACATGAGTCAACGTTTGTTCATCAGCCAAACTCTGCGTTTTTTCCCCTCAGCGGGATTAAGATGGGGCGGGTGGCTATATTAGCCTGTACTTGCTGCTGAATGAGGCATCATTATAAACACCCCCCCTCCCCCCGTAATAAAATAAAACAGTGAGCTTTGAAAGAATTTGGTCACTTCCCAATAATTTTGGTTCCATATTTGGAGTTTGTGCAGCCCTGCAGAGCATCACTGCACTATGGAGGAGGCTTCTGTTTATGTGACACAATGAAGAGTCACTTGGAGCTTGTACATAACGTGCAATGTATACTTTTTCCACTCTGCTCATCAAATGATGTGAGACCTACAAAAATCTGAAACAAGGATTTTATTCTTCCTTTTACTAATGACTATTTATTACAAATAGTGCTGAACTTATTTTTAGTGTCTGTTAGGTGCATAGTAAGTGAGATTACTCTGGGATTGTGAGTGAAGCCAGTTATATATTTGACCAAAGCAGGTTTTGGACTTTAAATAATCACAAGTAATATATTAAGATGTTTACTTTCCAACTTAAACAGTCAGACACCTGTTACGTGTAGGGCAGGGCCCTTACCTCAGGTTACCCTCTAATGAGTATGTTCCGTGTTTAGTGCCTGGATCGGCTGAGTCTGGACCTTGTTGACTGTCTGAACGTGTCTGTCATCTGCGGACTTTCAAATGAACCATAGTAACCAATAACGAGTATAAAAAGAAGACAAACTCTCACTGTATACATTTCCTGGAATATATTTACTTGACTTTGATGAGTCAGTCTGTAGAGTTCCCTGCAGCAAAAGAAGAAAAATTAAAAGAACATCACAACCTAGATATAAACCAGTGAGATAAAGCTGCTTGACGACGTTATGTTTTTCACTGTGTGACAACAGAGCATGTCAACGTCTGGAATACATTTGAGCTATTTGATGTGTTAATGTGTGGTCATTTCAGCATTTTATCATGGTTGAGGTGAAGAGGAGAAGGAGAAACAAGATAATAGCAGAATCCAAATGATAACAATTGTGCATCTTCCACTTTCCCATCAAATGTGACTATCCTTCCTACCACTCATACAGGACAAGAAGTCCTGGCTTTTGAGATTGGTTTTCTCTTTAGGTACCAACATAAACAGTGAGGTCGCATTAAGAAGCCCCGAGTTGATTGTTTTTAATAGTATGGGGTTGATCTGAATGACAACTTGATTGTGAACAGCACTCTTATTAGGTTGTGACTTGCAAATTACAATGTAGGTCTGTTGTAAAGCATACTCAGCTTTGTTATTTCTGAATCTAATGGGAACAATAATTTACTAAATGAACTTCAGCTTGTATTCATTAACTGTGAAACAAACTCATCAGGAAAGTCTTTACTGATGTCATAAATGAAAAAAAAAAAAACAGGTCTCCATTTTCCCAATGACTTTTATACAATCAGACTACTTTTTTGCAAGTACAGGATTTCCCCCGATGCTGGTTTTGAGAAATAAATGCAGGTTTAAGGAACCGGCTTATCCTGGTTCACTCTGCATTCGCTTCACTGTTCAGACTTGGAAATTGCATTGATTTTTTAAATACTCTGTGGCGTTAATACATTTTTATTAAACAAATGGATATAACAGTCTGATGACATATATCTGCATTTAGCAATTAACACTGGGAAAAAACTCCAAACAAGCTGTGCCTTTATCCAACGTGCAAACCAAGTTTGTAACAAAGGGGGCGAAGATCATTTCAATAGTTTCAAATGTTTTGAGGGTTAAAAAAATGTATATTTAAAAAACAATAGCGACTGATTTATCGCTTTCCCTTGTTTTTGCACATGCGAGTATGGCGTCTGTCGGGTACCAAAGTATACGGAAGAAAACCCAAGATCAACAAAACACAAGTGTTAATACTTAGGACGATAATACAAATCCTCTTCTTAAAAAGACACGGTAAGTTCGCAGCTCTTGTGACTGGAGGTCTAATATCCATTTTCCATGGTTTACACCTGATAATTCATTGCCTGCTACATTACAGGAACCACATTGGTTTGGAACAGAGTGCGTTTGGCTAGAAGCTCCTCTGTAATGAGCACAGCTAGAGTGTCTGCCTGTGTCCTGTCACACTATCCTAGCAAGTTAAAAATGGTTCATGTAAGGTTATACAGTGTTCGCAGAGGAGACATGGATTTTCAGTGAACTATTGCTGGTGGTTGGAAATTCAGCCACTTTGATGATTTGCTTTCACTCAAAGATTTCTCAGCTCATTCATCTGAAATGAGATTTATCCCTGGGTGGATTTACACTATGTGGTTGATATGAAGGGGGACTGTTAGGGAGGAAAACGATGATTAAATTAAGAGTTCATTAGTTAAAGCTGCAGGGCCTGGGGGGAAAAATGTTTTGAATGGCACATGTTGGCAGGACCCTAAATCTATGGAAACATATTTATATATGTGCATTTTTGCAGTAAGTTAGATTTCATATTTCTTTGAATTGTTAAAAATAGAGTATGAAACAGTTAAAGTGGCATACTGGTAGAAACCAGAAACTCTACAGCATAATGTGCCACAGGATTGCCTGTCTCACATTCCTGTGCAATTTTATTGCTTTTGACAACCTCCTATAAAGAAATAAGCCATTTTACGCTCCACCACATAAGACCCCTTTAATGCTTTGGATCCCCTGTGTGTATGAATATAATTCTGAGTCATATTCTATATTTCAGTCTTCATTAGCCACACTGCCTTGGCACTGTCCCGTTAGTTAAAATGTCAGTCTCAACTTTGGCCAGACCTGACTTAGAAGAAATATTCTGCAGGCCAGATAATTTTAACTGCCACATGTTGGTACAAAGTTTATTTAAAAAAATACGATTTTGTTAACTCCTCTAGTAATTCAGTATTATCTTATGTGGGGTAAATAAGGCAACCAATTCTTTTATCTGTGTAAACCTGTCCCTGATAAATAAAACAACTGCAATTGCTTGCCTGGTTGATCGTCTGTGGAATTGGCACTATGAGTGATATTGCTCATTTAATTCTTGACTGCAGGTAACAATTATTGGACTACAGTCAATACAAATTAATGCAGCCATGGAGGAAAAACAATAAGGCTGACCAATGAGTGTGCAACTAAAATAACTCACTGGAGGAAATATGAACCAATTCAAAGGATCCAGTGTTGAAGATAGTTGCACTGTCACATAGCTTTATAAAAATACAGTGTTGTAAACAACAATATTGTGTGATAAAATAATGACAATGACAACACCTGGGCCCAGTGTGCCAGCGCTCTACAAAAGCTTTCAGATCAGTTGCTTGCTGGTGCTTTCCCCTGAGACATCTCTTTGGATTTTGGTTGCCGCACCCCACCATTCTTCCACCCGTACACTCATCTGCACCACTGATTATACTGACTACACATGCCATGGTTTGTATGAGGCTTCTTTTTTGTTTTATTTATTTAAACAAGTTTTTTGGACAACTCTGGCTGAACGCAGGGTTAAAACTGCTTCAGCTGCATGTTTGGCTGATAAATATTTTCTTATTCACAAGACCCAGTGTGAGTATTTCGGGAAGCCTGAGGGATGTGGAGGTGATGGTAAGTTACGTGATTATTGTGAGGTTTCCAGGTAAGGGGTCCAGGGCAGTTCCAAGCAAGAGCAGAGAGTGTGTGTAAATGTCAGGTGTCAATTCAATGGAAGATGAATTGCCCAGTACTCTGGGCTAAAGAGCGCTTTACTGGGGCTAAAAAGGTGAATACTATTGCTTTAGATTTGGACATGGAGTGTGGTGAGCATGTTGAATGTGCCATGGTTGACAAGCCTGGTAAGTTGTTGCTGCTTTTTGTCAGGGATGGGTGTTGTTACTCTACTCGGGAAGAACACAAAACACGTCAGTGCATTATGGGTATCCCCCCAGCAGCCGACACCTACTGCAGCATAGCAGCATAGCCAAAAAAAACTTATGGCACAACCACTGCACATGGCTACACATAGTAGCTACACATCAATCACTAACTTCCTTAACTGCATGAAGGTCCTGCTGGCTGGCTGGAGTCTTTCGTTCTCCCTGTGCCTGTGTGGGCTCTCTGCAGATATCCCATCTTCTCCCACAACCTAAAGACGTGCTTATTTGGTTAATTAGTGATTCTTAATTTTGGTGTGCAAGTCAGTGTGAATGAATTGTGTTGTGTGACCGACTGACTCTCACCAAATGACAACTGAAATAGGCTTCAACCATAAATGCCATCAGTGCACATATTAGCAGCCAATCAGTCATGCTTTTGCCAGATTGTCCTTTAATGCTTCATAGAGCTTTCCAGTCTTTGTATAGCCTGATCTAGCCTTGCCTCGGCTAAGCCTGGAACCTGAGTAAGAATCACTAATCTGCCTGTTTTATAAGCAGACTTATCTTGAATAAACTTGAGTTTTGCCTATCTCTTTCTTCACTCTGCATTTGAGTCTTTTTTTCTGACACTGATAGAAACCTAGAGCGTAACCAGAGACATTATGTATGTGCTTTACTCAGGGGTCGTATACAACATGCATGGGTCTCAAGAGAGTAAAAACCAGACAAAACACCTATTAATCTGTAGCTACTTGTGGAAACTTTTTTTGTTCAGTTACCAAAATACAAGAAAAAGCTCCACATGAGCTTCAAACACAGACACTTCTTTGTATGTACGGTATTCCATACCAGAGGCGATTTTGGTGTTAAAAGTTACACAATCATCCTTCCAAGTTTTCCAAGGTGCTTGGAACAACCTAGCTCCCAATTAGCTTGAAAAAAGTGCACATTTGTGCTGCTTTAAAGACAAGTAGTAGTTACAAGACATATTACTTGTGTTTATTTTTATCCTATTAACACTACTTTGGATGATTGCAACTGATAAATAGGACTTCTTACCTACTTACCTCACTTAATGTGTGCACACCACTCTACATCCAAACAAACTAAAGGCTACTACTGCACACAGGAGACACACACATCTGTGCATACACAAACCAGATGTGTGTTTGACTGTGTATGCACCCCGGCTAAGATGGGGCTCAAATCTTTGGTTGTAGAAACAATGCAGTGTGACCGTTGTCTGTTCTGAATATTTACAGTGGTTAGAGATTTATGGTCAGGTCTGTCTTGGGGTGGAATAATAAATCTAAAACACTCAAGTAATCATTATCACACATCACTCTTCAGAAAATAAATAACAGGGATGAAAATAAAGAAGCTCTGTGCTCAATTTGTAACTTGGGGATACGAATTCTTTGACATTTTGGCAAAAACAAAATGTTTCTATAATGAACATAATAATGATGAAAAACTTTCACAGAGGGCGAAAATATACAAAAGTTTGTTTTGTCCCTTTACAAAGGGAGGATTGGGGTAAAGTTGCATTAGGCCTGCCCTGCATCTGTTGCATCTGTTCAGTTGATGACCTGGTGCTTTGTTTTTGCTCTCTGGTGCTGCACAGCTTTCACTTGTTAATTTCTTGTGTAGCCGAGTTGTGATACACAAATATGAGTCTGGGCTGCATTTCCAGAAAGCATTTTGGCAGAAAGCCATCCAGTTGTTCCACTGAAAATCACTGTAGTAATTAGTTGTTGGTGGCAAATAGGTTTCAGATTCTCTTTGCCAATCCGTAATCTGAAGTGACCTTAATGCAGGAGTCATCCAAGATCACCTGACAAGCTAGAGGAGCACTGTTATGACACCAGCAGCAACACAGCCCACCCAAAAAAGCTGTGAGCTCATCTCTGGTTTCCAGTGTCACTACAGCCAAGTACACTCACGACCATCTTAAAATCTTCCTGCACGAAAATGACCTTGCAGTAAACTGACAAATGAGGTCATGTGATTTCCTTTGGAGGGAAAAAAATCATTTACCTTTTTTGTTTCATCACAAATCATTAATTCTAATCAGACACATTTATATACAAATATGTATACGTGCTGAAAACCGTCCATCTGTGTGTGTGTGTGTGTGTATGTGTGTGTGAGTTGTCCTTGAACACAAACCAGTGTTGCAATGTATGTGCTACAAAAACTGGAAACAACTAAATGGAAAAGTACAGATATGGTGCCAGAGTTGCACAGTCTTGGGGAATCTGTCCTCTTGGAAAGATGACTGCAAAGCCACAAGTTGTGTGATAAAACTCCATCTTCTGCCAAGCCCCCAAAGCAAACTATAAATCATACTAGAGATGCTGGAAGAATTTACTTCCAGAAACATGACTCACAGACAGACTCGAGAAAGGAAAGAAAGCCTTATTCCCTCCCGATCCACTCCCTTGCTTCCTAGTTTTAGAACAAAAACATAAAATGATTTACCGTGTAGCTGCTAGTACGCTTTATCTCTGGATATTTGTAAAGTGTGCAAAACACCTTTTACACAGCAAGTGATAAAACCATTTTTAAAAAATCGCAAAAGATGGTTAAATTATGAAAATAGAAACTTAAGAACCACTTAAAAATTTTTTCTTACCACTGTGTTTCACCAGACTTACTGCTGGTGTGAGGAACACAAGATATCTGGTGAATGTACAGACACTCTGCAGCTATCTCAAATTTAAGTAGGCACATTCTGGTCAAAGAAGATGCCAAGCTGTGGTCAAAGTGCAGGACTGCATGTTGTCAGTGGTGGTTAAAGTGGTGGTGAAGTTTATGACTCTAGTTTCTGTGTATAGCATGCACTCCCTAATGGAATGAAGTCTCCTTCATTAGCATTCAACAGTGACAGTACAACCATACAGAAATAATGTTGCAGTTATAGTGCTTTGACTGACTCTGAAACCCTCACATCTTTACATAACCTTAGAATACTAAGGTTGAACAAAAACCTGGAAGTCTGTACAAGAAGTTGGGGAGAGTGAGCAGGTAAGGCAAATTTTGAGATCATGGAGCAAAGACAGAAATGGGTAAACACGACATTCTTTAACACTGACTGTATTCAAAATACAGACGTAGCCATGGAAAAGGGTTTTTGTTGTTGTTTTGGAGCTACAAATCAACACAACTAGAGAACTTGAAATGCTAACTTATTAGCAAAAGCAAGCTAGTTTGGTTAGCAGGCTTGCATCTTTCTCTTGAAACTTCTAGTGAAGCTTTCCAACCACTCCCCTTCACATTTGTTCTCTTTTTAAGTTACTTTTGTTCTTGTGTTTTTCTGGTTCTGGTTGGATTTTCTGGTGTATGGTTTCAGGCATTTTTCTTTTTTTATTCCTGTCTTTTACATTGTTTGCTATATTGATTGGTTCCCTTTCTATTTGTGGATTTTATTTCATTTTTATCTTTTGGGTCCTCAAGTGGCCATTGGAATAAAAGAAGCATTTGGCACTTCAGTGTTAGCTTCATTTTTCAGCCCAGAAGATTTTCAGTTGGTCTTTACATAAGCAGGTGGGTGGTTAATTGATTCTACAGTCAGCTGTACCGGCCAGTATTTAACAGGAACTGATGAGTAACCAAACCTATTGTACAAGGATGCAGACAAACTGACAGAGAACGAGGGAGGGGAGAGAAGAAACAGAGAGGAACGAGCATGTCTGCACTGAATGCAAAGAGGGGACATAGATGCTCTGGCTATTGTCATATTGAAGACCAACATTTTTAGCATTAATATGGAGTCATGTTTTGGCACCCATTTATTCTGACAGCAGGTTTACTTCAATAAATCACTGAGAAAAATATTGTATCTTTAGGTTGACAAATGCCATTATGCACAGTGAGGCTAAAATATATGTAATTTAAGTTTTTTAAATGCATGTCATGTTAAAGTTAGCCCAGATGATGCTAGAGGCATCATGACTTGTATTGCCTGCAGCTGATCATATGTAGCTGATAATCTAATTTAAACTCACAGCTAAATAAAAGATGACAGAATACTGCTGAATTTAAGCTACAAAGACCGCAACAGCTGCCCTGAATGCAACGTTAATTTAAAAGTCCATTGAAAGCCTGTTATCCTTAACTTAATAAAATCATTATTAATTAATTATTGCTCTTATAAGGATATGTTACGTCCCCTGGCTAGTCTAGGGGGTTGAAGGGACGAACATAAAGGTGGATAGTGAAGGAGGAGCCAAGATGGTAATTCTAAAAGGTTTATTTAATGCAGGTGATGAGATTTGGGTTCAGACTGAGGTATAACTTCAGGGAGAGCCAAGGCCAACATAACAAACAAAAACATCCCTGATGTAAAAATAAAATAAACTTACCTAACTCCAAAGAAAACAAAATATACAACCTATAACCATAACCTACCTAACAACACATAAACAGGAGAAAACGGGATGTCAAAACAAAAGGCAGCTCTTCCCTACAAGCAGTCTGAACATGAAAACAAAAATGCACATACAAGTCACAAAGCCTGCACAGGTATGGCAACCAAAATGGCCAGAGGGCCCAGAAGCACAGCTCCACAGGCCTTAAGTAGTGCTCTGCTGATTAACAATTAGCTGGGCTCTGAGCAGCATCCAATCAGGGCAGAGGAGGTGGAGCCTAGACAAAAAGAGTTAGGGAGAAGAGACATCCTCCTGGGGGATGTAACAGATATAAAAAACAAGGATTTTGTTTTGATGATCACTCCTGTATTACTAGTCCATATTCGTGTGTACATTTGTTAGGAAAGCCTCATAAGGATTATGGTTGACAAAAAGAAGTAATTGATCGCACTGTACTGACCAGCTTCATTGTGAAAAGCAGCCATACTGAAGCCATGTTGGTTTTAAAACCCATGAACCACAGTCAGGAAACCTAAAATTGTTGGCCACGTCTTCCAAATCCCACAGCCCATGGAAGACAGATGTGCTCCTAATTTGGGCTCCCAATTCAGTAAGCACTTTGAAACTTCTGTCCCTTGAAAGTGAGATGCTTATGCCTGCCTTTGAACCATCAGGTGTTGACAGCTGTGAGCAACAGCCTGGTTAGTTCCTGTCAGGTAGGATAACTTGCTCGCTTTGTAAATGCCTTAAAGGTTGGCACAGCAGCAGAGGAGTGCAGATCAGATTAATCCATCTGTGGTTGGAGGCAGATTTTTGGTTGTAGTAAATCACAGAGAATGACACTCCAGGGACCATTGCTGTAAAGCAAAAAATATAACAGAGACAGAAACAGAGAGTCAGCGGAGAGTGATGATCATATTCCGTCTATTCCACCGGCAGAAAACAGGAGTAATATTATGCTGCCTGGAAGCTTCTAATGGATCTTCCTCTCAGTTCAATCATTGCACAAAAGAGGGTCCCATCATCAACTATTCAATACTTTTTTTCAATTAAAAAACAATTTTTCCTCTCTGAAGACAAGCGCGATTAAATAATTATATTTTTTTTTAATTCATTTTCAGCTTCATTCTCATTCTCAAAAAAATCCACCACAGTTTAGGTGAATTTGAGCAGATAAAGAGGGCGGATGATTACTGTTATTACTTTGGGACAGTGTAGAGTTTACCAATTTAAGGCACGCAGAATCATCCACAGTTCATCAATAAAGGATGAATTACTTGCTGCAGAGGTTGTAAAGGTAGTAAGATTAATAAACCCCATCATCAAGACAATGGTGGCTACAAGCCTGGAAAGTGGAGGAAATTAAATATAAAGCCATGTTTGGAACATTTTGGTCACAGGGAATAGGAGTTTAGAGGAGCTTGGATGAAGATGCACCTTTTTCATGTCCTCAGAAGTTAAATTAATATCTTCTTATAAATTAGTTTACTTATGCTGGGGTGATGATTAATGCTGAAACACAACTGCAAGGGAAACAAGACCTCAAAACCAAACAGTATGACAGGAAACCCTTGTTAGGTGTTCATTACCTGTGGTGTCCCAGGTTTATATCCAGCTGGAGACTCACGTCATTCCCATAGTCTGTAATAAGCACTAAAAATGCCTTGAAAATTATTATTAAAAAAGATATGATTAATTAGTAGATAAAGCGAAGTGAGTTCACAATCAGCTCTTTTAAATAACTATCAATACCGGCAAGCTAACACAACAAAAGGAAAGTGGGGTGCAAAACGGAGGAGAAGCAGTGATATATCACCACATCACAAGGGATCTCAGGGCACTTTATATTATAACGTAAAGAAACCACAAAGTCATAGATAGAAATCCAGTGAGTCAACCATCCTCTATGAGCAATCACATGGCTCTAAAAAAAGGTCTCTTTTGGTCCAGTTCCAGTTTCTTCCCTTTTGACAGGAAGACAGTGGGAGCATCTTTTTATGCTAACTGAAAGAGACAAAAAAGAGATTCACACAGAACCAAGTGCAAACTATAAGAGAGAAAGAAGAGAACGTTAATCGCGTGCAGTAGTGGCTTATGAAAGCACAGGGAATGAGGGGAATGGAGAAGAAGCATCAGGGGGAATCACCCAGCAGCCTGAGCTTATAGAAGCAGCAACAGTGAGAGAACTCTAGGTATTATCAAAAAGGAAAGTTTGAAGCTCAATCTCAAAAGTAGAGAAGGTGGCTGAACCCAAACAATAAGCAAGTTCAAGAGAAAAGCGATCTGATAGCATGAGGCTCTGACTGTCAGTTTTGCACATGGCAGTAATTTCTAAATCAATCAATTCTGGATTTTAAAGGCCACTGTATAAAATCTGCTTCATTTTGGATCTACAGAAGACTTTTCAAAGAGTTTTTGGGACAACATGATAGAAAGGAATTAAATTATTCCAGTCCAAAAGTTAAAAAATTGATATCGCAACACTCTCCAGCTGTTAAAATTTTTAGCTTACACAACCAATTAAAACAAAATAATATTTTATCAAATATAGTTTCTTATACTCTTAATTCTGATAAGCCTCAGTACTGGGCTTTTGGATTTCTCTCCAAATCAAAAATTGAAATAAATAAATAAATAAAAGTTGCAGTAGGAAATAGAAAATTAAATTGTGTGGGGATATATTTGTGTGGTCCTTTATAGCAAAACCTGCTGAACTTTTAGAGTTAAACTGAAACTTGCTTTTAAAGCTCTGAGGCGGTTTATGTTTTATATCATACAAAAAAGTATGAAAAAGTAACCTCTACAGCTTTACAGTTTTTTGTGTTGGTAATAAAAATGAGTAAGCCAATTATGCTACTTTTAAAAGTTCATAAATACAACAACAACAAAAAAAAAAAAAACAACCCAGAAAATATTATTATAATGAAAAGTGCAAAGTTAAAGTAGAAAATAATGACTATGTGCTGTGTGACACTCATACGGTTCAAATGTTTTTGGTTTGCTCACAAATGGCTGTTTCGATTGAAAGGTTGGTGATCCCTAGTTTAGAGTATGGATTAAATGCTAAATCCTAATTTTAAAATATATTCACTTTTCTCGCTGTAGTATTGGAAACGGAGGAAATACCATTCAGAATATCTGGTTAAGACGATGTTCCTGAGGGTTTTAGTGATGAAAGAAGTTCATTCCTATAGAGATTAGAAAAAAGCATATCACACACGATATTAATTATATACAAGATATAATTTATTTTATACAAGTGTTAAAAAAAATTTAAAATCTCCATCCACTGTCAGCTTGTTTTGCATTTTGTAAAGAAAAAGAATGGAAACACTTAACTACCTTCTACAACAATGGCATTAACCTTGTGGTAACAGTGTTGTTGTGTACAGAACGCACAATGAAAAACATTGGCCCTACATATTTAAGGTAAAATGCCATAAACGTTTATGTATAAAACAAAGTTCAAAGGTATTTAAAAGAAAAAAGCTATTTTGAAATGAAATGACCACCACGGCAGTTTACATACACTGTAAAAAAAAAAAAAAAAAGTGAAATTCATGTCAGTCTCTCTAGTTTCTTAACATCAAAGGCTGAATACCATTAAAATACATTTAACATCTGTTCAAATGGAAGGAATTTAAGAGCCTGCATAGAAAAGCTCTGTCTGTCAAAAAAAAAAAAAACCACATCCACAGATCATTACTTTGATCTATGATATCTAATGGATTTAACCTGAGTGTATTAGGTTGTGCTGTGTTTCTCATATGGCTCATGGTTGCCCTCTTTAGGACAAGGAAGGAACTAATTTTTTGACAATTTGCTGACTTCAAGTAGACATTAAGATAACACAACATCTTGGACTTTGACATTTAAAAGACTGAGAAGAAAAACTGAATAAATACACGTCTAGACAGCTACTGGATGGACCAGCGCTGGAGTTGTCACAGGTGTAGCGGGAGGAGACGCTTTGTCTTTATAGCCCAGCGACAGAATGTGTTTCTGCAGGTGTGTGATCCACTGCTCCTGAACAGACAGAGGTCCATGAAATACTTCCTCACAGAACCTGAACAGCAGGACAGAGAAGAGTTTTATTAACTGCATCATATGAAGCTGAAAAACAAAAACAAAAACAAACACAAAAACAAACATTGATATTAACTCAGTCTACACTCACTGGCCACTTCATTAGAGACACTTGTACAGCTCCTCATTAGGCCAATGCATTTAACCATGTCGACATGGTCAACACAACCTGCTGAAGTTGAAGTGTGGCATGTGTGCTGGTCTACCAGCACAACCAGGGTTTATGCAGAAAATATATGGGCTGCCAGAGATCAGAGAAAAATAGCCAGACTGCTTTGAGCTGACGAGAAGGCAACAGTAACTTACTGCATTTAAACCTCTCCAAATGCACAAGCAGATGGGTTGCAGCAGAAGTCCATACCAGGTGCAACTCTTTTCCAGCAAAGAACAGGAAACTCAAGCTACAGTTCACACAGGCTCGCCAAAATTGGATAACCGAGTATTAGAAAAATGATCCATTCTGTATTGATGGTTCAAGGTGATGGTGATGTAATGGTGTGAGACACACTACAGTGCCAGTGAATGTGCTTGTCTGCCTTCACGTGCATAGGAGTCCAATTAACAGCTTCAACTCTTCTAGGAAGGCTTTCCACAAAGTTTGAGTGTTTATGGGAACTTCTGAACAATATTCCAGAAGCACATTTATAAGATTAGACACTGATGTTGGACGAGAAGACCTGGCTCACAGTCTCCTATCCAATTCACTCCAAAGGTGTTCGGTCAGATTGAGTTCAGGACTCTGTGCAGGCCAGTCAAGTTCTTCCAGACCAAAATAGCTCATCCATGTCTTTATGCACTTTGCTTCATGCACTGGTGTGCAGTTATGTTGGAACAGGAAGGGGCTATCCCCAAACTGTTCCCACAAAGTTGGGAGCATGAAATTGTCCAAAATGTCTTGGTATGCTGAAGCATCATGAGTTCCTTTCACTGGAACGCTTAATGCATTGTTATAACACCACTAACTGTTGACTGTGGAAATATTTAGAAGGGAGGAAATTTTACAACTGGACTTGGTGGTATCCTATTACGATACCATGCTGGAATTCACTGAGCTCTTGAGAGCGACCAATTCTTTGACAAATGTTTGTAGAAGCAGTCTGCATGCCCAGATGCTTGATTTTATACACATGTCCATGGAACTGACTGAGCACTTAAATTCAATTATTTGGATGGGTAAGTGAATACAGTATAGTGTATTTTCTTGGTTCCAAATTAGCATAATTTAAATGCCACAGCCTATTTGGGTATTGCTGCTCCCTATCCCTGTTGTGATGCCTGCTTCCAGCTGGATAATACTCCATGTTTTAAAGCTAAAGTCCTCTCAAACTGAATTCTTGAACATGACAATGATTTCACTGTAATCAAATGGCCTCCACAGTCACCACATCTCAATCCAATAGGGATGTGTTGACACAGGAGATTGACATCATGTCACATTGGACAAAAATGTCTAAAGAATTATTCCATTGGAGATGAATGTGTGCCACTGGAAAGGCAAAAGGAATCCAATCCAATCCAGTAAAACAAAGGTGTATCTCATTAAGGGGCTAGTAAATGTATAATAATGCATCTGACATTCAGACATTTTGACAATATGTTTAAATATTGTTCAAATGTAGCTTACCGCTCCATCAAATTTAAGATTTAGACAACCTAAAAGCATTTCTACAGCTGTCAAATAGAGACTCACCTGCACTTGAGGGAATACATTTTACCCACCAGTTTGACCAGTGGAGTTAGTGGGGGCTTTGGCACCAGAGCAGGGATATTGCCGGACCGTGGTGGTTGCTGGGAGTTGCCGTTCTGATTTTCTCTACCTGTAGAGACCCCGTGCTTTTGTGAATGTACCCCTGAAATCCCACAGAGAGGTTTTAGTATTGCTTTTTAATCTATTACACTGCATCTGTATCCAGCTATCTTCCACAACCCTTTAGTCCCGTTACTTCACCTCTTGAGGAGCGCACGCTGTGGTTGCTGTAGTCCTTCCTGTTTACTTTGTATTCATAGCGCTGCATGGAAGACTTCAGACTACCGCCAGCCACACACTCAGAGTCTGTGGATGGTGATGGGGATGTAGGAATTTTGTGGGACTGAAAAAGAAAATTACAGTAAATTAGAATTAATGTAATACACTGATGTTTATCTGAATATCTCAGAGCACAGCCAACCTTCTTGATGTAAAGGTCTCCCATGCGATAACGCTTGGTAATTTCAGACACCTTGGCCGGATCTCTCCTGATCAGCTCACTAAGGAGTTCAATTGGTGAAGTCGCTCCATCTGCCTTCCATTCAATGATGCCCAGCTGTCGGAGGTGGGCCCTCGCGTGACTGGCCAGGGCCTTACGGTTCTCAAAGTCGAACCCACAAAGCTCACAGGATGTGTCTGACACAAACGAGATGGCACACACTTAAACTTCTGCTGCCACACTATTTCAATCAAGTTGAGGTGTGAAATTTATCTGAGCCACTGCGATACCCTACTTATTTTATCTTTCAGGCACTCTCTTGGAGACTAACTGTTGTGCTTGGGATCATTGTCTTGTTGCATGAGCCAATTTTGGCCAAGCTTTAGCTCACGGGGAGGCTTCACATTTGACTCTAGAATACTCTGGTATGCAGAGGAGTTCACATTTCAGAGGAAAGAGGAGGGCATTACTCCAGAAGTCTTGTGATTTGTTCAGATGCAATGATGCAAAGCTAAGTCTAAATGCATCCTCAATCATCCAGGTAAGTAAATCCCAAAAGGTTGTTTCTGTTCATCTGGACATAGCATTGTCTTTTGTCCTGAAGAAGTCACTTGGATGAGTGACGAAACGTTTCTCCCACTGAAAATGCTACGTCCAGATGAACAGGATTAACCCTTTGGGATATGCAAAGCTAAGTTGTGCTGTTATGTTCTAGGGTTTGGGCGATATGTAGAAATTTTCCAACTGACAATCGTCAGTCCAATAATCGACGATTTGCGATATATTCGCGCATGCACAGACTTTTTGATGGGCGGAGCAATGTAATCACGCAAGGACTGATTTGCGTGTTTACAACACAGAAGAAGTCCAAACATGGATGAACTAATTTACAAAAAAAATTAGGGCTGTCAGCGTTAATGCGGCACTAATGCAGTCATTACGATTAAAATTTTTAACGCGCTCAACCCATCTGAAGCGCAGAATGAACAAACCTTTGACAAACTACCCGAAATGCGTTGACAGAGACATTTCAGGGATTTTGACTCAGTCTGCGCTCCAGATGGGTTAATTTTTAATCGCGTTAGTCGTGATGACGGCGCGAAATTTGGAATTTCTTTGGCTTTACACCAGACGAAAGAGGTAAACCTATGGATGTAACCAAAGGGGTGTGCCACTTGTGCAGACATATAATGCGAGCAAAGTACTCAAACACTACTAACTTGCAAGAGCATGTATGTGTCCACCATCCGGCTGAGTATGCTGGGCTATCACCAGCTTCTGCAGCTCCATCAACAAGCATTTGGGCGCACTCTGAGAAGGGTGCATTTGTTCGCAGATGCGCTATTATTATTATTATTATTATTTTTCTGTTGACTGCTTCAATTAGCTCCATCATTATTAACAAACCTACTCATGGGGAAATAAAGAAATAAATCGCCCTTGTAAAAACTATCAATAGTCGATATATTTGTTCAATCGCCCAACCCTATTATGTTCTTTTAAGAAAGAAGAGCCTTTCTCCTGATGAACCTTCCAAACAAGCCATACTTGTTTTTGCTTTCTAACTTTACTGTTATCAACTTTATCTTTTAACGTTAACTGAGGTCTGTACAGTCTGATCTCAATGCTCCAGATCAGTAAACACCCAAAATGTTTCCTTTTATGTAGGTGGTTAAGTTCTGTACTTAGTTAAAATACGCTTTTCTACTTTTTTCTGGAGGTTAAGACCACTGTTCTTTCTGTCAGTTTAAGAGTCTATAGTCCCCAAGTAAGGGTCCAGTCAGGACATTATTCTAACCACACTTCATATTTGAAAGCAGTAATAGGTCAACACTATACACTATTCAAATGTTGAGTACATAAAAGTGACACAAAGAAATAGTTTCACCAAAAAGTTTCAATAATTAGATAATTTCAATAATTCACTAAAGCTTCTGGGAAGAATGCTGTGATAACAAATGACAAAATATTGGTAAGTAAAGTAACAAACTTTACTTACCAAGGTGTATGACTCCACCCTTGCTAGATGGAGATTTCTCTTTCATGGAATAATCAAGAGGCGAGTTCGAAGCTGTCTCCCCAGATGTGAGGCTGTCTAGGGACCTTCTGGAGCTTTGAGAACCCCACGAGACTTTGCCCAATGCTGCAGATCCACTGGGCCCCAACTCTTTCCTGCCTTCTTCACCATGCATCATGACTTCTTTTAGAAGATCAATTGGTGATGTTTTAATAGACCAAGAGAGACCGAGCTGCCGTAGATGGGCACGAGCATGGCAAGACAGGGCTTTGCGGGTGTCAAATAGCTGGCCACAGAAATCACAAAGGACTGTTGGTGGGGACTGCACATCTGCACAAGCTGGGGAAAATTATATATTACAACATTATACATCTGATTTCACTGTACACACACAAACAGAAGGAAATATGCTAAAGCAAAGAGTGTGATTAAGAAAATAACAAATTAAGCCTGTGATAATATAAGATGGTACCAGACATAAAGCATTTGATTAAAAGTGTTTTGCTTTACCTGAAGGTTTTGCAGAAATGGCACCAGCAGACAAATTCTGCACAGGGGAGCTGCTCTCATTGGTGGATGTCTTCAGCTGAACAGAGACCTCCGTCTCTATAGGCTCAGGCTTGGGTTTTCTATGAAGGGGGTCCACTGCGAGCCGAAAACCTTTCTTAGCTTTTGGTGCCCTGTTAACGGGAGGGTGAGAAGCCTGAGAGATCTTTTCAGGGGTTGTAGACAGGGGTGTAGAGGAAAGAGAGGTCCAAGACTGGCTTGGACCTGAAGACTGAGCTGCAGGAGAGGGTGGGGCTGGAGATGGTGTTGCAGATGAGCTTGCTGTATTGTTTGTTTTGGGGGGGTGTACAACTTCTAGCATGCCACTGGATACCAGATCCTCAACGGCATTGATTGCAGAGTTTTTCCCCACTAATTCACTCATCCCTATGTGACGCAGGTGAGAGCGTGCATGGCTTGCCAGGCCTTTTCTATTCTCAAATTCCTCTCCGCAGAGAATGCAGATGCACTCCTCAGATACCTTAGGCCGTTTGCTCGAGGATGACTCGGGTGGAGTAGAAAGGCCAGATAGGCGTTTGGATGAAGTTCTAGATGGACTATTTGAAGTAACCTCTTCATTTTTCTCTAAATCAATAGGCTTGAGGTCCTCCTCTTCCATGACCTGATAAAGAAGATCAATAGGACTACCCTTGATGTCACTGTCAGAGATTCCAATCTGCCGCAAATGTGCCCGAGCATGACTAGCCAAGCCCTTGCGTGTCTCATACCAGCAGCCACAAAGTTCGCAAACGTAGACCTCATCGTGGGGGTCTGAAGCTAAAAGAATGAGGAAATTGGTGAGAGAAATACACAAAGTTAGCAGGAGACTAATGTGAGATCAACATTACAAATTTAAATACCCTTTATTAAGTTGTGCCTTGCACCTGCAGCTACTCTCCTTCAAAATTTTATGTTTCTTATAAATTGTTGCATGGCTTCCCTTACAACCGTCTTGAGGGTCAACCAAGTCAATCATATTTAATTTTTGTTTACCCTGGTTTCATTTCAGTACAGTATGAGAATCATTTTCAGTTTGTTATTTTTGAGACGTGAGTTGGTGATAACCTGGTAGCCTGCTATCACGACTATTAATTTGAACAGAGCCTCACATGGGCAGAAGGACTGGGAAATAGATTACAGGAAACACAGGTTTGTAAGCGTAAAGTTCCTGTCTTATGTTTGCATATCTGTGGATTCTCCGAAACACATTGAAATAAGAAGAAAGAAAGAAATTCAAAGTACAGGGCACGGTCTTTGCAGATAAATACACTGACACACACATCTTGTATGTATGAGTTTAGATATTTTGTAAAAAGAAATCTCTATATTATGTTAAAGAAAACAGCTCTGTTCAGCCATACCTAACGTGATAGGAGCGTCAGTTTCCCGTGGTGCCCACAGTGGCTTTGCTGGGGCTGTGTGCTCTGAGGAAGATGAGCTGCCGCCTTCAGCTGGCTTAACAGGAGAAGGAGATGATGGGGGGACAGTTGTTGAAGATTCATTCAGTTTTGCTGGAGATCCCTGATGATCTACCTTTTGTGGGGTTGTTGTGAGTCTAACCCCGGCCTTGTAAGAGGTATTAGCGTCTTCTTCTTCTGAAGGGGTCTTTGATTCCTGCTGCATTATATTTTTTTGAGGCACTGGCCCAGGTGCAGATGAGTTTGATTTGAAATCTGGAAGGCAGCCATCTCTCTCCTGGATGATCTGGTAGAGGAGCTCTATGGGAGCCCCGCTGCTTTCTGACAACGTCACACCAAGCTGGCGCAGATGGAGTCGGGCATGGCTGGAAAGTCCTCGCCGTGTCTCAAAGTACGTTCCGCAGACTTCACACATTACTGGCTGTGGGGTTGCTGTGGGGGGAGTTAGAAGTTAATGATGACCAGTGAAATGAAATTAACAAGAATGGGCAGAAACCGCACAAGCAGACTCTAAATGACACTCTAAACCCAATTACCTGGAATAATGCAATTTTTGGTAATTCACCTAAAACCATCCTTTGTGTTTTTACCTTGTGAATCCATTGATGCTGAAAAATGCTGCTGGTTTATTCTGAGAGATGAAAGTGTCGTCTTCCTCTGGATCCTGTTAATACTGAATGAAAGCTGAAATTATTAAAGGCAGAGGAGCTGTATTAGTGTTGACAACAATTTGCAGGTCATTTTTATAGCTCATTAAATAAACGTGCAATGTAATTTCCCTGAAATCCTACAGTTTATAACAAAAACATCCAAACTAGCTGCTTAAACAACACGATTCGACTGACACCTAGCATGAAGAAAGCCCTGTTCACAAACGTCTTCACAGCCGTGGATTAAAACCGGACAGCATCTCTTAACACAGCTTACAGTTAAATAAACTCGTCTACTATAAATGTTACTGTACACACTTTAACAAAACCATCTGTAAGCCGTTGAAAGACATTGTAACTTTAAGCTAACTCGGGCTAACCCTGTTACAGCCTTTGTTTTGCTCTATAATGCTAACTTTAGCTGTAGTGCTAGCCTTAAAATAATCTTATTCAAGCTTAGAGAAGACAAGCTACAAATGCCAAGGCCTTAAATGGAAACAAATCAGGAATCCACTCTTTAAAATAAAGCAAATTTTGCCAAAAACCCCAATATACTACCTGTGTGCATCTGTTTCCCTTATAGTAACAAACTCAGCGGAAGTAGTGTTCCACACATTCCTGGCTGTATATTTTTCCAAAATAAAAGTCCAAAGGTTATATTCTCCGAGGTTTTGTAATGGAGCAAAAAAAAGTCACTGATGTGGACAGATATTTTGCTTGTTCTCTCAGTAATTTCAAGCTTTGATTGCAGCATATACAGTTTCGATATCTGGTGTATGCATATGGGGGTGGAATAATGTCTTTTGAATTATATGGGTGGTATTTGTCATGTCAAACAAATACAATACAAAACTGACAGGCATATGAACATATTATAAATAAAAATGTGATTTTAATCCTCCCCTTATGATTTGATTGAAAATTTTTAAGCTGAATATGTCACATGCATAGTGTACTTGGAAACATTTTGAGCTACCCTTTATTTCTTTACATTTTGTTTATAAGCAGCTAAACTTTCAGGTAAAGTGGTCTTAAGAAATAGTTCCCCAGCCTTTCTGAAGGTCTTTCAAAGTTTCATTTACTTTGTTCATTGGCTGCTTTTTCATTAATTGTCAGGCTAGTTTTTGTACCTGACCATTTTCAGACACTGACCTATAAATTATCAAAGCACAAAAAGGGACCTAAATCAACCAATGAACCAGTGTTGTGTCTACACACGACAACTTACCAAAGAACCAACTTTAAGTAGTGTCTTCAGACACTTTGTTGCTAGCAGGGTGTTGCCTGTACCTTTAAGTTCAGTTAGAATGTCACAATGTTTGTCACCATCTAGTGGTGGATCCGATTTACTGCAAAGTGTTCAACCCTTTAACTTTCACCTCTTAGACAGATTTTGCAAGTTAATGGGTTAACTTTAATATCAGAACTTTTTTATAGTTTAATTGAATGTATTTATGAATTTATTTAAACGCTCCAGTAAGTCAATTTAAAGAAATAAATGAAAGTAGTTTTGGCCCAAATATATCACAAGAAGAGAAGAAACTTGTGTGTCTGTGACGGTAAATTGCAGACTGTTAAGTTGCTAGCATCACATTTAAGATCTATTTTTAAAATTTGAGTTTCTCATCAGCATCAGCACACATCAGACATTTTTTGGTAGGCTAGGTTTTTTTTAACCTGGCTGTTAAGAATATTGTCTAGACAACCAAAAAATTTCTAACGGCACAACCACAACTCAGTGCATTAAGACATATAGATATAGTCAAGACGGCCTGTGTTCAAACTGAGCATTAAGATGGGAAGTATGGTGTAATACTCTTGACATCTATAAAGAATATGTGTTTTTTTGTGTTCACATAATTAAATGATGATAATTTTAAGTTGATAATATGAATGCAGTTAATCATTCAGGTAAATTAAAATGAACATGCCTAGAGTTAATGGCTTTTGTACTTATGTTTCATGTCATTTTTGCCTAAATGTTACAAGGTTACTAATTGTTATGTAAAATGTATATTTCTTCTTTTTTAAAAAATAAAATGCTAAATCTGAGGCGTATGTCTCACAATTGAATAAACATTCAGTATTTGTACTTTTTTTTTAATTGGTGTAAAAGGTGAAGAACTCCGTTCTAACCAGTGGGGCCAGAATGTGACCTGAAAGATGTAGAACAGGGTGACGTGATGGAATCACAGACAGTCCTGAGAAAAGCCATCAGTCCTCACAGCAACTGAAAACCCACGCAAACACTTTTCTGTCATCTCTTTCATCCATGTTTCAACATTTGTCATCAAACATGGCATCAAGTAGTTTATCAGGTAAGCCAAAAAATTAACATTTTTGAACAGTAAACTTGAAAAACTAAAATATAGTACTGAACAAAGCTCAAGTCTAGATGGTTATGAAATAAGGATTAGGTTCTATGGCAGATAATCATCTCAACAAACACATAATTTTGTGATTTTTCAGGCTATTCTATCAGAAATGGGAAAATGATTTAGCATCTTGTAATGTTTCTGTTGAAAACTGAGAGTGCCAAAGTGTGATCAGTTTGCTGCAAGCAGTTAACATAAATTAGACATATGAAATTAAAATTATATATATGCACTCTATGAATCAGAATCAGAAAACTTTATTAATCCCTGGGGAAATCGTGTATTTATGTGTTGACAATATAATCTATATGTTGGCTTTGACATGCTCTTTGTAACAGTTTATTTCTCAGACTCAGCAGACCCAGTAGATGACTTCATGATCTTTCAGTTAAACCTACTGAGCTCCAACGATGAGGTGCAAAACTTTCTTGGGGAAGAAAGCTTTGGAAAAGTAGTCAAGTGTGTCCACACTGTATCCAACACAGAGATTGCTAAAAAAAAAAAAAAAAAAAAAAAATTGAAGACAAGCCCGTGATCTCAACTCCCGTGATTTTGTAAGATGGAATAGATCATTCTTCCATGAAGCATTCATTTGTCTTGAATTTGAGCTCCTTGATCTTAGTCTGAAGGAGTATATGCAAGAGAGAGACTCTCACCCAGTTTCAGATCAGGTTTGCCATCTTTACCTATTTCACTGTGCAAATACAAACTTTAAAGAAAAAAAATACTAATTTGCACAGATGTGTTTGGTTAGAACACATTTGTGTGATTCCAGCTGACCACAGTGTTGTTCCTGCTCGAGGCCCTGAAAATCACCCATGCTCATATAAAGTCTCAAAATATTATGGTTTTGGATCACAGATAACAGCCACTGCAAGTCATGCTCATTGATTTTGGCCTGGCTCACCATATCGCCGATGTTGTGCAAAGATCATGTGTGCAGTCATGTGGTACATGCAACCTCGTTAACCTAACAAATAATGTTAAAAATATGCACTGAAAGCTGAAAACTGCATTTTTAAATTTTGAAAAATGAACTGCCCTCATATGCAACTGCTTCACTTTGCAAAGTGAACTTAAAACAGTGGATTTGAGATATTGTTCTTCACTTCTACCTTGTCGATACATTAAAACCTATTTACAGTTCTAGATATGTGTAAGAGAACTCAGTGGGTTTCCCGCTTTTTCCTGGGAACAACGAATATGCTGTAGTAGATATCTTCTGCACAGAAGGGAATTAAGCGCTACTTAATCAAATCTTTATGCTTTTTCCAGAAGAGGTTCATTGTGGACACTCTGATTCAGCCACCAGATTATCAGTTAAGATAAGATAAGATAACCTTTATTAGTCCCTCATGTGGGAAATCTGTTGAACAGTGGACAAAAAAGCCCAAGGTTCATTCACCTTGAAAACAGATGTAACCAGGAGACCTGGAGATTAAAGGTCCCTACCTTCTTTCCTGCCTGCCTACCTACCTACAACTAACTTGTCTAACTTAACCACTACTTCTTTATAGACTTTTCCACAGAAACTGGGCACCACCATAGCGACACCAGATTTATTTGTCTCACTTCTTTAGAGGCCTTGAAGAAGGTAGGGGCTCTTTTTGGATCAGGCAGCCATTAATACAATATAGAATAGTTGCTACAAGGACATCTTCCACTGACTTTCATTATAATTCAAAATATCTTCATGTAGATATCTTCAGTGTAGATAAGCTACAAAAGAAGGGACAGACATCCATTCACACATACTGCTAATTTAGAACCACCAGTTAACCTAACCCTACTAACTGCATGTCTTTGCACTGTGGGAGGAAGCCCGAGAACCCACACAGACACAAGGAGGACTCGCAAACTTCACACAGAAATCCACCAGCCAGATGGTGGATTCAAACCCAAGACTTCCTGTGAGGCAGAAGTGCTAATCACTGCACCACTGTGGTGACCCTGAAAGAAATCAGTCTGAAGAAAATAATATAAAAAAGACTGTAAAATAAAATTTGATGGTTTATGGAAGTTATGTATGAATACGTTTTATTAGAAAAAGGGAAACAAAAATCTAATTCAATTAAAAAAAATGTGACTACACAGAAAGTATTTTGGTAGCCAAGAAGCTAAAAATGATTTTAAATATTTAACATTTTCTTAATGCCCAAATTACATGTATTTACATGCGCATATACATGCACAGCTTGCTAAAGGGTACTGGATTACTTTGCAACGTGAATCTTGTAAACAAGGATTGCTTTGGACTTTTGGTTTTGGTTTTACGAATGGATTATTTTCATCCAAGCCGGAAGTCTGGATTATTGTTAGTTTCTCTGACTTTTTAATCAAAACAGTATTGCAAGTCGGTGGTTAGACTGAAAAAACATTGTGATCTTTGTTAAAGTTAAGACAGCAGCTTTTGTTGTAAGCTAAGCTAACAGACTCATAAATGCAAATTCAACCATGAGACACATCATTGAGAGTGCACTTGTTGTTCCTAAGACATCTTCAGTTGTTTATCATCATTATTTATATTGAAAATGTTTAAATAGTTTATCATACATAAGTTTTTATTTAATGTCTGAAGTAAAAATGGCCATGAAATAGAAAAAGCTGTAAAACTTGTGAAAATACAGTTAAAAAACCAAAATGTTTTTCCATCTTCACATTTTCCAAAGCCTTGACACTCCGTCCCTAAGGTGTCGTAGACATACATCGGTATTTTTTTTTTTTATCTTTATTTTAAGAACATTGAATATACAAGTAATAATTGAGCTCTATATATAAAACTGACATTGCCATTGACCCTGACATTGACACTGGGGCCCCAAGAAGCCAGTCCCACTTTTCCCCCACTACGACATCCCTGCATTTTTGTTCATGTGACAGTGTTTACACGGTGTACTTAAAAAATATCCTCTTATATCAGAGATATACATATTTAGAAACAGCTAATCTTAACTTTTAATCGTTTTTAATCTTAACTTTTACTCTGAAGGGAGTTATTTTTTACTTCCGGGTGGCCTCAGCCGTCTCTGCGTACTTATCGCACGCTCGCTTTTCCACTTTGACTCCTCTATTCTCTTGCAGCCTGCAGACTTCTGCTTCCAACTTCATTCGCGCTTTACGCCAAGGCAGGTGAGTAGGATGTTTATGGGATTCGTCAGAAGTTTACAGCGTGTCTGTAAACTCGACTTTGTATTTCCCCTGAAACAAACCGAAACTAAAGAAAGCAGTTTCGTACGTAAAGCTAACATTAAGCTAGCCTGTCAGGCGGGTGAGCGGCTGGCTCCTTCTTGAAGTGTTTGGCCATGTTTCCTTTCTTTGTCCCTGTGCTGCAGCTTGCAGGATGCACTACTCACTTCCTCTCCGCTCTGTTCGACTACAGCTTTTTCTGTTTTATTTCGAAAACGAAATTTAAACATTAAAAGCTTCACTTTTATGACTGAACTTTGACCCATTACGTGCATTTATCTCTTTAAAACCAAGCACAGTTCCTTGACGATTGTTAGCGTTTCTTCGTATAAATTGTGACGAGGGAGAAATAATCCAGATTTATTCATAGATCACTGAAAAGCATAGGCCTTTGGATTAATACCGACTGCTATTTGTTGTAGTACAGCGTATCTTATTTGCAAGTTTATCGTTTATTTGCACATTAATTTTGCATATAGGCAATAACAATCCAAAGTAGCTGAACGCGTAATAATCCTCGGAAATCGTCTGTATAGGCACAGCGAGAACCCTGCCATTGGTTTGTGCGTTTCATGGTTATGTAACCTTGCTAATAGGCCATTGTTCCCTGCAGGCTGAACATGACTTGCATGTGACACTATCTGGGTCTGCTTAAGTTACCAAGCCTTTGAACCTCTGGGCCTCCTAAGAGCTGTAAAACCTGGCTCTTGGGTTGAACCTCACCGCGTTTATTTTTCTTTTTCTAGTCGAAATGTCATATTTTTTGTTTATCAGAGCTTTATCTCAGGAAACACCCAGCTGAATTTATCTGTGGTGGTCTGCAAGCATTAGGAGTTTTCTGGTAACTGTGTGTGCTGTTTCTCTTTCAGTCATTTGTCTCAAACACCATGTCTGCTGGAAACGCTAAGATTGGCTTCCCTGCCCCAAACTTCAAAGCCACAGCTGTAGTTGATGGACAGTTCAAGGACATCCAGCTGTCAAACTACAAAGGTTTTTAGCTACATCTGTTCTAATTGGCTCATTCTGGCTTTTATAAGCCTATACACTAACAGCTTATTCGACCAGAATTAATACTTAACATTGTTTTTATTTCCTCCTGTTGTGCTGCAGGGAAATATGTAGTTTTCTTTTTCTACCCCCTGGATTTCACATTTGTGTGCCCCACTGAAATTGTGGCCTTCAGCGACAGGGTAGAGGAGTTCCGCAACATCGGCTGCGAGGTTATTGGCTGCTCCGTGGACTCTCACTTCTCTCACTTGGCATGGTAAGACCTCACGGATAATGAAACATAATGAGCATTTGTGGGAATTTGACTACTTCCTGAGCTCTTTACCAATAATAACATCCACACTGCTCACATGTTAGCAGGTGGATTAAGCAGACCTTCAACAAAAGGCTTTTTACCTGTATTACAGTGATTATCTTCGCAGGTGAACTGTATTGCTGACTCTTGTAATTTTATACTAACTGGGAAGAGGTGACCTTAGTGAATCTTCACATGTGCATTTGAAAAAACAACAAAAACTTTGGAAAATCTACTTAACAAAACAGTTAAGTGAAAGCTGTTCTGTGTACTTGACTGTCTTGCTGTTTTTATAGCGAGGCTGTCTTAAGCTGAACTTATCAGAAGTTTATACAAGGTCCATCAAACTGTCCTCGGTTGGCCGTTTCTGTTTAGACAGTTAAGGGTGAAGGATTTTGGCTGCTGTGAAGGAGTGCCCAGCCCAGTTTATCTGCAACGTGTTGATAAGGGCAGCTGAGTCATATAGCAGTTTCTAGAAGGCATAAGAAGACATGTGGCATTACACAACCTGCACAGGTCTTCATTTGGAATGTTGTGTTAAAGTTTAAATGCATTATATTTGTTCAGGAAGATCAGTCAGTATGTTTCCCTCACTCACCTGATCAGATTCATTACTTTAAAATAAGTGTATATAATATATTTAGTGTTTTGTTTTTTCAATGAGAAGAGATTGAATAAGCCGTAAAACCTCCATTCATCAATCTGAAGCAAAATGAGTTGATATTATAACCAACAGTTAACTGCTAAGCTCATAGTTAAAATTCTACACAACATATTTGCTATTAAATATACTGAACAATTAGTTTTGTCAGTCTGTCAGACACTTTATCATTTTATTGAATTTAATAGATGCCTTTCAAGACATTAAAATCAATGTGTCATAGAATTTTAAAAAGTCAACAATGGGCAGGCTTCAATAAAAACGTCTTTTAAAGATGGGGAGAATCGATATTGTGACTGTGGTGCAGGCAAGTTCTAAAAATGAGAAGCAACTTTGGGTGAAAGGTCTGAAGCAGATGGTGAGGGCAATGAAGAAGGAAGAACTGAGTATGGGAACGTATGTAGATCAGAGAGAGATGGATGTATAAGGTTATGGAGAGAAACAGAAACTTGAAATAATGTGGTATTGTACAGAAAGCCAATGAAGTTGTTATAGGATGGGAGTAATATGTTGGAGTATGTTCTGGTAATGACACAGCAGCTGCATGAACAAGATGAAGTCTGGAGAAGTTTGTGCCGTATACCAGAGAGGATAAAATTACAATAGGTAATCCGAGACGTAACCAGAGCACATGCAAGAAAAGCTGTAGCCAATGGGTGTAGCCAACTAATATTACATAAGTGGATATATGCAGACTGACAAATATTGATTTGCGTTTCAAAACTTTAGGTGATATTGAATTTAAACCCAACCTGACTCCTCACCGTCATCTTTGCATGCTCTATTAAGTCCCTGTGCTACTCTGTTTGATTGGCTGGTTAAGGTTAGAAAGATATTCCAGGGTCAAAGCTAACCAGTAGCAGAGGAAAGTGGTGTCTTCGCTGAAGATGGTTTAGTTAACCTCAGAGTGTTGATTCTCACAACGGGCAGCAGAGACCAGAAGTGAGACACCTGTAAACTACATGAAACTGCAGTATGAAGAGAGTTTTGCTACTTGGTGTTTGTCAGACCGTCTTTTGAAGCATTGCGGAGAACCTCTGAATGCAGTGTGTCCTCATAAAGTTGAATAACTGATATGTTGTCCTGTCAGACACCACCTGTATCTTATCTCATCTCTAACGGCGTGTTAAATGACTCTCCCATTTCAGAGAACTACAAGGTCGAAGGGGTGGCGGGGCAAACACAAGGTTTATCAACCAGGAGACCTTCCCTGTGGACATTGCGTGTTTTGTACTTGTTTATAATTTTTTAAAAAAGGGGGTTTTTTTTTTTGTTTTTTTCCTCTGTCTCTTTAGGGTCAACACACCAAGAAAACAGGGAGGTCTGGGTAACATGAAAATCCCCCTGGTATCGGACCTCAGCAAGTCAATCTCCAAAGAGTATGGTGTGCTGAAGGAAGATGAGGGCATCTCATACAGGTCAGTTAAATGCCCTTTTAATATAAAATAATTTTAATAAAAACCCACTGGTTATTGTTAAAAAGCAGCTTGGTCTATTTATACTTTAAAGGATTTGTAAAAACTGCAATATCATCTTGTGAATTTCAGGGGTCTCTTTGTGATTGACGACAAGGGCGTCTTGAGGCAGATCACCATTAACGACTTGCCTGTGGGTCGTTCTGTGGACGAGACTCTGCGCCTGGTTCAAGCCTTTAAGCACACAGACAAATATGGAGAGGGTGAGTAAACTGCCGTACCTTCCCTCAGTTCATCCGTGTTTACTCAGCATACACTGGTGCTCAGGTTTAGTGGTATAACTTATTAATCATGCATTTGTCATAAAAATAACCCAAATACTTGTCATTAATTTTATCTGTAACTTCAGATGCTCTAAACTGCATGTCACACACTTAAAATGGAAATAGTTGATTGGTAAAATTAACTGTGTAGCTGTGGCTAGATTTAGCGGTTCACTTAGTCCTTCCTGTGTTTCCCAACCAGTCACATATGTACTTTGTCCTTTAGATTATACCAAGTTCGGTGTGTATAAATGTCAGCTTAAAGTAAACTTTGTCCCTCCTGCCACTTCACGCAGTGTGTCCTGCTGGCTGGAAACCCGGGAGTGACACGATCGTCCCAGACGTCGAGAAGAGCAAAGCATTCTTCTCCAAGCAGTAAATGTGAACGTCTCCTACCCAGCTGTTTTCCTCAACATAGCACTTGACCTCAGATGAGAGGGATGCCTATAAAGCAGTATCATCACGTCCAGACTAACCTGTTAAAACACACCTCAGCTTCTTGTAGGGAGGAGGAAATGTTTGTTTTTTCATGTCCAGTGTACAAACATTTGGGTAACCTCATCGTCTTGATCACTGAAAGTATAGTTTTGTTGTTCCTTTTTCAAAGAAAGCACTGAAATTTGTTTCCTGGCTGTTGATAATAATTTGCTACCATCTTTATTAAAACATGGAGGAAAGTTATGATCAAGTGTGTGTGGCTTATTTTGGGGTTTTTTATTTGTTTGTTTTTAAATCAAAATGTGAGTGCCTGTCCACTTGCAACCACTAGGTGGCGGCAGAACACTTCTAAAGCTACTCTTGGCTCTTTTTCTTGGTGACTGAGAACTTAAAGTTCTTGGAATGAACCTTTTATTTATGTTTTTTATTGTGGTGTATCATTCTTGGCTCCTGTACCTGGCAGAAGATCTGAGTGCGTCACGAAGCTGCCAAGAGTTGGTTAATATTGGAGTTGCTGTGTTTGACTCAGCACAACAGCCTGTTATTGCCAAATGGTACTGAAGCACATTGGGAAAGATTACTGGATATGATTATATGATAATGACCGTCCTAACCACAACCTGCATTTCAGTTTCACTAAAATTTTTTGATATCTCACTATTTAATATTTCCGATTTCCTGATAACATTTGTCTTATTTACTAATTCAGAGAACAACGCTCCAGTACACAATCCTGCTTGTTTTACCAAATGTTCTCGGCTTACTGGAACATTTTCTCAGTTTTACGCGAGCCGATTCTTGTAACTCAAACTAGCTCTCAGTAATCAGTCTAACATGTTTATCTGGAACTTTTTTTTTAAACCATTTTTCCTCACCTAGTGTTCTCACGGCTTGTTTTGGGAAATTGAAAGCAGAATGGGGAAACTCCCTTAACGCGAATAAACCACTCATTGACAAACCTTTTCAATTACACACACACTGTGGTGTAAAGGGGAGCGCGCAGCCCTTCTGACGGGCAATGTGGGAGGGAGTTCCCGGAAACCTATCGTGATGTGACGTTTGACAGCAACATGCACCATATATGGACTGACGCTTGTGCGTCAGTAAGGAAAAATCCTACGCTGGGACGTCTCCAACGTCAACCAACTTCTGGTGTTGTAAACTTCACTGCTGATCAGAGACAGCAGTGTGGTTTAATGTTCACGAGAAATACAATAATTTTTGAAGTGGCACTTAAAAAAAATACACGACCTCAAAAACAAAGCAACACATTTCTTAATTTCATAATGTCATTTACTTAAATATTTACTATACAGGTAAAAAAAAACAAAAACCAACAAGAACGGTCCATGAGGGTATCTCTAACACAAATAACTTACATAAAAAGCATCACAAATATCAATTAAAGAAAATGTAAACAGGAAACGCCAAGACGACACTTTCAAAAACTTATTCAAAAATGCCCTAAGTGTTTTAGTCTTGTATTATTTCTGTGTATGGGTGATGTTTCTTTAGATGGCAGAAATCACAATAATCCAGTTTTCATACTAAAAACGTATAAAGACCAGGTTGAGTTGTCAGTCCAGGTACTGTCCAGTGTTTTAATAAGTGCATTATTTCTTCAATAAGACTTTACTTTGGGTGCTAGCATGAGCTGGCAGCCACTGCTCACATGCGTCATGACTTTCTGTTTGAGTTGGGCCACCTGTTCCCGCAGTAGAGAAGCCGTGCTTGACAGTCCAGCGTTGTCATTTTTCAACACTTTAACCTTGTCTTCGAGACGGGCGATGCGCTCCAATTTGCGCCTCCGACACTTTGAGGCTGCGAGCCGGTTCCTCAGCCGCTTGCGCTCCGCTTTTATCCGCTCCTGATTCTCCATATCGACAGGAGACATGGGCGGAGAGCTGTTGTCGCTGCTCTGCATGTCGGGGACTGTCTGGGGCTCCTCTTTCATCCCTCCGAACCGCTGAGGGTGGATGCCGGCCCCGGCCAGTGAGTGCTGGAAGTGGTGTGATCCGTGCGCAACGGCTTGAGGATGCTGGTGGTACTGGTGATGAGGCAGGTAGCTGATGGTGGTGGAGGGATAGCTGGCTGCAGAGGTCAGGCTGGGGTTCGTGGTGCAGCTGCTCAGGGTTGTATACTCAAGCGGCTCCGGTTGCATGGATGAGCCGAACACCGAGGCTGGAGCCGAGCAGGCAACCCCGCCTGTGCCGATGGACACGTTTGGAGGAGCCATCTGGTTCATCTTGTGTAGGTCGTCCAACGCTTTAACAAAACCTTCGGCAAAGCCCTCCTGCTCCTCCGTGATCCCGCGGTTGTACAGGTACTGAGCAGGTGTCGGCGTAGTGATGACCCCGTTGCTGCTCTGGACGATCAGTCGCTCTAATTCAGGAGAGGCGAGCTTCAGAGAGCCCACTTCTGCCGTCCCCGCTGGATAGAAATCACTGTCGGCGCGCAGGTGCTGTGACTTGAAGTTTGAGTTCCGATATGTATCGGAGAAGTTCAAGTTCATATTCTGCTTAAGCAGCTTGTAGTCCTGCAGGGCTGCGCCTGGATGGCCATAAGCAGAGAGAAACGAGTCGTCATAAAAAGGCTGTTCCATTATTGTGGACATATTTCAAATCAGACAGTCAAATACAAGAGTGCGCTGCAAAAGATGTTGCTCGGACACCGAGGCTTCAGTGTCCCAAAATGAGTCAATCTCCAGCACAAAAGTCCCGCTGTATTACTATACTGAAGACCAAAGCTATCAAAACAGAGCAAAACTTCCAAATAGTGGAACTGTACTGTACCAAGTCGTCGATTTGTACCTTTAGTTGGAATCAAAGCGGAGTCCAGTGACTAACTCAGATGTTTTCATTCCACTCGTGAGGGGAGTCTGTTCTTCTACAAGTGTGCGCTCCACTTGTGTTTCCTTGTTAATGACAGGCGGCTGACGCGCTCTGCTGTATTTATATAAGCCCTCCAGAAGACGCTCTGATTGGCTGTTTCTGTATTGTCTCCGTCTGATCTTGACTTGACGCAGCTTCCAGGAAAAAATGGACTGTAAACACGACAAGACGTATTCGGCGTGGGGGAAACTGAGTCCAGGTAGGCATAAACACATAAAATAGGCTCCCTCAAGCATTCACACTCATAGTCACTTTTAACAAGTCACTTGAAATGTTACCAACAGCCCAAAAGCGATTCAAAGCCAACCACAAACGGCAACGAGCGCTTTCCAGCTCTGTTCGGACACCTAAACCGCTGCCACTTTGCCTTTCATCCTCAACAGTAATCCCACCAGTAAAGATATATAATCTGGTGCTGAGTCATGTGCTACAAACTGATATCAGCCGGTCCATATTTGGCTATCCTGGCGCACCGGTTCCTCAATGACAGGAGCAGGAAGCCAATCCCATCCTGGCGCACTTCCAGCTCCATCTCTGCGGGATGTGGGAGGAGAAGGGGGAGGAGGTTCGTCGCTGCCCCGTTTTACCCCGCAGGCAGGGAGAGGATGGGTAACTCTTGGGCGAGATGTCTTCAAAAACGCACGAAGCCTAACGGGTGTCTGGCAAGGGAGGACATGTTCGGTGAATCAGAGCAAACTATTAGTGCATTTAAAAAAGCAAAAAAAAAAAAAAAATGTAATAAACAACCTTTAAGGCTTACACTCATAAGATTGAGGGAGATAATAGTCAGCCAACTTGAATTCAGTGCTCAGTGCTTTGAATTTACCATGTTTACTTGCTCATATGTTATTTATGTTTAATTAATAGTGTAAGTGTAGCCTTCTGAACCTACTGTGTTCCTATGGCAGCATAAAAACATGACACAACCTCTCAGGTATTTCAGTCTAAAGACACGTCACGTGCCCCCAACACCTGTTTGATAGAAAGACGTCTTTGTCTCCCCCGTATGGTAATGACCTCTGAATCATGACCCAGAAGGCCATGCGCACACGCACATCCATATTTTTTCTTCAGTTTTTCTGTCTTCTGCTTGCACTTGTCCTTAGGTCACATTCTGTTTCGCTCATGAGTGTACATGTTTTTCCGTTATGGCGGAACCAGAAGAAGTCTAGCTGTATTCTTTAATTGTTTAAAACTTTTTTTTCGGTATCTTGTATAATATTAGAGACTTCTGCCAGGCTGCGCCATGTCAGTAAGGAAAATGTGGCTGATAGCTGGGTAATTGCAGGTCTTTTGGATGGCAATTTGAGCAATTTTGTCTGCATTTGTGGCTTCAAAGAATTACTTCAGCATTTTAGTGCTGTCATTTGATCACAAAAGGCAGATTGAATAAGAAAACTCAATGTAGAAAGAGCACAAGGTGAGATATTTTGACTTTTATTTCCAAGAATGGAATTATTGGAAATGAAATTCACAGAACTCCATAAATCTGAACAACTCTACTTCTGAATCCTACATTTTCTACATCTTTCTTTGCCTCTGCAATTCAAGCCACACACACCATGTTTGAAAATACCTGATTATTATTTTAAGTCTCTTGTGAGATAACCTGATGTTATCACAGTTATTTGTCAGGGTTATTTGTCAGACTTTTGTGAGCTCCTCAAAATACACAAACACAGCAATGCACGAAGAAACTGGTGAAAAAAACTGATCTTCATGTGGAAAATTGGTTTAGTGAACCTTAAACCCTCCAAGAAGAAAAATGAACATACTCAAATTCAGTCTGAAATATCTCCACCGCAATAAAATGAACAACCTTGATCTCCATGGCTGAGAGACTCTTGGGGGAATTTGGATACAATAAATACAATAAACCTCCCAGTCCCCATTACGAGGCCAGTGGAAGACTGGAAAAACTCCAGAGTACACTTGCATTTTTATTTCCACTTGATCAAAGCCAAATTACAGACTACAGAGACACTGATATTACTGAGGCTGTTTTAAGACCTAAAACTGCTGCAGAAATTAAGGAAAATAAACAATATATCCATTTTAATGTTTCATTTGAAGATCCAAGTTTGTAGCCATCCAAAAATGCTACCAATTCTGTTTTTTTAAATGTACCCAAAACACACACCTCCTGATTGAAGGATGCCTGGCACTGCTTAGTGGCCACACAAATTTCATGAGATTGCATTCACTGAATGCGGCGTCCACATCAGCGACAGGCTCGGTTGAAAATTGCAGTAGTTACTTGAAAACAGCTCTAAGTTACCTTGATTCAGCTGTGCCTCTTACCACATTCCACAAATGTGTTGCTGTTACTTTTACCGTTTTATTATCCTCAATACTTTACACCCCCTTTTTTTACAATTATGTGAGTCTAAGTTGAAGTTTGGTCAGCTGTCATGCAGCGGTCAGCCTGTCAGTGCGGACAACACCAGGGGAAACAGAGAAACAGAAGTAGTTCAGGGAAACGGGGCAAGGTATCAGTCAGTGGTCAGTTCCACTTTCAGAGTGATCTCATCCACTTACTAAAAGTCACGATAGTCACTGCTTTGAGATAGCACAAAATTGTGACCTCTTCTCACTCATGGCTTGATACTGACAGCTGTTTGCCTCAGATAAGATGTTAAATAGTGCGATTATTTCTGGTAATATTTTTGTATATGACATATTCTAATGTATATTATTGTGTCATGGAGTTTTTTTTGTCTTTGCTTTTTTTGGCAGATTAGGAGACTGAGAATCTCATACCTGATCTAATCAAGGAAATGAAAATGCTTTCTCTGGCTGGGATATTTACAGCATATAAGGCTTCTTATTTGGCATCCCTAATTGGCATCGTTGTTCTGTTCTGAACCATTTCTTGCTCCCGTGCACATGATTATGTATGGCTATAGACAGAAATTCACAGAATTACTGAGCAAACACCTCATACATGCAATTCTGTCACTTTCTTTGAACACTGGTGTGATTCAGGTTGACGATAGGACAGCAAAGAACAAAAGCAGCAGCCACAAAAAATAAGAACAGTAAAGGATGAAAGCATCCAAGAAGCATATAGGTGATATAAACCACATGAGCATCGACGGAAGCTGTGGCTAAACTGTATAAAGATAGTTTCTGGTTTTTCTGATTGTTTGGTTTGTCAGTGGCTATTAGCACATCACTGACTGAACCCAGCAGAGACGCTGAAGGCAAGTGAACTGTGTGAGGTAGGAGTCCTTAACAGCACATAAGAGAAAGTAATTGAATTTGTCACAGCTGTGAAGTGTGTCATTTAGAAGAAAGTCTATAATGTCAGTGAGACACCTGTATTAGTTTAATTCTGAGTCAGACTTCCAAAACATTTTTTTACTGAGAATTGAACGATCTGGATATTGCCTGCACTGCTGACATTTAACCACAGTATGAGATGAAGTGCAGTAATTGAAGTATTAGAGCCAATATGAGTTTACAGGAAATTAGAGAGTCTGATTTGCAAAATTCAGGTTGTTTGGAAGAATTAACAGGAAAAGTGATGGCGTGAATTCCTTTCTTTTGTGTGAATGTTCTCTCGCCAGAAGGAAAATGCCTTTTGATTGCATCTTTTCCAACCATTTTCTTTTATGCGTCTGTTTGACTTTAAACAAAACTTTAAAAAGGACAAAAGTGAAAAAAATGCCTGTAAGCTGCTGATGTTCATTTGGCCTTGATCTCAACTTTAACTCCCTCCTGTCCTTCTCTCCTACACAGCTTATTCAGGCACTAAAACACTTCCCGGCTTAAGTAAATGAACCAGAACTAACATCTCTCCTGTGTTTTTGGCAAGGTCTTCCATGCTGGAAGCTCAATGACCTGGAAGGGGCCTGTAGGTGTGGTGAGTAAGGTGGGGGTGTTCGTCAGGGCAAAAAAGCTGGCTGTCCCCTTAAGGAGTGGACAGCTCACTGCCCCGCGCAGCATAATAAGTCAAAGGACTGTTAGTCAGTCCTTAAAGACTGTGAGGGTCATTTTAAATCAACGCATTTTAAATCAATTTCTCTTCCACCCCCCTACCCTTCCCTCCGCACTAAACCCCTCCATACACCAACAGCCCTTTACTTTCCTTCTTCCTCCCCTTCATTATTATTTGGCTGCCTGTGGGAAATTGAGCCGCCCTGTGCATGTAATCGCTTTAATGAATGCATGTTTAATCAGCATATTTTTCATCTTTAGCTCCCAGATAGTGCCAAGTAGCCTTGTAGCAATGAGAGACCTTTAGCACAAGGCATGATGATTGCTGGGGCCAAATGAGTGTGGCAGGAAAAGACAGTCAGACCCAGCTGTCCCCGCAGGCTGACGTAACACATATGGAGCTGTCTTTCCCACTTCCTTTCCATCTACACGGATGCTTTAACTCCATGTCACTCTGCCAGTCTCAAAGAAAAAAGGCAAACAGCAGGAAGTGGGGCAATTAGATCTAATCTGATTTTACATGCTCATTTGGTTATTAATTGAGCTGGCTCCTTGTTGCTTTTTTGTTTCAAAAAGATGAAAATATCATAATTATCATCAGTAGAAGGAGAACTGTGAGTGCAATGACGTTAACCACGAGCTTCAGAATCGTTTGATGCGCCACTTTTCAATCAAAGCAGTTGGAGACTGCGATATCAATGTCAATCCATTATTAATGATTGCTTACTGATCTGTTACCTAACACCAGAACTCGAGTATATTGCCTTGCTGGCAGCTTCTTGAGGCACTATGGGGAGTGTGTTCTAAATGCTACATAACAACACGAACAATGACAGTGTTACGTGTTAACTCGTTAATGTTCACAATCTGACTTTTAGTAGGAACATGCTAATGTTTTCTAATTAGCTCTAACACAAAGTTCAGGAGTTTTGTCACAAATAGAGAGATAAACCAAAAGTCATTTTCGCACTGCAGCTTTGAAGTTTTCTAGAGATTTCCTGATTGAGGTGTAGTGAGAGGACGAATGTCTGGCACAATCAGTAGATCAATTATCAAAATGTTTTAACGCTCTAGTTTCATAATATAAAGTCCGTTTCTTGTTTTTTGCCACAAGTGTGAAAGGAAACATAAACAGCTCTTTTTCTTCTTTTTTTAACATGAAAATTTCTTCAACAATTTTAAAGAAATTTTATTCAAAATCACAAATATCAGCTTTATACTGGAAATTGGGAGAAATTAGCCAAAAATCAATAAAATACATCCTATAATGATCACAAATGTCTAATTTATCTAGTCATTTTCAGTCCTTCAGCAGCTTTGCAAACATGGTTCTGTTGGCAAAGCTGCAAATTTCCCCTGTTATTGACTCAAACATTAAAGGAAAATTGTGACTTTTTGATTAATTACAAAACCCCGACTTTATAACCCCTGTTCCTGTTCCTGCAGTAAACATGGCAACAATTAAAACAAAACACACAGACTGTCTCAAAATGGTCCATGACTTGTATCAATGATTTCTTAAAAATAGTGCTAAAATGAAAAAGGTGAGCAAAAAGTCAAACACTCCATTTTCCGCAAACTCATCCAAACAAGACACGTCAAACCTTTGCTGTGAAACTATGAGGGAGGGCTGACATACTGTAAATGACTAAAAGACTCAGACTGTTGTGACATAAAGAGTGGCTTAACCTTTAGTACATACGCCCATGTCATTGTGAATACAAGGCAATACAATCGTCAGATAAAATCTGAACTGAGATTATAGCTGGATTCAGGCTTTCTTTAAACTGCTGGATCAGGGAGAAGAGATGCTGTGTATTGCGGATGTTTGATTCCTGTCTGACACCAACCGAGAGTTCCTCTTTGTGTGAAATTTGGAGAAGTGAATGTGAGCTGGCAGGGGGCCAGGGTGTGGAGGATTTGGGTACACCACATTTTCATTTCCCCAGTAAGTTGCAGTAATGGGTCAGCTGTGGTGCCAGTGTGGCAACAGCAAGCTTTTCAGGTCAGGAATCAAGCAAAAGGACGCACAAGCCCAAAACACATTTAAGAACAAATATTAATGATTCAATGAGAAACTCCAGGTGCTTTATGGACTTTATTGACCTTTAAAAGTCACAAATGACTTTCAAAAGTCATAAACAAAGTCATAACGCAGTAGTCCTTATTGCAGTGCTGTAACTGCTTGCCATGTCTTAGTTGCCGTGGATATATGATTTGATGTCTTACTGCAACTCAGTGTAGTTGCATGGCATTTTTCCCTCCTGTTTTCAGTCTTTATGCTAAGGCAAGCTTACTATTTTACTTACTATTTTTTATTCAACATGATCTGACTGATGTAAACTTCTTTGCTGAGAGAGTGTTTTATTTTTATTGCAAGGGAACCCACCTAAAACTCAAAAAAGGAAGTGGCTCTGTGCAAAAACAGTCCATCACTACAAGCATCTGAACAGCCTGTCTGACAATTCATGCAATAGCTCTATTATAATATAATATAATAGTAATTATATAATAATTTGGGAGAGGAATAATTTGTCTCTCTGCAGACACAAACCTCCAAGATGACTAGAAGAATAAGGAAAGCTATATCTGTGTTTTCCATTTAATGCCTGTGTTGCATATCTGGGAATACAGTCACAGCTTCTGGCAGAAAATCAACTATTTCCAAAAATGTTTCAATGCAGACGGTATGTCTTTCCATCAATAAGCTCTTAGTGAGTAACTTACTTCATGTACTTGCGACACAGTATGCTGTTGCATGTCTATCATGGATTTTAGATTACTGTAATTAACATTATTATTGAGAGCAGGAGCAGGGCTGTGATTTATTTCCATCATGTTAAGGCTTCATTTGTGGGCATGAATTTATCTGTGCCTTATGAATTTGTGCGCATGCATTCCCCGGCAGCTTGTGGTATCTGCCGCATTCCTGCACTAAACCTGTCGCTCCTGTGAAAATTAAGAAAGAGCTAAAATATATGTTGACCTGTGAGAAAGAGAACTCATTCACATGATGGTTGATCATAACATTAATCACAGTAGCGGGTAAATGACTTAGCTATTTACTCTCGGGATGTCAAATGAGAAGCTGTGGTATTGGTTTGAGGTGAGAGCCTCACTTCAGCCTACACAATTTCCCAGCAGGTAATTTAAATGAGAAATGGTAGCTATGTTTATCTTTCAGGGCAGAGTTAGTGTTGCTAATGTTAGATTATGTTACTGATATAGGAAAAAGTTTGAAACCCAAACAGCATACCCAGGAAACAGATTTCCAGGATATCTTGGAAATCTGTTCATGTGTTGTATTTACATAAATGCAATTTTAAAAGTTTTTGATTTGTGTGTAATTTTCATTGTTCCCTGATTGCTAAAACATGAGGGAACAATTTAATAAAAACAAAAATGAAATATTCTGAGTAGTGGTGAGAGTTAGGGTTAGAGTAAAGGATAGGCTTGGGGTCATCACCGATGATGACTTAGACCTCAGAAGGTTAACTGCCATGCAACTGAGAGCACCTTCATTATGAGAAATGTTTACCAAAGAGACACACAAAGGGGGAGGACAGTCTATCTAATTGGGTGTTTACTAGAGATCAATGTTGCGAGTCTTGGTGAAACTGTGTAGGCGCCAAAAGCGCATTTTTGATGCTCTCACTGTCACTGATGATCACTGAACTCAGCACTTCTGAACTCCATTGCTTCCTGGAAAAGAAAGAGACGTGCATAGAAACAGATGCCATGGTATAATAATATGGCTGTTGCCATTATCATCAAAGTCTGAGTGTTGTGCACCAGCAAAAGGGAGCTATATATATAAAGAGAGTGAATCTAGACGACTTGCTAATTTACGTTCAGTGGGTTCAGCGGTTCAACGGTGGTTCCCCCTCCATTGATTCATTCATCAGAACAGCAAGTTCATCATGCTGTACTCAACGCAGCCATGTACATTTTGATAACACTGCTGAATCCTGATGGCCCCGCTGTTCCAGATGACCGCTTCTGGAGACTCTGTTGTACTTTAAAACCTAAACAAAATCAGATTATCAATCTTGTTAAACTTTTAAATAAGCATGTGCAACTTCGAAGTTATTGTTTCGATTTCTAAAGCAATTTCATTACAGCGTACCAACCAACAATATCAAATACTTAACACAAAACTAAGATAATATTATTTTCGTATTCAAATTTCTTACAGTGAGAGGGGTTACAGTCATAATACATGCTAAGTTAATCTCCTAATTAGTCATTCAAGCCCCTCAAACTTTCATCTGAATTCAGGAGTAAGAAGCGTTTCACTCAACCTCATTATTTACTGTCTGTTTCACAGCAATGTAGCGATGACACCAGCAAGTGAAGCCCACTTCTATTTAACTTACCAGAAGTGGTTCACCAGCTTGGGTTTTCACACACAGTCGCATATATGTGCGCGCACTCACACACACATACACGCACACTCACACACGCCGACAGGAACTTTCCTGTCAAAGGATAGTTGTTCTCATACTAAGAAAGCCAAGTGAGAGAGTACAAAGGCGGTCAAAGGGGATTGCTTTTTATATCTACATGCACTGAATGCCTTCACGCAGCGCTATAACTGGCTTCCGCAATAATTTGGGCCAACCTGTAAACGAATCAAACTGTGAAAAGAGGCATTTCAGTCCTTAAATGAGCAGCCTGCCAGTCTGCTCCATCATTTACTGGATCTGCTGTTTTCAAGTCTTTATACTGACGTTTGTGTGTGTGTGTGTGTGTGTGTGTGTGTGTGTGTGTGTGTGTGTGTGTGTGTGTGTGTGTGTGTGTGTGTGTGTGTGTGTGTGTGATAATTCTGTCAGCCTTTTGTACTGGGATGCCTTTTATCTGACAGCTCGCTGATGTAAAAAGAATTTCCTGATAAATTACTCACCATCATATTGCAGCCTACAGATCTTGTAGTGTAATACATATGTAAAGGTGTATAGGTGGCTGCCTTGATCCGCCACACAGTGTGCAGGGAAAGATATGCTAATTATCAT
The DNA here is from genome assembly GCF_036321145.2 of Pelmatolapia mariae. Classification (NCBI taxonomy): domain Eukaryota; kingdom Metazoa; phylum Chordata; class Actinopteri; order Cichliformes; family Cichlidae; genus Pelmatolapia; species Pelmatolapia mariae. The sequence continues at coordinate 36,899,740 of NC_086232.1, forward strand.
GTGACACATATCGGAAAGCCATTTTAGCACCCAGTATTTAACTAAATCTAAGACATATTTGTACCCCTGTAAAATTCTGCCTAGCCACAAGGGACAATGACCAGCCACAACATTAAAACCACCTGCCTAATCTTCCGTGGATTGCCCCTGTGCCACTAAAATGACCCCAACCCTTTTGGGGTGTGGGTATGAGTCCACTGTGGGCGTTTGCGTATGACGTCTGCAGCTGATCCTTTGGGTTCTGTGGGTTGCAGACCCACATGAATCGAGTTTGTTCCAGCACATCCCGCAGAAGCTGTTTTGGGTTCAGAGGAGGTGGAAGCTTCCTTAGGCTTGTTGAACCATTTCTGACCAGGTTTTGCAATATGACAGAGCGGACGGCTCTCCAGGGGAGGCTGCTATTGATAACGTGACTCTAACTCTTTCCCCCTTGAATGCCTTGTTTCTCTTTTCTGAAATGAGAAGTTTCTGTCATATTTCAGGCCTGCTTTCAGAACAAAGTGGCTGGGTGTGCATCAGAAGTTAGTAAGGGTGATCTCTCCCCATACAGCGTACTAGGGCTACCCTTGGAAAAACCCAGAACCTATTCTAATGGTTGTCAAACCACGTCTTTATTGATGTATATACTGTGGTGTCAAAATTCGTCATCAAGGGTACACAGAAGGTCACATGCTGTTTTTATGGGGGAAAAGTTAAAACATTTTCCAAAGAACTAAGAGTCTGTTTTTTAAAGTAACTGTTACTATACCATCAGTGGGAAAAGCAAAGGTGATCGTGTTGTCTTTTTTCAGTTAATAGCTGCCAACTCATTGCACTGATTCTGAAGCACTACAGTTTTGAAACAAGTCCTGCAAAACAGACATAAGGAAACTTTTGTCATTTATAGAGTCAAGATAAAGAGAGTCAAGAGAAAAAGTAGTTTCACTAACTTGATTGTGCAGAAGTGGTCTACAATTGGAAACAAGTGTTAATGTGAATGAAAACTTTTTATCCCTGTGCTGCAGATTTGTTAAACCGAGCAAATGTAGATTGAATCTGCATTTGCATGTAACTTTACATGATGAATTTAAACTTGGTTTTCAAGGCCGTGGGATTGTAAAACTCTTTCAGCTGCGTCACCTCAAAAAAATACATGTGCAACTACATAGGTGTGAAGTGTTTTGGTTTTACTTGTTTTCAGTTTTTGTGGATTCCACTGTGGTTACCTTTCTGCGGTCTGATTACTTTTTAAACAATCTTCTGCATATTATGAATGAGCAAGTTAGCGCTTATTAGCATGCTCATCCTAGAAATAAAATTTAAAAAAACTCCACCTTATCTTTTTTTTTCAAGTAAATCACCCTCATAGACCCACTTTTTCTGTTATGACAAGTAGTTTATGGTGAACCGTGAGTGGGATTCTGTCGTCGACTGCTGTTACTGAGTAAATTCACCGTGTTGCTGATCTGCTCTTTTCTAACAGCTCAGAATTCCTCAGAAATGTCACTTCTGACCACATAATGTGGTTGTTAGCCAAAATTCCAGAGACTCACTTTAAAACAGAAGTAAGGCAGAACTTACCGAAAGCCTGCATTAACTTTGATTTCATAAACCTCTTCATCATTAACCACAACACTGTTTGCTGTTATAATTCCAGTTTGCACAACTATTGCAAAACCGAGCAGTGTTGATAGCATGATTTCCTGATTCCATTGGCCAGTGCACGGGCAAAAGTGTTCAGTACAGCAAAGATTTTGTGAAATCAAGCCTTCTTATTCAGATAGCACGACATTTAATTAATCGGTTAGCGCAGTTTGCTCCACAAATTAAAAGAAAAAAAGGAGTCCAAGTGCATTTGAGCAAGGTACTGAACTTTAGATTGCACCTGATGCATCGATCAGTGTATGAGTGTGAATGTGACAGTTAATGTGGTGTACATGTAAAATACGAGCTGTATGACTGTTTGAATGTGGTTTGAAGAGTTAGAGTGTTTCAAGGAAAGTGCAATGTACATGCCAGTTAATGTACCAATTTGCTTATTCCTTATTCACATTTATTTGTAAATGCTAGCAAAACTCATTTGTCTACTCTCTATCCTCATCTGTTTTTCATTGCATAGTTTCACCCCTCATATTTACCCCCTTAGACTCCCATGAGAGCAAAGGGAAACAGAAATAGAGCAAGGGGGAAATGCAGAGTCATTTGTAGTCATAAAAAAACACCCTCCTGCACAAGCACTGAAATACATAAGTGGTGAACACTTTATCAGCATTTCACAAGACGTGAAGGAAATGCGCTTGCCTCGAGAACTCTTGAGTTTATCAAAACATTTGGATTCATTTCAGAAAGGTGCAAATTATAGAGCAAACACCCAGCCGTTAGCGATGAGGCGCAAGGCTTAAAGATGCGTCCTCATAGCGTTCAGCTGGGTGTCAGGTAGCGGTAGAGACAGGCGTGACTGGGAGAGGGCTAGGGACACTTTCATCAATACTCACTAGAATGAAACTACTAATATATAGAGACTGAGAGAGAAAGCTTTTAGTCAGATAACCACAGCCAGCTCAATTCTGTCTGGCAGTGAAACGGTTAAACTGCACTTTTGCTTTTTCTGCCTCCCAGCTGTCTGGTATTACTGGTGGATCCTGATGCCCAGAAATGAGGTGGAGGGTGTTATCAATCAGATGGGTATGATAGTAACCATTGGGCAATGCGTGAAAAAACGGTCTTTGAGATTTTTCTCGGGAAAACTGTTTCCCTTTGTTTCTTGCTGTCTGTCTTCTCTTCTTATCTATCCATACTTCTACCTGTTTGTCTTCCTCTTTCTTCTTGTGCGCATGCATACATTATGCGTGCTTTGCTGAGCATGGTGTGTGCCCTTTGGGTGTTTTTTTTAATGCAGACATTCTTGGCACAAGCATAGTACTTAAAATTCTGCCCAGGGCAACACTTGACCCTTGTTTACAGCACAGGTGCATCCACAATAATGATGAGATTAAGTCTTCTTGTCATGTTGTTACTTAACTTTAACTTTATAAAACTGAACTTTATAAAACTAAACAGGATTGCAAGTGTGCACATGCAGACGCTTGACTAACTGACGCCTCGCCTTCTGCTCCAGCATGGCACAGAGATCATTGTAGTTCTTTAAGCAAGCCTTTAAGTTTGTACAAAGGTTGTTGAACATATGCTTTTTATTTGAAAGAAATCTGTTTTACTGCACTGACTTTGTACCTTGACTGAAAATGAAATCTCAAGTTGACAATTGAATTTGTTACTTGCTACGTACTTCCCTAAGTGTGCCTTTTTAAGGGTTTTGATATTGTCTGGTTTGCTGTGCAGCAGTTGCCTAATCCAAGATTATTTTCTTCTCTATGGTAGACAATAACGTAATCTTATTTTATAAGCTATCTGCATGTCAAAAAGCTAAGTCTGCAGCCAAGCGGATGGATTACCATTAACATGCCCATAGCCCAAACCTGAGACACTGATGCTAAATCTGATTGCCCCAGAATTAAAAGAAAACGAAGTAGTAATCAGTTCATACTACATGAGATGAAATGAAAATAAAGAAGCTGGAATTTACCCCAGTTTTTCCTGAAACACTGTTTGAAAAGAAAAGAGTTAAAATGTTGAAATGTGTAGCTAGCTACCAGTGTTCATATACCAGTGTTGTGTAGGATTATAATGTAGGTATACTCCACTTTACAGGCTGAGCTTTAAAAACACGTTTTAAATGGTGAGTAATAAAAGTGCAACATGTGGTGAATCAGTTAATTAAAAGCCAGGATTAGCTTGCGTCTGTATGTGGTCAGCTAATTAGCCAGCTATGCTAATTAGCTGCCCACAATGATAAGTGTTAATGAACAAAGCCACAATGAGAACCTGTTAATCTAACTAATTATAATCAGTAATGATCTGGCTGAACACTTCAGATGTGCAGCACCTCTTTGTCGAATGAAGATCACCATCTTGGGTGTTATTTTACAGACTTTTACTTTCCTAAATGAAGGACGATGCTTCTCACAGACAGTTTGATGAAGTAAAGTAATAAATCATGGTGACCTAGTGTGTATAATTTAGCTTTAAATTGCATTTACACTCTACTCTAATAGAACTACACATAAGGAGGGATTTTGGGCTTATTTCAAGAAAACAACTGCAGCCCTGCATGAATAAAACCTTTGAAAAATCTTTAAAATAAATTGATGTAATGAGCTAAATCTAATTCCTGTCTTTGAAAATACTCAGTTGGTTCTCTCAGCATGCATCTTGTTTTTAATTTACCATCTCTCACACTCATACCATTGTGGCATTTTAAAAGACACAGATCTTCATTCATCAAACATGTGGGAACGAGGACCTCATATAAATATGATTACCACTGATTATAGTACTTCAAAAGTACTGTGAGTGAGACTGTGGTACACAGTGAGAGTAGCTCTCATTCATAAGAGACTGAAACACGGCAAAGTACTAACCTCACATCCTGTGTAAAAGCAGCAGGAAATGCTTAATTTCCTGTAGTGAAGTGTAGGTGGGGGCTATTACATATTTGCTCGCTGTGTATATTTGACACATTAGAGTGTATGATTGTCTGTTAGAATCGACATTTTATCTGGAAATCTGTCACCCACTATCTTTCTTTTTTTCTTGTTTTTAGAAAGATCCTCTTAGAAAGGCAACTTGATAAACACATTCAAACATTAAAACATGGGATAAGGGCAGGATTCTTCTGGGTGATTATTAGATTGCCACAGATGCATTAGCATCACTTAAGTGTGAAAATCTTTCTTATCACCTCCATCAGTCATTTAATCAAGAGCACCTGATACTGTAGAATCGATCCGGCTTTGTTGTCATTACTTTGTTTTCTTATTGCCTTAAATGATGTCAGTAAATTTCTAAGAAATTGGGTCATCTGACATAAGAGATCTGACGCACTGATAAGATTAGGTGTCTGTGCTGCTAAATAAAAACTCAAACCTGTTGCCTGAGGCCCTTTACATATACATTGCACTTTTCTTACATTTTATCTACTTCTGTTTGATAAACTTTTATACCTGTAATGACTTTAAGATGGAGAAGTAGTCCTTCTGTTAGTGATGTAAACAGTCGAATTCACCAGAATACATGACCTTGTTTTGCAATTGTGGCCACATCCCTCTTGACTAACAAGGTGCATGGAGCACATGGCCACACACACACACACACACACACACACACACGCAAACACAAACACACACACGCACACACACACACACACAGAGCTGCTACTTCTGATCCCTGAAAATACTATACTGTTGTCAAGGAAACAGCCAAAGCTTATTCTGTGTGTGTGTGTGTGTGTGTGTGTGTGTGTGTGTGTGTGTGTGTGTGTGTGTGTGTGTGTGTGTGTGTGTGTGTGTGTGTTTGCGTGTGTGTGTGTGTGCACATTAGTAAATCTTGGAATAGCTTCAGTGACGCATACATTTGCTCGCACCATGCCAGCTAACCGCCCTCTTTCACCTCCCCATTCTGTTACAACATACATCCATCTGTCCTCTGATCTTTTCCTTTTCCATTTCTTTTCTTTCTCCTCTTCATGCTTCAGTCTTTCTCTCTTTTCTCCTTCTAACTCTGGTGTTCTCTTACTTCTCATCTGTCTTTCCTCCTTTCCTTTCCTTTCATCGTATCCAACGCTCTCTTTACATCTCCTTGATCGATTACTGTTCTTTTCAGTCATAACATCTTATTGGCTCAGCAGAAACATTACTGATCAATCCAAGTCTAATGTGTGTTGAAAAAAAGTTTATAAAAACCAGAATATTTCACCGGGAAAAGAGAATAATGCACCACAGGCTGCCAAAGCTTGTTAGTTCGTGAGATCAGTGTTAGCAACTCTGCTTATGAGCCATGTAAGGTTTATTTTTACAGGCAGTAAAATCCCATGAGGGAGTGATGACTTCATATTGTCTCTGATTAATGGTTCGACATGAGGATGGGGGGAGGATGGAAAGCTCAGCCAGAATCCCTTCTCTTCTGTCCCTTCAAGGCATCTACAACCTACATTTATACAACAACAACGATGATCTGGTGGCAAACATAAATCTTATTTTCATATCTGACTGTTGAGTGAAAGGTTGCCCAGCTGTCACTTTCCACATGACATGGATTTTATTGTTGCTGATCTGATAATTATCCCCGTAAATAAGAAATCTGAGCGGCTCCAAGATCTTGTATAACACTTTTGGCATTTTTTAAGGCTGTGCCACTTAATATGGATTAATTCTGACATGACAACAATAGCTATTTTTAAAGACTAATCCTTAATCCACCATCAAATCCATCCTTCACTACTGATAAGTAACTTAAATGTTTATGTTCACACTTTTATAGCTTCTGAACATATATATTAAAGATGTTTATTCGTTTCTGCTGCATTTATAATCACAAACAGAAGTGAGCACATGTGATGACACATCATATAGTCATATGCCATCGGATCTTCCACCTTTCTGTTCGAAGTGAGGTTAGGAAACTCTTTGTTTCAACTTATATGAGTCCAGCTTATTTAACTCCCAGACTAAATATAACGTCACTCGTCATAATCAGCTTGCATCTACGGGAGCTCAGAGGACCACAACCAATAAAGTTTGTAGCAGTTTGGCATTTTGTTTGCGTGTATGTGAGAGTTTGTGCTGCGTGTGTGTGCATATGACTCGCTCTGAGTCACCGCTGCCCCTCTGGGTGCACAGCCAGGGCAATGAACACGGGTTTATGTGCGAGTGTGGATTAGTGAGAGTGAGGAGAGTGCACATGTTTGTATGCACATGTGTGGATAATAGCATCCATATATTGGTGTGTTTGTGTGTTTATTTGTCCTGTGGAGCTGCCCAGACCTGAGCACTCTCCTCGGATGACTCAAGACTGAGTGCATCCAGTCCTGAATCTGTTCAAATCTATATTCTTTCAAGAGAGTTTTACTGCCTGGTTTAAGTTTCTCCCACACACAGTTCACACTAAAGTTCATCATTTTAAAGTTTTTTGTTTTCTTCAAGTGATTTAATACATTATCTATCATAATGTCACAGTGGTGTTCATATCAAACACGACCAAAGGTTCAGGAAATGAGATTATCAAACCAAGACGTATGAGCCAAAAGCTGAAGCTTAAGATTTTTTCAGTTCTTGTCACTGGATGATGTCATAGAGAGCAGATATTCCTAATACGGTCATCTCAGGCACAAAGCCGGGGCTGTGAGCACAGAAACTCCACCCACTTGGTGTTAAAAGTTTCTGCTCGTGAGGGGCAGCGAATCAGGAGAAAGTGTTCTTAAAGTAAAGAAAAAAGTAGCTAAAACTGCCCCAACACTGAGTAGGATGAGTAGAAATTCTTTTGAATCACAAATAATGTAAATAAATTAAGAATAGTGAGGTATAAATAGTAGTCTTACTTTAGCAGTAAGAGATCATATCAATAGTCCAAAATCACCAGTGAACTCTCAGTCCATAAACAAGTCTAGTGTATTAGATTGACACTGGAAAAAAGCCCAATACCTCTATACAAACATTATACAACAGCTGTCTAACATTTAAAGATTTATGTCTTATTGAAAGAATGAACTTGATGTGAATGCCATTTTTTCATTCCCTTTTGAATTCACAATGATAGCAAGTATTTGAGATAGTAAGTCATTATAGCAAGAACTGAAAATTTGGAGAACAGCATGGACACGATGATGACTTAACGACAGCAAGAAGCCCTCATCCAGCTGGTCTCAATCGTGTGATTGGTCATTAATCAGACCGCCTGTTAAGAGCGAACAGATTCGGCTGAGAGCTGCTCCACCTGAGCTTCAGTGTCTGAGTCAGTCCCACCAGCAGGAGAGCTGGTAGAGAACAGATACCATGGTCTCTTCCTTAGTGGAGTCAATTAAGCTGTCAGCATGTGTGTGTGATTGTAGCGGGACCAGCAGTCTGTGACTCAGGATGATGCCTGTGAACCAAATGGAAAACCAGAATCATTTTGGGGTTTTGTCTGTTTTTGGGGGGGGGTCTCTGTCTGAACTGGGGGAATAGATGTAAAAGATGAAAAGAGAGAATATGGGAGAGTATATTCTCACGAATGTAGTATGACTTTACTGTAAAAATCTTTTTCCTGGCATCATCAAGGGGGGAAAAAGAAACAGTAGCCTCTTACAAACACTCAGCTGTGATTAAACGTGCGGTTTTCTTGCTGGGAGTTTACATCATGTGTGCTTATGTGTGTAATTTTGTGGTTGTATATGTGTGTTAGATGTTTAAGTCTTCTGAAAGATTAAAAACATATTAAACTGTGATGAATGTGTAGCTTTTTTAGAGTTAAATAGCTCTTCCCAGAATATACGGTACCTTTATGACCCCCAGATGAACTGAGTAGACGAGATCAACGATAACTTTCAGCTGTAAGGAACCGCAGTCAGCAAATGAGTTGTTTCAGTTCAGACTGGACAAATAGCAGGAGGCGTGACGATGGAAGGAGCGACAAAATCAACAACATCCGTCTGAGACGACCCACGGAGGTTGAAAGCGCCTTGTGGAGATGTTCAAAGACAAAAAAAAAGGGCCAGTTTCTAACTGCTCCAGTGACTCACTGTTCCTTCTCCCGGCTTTACGGGAACGGGATGTGTTTTTAATTCTTCGCCTTTTTTTTTTTTCCTGCTGCATGCTCAGGTGGAGCAGAGGAGGGTCAGACTGTGGTTTAATGTTTGTCTGTCTGTGTGAATGCTGTGGTGTGTCTGCTTGTTCGTCTGTGTGTCTCAAGTCTATAGCTCAGGGCAGATAACCCAAATTGTTTCACAGGTGTCTAGAGAAAGTTGAAATGTTGAAAGTGCTTCTGTGGGAGAATAAGACCTGCTTTGGAATCAAGTAAATAATTGAAGTTAAAGCACAAATCATAAGTACGTATAGCTATTCTGATCAGCTTAAATTAAAACCAAAACAAGAAACTAAAATAAAAATAAATCTATAGAGTAGATTACTGAGTTTTAGTTTCTGTTAGTTGTGTTAAATGTTTTACATGGTAAACATGAGGGGGGTGTTATTGAACTTAGGACTTGAAGGTAACTGTGAGTCAACTTTCCTCTGAAATTGTTGTTTGTAATATAACCTATAACATCTAATCCCATATTAGTTCCCTTGAAAAATATTCCCAGCTAAAACTGAAAGTAACAAAAAAATAACAAAAACAATACATTGTTAAACTGTCAAACTGAAACTGAAATGAAACTATAATAAAGGTTATGCTTCCAACAAAAATAACTTTTAAATGTCATACTGGGTACCGCTTACCAATGAGAATATGGGGAAGAAACTAGCTTACCTCTTTCCGTAGTAATTTTAAAAGACTGGCCAACATCTGTAAGCTTCACCAATTACACGAACATCTTTTTAGTTTATTTTGTACAAATACTGAAATGTAAAACTGACATGTTAGGTTACTCTCACTAGCTGTCATGTTTCTATTATGAAGTTTAAAAGCCACAGCCACTATGTGACCAACTATTGGTTTTGTGGAGCCATAAGTGACATAATTTTAGACAATTATTATTATTTAGACGATTGCTAAGTTACTGGCCAAGGCCTGTTCAGGGACCACCGGTCGGTAGCGAAAAACACAAAATTCCCCACTGGTTGTAATTTCACAGTTGTAAGTGCTTGCTGGTTGTTGCTAGGTGAAACTCATCACCAAGCGGTGCGTGGTGAAAACCTTTTTGTGATCGCTCTGGTAGCTAGCAAGTTGCATGGAAGATACTCAGTTGTCTGCAAACACTTGCCAGCTACCTGCTAAGTGGTAGTAAAAGTTTAAAAAGTGTGATGCAAACCAGAAGCAAAGAACATTTCACTTCAAGTTAATTCCCTTCAATTTCAATTTTATTTATAGTCACCGGAAGGTTGTTTATAGTAAAGACCCTACAATAATACAGAAAAAAACAACAATCCAACAACAAACCCCCTTTGAGCAAGCACTTGGCGATAGGAGCTTGCTCCTGCTGGAGGTTTCTTCCTGTTTAAAGGGAGTTCTTCCTTCCCACTGTCGCCGAGTGCTTGCTCATAGGGTATTGTCTATTTGTTGTGGTTTTTTCTGTATCATTGTAGTCTTTACTTTACAATATGTTGTTGGGATTCAGTGCTATATACATACAGCTAAAATGAATTGAATTGAATTGAACTGAAACCACTAGTGACCAAGGCAACCTCTAGCAAACAAAAAAATAACAAAGAGGTTTTCAGCTACACCAATTACACGTTTTTCTCTAGAGACCAAGAGGTTGCCAGGGGTTGGGTAACAAGTCTCTAGACCTGTGTAATAGAGGCTTAACTAGAAATCTTGGTTTGCAAGGTGTATTCATAGACTGCATGGGTGCATTGCATAGACATAGATACCTGCTAATTACTACTAAGTGACACATATGAAATACTAGAATTTCTCTCACTGAAACTGGAACAAAAATGTATTGGATAAAGTGAGTTTAAATACCAACACACAGCAAACCAAATTTGACTAATTTTTGGAGGCATCAACATTGATTCAGTGACTTGAATTAGTTAAGGTAAAGCCTAGCGGACAGCTACCAACCTGTCATGCAAAATAGCCATAAACATGTTTATTTCTAATGGAAAATTGGGCATTATAACTTGGAAGACAGACTCAACGGCGACTCCATTAACTGCAGTTTTTACCACGTCATGTTGACTTTATTTTACAGCAAGGAAGTTGCAGCTTGGTTTCTATTGATGCCATTATTTCTTGGCTGGATGCAGTGACTTCCTGAAGTTTTCGCTGGTTTCGTGCCCTATAACCTTATAATGACAGGAAGATAGGTCAAACAATTTCTTCAAGGCAATACCGGGGGGTGAACACAGGTTTAAAACCACAGCACAAGTTAAAAACAGAAGTGAAAATCATGAGGTTTGTCTCCTTTTTTCCTGTTAACCTTTTCAGTCCCAGAACATTTTTTGTTGTTTTGTTAATTTTCCTCTCAGAGGTTTAAAATAGCTTAAAAAACACCAGTATTTTCCATTGCATTTTTCAGAGTAATCTGAACTTTCTAAACTGATGAATATGATGGAATATATTATAATTGTCTTACACTTGCCTCAAAATTATTACAAAAGGCTAATATTTTGGAACAATTTACTAACTGTCGCTACCTATGTGACTTTTCTAGAAAGTGAACTCTTTTTTCTTTCTTTTTTTTGTCAATCTGGAAGTGAAACTCCACAGGTTAAGAAACACTCTCGCGAGAGTCTCTAAGATAGGCAGCATTAACTTACATACTTTTACAACATGGTGGGATTAACCAGAGCTCTGGGAAAAAACCTACTCAAGCATGGGAAGAACGTGCGGGGGCCTCACCTGGATTCAAACACAAGACAGTCTAAACATGCTGCTGTAAACAACTTCTTCAAAGGTCTACAGATATATGGGGGAAGTTGTTCAGTTGAGCTAGGTCAGTGGTTTGCAGATTTTTGTTTGCCCTACCCTACTTCAGACTGAAAAAGCTTCACACTCAGCACCCCACAATTTTTATCAGTCATAGAAAATTAAGGAAAAACCCTCCAAAGTCAGCAATGTAACATCAACAAAGTCTTGTACTTCCGTTGTTCAGTTCAGTTACACTCAGAGTTTTTCCTCTGGTCCTCCACACCCGACCCACAAGTTAAGAACTTCTTGGTTATTAAGTACATTTGATGGAATTCATGAATAGACTCATTAGTGTTCATTAAATCAAAAATGCAGGTAAAAATGGAGCAGCTGTTTCTCGGTAGGTACCTCCAATCCAATACTTTAAGCTCCCGATATGAATACTACATAAATACAGATAAATCTATCATAGTTTGGATTGTTTAATGTTTAGCCTTTAGTACGTTGAATAACATTGCTTCTTAACATTGAATCATTCATATAATAATAATTCATATAAATGAGCTTAAATTGCTCTGTTTTTCCTCCCTTGTACTGCACTTTAGACCTGTTGTGGTTCTAAGAAGTAGTTGTAATGATAGGAGCTTTTATTTATCTGCGTTTAAACATCACTTTAAGTGTTGGAAATGTAGAGTCTTGTTCTGTTGCCCCGTGGCTGCTGTCAGTCAAAAGCATCACCTCCAGTCCAGACCAGCTTCCTTGGAAACTCTTGGCCTATTTCTGTTTGTCTAGGGTTTTTCCAGCCTGAGGTGGCTATTTTGGTCAGATAAATACACTGTTGTTTTGGGAGCAGGGGCTGAGGAGCATGGCACAGATGAGATCACCTCTCAAAACTCCTGAACAGCAAAACAACAGGCAGCAAGACAAGACAAGAACAGAAGTGGAAAATGAAGGCTTGGGAAATTATTGACATCCCCTCCTGGCTTCAGGTTAGCCTGAGGTGAGGAATCGGGAAAGAACCTGCCCCGCAGTCTCCTCACTGAAGAAGTCATTGAAGAAGTATTTGCAATCACAGAACATATTGCTTTGTGAAACTAAAGAGAGGGAGATGTGTTTGATAGGTGTCGACAATATTTTAAGGTCTTTACCACAAAGCTGATGACTATATTGTTATGTGAGTAGTTTGTGTGTGTGTGGCTTTGAGGCCATGGGAAAATAATGCTCACTACTTTAGAAGGGGTTTCTTTCCCCTTGAGAAGGTGGGAGTGTACTGAAGTCTGCTTCATGTTTGCAGAAATGTTTCATGCAGCCTCACTGTCTGTCTGTCTGTCTGTCTGTGAGCATGTCTGTGTTGTGACAATGGCAATGACTTGTGCCCCAGATATCATCTCATCATGGCTACAAATGAGAGTGTGGTGGTGTGTGGGTGTGTGTTGTTATGTACGCTCATGTCTGCTTGTATGAAAGAGAGTCTATTGCCAAGTGGTTGTCTGCGGTTCCAGCCAGGTGTGGCATTAGACGGACGGGTGTTTAGCTTTGCTGCCAGGTACTACACCTATGTGGACAAAAACAGCTGAACACAGTTTAATCTGTGTGTGTGTGTGTGTGTGTGTGTGTGTGTGTGTGTGTGTGTGTGTGTGTGTGTGTGTGTGTGTGTGTGTGTGTGTGTGTGTGTGTGTGTGTGTGTGTGTGTGTGCAAGGACAAACACAGGTGGAAAGTATCCAAGTACATTTACTTATACTGTTTGTTTTCATTACATTATATTACAACAGATTCTTGAAAGCTGGCCACTTTCCCTAGTAAAAAGAAAGAAGACATTATTATGTCATCACAGACCAAGGAAAGTACCAAGTGATAGAGGAGTTCTCCATTTTCTTTCCTTTCTTAATCCTGTAATTACTCTCAGATATTTTTTCTGTTTGACTCTAAACAAAGGGTGTATTTTCTCCATGTTTGCTCAGTTAATTGATGGCTCTAAATCATGGACTCCCTAAGTGTGGCTGCAGCCCACAACGGTCCACTCCTGGGAAGATTGTCACATTTAATACGCCCACGAGTGCGGCAAAGAAAGAAAGTGCATGTCATACTATGAAAGCGCAGAATGAGACATGGATTTCTTTATAAAATTCAATCGTACCAATGTGACCGTCTTAATCATTTTGAACTTTGACATGTACATCAAAGAATGTACCAGCCACTGCACTTATGGTTAAACCAGTTCAGAGGTTCATTTATCATCATGAACCGCCAATTTATGAGCAGAAAAACCAAAGTACACTCCAAGATTCAGTTGCTTGCGGAAGCACCTTCAGCAGCAATAGCTCAAAGTAATTGTTTTCTGTATGACTTTATCAGTCTCCCACATCATTGGGGAGTAATTTAGGCTCACTCTTCTTTATAATGTTGCTTCACTTCATTGAGGTTTGCAGTCATTTGTTTATGCAAAAGTCATAATATCTCACCACACTACTTCTATTAAGCTGAGGTCTAAACTTTGACTGTATCATTGCAACACCTTGTTTCTTTTCTTTTTCTGTCATTGTGTTGCAGATTTGCCGCCGCGCCCGGCTTCAGTCTTTCCAACTGTCATGAACTTTAAGATTTAACTTAGAGCCTGAGATGTAGCTCTTGAGGGGGGGGGGGGGGTTTCGCCCAGTCCTGAGCCTGTGGCATTGTGTTAACACACACCTGAATCCTCTAGACCAGCAAACTGCTTTTATAGAGCTTTTCACACTTGTCAATGATCAGTTGATCAAATGGATTTGATTATCAGCACCTGGCTGCTACTTATTCTCTTATTTCCCACTAAAGAAATAAGAGAGTACTTAGTGCATGAAAACTTTCTTTTCACATGACTTTATTTATAAAGTTTTTGACAATCCGATATGTGCATTTTTTCTGCACAGCTGTAAGTCATATGCTGCCTGGCACACAGCGATAGAAAACCTATATCCCAATGGAGGAAAACGCTCCAGCTGTGACCCTTAAATGAGTGTGGGTATACATTTGTCTGGCCTAAATATTATGTTAAATATAATATAGCATAATAACCGAAATAAAAGGTATGCAACATGACCATGTGATATATAACTTAAAGCATCTGTGCTCCCTCTTGATGTATGTCTTGTAGTTTCCTGCACAGGAGGTCAGATTAGGCAGAAAAGCATGCTGGCTTTCATCCTGCAAAATGTGACCAGTTAGTGTTTTTATACCATAAGTATTGGGACATATTAGCTGGCATACTAAATAAAAAAGCGCTATTTTATGTTGTTGTGGTGCTGCAAAGAGTAAGGGTTCTTCTTGCACCACTGGCTGTGCCTATAAAAGTGTGTGTCTGTATGCAGGCGAGAGAAAGATAAAGATGCTTCAGAGTAATTACACTGTAAGAAAGTCTACAGAAAGTCTACTCCCTGTTATCAACACAAGTTAATGTTATTATTTTAGACTTATTATAATTTAATGATTAAAAAAAGAAAAGAAAAAAAAGAAAAAAACAGCGCACACGTGTTTTTAAGGTGTGTGCATCCTCGTGCATCTGGAGCTCCTTAAAGATTGTGTGGGCGGGCATAGTTATGCGCTAAAAATGAGGTCATCATTGCTGTTGATATATGTGACACACACTATTACTTACACTCTTGTGATTTCACCAACGTCTCCTCTGACAGCATGAATAATGCATGTCCTCACCGAAAGATGACATCTCCCACTTTCCCCTCCCTCTCATGTGCTGTTTTATAAAGTTTACTTCATCATTACTGACCCATGTCAGCGGGAAATGTGGAGTGTTTGTGTGTAAGTGTGCCCCACTTTTATTTCGAGCTTCTGTGCCGATTATCTGCCATCTTCTATCCAGTTCAACAAGTTTGCTGTCGGAGGTTTATGAAATTGCACAACAGGAAGTGGAGAAGAACGTGTGCATGTGTCTGACTGAGTGCGAGGGGTTTTTTTTAAGGCTATGCCACACCCTAGTTTTAAGAAACAATTGACATATGGTGATCAGCTCACTGGTGACACGTTGAGTAACCGTTTCGTCTCAACACAGATGTCAAAATGACTCATCTCAAAAAATATTTCTGTGTTTCATTTGAGTTGAGACAAGTATTGATACCTGCTGTAAAACTACATTTTTGCTATTTCAGAGACATATGCAGTGATTTGCCTGCAGTCTTAGCAAATCTAACTGAACACCAGAGATTAATAGTCATGGATGGGCGGCACATCCTGCTCTCAATGTGCTTTTGACAGCCGAGCTCAGGCATTATTGTCCCTCGAGAAGCTCAAAGACAAGCCACAGGATGACATCTTCAAAAAGCGAGGTCACCATGGTCAGACCAGAATGGGCAAGAGGAAAAAGGGAAGAGCGAAGGAGGGATGAGGAAAGGGGGTGGGAGAGATGGGAGCGGAAGGGTTGGGGTGATGGGTTAGGGAACGGAGGACAGCCGTTACTGTCAGCATCCATCAGGGAGCCCAGGGGTGACATGGGAGCAGGCAAAAGAGGAAGAATAAACAGGGGGGGGGGGTATAGGTCGGGGCAGGGAGTCGGCCTTCGACTAGTCACCCCTCAGCTCTTGGAGCAGCCTTGTTTATTCTCCCCTTACCATCTGTTCACAGTGCAGATGTGCAGCCCTCCAGCTGCTGGATTTATCAAGATATTCTTCACAGGGCCATGATAGTTGTTTTGTTTCTCATCCAAATGTATTTAACTGGAAATAATTTAGACACGCTGATGTTAACTGGCAACATACCATTTATAGTTGGGAGAGTAAAAAATCAGAATAAATGAAAAATAAAGATAAGATAAGATAAGATAAGATAAAACTTTATTAATCCCTCGGGTGGGTTCCTCTGGGAAATTCGGTAAAGCAACCAATTCAGACGATTTTGTGGGAGACATGCGATAGCTGGGCTGATTGCTTAATGAGTATAAAAACCAGACTGATTTTTCACACTATCTGCGCCAAATATTCCAGTAATCATTGTTTTCAGACTGTTTTCAGATCACGTGATCTTTTCCCCCTAGAAGTTAGATTTGCACCACCATCCATGCTGCTGAAGATTTCTCCCTTATTTAAGGATTTTTTCAGTCTCCCATGGTATCAACTTTCTCATGCAAGTGTCAGTGAGATAAGCATAGTTGTATTAACCGCTCATTAATATGTAGATTAAAGAAGACATTATCTGTTGGTCACTTTATGACTCAAATATTGTGACGGTAAATACTTAACAAGCCCACTAAACAAATCAGATCAGTCTTACCAGTAATATTATCTAGACAATGCACTTACATGTAACACACAACAAATACAGTGGTGCACATTTAAAAAAAAATCAACACAACTTAGGCTATTCAGTTCAGAAATTAAAACTAATTAATAGTAATAAAGCCTGATCTGAAGGTTATTTCAAACTTTCAGGGCTCACAGGGAGAAAGCCTGGTTGGCCTTATGTGCCTGACAAACAGTTAAGAATAGATTTCATTTTCATTTTAAACAGAATATAAGAAAGAACGACTAGATCCCTTCCATGATTTCTCCAATACTACCTCACTACCGTGATCAGCTTAAATGGTAGAAAACTGACAAAAAGTGAGAGCGAGTGGCCGGATTCAGCAAACACAAGTGTCGTCAGAGTATTGTTGTGTGTTTTAAAAATAGACAGAAGAAGCAATATGTATAGTGAAAACAGAGGACTCAGCATAACCCCTTCAGGTGCATAACGGCTCAGAGGGCTGATTTAGAAAGGTATTCACCAGTGATAACAAAAGATAAGCTATTTAAACCAGTCCTGATAAAGATATGCTGTGATTACATGATTAATAAAGCATTGAATGGACACCAGTCTTTGGTTTCACTTCTTTAAAAATAGAATAAACTCTTGTCTGTGATTTGGACAGCTGTACTTGATGATGGAGTGTTCAAGGAAAGTTTTTTGTCTTGTTTTTTACTGTTGACAGCAGTCAGCAGACTTTTAGGTGAATTTTTTAAGGTTTAAAGTGCCAGTTTCTAAATCTAATCTCTGCGTCCAAAATCTTTAGGTTAAATTCTACCTCAAATGAAGCTCTGTTAGTTATTTTTTGGGAGTTAAAACCAGTACTGTCAATTTTTTTTTTAGAAAAAAGGAAACTACTTTCATAAAATGGAATATTTTTAAGAACTGCCACCAGTAGATTTTAAAGGGAAACCCCTGCATGACTGGTTATTTAATGTCAGGTGCAATCTTAATCCATTGACTTTCTTAACTGTTTATCCAATTCAGGGTTGCAGGAGAACTGCAGCCTGTCCTAGCTGCCATAGAGCAAGGGGTGGCGTACACCCTGGACAGGTCAGTGTACAGCAGGGTTAATACAAAGAGACAGACTACCATTCATGCTCACATTCACACTTGTGATCAATTTAGGATCATCAGCTAGTCTAACATGCATGTCTTTGGGCTGTGGGAGGAAGCAGGAGTTCCCAGAGAGAACCCATGCAGCCATCCAACTCTGGATTCAAAGCAGCAACTGTGTGCCTGTGAGGTGTCCGTGCTCTCCACTGCATCGCCATGCCACCCTGCAGTGTCGCAAGAAAATTATCCTTTCCATTCTACTTTGAATCCCTCCCCTTTCTAAAATCTACTCCACCTCACTCTCAATAATAACATGCTCAGGTTGACTTGGATAATAAGCTGGAGTCTGACTGTGGAGACATTGTCTGCCCAATTTTCAGACCCTAAAGGGGAAAAAACATGTTTTGTTGCTTCTGGCCATTTCTGAAGGGCTGCAGCCCAGACATAAACATCGATGTGGCCGGGCAGAGGAAGCTCTGAGGCCGCCGCTGCTGCTGCGGATGAAGGTTGGCAGCCAGACGGAGACAGTGACCAACATGTCTGCAGCGCTGTGACACTCAGGTGCAAACTCACCAAATTTAAAACACACACTGGAAACAGAGTCACTTTGTTGGGGAGCTGTCATTTGGCATGCCAACACTTGAAAAGTGAATCTGTAGCGAGCACACTGGGTGTAGGGATTTCAAACCTTTTCATATCAAAGTCTCTTCACCTCCACCCACAGCTCACCATTTGCCAAAAGGAAAAAAAAACTGATTCGGATTATACCATGAACCCTGTTTAATTAGATTTTTTAAAAATGATCCTTTGGAAGTACATCTGAGAAGGTTGTTGTTGTTGTTAAATATAAATTGGCAGAGAATTATATAACTGTCATCTGATGCCAGCAGACTGAAGAACAAGCACCGTCAAGAGAATAGTCCACATATTTACATATTTTGTTTAGGCAATAAGACATGCTTATATTGAATCTGGAATCCTGATATTCAACCCCTGGGCCCCCTGGGGTCTCCTGCACCCTGCTGTGATGAAATATTTGTCAGCGTATGTGGGTAACCAGATAATCATTGTATGTTTGCAAACAGAAGCTAAGCTGGTTTGCTTAGCTTTGCATAAATATTGGAAACGAGAAGCTTGATTATGTCTGAAGGTAACAAGATCCACCCACGAGCGAGGCACTTTAATTAATACGTTGCATCAAATATTACCTTTGAAAGATAAGAAGACTGTTGACCAGCTGAAAAAAGCGCAATAAGGTAATAAGATACATGCTGGGTTAAATACACACTTAAGATCCCTGTAGACACACTTAGCAAACATTTAAGTCTTTGTCTTAAATCTCTAAAACAAGTCTTTGTTCTGCCATTCATCTTGATAACATCATACTGTCAAGCAGACCATTCAGAAACAGTAGGTTCATTCTGTTCTGACAGACGATACTGATAGAGTGGTCTTGTTTAAACAAAGTTGGTACAGAGCAAAAAGATACGAGAGAGACAACCAGTCTGTAACAGACAGGGCTGATAGACAGACACACACAGGGAGAACGAGACAGACGAGTCCTTAAGCACAGAAACTACCGCTTCACGAGGCAGGGCGTGTAAGACAGGGAGTGCCCCGAAACACACACACACACGCACACCAGACAAAAACAAATGTGAAAGTACAGGGTAGAAACGGTACAACAAACACTGACTGCAGTCACATGTGTGTTTACGCAGTTGAGAGAGGACGTTAGACTTTGCTGAGGTAGTAAACGGAGTGTCTGCACACTTCACTGGAAAATCAAATCAATAAAATATTGTTGCTGCCATATTAACGACTTGTTTTTAACGTGTGCATGCATTCACGTGTCTGTGTGTGTGTGCTTTACTATCTATTATAATCATGAAGACACTGCAGCTCTAAGTTCTTTCAGTGGCAATAACGTGTATTTAATATTCTCTTTGTATTTAAACAGTTTTTTTATTATTGTTGTCTTGTGTTGTTTTCATTTGACACAAAAGCGATTTCCTCCCCCAGATTTTGCCAAAATTACAGGAAAGTCTAACAGGACAGGATACACAAGCAATCCGGTGGACAGACAGGTTTCCAAAGTATTTGAAAACAAAACACAGACAATGAGTGTCTGTTGTAAGCTGCCACATTTCAAAACCCGTCTTCCTGATCCAGAGTTGCCCTACTGTACTTACAGTATATTTGCTCACACACACCGTTTTCCTGAGCAATGTAAACGTATTACTGACATTTTGGGCGTGCTCACTTTCAGTTTTAGTTTGAAATAAAGCGGTTTAGGAGCTCCGTCTTCTTGTGGTTGGCCTCACTGATCATCCACCCACTCATATTTAATACACCTGCTGGACTTGGTTGTGTTCCCAGGCCTAAAGTGTATCGGTGTATCATTCCCGATCGAGTTATAGTGAAAGCTATAAATATAGATGGAATAAATAAGAATTTCCTTTAACTTGAGTGTTTTTATATTTATAGGTTTTGGTATGGGTAAGCTGATGCGAGGAAACTGACTGTGATGAAGCAGAAATTTTAAGAAATCGCAGTCTGTGATTCTGCAGCTCAGAAACTGAAGTAAGTAGGAGGAAGCTTTCACAACTGATGTTCAAGCAATGCTAACTAACAGGAATCTGCAGCATTTCTTGTGTCTGTTGTGGTCTTGTGATCCACATCTGTCATAACAAAGTAAACATTCACAGGTTTCATATTCCAAGAAGCTTATCTTGTGAAAGTTTCCTTTCTTCCCACATTTTTTGTTTCTTTTGCTTTTTTCTGTTTCAGGAACACGCTTCTTTTTCCACAAAGTCCATAAACTGAAACTACACAGTGGCAAACACATATAAACAGCATGAGTACTGAAGTGTGCAAACACACACTACTATGTGGTAAATATGGGCTGATTGTTGGACGGCAGAGCGGCTCTGAGTCTTAGGCTTACTGAGATAGTTTCAGTAAGCCTGCTTGCTGACCTCAGTTCTCCTGGTTCCAGAGAAATGCACACTTCTTTGAAATCCTCCCCCACACTCGTGTTTTCACACTTAATGACAGAAGCATCAACCACATTTCCCCTGAAGCCAGCACAAAGACTGGAATGGGTTGACCTTTGTAAAAACTGACTCTGGGAGACTGACAAAAGAGGGCTTCAGTACAAAAGTATAGCCACATGTGGCCGGACAGTTTCTCTGTTTCTTGATGTTCCCTGATATGCAGATACTGCTGGCCTTTGATGCTGGTCAAGTGATAATGAGGGGAACTACAGAATTTTTGGGTCACTGAAACTGGTAATGATTCAGTTACACAGACAAACAAACATGCGTAGTAAGAGCCAGATCTTTGTAGAAATATCAGATTGTTGCGACATGATGCAGCTCATAAAAAGATTCAGTCTCACTCTCTAACATCAATTTATTAGCATTGTTTTCCAGGTCGTAATTTTTGTGCCGATAACACTTTACGACACGCAGCTTTATACCCTATTTATTTCCACGTGTGTCAAGCTTATTGCGTTGTGTCACTGCACTAATCCCCTCCTGAGGGACTGACTGAATGTCCCCAAATCAGCAGGATGGGATCCTTGACTTTGGAGAGGAGGCAGAACACTTCAGAGCACCTCTCCATATTGTTCTGTACGTAAGGTCTTCTGCTCCAAAACAGCCGAGAGCGGCACTGAGCCGTGATGAGGGTAGGTCATGGGCCTTCTGCTGTGTCATTTGGTCAGTCACGCAATTGTATTTTGGTTATATTCTGCTCATATTTGTCTTTGATCTGTCTGAAATAATGAGCAGCAACGCAGAGGCAAGTCTGCACAAAGGCATCTATCTCAGAGGTGAGCTCGTATCTGCTTGTTTCTCTAAATTGATTTTAAGCGTCACAGATTTATTAAACAAGGTCCAGACAGGAAGAAGAGGGGAAATGGATCCTGGCAGCCTGGCAAAGCATTACGAGTACTGCAGTACTGTTCAGAAAGCATACATAAAAGTTAAGAAGAATGGCTTTGAGGATAACACTAACTTAAAAACAAGTCCACAAGTGATTGCATGGATTAAACAATATCACTGTTTGTTTCTTGTTTTTGTTATTTACCCATCTCCTTTGCTTCTAAGAAGATCAGACTGAGCCAGCATCAATACAAATCTAAAAATATGAGTGACCAAACAACTCCCACTTCCCACTTTACTGAGGTGACCTTTTGCACTCCGCTTTTCCACCCATAATAAGTCTTTCACTGCCTATAAATTAACCAAGCCACCTAAAATGATTGCGCCTTAGTCTTGTTTTGGCTCTGGGCAACCCATGCACCCAAATCAGTTCCATTTTATTAAATGTTAAAAATGTAGTTTATTAATCCAAAGAGCCGATATAGCTCTGAGGCAACTGTTAGACATGATCGAAATGGTGATTCGTGAGAGAAAATCACGGGAGAAACTGCAGTTAACATCCTTTAGTTTGAAATGTGAAAATTATTGTATCCTCTTGAAGGAGCAAAGCGTGTGTGAGGCTAAGATCGGGCTTGCTTAAGTATTTTGAGTTTTCTTCTAACTGACTTGAGGATTTCTGTGCCTGTTCTGTTTTTTGTTTGCTGCTATCACCCCCTGCTGGTCACTGTTGGTACAGAATGTACATTTGGCACTTGCAGATAACAGTGTTGTAGCTTTATTATAACTAAAAAATGTGTTTTAAATACTCATTCACTGGTTTGTTGAAACAGTGTATCAAATGTATAAATGTATTTTTGTGTTGAATTATTGTGTTAATTAATTTAAGCCATTATTATTATTATTATTATTATTATTATTATTATTATTATTATTATTATTATCATTATCATTATTATTATTAGTAGTAGTAGTATTATATTCTAATAAGTAGTAGAAAATGAAAACAATAAGTCATGAATGTGTATGAATTTACTTTTTTAAATAATCAAGATGAATTAGATGAACATAGAAAACTGTGTCACGCATGCATTTTGCTTTCTTTTCAGAATAAACTTTGGTTAATGTTAAAAGTTTTAAGTTTTACAACTCTAAATTAAAACCTGGTATCTCTCATCAGCTATAAAGATGCAACATGCAGATTACTCTGAGCTCTTCCCTTTTAAAAAAAAAAAAGGATAGTAATAAAAATAATTTCCCACCTGCTTCCGGTTACAGTAATTCAAAATGATCTAATTTAAATAGATGTTTTCTATCTCAGACATGAGAGTAAAGACATGGATTTCCAAAGGTCATCGTATTCCTTTAAACATATCAAAACATAGTGTTATTCATATTTCCTATCCCTCTCTCCCTTTTGATTTTTGAAACTAATTACAGATCAGTGTTGAAAGCCAAACTTCAGAAGTTGCATGACAAAATCAGAGTGTTTTATGTACTAAACTAATTTCCAAAAACTGTGGCCACGAAGGTGCTACTAACTAGTAAGACTGAAAGTTCCACTTCAGTGACTAACTTCACTTCTGAAAGCATGCACTGCATCAAGCCTTATATTTTCAAGCCATCGCAAGTTCATGTGAACCTACCAACTGTCCACCTAAGACCCTGTGAGCTCTGACCCCATGCTCACACTGCGAAAACGCTGAGGTTCACTGAAGGACGGCACAGTGAGGAAGGACATTTTGTTTCCTCCCAAGGGAGGTTTGGGGGTGGACACAGCTTTGTTGTGACTGATAGCTGGCTGGGAGCTGCAGAGCTCCAGACTAGAGTGGGCAGCTGGGTGAAAGAGGAGAGCAGAGGGGTGACTCGAGGTGATGGGAATGGAGGAGGATGGTCGAGAAGACTTCTCTCTGGAGGACTTAGGTGGGGGAGGAAGCAGAGACACTGGAGCTCTGGTTGTCTCTCCGCTCTCTCCTTTCCCTTCTTCTTCCCCAATCTGGTGCTCTTCGTTGCACTTACTCTCCACTCTACTCAGCTCTTTCCTCTCCTTGATGGCAGGTTGCTCTCCTGGCCTGTCCTGCTCAGACCCAAACTGAATCTCCAGCAAAGGCGTTCTGGCACTCTTCTCATCCCTAAAACTACACACAGTGCTCTGTGTCTCCTGCCCGAGCCCTGATGGCAGAGACCCCGCTTTACCTATTTTACAGCTGTCCTCGTCTTCATCATCGCTGTTGTACTGGTCAATGCCGGGGGAGTGGCGCAGTCTCTGGAGCTGTGCTGAGGTGCGTCGAAGGGCCCCTCCCATTAGGCCAGTCGGTGATGGGGCTGAGTTGAGAAGGCGGTTGAAGAGCGCCATGTTAGGATGGCGAGTTCCTGACTCCTCCAAGTTCTCAGCAATATCTTCCAGAGGCTGGAAGTGCATCTCCTCTTTAGGAATCCTGTCAAGTGATACAGCAATTTATGTTCCATGTTCAGAGTTGTGTTTTGCGTTTTCAGCCTTCCTCTGGGGAACAGGTTTTACCATTTCTCAGCCCTAACTACGTCAAAGTACTTGATTTAATTTAGGTACATTACTTTCATTTTCACAACTGAAATTTTCCCACCATGAGGGGGGAATCCAGTTGAAGGTGTCAAAGTCACAAAGGAAGTACATTTACAATGAGAAGGTAATGTAAAACTTACGCCATGTCAAAAGTGGACCCCTGGAACGAGGGCTTACGCAGGACGAAGAGAGTGGCTGCGGTGTAGGGTGGACGGGGATTGGAGTCATTCCAGTAACGGTCTCTCTCCAT
The DNA here is from genome assembly GCF_036321145.2 of Pelmatolapia mariae. Lineage (NCBI taxonomy): Eukaryota > Metazoa > Chordata > Actinopteri > Cichliformes > Cichlidae > Pelmatolapia > Pelmatolapia mariae. The sequence goes on from NC_086232.1 coordinate 36,924,105, forward strand.
CATTGGCAAATCTCCATACATCTCATCCACAGCCATCATGGAAACCTACAGAATGAAATGCAAAGAGATGCACACATAAGAGGTATCCACAATAAGAGAATAAGTCCAATTTAAATCAAGCAAGCACAACAGAAACATCAATTTTACCTGATGGCCGCTCTCTGCAAACATTTAAAACAGATTATAATAACTGCCACAGTGTCATTATAGCAGTCCAGAGATATGGAGGAGAAATTTAAAAAACAAAACAATGAAGAAACTGCATTTGATAATGAGGCCACAAAGTTCCTCCCTGAGAAGTTGATTGCTACAAGATCAGAAAAAGAGACAGCATTAAGAAACCTGGAAGTTTCTGTCTATCAGCCAGTTGGTCTCAAAGTCATCATCATCTTCTCCAAAAGGGTTGATCAGCTGCTCAGCAACCTTCAGAACAAAACATAAAATATAAAAAAAAACAAAAAGAAAACATAATAACTCTCCATGTGTTACTTTTTTTTTTAGAATCAAACAGGGAATAAATGTGCTGTAAGCCTAAATCTGACCTTGAGCCAGCCTGCATAGAAGAAGAACTGCAGTAGAGTGAAGATGGGCACGTAGAGGTCAAGGTCATGACCTGGATAACCTTGACTGGGGTCCAGGAACTGGCGACCAATTAGACACACCAGGAAAAAACTGTACACGGCCAAAGTCACCACCTGAGGGACAGATGGATTTAGGTGGTTTCATGATTTACTCTACAGCTTTTCTTTAACTTCTTTTTTATCATTACAATACTAAAATGATCAAAAAGAAGCACTAAATACATTTATTTTATTTTACATTTACAACAGATTTAAGTGTTTATTAAATACTGTTTATGTGAACATCCACAAATGCAATCTGACTAATCAAAAACTTCTTTAATAGCTGCAAACAAATACACTGTGGTATAATCATTACTTAAATGATATACTTATAAACACTAACAAAGCAAAGAAGTCTTTTTGGTTACTTATTTTTGACTGTTGGGTTTTTGATCCTATATATCATGAAGCCCTAGAATGCAGCTGTAGTTATAGATTTGTTTTATTAGTTAAAATTATTACCTTTTATAAAAATCACTGTAAAAGCTAAGTACGTCCTTACTGTTTCCACTGGAAATAAGAGGATAAGTAGCAGCTAGGTGTTGCTAATCAAATGAACTTTTTTTTTTTTTTTTTTTTTTTTTAACCTGTCCCGTTTGGTTCTTTTGCCATCAGAATTATTGTCTAAAGGCGAAGAAAGATGCCCAACGGATTTACTTTACCAAATGGACCATCCCAGCCTTGCCGTAATGGTCCATTTGATTCAACTTTTTATTGTTTATTTTATTTTCACTTGCTGAATACGGGACAGACTTGACTGGAGGAGAGAATGTGGAGAAAGAAAGAGGGAAAGAAAAAAACCTGAGAAGAGGGACGGGGAAAAAGGGCAAAAAACAAAAACCAACAGAATAAGCAGACAAAAAATACATATATCGATCACCTGGATCACCTGTTGAGAAAGAAAAAAGAAAGCAAGCAGAAGAAAACGAGAGTAATAAACAAGATCACAATGATATATGAGAATATGACAGTAAATACTAAATATTAAACATTATTGTGCAGCACGTGAGATCGACAGCGCACAGTGTGCTTTGAGGTAGGAGCCAAAAAGGGTGTAATTTGTGTGTGTGATCACCCGTGTGTACACCTGTGAGCATGAACGCGCTTGTTTTTAAAAGGTTCCTTCATGTAATGATCTGCTAGAGGGTGTGGGGGGCCACAGTCCCATCCTCCAGGGCATGAAGCAGGTATGGAGGAGATCAAGACTCCAGACATCCAGAGGCCCCCAGAACACAAGAGACCAAGGAAGACCAACAGAGGGGCAGCCGCGCCACTATCCCAGAAAGAGCTGAGGAGAGTCCCAGATGAGGGGTCACTCAGCAGCCGCGGAGCAGAAGCCAGGGGGGGTTGCAGTGACGTGCCCGTGAGCTCCGCCGGCAGCCAGCTGTGCCTGAGTGGCCGAGCCCCGGGCCGTGAGGCCGAGGGCACCCCATCCCCAAGGTGGCCCGAGCGAGCCCCAGGCTCCAGGCCCCAATAAGCAGCCGCCAAGGAGTGAGCCGGTGGGTACCTGGGCGCCCACCCCCGGAGACAGAGAACCACCAACGCACCGATGTCTGAGGGCGTCCGCCACCGGCAGGGGAAGTGGTGGGGGGAGATGGGCCTCCAAACCTTGGAGGGCCTGAGATGTCCTCAGAGAGGTGGCGTCTGATACCCAACCTGACATATAGACACAGACAAACAGGCACACACAGATACAAACATCTATTCCCACCCTCATGCTCTCATATACAATTGCTCAACACTCACCCAACGTGGAGACAGACATAGAGAGACGCTGTACACACAATCACACTCCCCAAGCGTACTCTAAGCCCCGAGTCTAGGTACCCTTGCCCCTGGAGGGGGAAACTGCACCCAGACTCAGGTGGTGTAACCCTTTTCCCTGCGGTGGGGAGAAGCAGACCGCCCCGACTCCGCAGCAGCAGGGAGGCCCCATACACCAGACCCCAGTCGGACGGCCAACTCCTCCTCCTAGCCCCCCTGCTCCAGCAGGCCGCAGAGAACGGGGGTGTAGGAAGACTCCAAACCTCAGCTAGGTGTTGCTAATCAAATGAACTTAATGAAATGATCATCAACAAGTGTGACCACCTCTGTACAAGAAGAGGTTTTAGCAGTTTGCCAGTCTGAAGCATTCAAGTAAGTGTTAACACAATGCCGCAATCATTCCAGGATTGGACATCCCAGCAAATTCCTCCCATGGTTAGAGTGTGTCATGCTCAGACAAATTGCAAGAATTAGACTCTGAACAACATCTCAGACTCTACAGACCTCAGTTAGCAGTCAAATGTTCAAGTTCATGGTAGTACAATTAGAAAAAGACTGAACAAGTATGGTTTGTTTGGAAGTTTCCCCTTGAGAAAGCCTCTCCTCTCTAACGAACATGGCAACATGACTTAAGTTACACCTGAAAGAAACCATAAGACTCCCAGAACAATGTCCGGTGGACATTACACACAGTACCACATTTAATGAAAACCAAGCACAGCATATTAGCATAAGCGCCTCATACCAGCTGTGAAGCACATTGGTGTTTTGGGCTTATTTTCCAGCCACAGGACATGGGCACCTTCTAATCATTGAGTTGACCATAAACTCCCCTGTGCACCAAATGTTATAGAGTCAAATGTGAAGTCATCTATCTAAAACAACTGAAGCAATGAACATTGAAAGACTGATAACGTCATACAGAAAATAATTACTTTGAGTTACAGCTGCTAAAAGGTCGATCTACAAGCTACTAAATCACAGGATGTACTTAGTTTTTTACGAGACTGCATAGAGTGCTGTGAAAACTTTTTATTTCAAATGAATGCACATGACTTGTCACTAGGGACTAATTTATTATTTATGTTTGAACAATTAAAATTTGAGAGATGCAGTCTTTCACCTGTAAGTTTTTGTCACTTCAGCTGGAAGCAATCGCAGTCATTTCTTTGACATCAGTGAATAAAATTGAAACAGATAATATACAAAAGCCTAATGTAAAAAAAAAATGTTTGCGTGAAAGAAAATCATAGTTTAATTAAAGATGTGTGTAAGAGTGAATAGCAGTGCAATAATAGTCAGCACTTACCTGAGTGTAGACCAGAGGAACACTGATCATGTCATAATGAAACAGCATGCTACACTTCCCTCTGAATGCATTCAGTTCCTGCTCACACACAAATAAAGAAACTAGCTGTCTGTGTGAATGCATATCTAAACCTGTATATCCACCAAAACACAACTTTAATTCTGCTGTACCTCCAGCAGTAGTTTGAGAGTGTGATTGTCTTTGATTCTGCCCTCACAGCGAGCCACAGCAGCCAAGTTGGTGAACCAAACACAGGGGATCCAGTACTTGTTATATGGAGAGTGGAGACCCTCAAACTTCTTTCGTTCATCTCTTGTCATGAATCCTGCGTGGACCAAAACCGGACTTGTTTATTGTGTAAGACTTCAGTTTAAATAACAGCAAGAAACTGGGATGACGGGTCATAGACAAAGTCACAAAGAACTGTGTCAGAAAACAAACATAGTCTTCTGTCGCTGTTCAAATCTCTGAGAATTCTTTGTGACTCTGTCAAATAACTTCACATTGCAAATCAGAGCAGGAGAGTCATTTGTGTGTGACTGGGCTAAAACACTTTGGGTCACTTCTTGACTACAGCCTGGGAAACATCTGATCACTTATACTCATCATCAGCATCAGCGAGTGAATGGCTATTTTACATTAACAGCTAAGAATAAACCCACACCTCTCCCATCACCATCTTCCTTCCTTCACCATCCTCCTTACCAGCCTCTACCACGTGGTCCATGGTGGGGAAACGTTTGAAGACAGCAGTGCTGACAGAGCGGAGGATGAGCAGGGCTGACAGACTGGCGTAGCGCATCATGGTGCGTCTCAGCAGACGGCCTCGCTCATCGCTCCCCTGGAGGCCGCCTGACAGGACGCACATGAGTCTGTCAGGAAGTGGGATGCTGGTGTACTGGTTCCACCACCTGTTCACCACCAGGGTCACATAGAAACCTGCAAACAGCAGTGGACAGATGATTACTACTGAAGATCTAAGTTACAAACTGGAACTTTTAAAAAACATGAGATCATATGCTATCTTGTGAGGTCCATAAAGTGGGCCTAAGGGATGTCAAGTGGTTTGAGTTTACTGTTACAGTGCTGTGAAAAAGTATTTGCCCCCTTCCTGAGTGGCTAATCCAAACCTATCCAGCCCTATGTGAAAAAGTAACCCAACTCATGTTAAATCATGAATTAACTGCGATTAACCACGTTTTTGAAACACTGAGTTCACTTTCACTACCCACACCCAGGTCTGATTACTGCTAGACCTGCTAAATCAAGATATCACATAATATAATCTACCCGACAAAGTGAAGTAGGATAAAAGATCTTAAAAGAAATACATCAGGTCGTGGTCTAAAAATCTAAAGCTGAGAAACAAAGTCACTGATGTCTATTAATCTGAAAAGGATTACACAGGTTTTGGGACTCCAGTGAACCAGAGTGAGAGTCATTATTCACAAATGGAGAACATTTGGAACAGTGGTGAACCTTCCCAGGAGTGGCCATCCTACCAAAATTATTCCTAGAGTGCACTGACGACTCATCCAGGATCACCAAAGAACTCAAAATGACATGTAAAGAACGGCACACCTCACCTGCCTCAGTTAAGGTGATGTTCATGATTCAACAATAATCCAATCCAACTTTATTTATAAAGCACTTTAAAATAGCCAGCACAAGACCAAAGTGCTGTACAGTAAATAAGTTAAGAATAATTGATAAAATGAAACAGCAAAAAAAAACAAAAAAAAAAAAAACATAATACATAAAATTTAAAACAGCCCTATATTTAAAAAAACAAAACAACATAAAATAACATACAATCAACTAAAAAACAACTCAAATAAAAATAAAAGAAAAACCAACATCTCACAAGGAGTCAAAGGCCAGGGTGAAGAGGTGGGTTTTCAGAAGTGTTTTAAAAACAGGCAGAGAAGTAGCCTGTTTAGTCTCTAAAGGCAGATTGTTCCACAGTTTTGGAGCTGCTACGGCAAGAGCACGATCTCCTCTAAGCTTACGCTCAGTCGTGGGTACATTCAGGCACAGCTGATCAGCTGACCTAAGCGAGCGGGTGAGTGTATAAGGCTGTAGCAACTCAGAGAGATAAGATGGGACTAGGCCATGGAGGCTTTAAATGCAAATAAAATAATTTTAAAATGAATCCTAAAAGAAATGGGCAGCCAGTGAATTAAAAAAAAGACTGGCAAAAATGGCCTCAATGGAAGAGTTTCAAAGAGAAATTCTCTGCTGACCAAAAACAACACAAACGCTTTTTTCACATTTGCCAAAAAAGAAAAAAAAAACAGGACTTTTGGAAAATATTCTGTTGACTGATGAGACAAAAGTTGAACTTTTTGGAAGGCTTAATGATGTAAAACTAACACAGCATTTATTAACAGTCAAACATAGTAGTCATAGTTGCCATAACTGACGGTACCATGAATTCTGATATCTACTAGAAAATCCTGAAGGAGAATGCTCAACCATCAGTTCATGTCCTGAAGATCAAACACACTCAGATTATGCACCAGGACAATGATCGGAAACACAGCAGCAATTCCATTTACTCAGGTTATCTTTGTCTAATGATAAAATTGTTTGATGATCTGACAAATATCCAGAAAACTAAATATTAGAGGCAAATACTTTTTCACAGCACTGTACATAATGTCTTGTTAAGCCCGATGGATGCCAATAGAGAACCAGTAACCTTAACTAATGACTCACAGGATGCATAAAAATAATTAGGTGATTTACATCCACAAAGTAAAACCAACAAAACATGCAAACAGTGCAAGGACAGATGAACTTCAACAAAAGCTGAGTCGGTAAACTGAAAATCCCTCATGCAGTAAATGCACTAAAGGGTTTTTAAGACCCACACATCAATATTTTCTTTGAGGAAACTATTTATTCAAATCTATATAAATGTTACGCAATATGTTTAAAATCAAAAATCTGCTATTATCACTGTTAAAAATGTGTAGATCTCTTTTTAAAGCATTATTCTAATAATTGCATAATCAAACCTTCAATTACAAACAGCAGATATGGAACTCTAGAAGCTACAAACCCATGAAACAAGGGTCTCGATGTCTAGAGCTGAGGATCCCTAACAAAAAATCTATAAACATGAGCCTTGTGCTATTTAGCAAACTATTTCTATTTTCTGCATGCAAACATCAGGAGTAAATAATAAAAGTGAAAAAGATCCAGACCTGGGAGACAGCAAAAAGGTGATCATTAACGCTTACCCAGTACAAAAGACATGGGGATGAGACTGGCATAGTGATTGCAGTAAATTGCCAGCTTTTCGAAATACCTTTTCTGGTCATCATACAGGAAAAATCTAAAAACAAAAGAGTAAAAGTTTTCCAGAGTTTAGTATGATGACTGGATCAAAGCACTGATAAACAGTCCTCCTTTCTCACCTGTAAGTAATACTGATGGCGGTATACATGGCAAAGAAAGCCAAGAATTCTTTATATAACACCTTGTAGATGCTCCCTTTCCAGGCCCAGAGCAGCTTGGAGAAGCCACAGAATCGGGCGTTTGCAACTCTAGCCGTGTATGTGACCGTCATCAGTGACAGAAGATCTACAAGTCTCCAGAATAAAAAAAAACAAAAAAAAACAGCTGTTTGGAAGAAACAGCTAAACTCAGGTGAGCCAGAGACAATGAGAACATGATCTCACAAAAACTTTGTCATAAACAGTTTTTATTTCTACTTATTGATTGTAGTAATTAAAAAAAAAACATCTACTTACCTTTTGTTGTGATTTAGCTTGCTGAAATGTTCAGCGCATCCCCTGTGCGTAATTGGCACCTCTGGATAAGTAAATTCATATTTTCATTTAGTAGTACCGTCTTCCATTTGCCTTGTTCCGTGCTATTTTTTCAATGAGCTCGGAAGCCTGCGATCCAGTGGCTCCGTTAAGTTGAAGCTCATTCGGCTGCGTGGCAGTAATCCTACGTGCCTCCTCAGTGCGTCCAGTGGTCAGTGCGCCCTGGGGTAAATCCCCAAAACGAGAAGGAGGAGCTCGTTAACGCGACCCCCGACCGGGAGAGCGGGGCTAGGTGATGGAACACAAGCGACAGGCCGCAGCGCCGGGGCACCAGGAGCGCGCAGGACCGTGCAGTACAGTAGAAAATTATGCAACAATAGCAAGTGAACCATGGCAAAGTTTCGTGTTAAGTGATACGAAAAAAAAATCACCCAATTTTCCAGTTACAGATCAGTAATTACTGCGTGCTGCAGCTTAAATAACAAACATCTTAAGATACTCATACCATCTTAAAGGAGCATTTTATGTCAAAGCTTCCTCCACTTTTCTTAAACTTAGTTTTACTGTAATAAGAAGATATCTGTGGAGTTCTCCACCAGGATATAGTTTCTGAGACTTTTTTTTTTAAATCACGTCTCCAAAGTACCCAACATGACTTATCGACCGCACTTTAAACTGAGACACTTTTTGGCGTTCATTGATACAATAGTCATTTTGTGGATGTCATTTTTCCTCCCACTTTTGCGTTCTTTTCAGTGGGAGGCTTTTATGTTGCTCCTGAACTGCTTTGTTGGAAGGTTAAATGGGGCTTCATGCTCTGTCGGAGCCGATCTGCACACTGGTCAGTTTGGTGGTCTGTGCGCACACAAGAATTTGCTTCAGTCCCCTCCAATTAAACGATTAATTCAACTGGCACGCAGATGAAAAAGAAATGACCATGAAAGACTTTCAGCTGAGGCAAGTTTGTTTTAATCAACACTGACATTATAATTTAAGGAAAATCTATAGAAAACAGATTCTTACCAACTCAAAAACTGTCCGTGACAGAGAGGGGAAATGGAGCTTTTAACTGAGAGTGCACTATCCTGTCATTTATTTATGTTTCACTTGGGAAGCACCAATCAAGGCAGCCAGGAATCTGATATTCAATCAAAAGGGAAAGGATGCTTTAAATTTCCTTCACCTCACCATTCATTTGTTTAACATTTGATCAAGCAACATTCAATATGTATTTTAATTAACAAAGCACTGAATAAGGCTACTAATATGTTTCAATAGTGTTCCCATATAGTTCTCAGTCAAAAGGATGGACACAGGTTTGACAGAAACACACTGGATGAGTTTATGAGCGCTGTATAGGAACATGAACAGGGAGATCAGCAGTGCCCAACAGCTTTAGCTTCCAGCTCAAACATCACCAGTCACATCAAATAAAACTGCAACCTTCCTCCACATACCAACCAAAGCAACTACAGTGTCCTTTATGGATAGAAAACAATCAATCTGACTGATGTTCTCATTATTGTCATCTAATGATCTGATAAATGGTAAAAGACACTCTCAAGTTTGTTTTGTTTCAGTTTGTTTTGGTTGCAATAACAAGGCTGTAACTAAAGACCACACAGGCTGTCTTCCTGGTTTTTTTTCTTCAGTGTTTTCTTTTTTATTTCCCTGCCACCACCACAACCTGAATATAGAAATCTGGATGGAAAAAGTGTGATACACGAGTTTGTTTGAATTTTTAGTTGCAAATCAAATGGAAGAAGAGACACAGTCACCATGAATCACACAGAATAAACAAGTCATAAACATCAACCATCTGAAAGCTGTTTTCTCCTCAAACACACAGCACTGTCACTGGAAACACTTTGTTTTCACAACTGAGGCCGGACACTGCACGGGGTGTGGGGGAGGAGGGGAGGATTTTTCAATTCTTCTGTCGAGAAAAAGTTAAATGCTTAAAGTAGGAACTGCCACAGTGGATATGAAGACAAGAGAAGGTGAAGTGAGAGTAAGGCGGCACGCATATGTACTGTCTTATCTCCCAAAATAATGCAGCATCTCTACGGGTTTACTTGTGATGTTGTGGGGGGTGGAGCACCCTTCAATGCGGGCAGGTGTCTCGCTATAACCGTGCTGTGCTGAAGATACCGGGTTGAGGACTGAATGGATCATCTTGAGGCTGTTGCTGCAGGATTTGAGGCTTGCTGGGGATGGAGCTCAGAGGAGGATAACTCAGACTGCAGAGCTGTGTCTGTAGAATGGGGGGAGAGGAGGTGGCCCTGCGAGGGGGCAGGACATCACTTGTTTGGGGGTTTGTAGGGTTCCAGAAGTTGCTTAGAGAACGTGTTGACCTTGTCTGCACCTCGAACTTCATGGGGCAGTAGAGGTAACTTGACTATGTGGAAATCCTCGTAAAGATCTTCCATCTGTGGACAGAAGACAAACCACCAATAAAGTTGTGTGACTTTGAACTGTAAATATTGTAAACAAACTTTCCCATTTCTCCTGATTCATACCTGGTCTAAATATTTCGACTGAATTTTATGGCGGGCTTCACACATTTTACACGGCCTGTCTGCATCAGGGAAAACGAGCTGGTTGACAATGATGTTGTGTGTGTCGATGCGGCACTTGGCCAGTTCCTGAATCAGCCGCTCTGTCTCATAAAGTGACAGAAATTCAGCAATACACACACAGATGAAGGTGGTCTGCTCCTGAAGGGTGAGAGGAAGGCGCGTTACAACACACATACATAAAAACTATTAATATGACAAGATAAGCTCAAATTTGCTCCAAATACTGAATTTGTTATTTACATTAAATATTTTGTCTACACAGGCTGATTAGTTCCCATCAAAGAACAAAATCAAAAGGAATAACAAAACCTAAAGCAGTCAAGTAAAACAGACTAGCTACTAGGGTTCAACAGGGGTGGAGTTACAACTTTAAAAAAATAATAATAAAAAGGTGAAACTGTTGTTGAAACTTCCTTTGTCCTAATGACAAAATAGTATAAAGATGGCTTGATAAGAGGGAAACATGCATCTGCAACAGTCTGCTGTGCAGTGAGTCACTCCAAAAACTCTTTTGTATCCACACACACTATTGACACTCGAACCAGCTACAATTTCTTCTGTCATCAGATAAGACTTGTTACAGAGGGTGTGCATGTAGCTACCACAGCACCTCATTAGAACAGTATATGACTGAAGTGTAGTGTGGACAGGCTTATTCATCATGGGTGGGTGGAGACTACAACCATTAAAGCAATTACATCTTTAATTGACAATGATGTTGCATCTGTTTCATCTGTACCATACTACCAAAATTAGAAAGTGGCTGAAAGAAAAAAAATGTCCAGGGATCATTATTATTTTTAGGCTAGACGACTGTAATTTTCTTTTATCGAGTTGTTCTAAAAGCTCTCAGAAAAGCTTTCAGATGACCCCAAATGTGAGAGTACTAGAAAACACATATTTTTATATACATAATAAAATCAGAGAGGAACACCCTCCCTTAACCTGATCTCCACCAGACAGGGGTCTTCCTGTTAAAAGGCAGTTAATTCTCCCCTCAATCATCAAATCAATAGTAAGCTAGTACTATATAAATCCCAAAGTTGTCTAAGAATATACAAATGTGACTTACAGGGTCTTTGAACTGCTCACTAACTGAGCGAATGACTGGCAGGGTTTCTTCAAGCTTTGAGGCCAGCTGGTCTGCGTTCATATCACCCAGACCAAGCATATTACACATCTAGAAACAGCAAAAGAGATGGACAGTGTAAGTGAAAACGAGAAGAGAGAAAGAGAAAACACTGGAGAAAGAGAAAGGCCAACAAAGTGCATATATTTAATCAGAGATCATATTTTATGTGCAGAATCCTGAAAATGGTTTGAACTGATCTGCTCGTCTCAGCACCCACCTGAGATATGAAAGGGCTAATTTGGTTCTTGATCTGCATGAGGCGGCCTAGACCTCGCTCCACAATGGTGGGAAAGTTAAGCAGTCGCAGTGTGTGGCCAGTAGGGGCAGTGTCAAAGACCACCACTGAGAAGTTCATTCCCTTCACTAATCTGAGATACAGGCAAACAACAGTGGTAAGTATAACACTCACTAACTGCCCTTAAAACTTCAGACATGCTGCAGGAAAACTCAAACACAAAACTACCTCATGACCTCTGCATAGCTCATAGCCTCATCGATGCCGGGGAAGGCGCTCATGGCTTCCTGCATCATCTTCTTGCCCATGCTGAGCATGTTGTCCTCCTCGAAGAACTCATCAGGCAGCTCTGCCACACCCAGGCTCGGGTCAATCTCCTGTATACACATGCCCAAATCCTAAGATCAGCACACTTCAAATAGATTGCAAATGTTTTTATGCCCTCCAGTGATTGAGTTTGTTACACAATGGTGCTTGTGAGACTCACATGTGGAACTGGCTAGCCTCATGACTCTGAAAAGATGGTTATCTCATGGACTAAATTTTATTTTCCAAAAACAGAATGAACAAACCCTCTGTGCTTTTTAAACTCTGTCTAAACGTTACTCTTTAATATGATGCAAAGATGAAAACGTGGATAAGAAAATCCTTGTACTGTGAATGCTTGCTCATTGTTGTTTCATAGACTTCATCAGTGTTAATAATAATGTGCATGTCAGACAAAATATATTTGCAAACATTTGAGTTCAATTTTTAATCTCATCAAGCAACACCTCTCACTTGTAACATTTAATAGCTGCTAAGTGTACACATATACTCACCATTGCAAAGAGGTTGTCATAGCCCTTAACCTTAGTGGGTACCTTTGAGAACTTCTGGTCAAAAGCATCAGAGATGTTATGGGCAGGATCTGTGGAAATGATGAGTACACTCTCCCGAACAGCAGCCAGCTGGACAGCCAAACTACAGCTGTCAGAAGGACATGGAAAGGGGACAGGTTTGTGTTTAAAGAGCCTGTTAAGAGTATTTTGTGCCCAATGTAAGCATGTAAGAAATGCTGTGCAACTGACCAACAATGAGATCCGCAATGTTTTGAATTCTTAATCCTTTATGTGCATGCATGCCGTGTAAAGCACAAAGTAAAAATCTAATCCATTTCCACTTTGTGAACATTACCTTACCCCACTTTTATGAACACAACTTTCGCATGCAATTATATTCCAAATGAAACACGGTAGATACGGTAACTTAAGTGATAGCATATGCGACAGTGGTTAATCTATGCGCAATGTTATCGTGGCTGCTCTGGTGTGATGTACATATTTGTTTGACACATTAATTAGATTTTTGTTGGTTATCTTGTTTGAAATAAGTCCGCTAAAGACAGAATAGATACACGTTTATTTGGAATCGCATTTATTCATATTTTTTCTTCTTGTTATGAATAAAGATATGATAATACGGGCTTGACAGCCTAACTCTGGAGTCTCCTTTAACTCTGGGTGAAGTAAAAGAACAGATAATATTAGCAGCAGGTTACTGATGATGGCTTATACGGTGATTACTGAAGGTGTTGAGAAAGTCGTGAATCCATGTGTCAGCTGCTAACGTTAGCTGCTGACTGCGCTTCACAGCTACCTAACTGCCCGGCGAAAGGACTCCTTACTCAAATCTAAAACATAACAGTCACTTTTCTTTGATGCTAACGCGTCTTTAGGTAAAAATTTAACACCAGTCTAATCTCGTCGTGGGAAAAATTACCCATGCAATTCATTTTCGGACAATGATCCACGTCAACTTATGGTAACGGCTAATGCTAGCCAGCCGCTCAAGCCAAGTCAGTATCCGGAGGCAATTTAGCATTTTTAATCAACTTACCTACATGTCGTTTTACCCACGCCACCCTTCCCACCCACAAATATCCATTTCAAGGATTTCTGCTCGATGATATTCTTCAGAGTTGGTTCTAACGGCTCCACGTCGGGCGCATCTTCAAATTCGTCTTCCACCAAAGCTGCCATCTTGTATGTGTACAGTCAGCGACGTACAGCTCAGGAGTTACGCAAAGACGTATCCACAGTTGATGCATTCACTGCTCCTCGGAGTTTTGACCCACGCAAGGTTTCACACTGCTGCAGGGTTGTACGACATTTGGTAGTTTTAATACTGTAGACACTATTAATTTTAGGCAGAAGAAGACAAGGAATCACATAGGTGCTGACACTTATATTTTATTCATATTATATTCATGCGCATGTGTACGTTAAAATAGTTTGCAAGGAAGTCAGCTAGAAACAGGTTTATGTAGATTTTTATTATTTAGAATGATTAGTATGTATCTTCAATTAATACTGTCAAGTATGAACAATCAATCAAACACAACAGTGAGTTACCAAAAACACTTTCATTTTTAATGTTCTCTGTAAACAAAAAAAATGTTTGATACTGTTTGAATATGAAACTGCAAAAATAGAGTGAAAAAGAAAAATTGGAAGAAACATGCACAATCCACGAATTTAAAAATATTGAAAGAAAATGAAAGAGCAGGTAGCGGCATCGTTTTAGTAATTAAAAGTAGCCATGTTCGATCATTTCAACTATAACACTGAAAATCAACAAAATAATAAAAAACACAGTGTGCACAGAAAAAAGCCGGTCTGCAGTGATAAAAACATTCATTTACATGAACACATGCATGCAGTCACCACAGGATAAGGCACTTGTCTCCATAAACATCTTTTCCTTGCTTCACCTGTCCCCATCTGAGCACTGCCATCAGACTTTTCACCTCTCAATTTTCTGGAGCGATCATCTCCATCTCTGATTTCAATGCAGTGCCAAGCCAGAATCTTTATGTGTGTTGTTTGAGCTCGCACGCAGTTCATCCCACTGGGAAAGGAGCAACTTTGCCCTCCATCTGGCCCTTCGCAGTCAGTCTGCCGCAGCCACCGTGGCCAGAAGGTTGGGCCCAGATCAACCCACTGGTGCTGTAATTTGCATGTTGCTGAGCGCACCAGCCATCCTCTGACTGAATTGGCAGCATCTGATGGCAGAGAACTGAGGTCCAGTTCTGCAGCCTCCTTCTCTAGTTTCTGCTGATGTTTTGCTGAAGCCTTTCTCAGTTCTGGAGACACACGCAGGTTAAATTTCTCTTTGAAGGCGGTAAGGGTGGGCTGACTTCCTTTGGGGGACTCAGAAGGGTGATCTACGGACATCCAAAACGGGTCAAATGAGGATCCCAGAAGACGCAGGAGGCGAGAAGGCCGGCGATGTCTGACATTGGGCATGTAGTGGTAGTCGTCAGCATTTGTGATGAGGGTGTATGGACGGATTGGCTGTGAGAAGGATGGGAGACTGGCTCCCAGCTGAAGAAATGGTGAATCCCAGCCAGTGCCATCCTGGTCTTGAACAACAGTCACATTTGGATGCTGATTTTGAGTTGAAATGTTGGAAATAAAGGCCAGAGATGCATCCAGGAGGAAAGATAGCAAAATCCAGCAGAGACAAATGGCAAACTGCCCACACATGGTCTTCAGATCTGGACTGTAGCTCAAAGAATGAAAAATTGCTCTTTTAGCTTTTCCTTTCAGTCCTTTAGTTATGCTTTCAGTTCTAGGTGCTTCGGGGACTCTGTGTACCCAACACCAGACATCCTTGGGCTCTTAAACAAAAACATACTGAATTCAGTGTCTTATCACACAAGCCGCACACTATTGAGTATGGCACACTTGAGTTCCCAAGACTCTGATATTTTGACTAACTTACAATCTGAATATAAGACAACTATGCCTAAATTTGGTTTAATGCAAAATGTCACGTACCAGAATTTCCACACTTCAACATCTTTTGCAAAGTGCCAACTTTAAATGGGTTATCAATGAAATATTCATTGGATAAAGTTGGTGTGTAAATCACTGGACTAAGGAGTAAAATATTTTAAAAAGAGACCACATGAAAAATGTTCATGGGGCAAATGCCCCATTTATTTTCATCTACACAAAATCAGCATTATGGATCAAAGGCACATTTGGTGTAATATCAAGTATATTTTCTGCATTATACTAAACATCCAGTTTTTGCCCATGTTATAATATTACATATAAATACAGTCACATAAAATTGTATAAACGCACATACAGATAACAAACAGCAGAATTAACGGAGAAATACAGCATTTATGAAACAAGCTGATTGATTAGCAGTTCTGTAGTGTCAGGTTTCATCTGTGTGTGTGTGTGTGTGTGTGTGTGTGTGTGTGTGTGTGTGTGTGTGTGTGTGTGTGAGTGAGTCCTTTAGAAAAAACCCGACCTGGCACACTATACGTGTGAATGTAACCATATTTCAGTTTGTGATACTCCTGTGTTGACCTCCATCCTGTCGTCTTGCTTATTCACACACTCAGAGTGAGAAAAGATGATCATGTGCGCTATCCTGTTGCTGGCTAGATTGTGGTGGCCGTCTGGGTGTGGAAGATGGCACATTGAGAATCGTCTGGCTGCTGTCGTCTGCCGCCTTCGCCCGATCCTCCAGGAACTTATCAAACTCTGAAATGGTGACACGTATAATTTAATATTTGTGTGTGTCTGAAAATATTATCATTACTCAAAAGAAGCGACAGGACCAGACATACCTTCACTGGAAACTCCCTCACAAACTGAAGACTGCTCTTCCGGCTTTTTTGTAGACAAAGAATAAAGATTATGTCATGTTATTATCACCCTGTTTTTACTATCTATCTATCTATCTATCTATCTATCTATCTATCCATCCACACACGTGTTCTCTTACCACATCAGAAGATAACCATTTGTCAATATCATTCTGCATAGAGTTTGTCGCTGGTGGAATCTAAAAGAAATTAAATGACCCTGAGTTTTATTTATTTGTAATATTAAAACAGGGATATTACTCCAAACAAAATCCAGCTGCATCTTACTGTTGCTGTACACCCTCCTCCTGTGACCTGCAGCCTGGTATCAAGAGCTCCAGCCAGGCCCTCTACAGCTCCTGGATCTTCATACCTAACACTGAACACACACAACCACACACAGATCAGGCATATACAGTACATAAAAAATACACTCAGACATTTTGTTAGGTACACCTGTTCAACTGCTCGTTATTGTAAATGTCTAATCAGCCAATCACATAGCAGCAACTCACTGCATTTACGCGTGTAGACAAGTAGGCTGAAGTTCAAACCAAGCATCAGAACGGTGGAGAAAGGGGACTTAAGTGACTTTAAACAATGCATGGCTGTTGGTACCAGATGGGTTCCTCTAAGTCAGGGATGGGCAATTCCAGGCCTCGGGGGCCGGTGTCCTGCAGGTTTTAGATATCACTCTCGGTCAGCACACCTGAATCAAATGATTAGTTCATTACCAGGCTTCTGGAGAACTGCAAGACATGTTGAGGAGGTCATTTAGCCATTTGAATCAGCTGTGTTGGATCAAGGACACATCTAAAATCTGCAGGACATCGGCCCTCGAGGCCTGGAGTTGCCCACCCTTGCGCTAAGTCAAGGGTTTCAAACTCGCAGCCCAGGGGCCACTTGTGGCCCACGTCACCCCTGCTTGCGGCCTGTACATTGACATGAAGAAATATAATGGAATTTTGCCGTTGAAATTACTTTTTTGTTAGGGAGTAATGTTAAAATAAGTTGTTTTTTAAAAGCAAAAAATTATTTAATATGAAGGTATTATGAGCAGAAACTACAAACATGTTGAGGGATTGGCTGTGTTAGTTTAGTGAGAGAATTATTTGTAAAGAAAATAATTTTCACTAGCAGTCAAAAAAAAAATGTATAGATTTTTTTATAGATTAGATTAGACTAGATTATAGCAGATTATAGCAGAAGTGCTGCCACGTGTCTGGCCGGAAAGAGAGTAACAATTTGATTATTTGGTAGTTCAATTAACTAAATGGCTTCAGTTAGTTAAGAGTGAAAAAAAAATATTGCGTTCACATTTGCAGTTTTGTCTTGTTATAAAATATTTGAAATTTTAAAAAAAACAAACAAAACACTACATTTTCGGAAATATTTGTGGGCGTTTTCTTGTTTGTTTATTTGGGGGTTTTTGTACTACGTGAACACTAAAGTGGCCCTCACATGAGATGACAGTGCCAGCAGTGGCCCACAGCTAATTTAAGTTTGAGACCCCTGCTCTATGTGTTTCAGAAACTGCTGATCTACTGTGCTTTTCCCACACAATCCTCTAGATCAGCGGTCCCCAACCCCCAGGCCACGGAGTCGTTTGGTACCGGGCCGCAAGAGTTGAGGCTCGGGTGTGAAATTTATGGTTTTCAGGGTTTTTATTGTTAACTCGGTTTCCCTGGGTCTTTTCCCGTGTTGTAGTTGTGTGTCTTACTTTGAAAGAAATATTTACGTGTTACCATAGCGACCAAAGAGCATTAAGGGGCAGAGAGGAGGATGTTACTCTCAATGTTGTTGGCGCATTTCAGGAAAGATGCTGCTAATAAAGTTATCAATTACACATTGAATTTGCATTTATTATTATATTTACAAAATACCACAGTTTTTGTCTTGCTCGTATCATTTTATTTTGTTGTATTTATCCGCGACACCTTAAAGGCCGGTTTGTGAAGATATTGTCTGAAATTTAACCTGGTCCGTGGTGCAAAAAAGGTTGGGGACTGCTGCTCTAAATCATTTACTAGTTGTTAAATATAAATGGTGACAAGGCCTGCTGGATTTCCTTATTGGAAAGGTCTTTGTTAAAGTCTCTGTGTTTCTAATAAAGTGCATTTGCTTACAGTCTGTCCAAAATTCAAAACTTAGCTTAAGGTTAAGAATTAAAAACAGCTCTGATAGGAAGATTGTAATTGTCAGGGCCTGAAGGTATTGTTTTGATAAGTATAAATGTGATTCATTATCTAGAACATTAATAAATCGACTTGTTATCAGTGGCATGCAGATCCCTAACATATAAAATGGAGAGGGGGTGATGATATCATTTATATCCATCAAAAGTAAGTAACACTCACCTTTTCCTCTGGTCAGCCAGAGAGCTGCCTCTGGTTTGGGCAAACATGTCAAATTCCTCCTCTTCATCTGCAATGCAGAAGTCCTCATTTTATTTACTTTGTTATCTAATTGCTGTTAATTAAACTTGTGGTATAACTTTAGAGAAAAACAAAATTGTATTAAATTTGACCATGTTTTCAAAAACGTATGTTTAAAATGTTAAGCAGAAGTAGCATACAGTTACAGCAGTTACAGAAGAGAAGTTCCTATAACCATTGTTGTTGCACTTCATCACATGAGGTGACACCGGTCAACATGGAGCTTATGCATTTTTAAACATTCCCTGCCCATGTGACGTTCAGCCACAGTATCCTGTTTTTACCAATCATAAGACAAAGGCTACAGCTGAATAATCAATTTTGCTCAAGGAGCACAATTACCCAGAGGCTTCTATAGAGCTGCCATTAAAAGATCTGCTCGGATACTGTAAACACTAAAAAAGGTGATTCAGCACTTCCTGTATTACTTCTATTTAATATTATCTCCTTTTCTTTATGAAAGGAAAGGAGCTAATGCCCTCCCAAAATTCTTTCAGCGACACACTATCCAACAGTTCCCCAAAACAATAACAATGCAGATTATTATGCAGAATATTATGTAAGTGTTAATTGTTAGGATGTTTATCATTTCATATCATAACCTGATGATATGTTATGAAACTTCACCAACAGGCTATGTTTAACCCACAGGAAGTATGAGCATCACGCTGCTGCAGTAAGATCTGCTTCTTATGAAGTTAACGCCTTGCCTAAGGAACACAGATTTATATACACTATTTAAAAGGAAGCTCTTTGAATTAAGATCGTAAACTAATTGTAATCATAATCACAGGGATTTTCAGATTTGCAATATTTCAGTTTGCATTAATTATGTTCATTGGTTTCTTAGGAGCTTGGGGAAAAAAAACAACTGGAGTACTTTAAGTTTCATGAAGAGGTTTCACCTTTCACCTACTCCAACCCTTCACTTTTCACATCAACTCAGTGGATAGAAACATGGCATAACATAGAGGAGCTATCTCAACAAGACAAGGCTCAGCTGTACATCTGCATCTAAAGGATAAAGGTCACTTTTTCAAAGATGCCAATGTTCACATTTGGACCAAGAAGACAGATGGTTTGAAAGAGGAGCAAAAGACGCCCTCTATGTCCACTGTGAACGAACATGGGGTGGTTTATGACACCAACTGTCACCCACTTACAATGAAATCATGAAATCCCTTCCCAGATGGCTCAACTTCCACGCACGTCTTGTGTCAGGTGACGTCAATAGACCACATGACAGGGTAAGGCAATGTCTCACAATGGTTTCACCCGAAACCTCCGGTGATAATGACCCACGCCTTTTTTCACACCTTGGTTCATGTGATAATGTACATGAGTGATAATGGGTTAACGACCCTCCCACGGGACAACCCCAACTAGGATATCAATACCTGGGACTCTCCACCTTTTGGTTTTATTACTGAAGAAGCATCTTGGATGAGAGGTGAAATATATTAACAGTTTTTTAAAAAGTCCAGTTGCTTTTGTTCCAAGCTCCTGAGAATGTCATGACCTGGACGTCTAAGAAACTACACAGACAAATGTCCATTGCTGTATTTCTAGTCTTTAGATTGATAATTAATTAAACTGACTTCAGTCACAGGAAGCCTCAGTAAAACAAGGGTTATACTGGAACATCTCTCCAGCATAAAGAGAAGTGATATATGAACAAGATCAGCAACTAGTGTGAGAACCATTTGATTTCACTTTACACTCAATTTACTCCCTTTGCTTTAAAATTCGAACTTTGGTAACAAAGTCACATTTTTCACTGGTTGTTTTTGTAAAAACATACAGGGCAAAGTATCCAAAATGCCCTTTTTTGTAGTCTAAATTCTAGGAATTGCAGTTTCACTATGTCAGAAGTGCCTAAATGTGTGAATGTAGTCAGATTTTCTGAGTATCATAGTTCCCATTTTCTAAGTGGTTGTTTTCCCAACAACTTCAAAGAAACGTGATAAGGAAAAGATAGTGTTTTTTGAACTGAAGCTCAAAGTTACTCAAAGTTTACTGACTGTGATTGGCTGATTGCTGCTGATTGGTACTGGTGCTGGCGGCTGGTTGGCTGGTTGTTGAAATGACAGCTGGTTGTCTCACAGTGGAAGGCTCAGAACTGAGGTTGATAAGGTTTGTTGAAGAGCTCTGAAAAGTGGGAGAGAGCTTATACTTATTGCTTAAATGACAGTTTACTATTTTCAGACACACGGTGCAGCACACGTCATATTAAAGAAAATTAAACAAGAGGATCTTTTACCTGTTGTGTATTACCAATCTGTGCCTTGTTCAATCTGTCAAACCTAAAAAACAATTGCAGCACACTTTTGAGCACACTGTGGTTGCATCTCAACACTGCCTTACAAATAAAATCTGAAACATGCACCTCTCATAGCGTATGAAGGCGTTGTTGAGGTCATCATTGACCACGAGCAGCTCTTCAATAAATCCTTCATCCAGCAGCTGAGGGATGAGCTCCACCACCCGAGTCTGCATGCTCTTACAGACAGAGAACAGCTGCTGCTTGGACAGAGGAGGAAAGAAAACTCTAATTATTTTGTCCCCAAATGACAGAGTGATTTTAAATAGATAATTTTCAGTCATTGGTATTATTCTGCTACATCAAAAATTACTTTCATGTTTTGTTTTCATCCTGATTTTAATCCTTTGACAACAACATGAGTTATGCTCTAAACTTAGATAACACTAAAGGCAACAGTTTTACAGGCGGCATGAAACATCAAAGCAAACGTGCACTTCAGTAAAAACAAAATAATAAAGCTAAACATTAATTTAGATTTAGACTGGTGACGTTAAAGGACGGAAAACAATCACTCTAAAACCTGAAACACCTCTGAAACCTTTCAGTCAGTGTTGGTAATCTAATGTGGTCTTGTCACAACAGGAACTAAACTATGTGAAATAATATACAAAAACATTTTATGTTTGTCTTTTTTCACAAATAATGTCTTACAGTGGACAGGGCTGATTGAAATGTGGATACTGTTATCTGTGACCTAAAAGTAAATGTAGAAAAGGGGCATAAAAGTGGGGAGCTCCAACACCTCCCTGGCCACTCAACACACACTTGACTGCCTCTTGGAGGAACACCTAGTTCATCATCACCATAAGCTTTTGAGTAGTGCAACTGCCTTTCTGCAATTAGCAATATCACCAGAGTCTATAATGCGGGGGTCATGATGCCCACACATTTCAAAATGCATCCAACCTCAAAGCCAATCTCTGTGGGCCCATTTGGGCTGTGAATGGCTGGGCCCCATGGCTTAAGGCTAGGCCACTGGACACTCAGCAGTGAGCTTCCCATCCAATTTGGCTCAAGGAGTGGCCAAAGTGATAGCTCAGTAGGTAGAGTGGTGGCCCCATGATCGGAAGGTCGGGGGTTTGGATCCCCCAAGGTACCCCTGAGCAAGGTACTGTCCCTACACACTGCTCCCCGGTGGCTGCCCACTGCTTCACTGAGTGAATCGGTTAAACGCAGAGAGTAATTTCTCCACAGGAATCAATAAAGTATACATCATTACATTGTTAAAGTGGTGGAGCTCAGATGTGTCCAAGTTATGCTCCTAGGATCACAGTAGCAGAGAAACCCCTCAACCACATTAAGGTGACAATTCTTTGTGTCAAAAAGGAATTGTGTGGTTCAGCATATGATAAGGATGCTTCCTGGACACTCCCCTTTAGAGGTTTTTCAGTCTCACCCAGGTAGTGCAGACTGAGAACTTCTCCCCAGGAGGGACTAGAAAATGTTCCTAAGGAATAGGATATTCTGCAATTTCCTTCTTAGCTTTTTGACACTGCAATTTGACTTTGGATAAGAGGCTGAAAATAAATGGATGGATGAAATACCACAAATGTACAACAATAGAATATTGTAAGGAAATTATATGGTGCATTGATTTTAGAACACAATTTAGGTCCTTAAACTGGCAACAGCAAATATACTATATTCACAGTCCACAGCTCCTAAAGGCACTTCTGACACACACACACACACACACACACACAGACCTGTAGCAGCTGTGTATCATCTGGCTGGCTCTGTCCAGGGAGTAGCTCATTTAGCATTTCAGACATCACTTTGAGATTTCCTCTCACCAAATCGAGCTCACTTCGTAGCTTCTGCTCCTAGATTAGAGAAAAATACAAAAAGCAGTCAAACGCTGCTAGAAAGGCCACAGTGATGTATTAATGTTACATAAAAATAAGATAAGCCATTTTCAGATACAGAAACAGTCTATATACAATGAGAGGTGTTTTTGGTCAGTGGAACCTGTTCTGCAGTAAGTGAGACTGGTCCTTCACTGGGCTGAAATGAAGGTGATGTATTCT
Source organism: Pelmatolapia mariae (assembly GCF_036321145.2). Taxonomy (NCBI): domain Eukaryota; kingdom Metazoa; phylum Chordata; class Actinopteri; order Cichliformes; family Cichlidae; genus Pelmatolapia; species Pelmatolapia mariae. The sequence goes on from NC_086232.1 coordinate 36,946,956, forward strand.
GACTGGAAATGCTTGAAGCAGCTTCCAGTTGTAACTCATTTGTAGGAGCAGTGACAGGGGGCATCTCAGCGGTTCCATTTTCTGGGGTACTCTGCAAGATTTGTCAGAGAGGTACGGTACAATAACTATCCAAACATTCAAGTGGTCTTTTGTTTTTTCACTGGAAGATAGTCTCACCCTATTTGGAGTGTGGATAGGGGACAGAGCATCCAGGTCTGTCATGGGGAACTCCAGACCCCGTCTTCTTAGGTCATCGTATACATGTACCACCCCCGACAGGGAGGAAGAGCTTCGAAATGCATCAGCCCATGACTGAAGATGAAAGAAAGCATGTAACAGATTGTAAAGAGATGACTGACCCCTAAATCTGCATCCAGTGACACATAGAACAACACATAAAAGGCAACATGCATAGAACAGAAGTGTACTGTCCTACAGCATTTCTAGGCCTGAGATGTTAATGTTAGCGCTCTTTGTTTATGATTACCCACAAGGACTCTGACCATGTAGCAGAGGAATGTACATATCAATGTAGACACCTGGATTGTGAGCATTAAAGATAACACTGTTGCACATTTCCATAGACATAACAGAGTCTGTGAGACTGATTCCAGCCTCACAATGTAAATATTTTGACCTCTTTAAGTTAACCTGAAGTCGATGTAAGCAAAAAAAAGCAAAAAGCGATTCTGTTAGGTTGTCTAATTTGAATTGACTAATAAAATAAACAGTGGCAATTGATTTTTTTATACAAATCATCTTAAGCTAAAGCTCTAGTGCCAGGATGTCAAACTCATTTTACATCGAGGACCACATACAGCCCATTTTGATCTTGAGTAATATCCTCTGTAATATCTTTGATATTTATAATTGAGCGATTTGTATATATTAGTGCTATTCCTTACATTTTTAAACTTTGCAATATATTGTATTATTTAATTAGTTCAGTCTGTTGGGATTATTAAAGTATCCTGATTCTGATTAAATACTTTGGTGTAGTATAAGTGGCTGTGGGGGTGGTGGGATTGTAAAGCTTCAAAAAAGTCAAAAAATTGATGCCCTCCTTTATATTTTCCAAAGCCATTCAGCAGGCCGGATTTGAGTCTTTGCTGGGCCGATTCTGCCCCCCAGGCTGTAGGGTTTGACACCACTGCACTTGTGCACAAACACTTCGGTCATGCACATACCTGTATGAGGCTGAGGACCCTGTCATGGAGGATAGTGGGCGGGTTATTTTTGGGCAGAATAGAACGAACCAAAACCCCCTCAACAAAATCCTGTGAGGCAACCAAAACGTGGAAACGATGGCCACAGTTCTTCACACACGTCTCCAGAACCTATATGAGAGAAAAGAAAATCAACACAACACGTAACATATAAAAAACGTGATTTTAGCTGCACCAAAATGAAAGTCTCTCTCTCTCTAGCATGACATCAATGGGTTAACTAAGACCCGAGTTAACTGAGCTACTTGCACAAGTAAACACAGAAATCATCTCCTCTTGGATAACAGCCAACCAGGACAAAGATCATTTTGACCTTCAAAATATTCCTCTCACATCTGACAGGCCGTGACAGAACAAATAACACAAAAAGAAAAACATACAATCTTTGACAGACAATTACTCACAGTGACAGCCAACATAATCTCTCTGAAGTTCTTGTTTCCTACTATTCTCTTCTTAATGGCTTTAACTGCATCTCTCGGCCTGGGGGAAAAGCATCACATGATGTCTCTTTACTTATCCATAATAAAGTTTAAAAATAAAAATATGCAACATAAGTCATTAACAGAAGACTGTAGATTATTAAATTAAAAAGGGGTTTTCTCTGACAGAACTACACATAATAACTTATTTTGTAATGGAGAATTTAGAGATTTTGTTTTGCTGCTTTAACCTGTTTTTTCTACACGAGTGCAAAGAAAATGCACATGCACTTCTCCACATTAAAATGCACTTCTCCACAATTTATCTACTATATATATAGTTATTTATAGGGGACAAATAACTATATATATGAAATGAGTACATGTTTGAAAATTATTTACATATTTACGTATAATTTCACGGTTTCATGGTCATATCTGTTAGCTAATTTTTTAATCTGTAAACTGTAAATTTTCAGTTCAGTCGCACTTACATTCATTGAAGTTTGTACTTCCATAGACATGGTGAAAATTGATTTTTCTCTGACTATCTGCTACCACAAGTATTTATGCAGTGACAAAAACCTTTAACACTGATAACATAAAATGTTAAAATCTTTCCTCCTTTAAAATCTCACGAAAGCTTTAAAACATGCATGTTAGGTTCATTGTACTTTTGGGTGTGCCCCGCCTCATGCCACATGACAGCTGGGATGAGCTCAACAATACCCCATTAGCCTTTTACAGCTGAGGGGTAGAAACTAGCAAAACAAAAAATATAACTGTCTTAACTGGGACAGGTAACCTACATTTTTAACCCTATTCACCTGTTCTGTCTCTTCTGAATTAATTACTTTCAATTCAGTTTCATTAATTTTATTTATATGGCCCAAATTTTCAAAAGCAGTCTTCTTAAGGTGTTTGATATTGGAAGGTAAAGAGCCTATAATACAACAATCAAACTATCCACCGTGAGCATGTACCTCGTGACAGTGGGGAGGAAAAAGTCCCTTATAACAGGAAACCTTCAGAAAAACATGTGTCAAGAGAGGCTTTCTCAGCAGAAAACAAAGTGCGTAATTAACTAGAAGACCGTGTTAGACGTAAGTAGGTCAATGGTGACAACCAGCACCGAAAGTAGCAACAAACCCATAAAGGAAGTGACACAGTAATGCAAAAGCAAAACAAGGAGACATGCTTACATAACTTGCCTTAGCTATTCATCTCTTCAAGTCATTAAAAAAACAAATGTAAACTTTTTATTAGTTTGTGTCAATTATTATTACTAATACTATTATAAACAAAGCTAAAATTTTTATATAATGAGCATGTGTAATAACAAGTTTGACTTCAATGTGACTTGTGCAGAGAAAACAAGAAATAAGGAATTAATAGAACAACTGTTGTCTCTTCCTGCCTGTGTGCTTCACTGACAGACCAAAAACACCCCAACACAACAAATAACATCATCCCTACCCTTCGTCTGTCTCATTGATGATGTCACAGATCTCCATGTTGAGCCCCCAGTCTTCCGACTGTAGCGATCCATTGGTCGCTTGCTCTGTCAACAGGAAGGGAATGAGATCAAACTACATTTAATATGATAATACTGAAATTGGAATATCTGAAAAATCACAGTAAACAGAAGACTTCCCCCTTCTTTCATGACATCGACATAACACAACACATTTAAGGGTTCAATATTTCTGTTTCACAGACCAGACTTGAAGGTCTACTGATCATAATGCAAAAGACAAAAATGTGCACCAATGGTCTATATTTATAAAAGAAAGGTCACCATGTGATCATTTTATGCTCTGCTTTCACGAGGAGGGTTTAAAAAAAAATTATCAGGTACAATGGGAAACAGTTTACACATTTGCATACCGTAGTGTTCATTATGCTAGGAATTAAATAGCAACAGCACAGATTAAACCAGGGTTAACTGATTTTTAAGGCCTGTTTTGGGAAACATACAGTAAAATCGATATCGTTTAAGCAGACTAATACCTTATTAACACACTTATTAACACTTCATAAATACACATGCCAAATATACCTCTGTGTCTACCAGGTCATTACAAGTGTGTGTCTGTCTGCTGTTTAGTGCTGACTAGGTCGAGTCGGTTTTGGAGCTTTTAGTAGAAAAAAAGGCAAAAAAGTGAAGATGTGACAGATAAAATCCTACATGAGACACTATGTGCATGCCACAGAGATATCCGATTCACTGTTCACATAAAATTACTGATTAGTGCCATTTATTAAGGACAGTAATAGTAACAGAAGCTGAATAAAAATATGGAACTTCATGAGAATACTAAGAAAAGCACAGCTAAAAGCTGCACAGAGATATGAGAACTTTTTGTCTGTTTTAAAAATAACCCCTGACAGCTTATTTAGTTATGCTTCTCTAACTAACTCTTTGCCTTCTCAAGCCGTAAACGAAGACAACACTGGTGAGAACCTCAAAATATGTAACTGCTTTCAGATAAAAATCCTCAGTGTAATGTTGCCTGACTAGACTTCATTAATGTAGTTGAGCTGCACATGATTCTTAATAATCAGACATGCATGACAGTCAGTTTTACAACACGGGCAGGAGTCTTGCCAAAACACGTATCCGCCCATCCAGCTACCCATTATAAGATAGCTAAACGTCAGGGTTTATAATTAAAATAAATTAACTCTAAAGTAAACAGCTGACACATGCATATTAAAGCTGGTTAACCACAAGACACAAAAGTAGCCTGAAAAAAAGACATTACATCTACTGATGACATCCTTATCAGTGGATGTAATGGTGCAAACACGAGAGAGCTGTGCGTTTGTTTGTGTGTTGACTAAGCAGGTGCAGCATTAAATATGAAAAGTGAAGAATAGTTCTTACAAAGCAATGCACAATGTCTGACAGACTGACCACTTTAAATTCCAGGGTAAGATAAAAAAAAAAAGTTGTGTTTTCTTTAAAGTATTTTTTCCTATAAATTGACAGAAAAATTAAAATATGGGTCATATTCTTTTACCAAAAGGTCCCACCCTTTTTTAACCCAACAAAAAACTTAAAATATAATAACACTGTCTTGATAAACGTTTCAGTAACTCATTATTTGTAGCATTGAGCTGATTAGAAAGGTTTCCCCAAAAATCCTGCATCCTCCAAACTATTTTGCAATCAAAGCCTGCTTTTTTCCCCCCACTCCACCCTACACGGGCTCTTCATAAGTCTCTAAATCTCCTTCATTCCTTTCCAACACTCCCCACACTTCTCAATCCCATTTACTCCATTTCCCTCCTCACCCCCTCCCTCCCACTCCTTTTCCCCAGCTCCCTTCCACTTCATGTGACTGTCAGCTGATTCTGCTCTCATTTGCCTCAGAAGTAGCTGACATTTATATGTGAGAAAGTGAGTGGATGAGATAAGAGGAAGGAAGGCATGAGGTGGGTGTGTGACATTTTCTTAATACCGATGACTGTCCTGATGTTACACATCTTTGCAGGCATCTACACTTGCAGTGGATTGTGGGAGCTTTTAGTGGCTGGATAAAGAGAACTATCCCGGTGCCATTACGAGCAAATGGCAGATGCTTCATAAGATGTGTGACGGCACACACTTGTTGACACTTACGCATAAAGTGTGAAACTGTAACACATCAGTGATTAAGGAAGTGAGAAGGAACACCAAGCGGCTTCCGGATTCGCCAAATGAATTGCCACTCAATTTATATCGACCAATCACGTGGAAGAACCAAGGGAATTAATCCCGCCTCTCCTGCGTCATTGACTGTAAAAACTATCTTATTTTTCCTGGCAAATTTGGAGTTGATTAATAAATAGAATAAAATGCGAAAGCCGGAAGTAAACAGGTTTGTCGCCATTGTCACGTGTTAGCGGAGTTTTTAAAAGCAAAACGAAAAATATGGAAAATATACAAATGGAAGCAAACTGAACCGACTTGAACACAACTCTGAGCGGTTTTAAAAAGCAGCTGCTTACCGATTCTCTGTCCGACCGGCGTTGAAAATGGGTTTCCTATGAGAAACTCCATTTTCTCCCCGAGTGAAAACATCCTCGAAAATTACAGGCGTCCGCTGCCGAAGTGAATCAGTTTGCTTGTTGTGTTTGCTTTTGCTTTAAGTGTCAACCGCTGGCTCTGAGGCGCACTCGCTCGTGGGGTCACGTGAAAACGCACGCAGCCAGGAAACAGCATCAGCGTACAGACCGACGGCTGAAGCTTCTTCACACCTCAAACACTTTCCTAGGTGGGGGAAAAGTGTAGACTTTAATCATTTAAGTAGAAGTTCAGATATTCGTGTTAAAAATACACTGGTGAAAGATGGTAAAAGTACCGATTACTCAAAAAGTTCTCTGACATTTCCTATCAGCTATTTTTGTTCAGTGCTAACTCCACATTTAAGCGGAAAAACGAGCATAGTGGGATTCAGCAGGTGGGAGAACCTTAACATTGCTTGTAGTGGCTAAGCGTGGAGAAAAGTATCCAAACTAATAATCATTTCTTTTTTGAACTCTAGCAGATTTTCTTTGTGTAATGGCTGTGGTCAGCTGACATGTGCTGGTGCTACTCTGAGGTTTCCGGCTCTTTGTGGACTTACACAGCTGATTTCAACAAGATGTAACCCAATATTTCACAAGCTATCTTGGCTAATTTCCATTCCCTTGGCTGAAAGCGTACTGTTTATTCTGTCTTTATGTTAGACAATATAAAGTTGGCAGAAGAATGAATCTAAGCATAATATTGTCAACTTAAATTCAAAATTATTTCTGCTACAACTGATGTAACCCAACATTAACCATTCACAGTTACTTACTGCATATTTACCACAGTACAGCAAACTAATCTGTTTATTCTGAACTAAACTGCAGAGTATTTTCATTCAACCTTTAAATACTTAAGTTAGTATACCTTAGTCACTTACAGTTTGTTTAACAATGTGAACAAAAATAACAGATATAATATATATCTAATATAACATACACACCCAATACCTGATTAAAAATGAGGACATTACATGTAAGCTTTAAATTTCCAGTTTATCAAATGCCAATGGGCAGACATTACCTTTAACTATAGCTGCTCTTCTTCCTCTCCGATCCCGTCTTTCTTATATCTTTCCCCTTCTCTGAGTGACCTTATCTCTCATTCTGGGAACTACAACAGCTGTACATTTAGAAAGCAGACACAGCGTGTGACAAACTCCATAAAAAAGTTTGTGTGATATTTGCTGATGTTTGTTGAGCCGTAGAAAGCACCGACATTTGTGTTAAAATGTAGGAAGTAAAAGTAATAATTTGTCAGAAAAATAAATATTCAAGTACAGTCAGATACCTGTAAAAGTACAGTAACAAAGTATTTAATTGTAATTTTTCTGAGCAAAAATGTCTTGAGAAATGTCAAAGGAGAATGTTCAGGCTTCTTCGAGATGATAGGATGGCAAGCATGGCTCCATCCTGCCTTGGTGGTTTAATGATGTAGGCAATAGTTTCTTGGCCCCTAATACCAACAGAGCAGTGTTTAAACACAGTGTTTAAACACTACCTACAACTTATTTAATGTTTAAGCCACATCTAATACAGCTTGCCCTCAAAAGAGTTCAATTTAGCCCACAGGATGGGTTTGCACATTGCAAAAGTTGCAAAGAAAGCACATGTGCATTTTACGCTTTCACTGTATTTTTCCATAGAGAGCTTTGTGTTGCAGGTGCAATTTAATCCAAGCCCTATGTCTGACCCGTCAGTTTTACAGCTTTCTCATTAATAAACATCACAGCCATGGACAGTTATCCTACACCAAAGTCCAATGAGCCTGCTGACAGGTTTCTCTGATCTAATACAGTAATGTTTCTTTGTAATTAAATCGGCTGGATGTGGAAAAACTGAGAAGATTCAACCTGCACTTGTTTTCTCAAACCTCAGACTGACCTTAATTATTTATTTTAAATAGAATGTTAATTGAAGGTGAATATCTTAAGCACATAGTAAAACTTATTTACACCACACAAAAATTTAAAGGGGTGGGGGGGGGGGGGGGGGGGGGACTGGTTTGTGCTATTTAAGCTACCTTGACATTCAGATCTTTGCACTGTCTGTATACAGAAACTGTTTGTCCTATATGGTTAAAAATCAAGTCGCTAGTAGACATAGACTAAAGACTATATTTCTTAGTGTCATAATCATATTAATAATTTGGTTGCTTCCATCTTTTCTCAACTTTTTTGTCATGTTTGTGTCTACACACTCACTAAATTCCTTGCATGCATGAACACACCAGGCCAGTAAAGACAGCGGGGGGAAAAAAGATCCACTAGTGCCGCCATTTATTCTATAAACCATTCACTGAAGTTTACTTGACTTGAAAAAAAAAACCCACTTCAGCATTAGCTCTCTGTGGTCCAAAACAGGACCAAGATGCAAATTCTTTTTTAACTGTAATCCCCATCTACATGCAGTGGATATGTGCGTAACCTCTATCATACCTGATACGGGACAGTGAGAAAAGCCTGGTTTGACCAGTTCTCCAAAACTGCAAATGGCCCTAATCTAATGAATCTCTCACCATGAACAGGTAATACAGGTAAAACAGGAAATACAACTTGATTAAATTCATTCATTTATTTTTATGACTGTCAGTCTTGCAAATGTTGAGTTTTCAAATGTTTTGAGACTTTGTAGCACTTTGATTCAAAATCATCACCTCATCTTCATACAGTCGTTAATGCCAACTGCACCATCTGGCGTCGTCAGTGTGACTTGCATTAAAATGAAATGGGTGGGGAAAAAAAAGAAAATGAAAATGAATTGTTGGCACGGTGGTTAGCGCTGTTGGCTCACAGCAAGAAGTTCCTGAGTTCAATTCTACCATCAGGCCAGGGTCTTCCTGTGTGGAGTTTGCATGTTCTCCCTGTGTTTGCGCGGGTTCTTCCTGGGTACTCTGGCTTCCTCCCAGAGGCATGCAGTTAGTGGGAATAGGTTAACTGGAAACTTTAAATTGCCCATAGGTGCGAATGGTTGTCCTCTTCTAAGTGTCAGCCCTGCAACAGACTGGTGACCTGTCCAGGGTGTACCCTGCCTCTCGCTCTAAGATACCTTGCATAGGCAGTAATTGATTAGTTTAAACTGAATTTTACAATATTTTACTCTAAATTGTGGTGGAGTATAAAACAAGGAATAAAAGAAATTATTCTAAAAAAGTACAAGTTCTTTATATATACTGTTACAATGGTGGATATTCATTTCACATTTTAAGTTTCAATTAATGAGGTTACTGTCTGTATAATCCCTCTGAGCAAAGGGCTCAGACTCCGGGCTGCTCTGAATGCCCCGTGTCAGCAAAAGAATCATGCTATTGGATCTTAATGATGTTAGTGAGGGCATAAATAATTAATCTCAGACTGTGAGCACAGAAGCCACACCCACCTGCTGTTCAAAACTTTCTAAGGTTTGTTAGACGCAGCCAATCAGAAGAAAGTTGCCTTAAAGGAAGATTTGACCTATTTTTACATTTGCAGTAAAAAAAATACCCTATATGACACCTGCTGAACTTTGAAGGATATTGTGGGAATCTCAAAGCAGTGAAACAGTAAAGTGGGAGTATGTGGTGCACATTAAGAGCAGAGGTCTACAGAGGTGAAAAGGTGCCTTGCTAGAGGGGGCGTTTACACAGATCTGTAATAGGGAGACATGGTGTTGCAGCGGTTAGTAGTCTCACCTCAGAGCAAGAAGAATTAACAAATTTGTTTACTAGAGCATTTTTGTGTTTGGTTAATTAATGTTGACTTAATATTGATAATTATAGATGGCATTTTCTTTTGATACAGCAGTGATCACAGTGCTTAATGGTTGTAATATTTATAAATATTTATAAATTATATACTAACTTTATTTAAATATATTTAGATGAGTATGGCTGTTAAATTAAATGGAATTACCTAGAATTGAAGGCTGCTTTCACAACCTTTTTTTTTAATTTAATATTTTTAATTTTTTTTTTTTAACTAGTCTTGTCTGGCAACTTTAAGTTTTCTTTTCCAAGGCAAGTAAAGACAAAAGTTCAGACTTTTTCTCAGAATTCTGAAAAACAATGAGTGTGCATACAGAGAGGAGGTACTGAGGCACACAGAAACGCTCTGCAGAGAGTCATAAAAGCTCACAAAACATCCCAATCCAACAGCTACCTACCCTGGAAGACATTCTTACCTCTCATTACCTGGACAGTTACCTGGAAAGTTTATCTCATCCCACCCATTATCTGTTTGAATCGTTACCCTCAAGAAAACATCACAGTCTGTTAAAACAAGCACCACACAATTAATCTGTGAGATTGTCACAAGTTTTTGTAACATTTTCAAACAAGATCTAGAGTGTGATTAAAGTGGTGGGTGGGTTCTTTTACATTTTGAATAAAGCCAATTGAGTCTAATAATAGATTATATGACCTGATGAGGTTTAGTAGCTACATGGATGTTAAAATCACCCACAATAATTATTTTATCTGAGCTGAGCACTAAACTAGATTCAAAAGTCTGAGTAAGGCCCATAGATAACAACAAATAAAACTGTTTTTTGAGTTTTCCAGCTAGTGTGGCCAAGGCTAAACTTCAGGTTTTCAAATGAATTAAAACTCTTTGTCTATGGTTGATTAACAATCCGAGTAACCAGGTTTCTGTTACAACATGGTGATTATGTCAATTTAAATTACTTAAAATTAGCCAAATTAGTTATTGTAAATACTTTAAATACAATAAATAAGTAAATATGCAAAAGCTGCATGTTAGACTCACACATGATACGTTTATCTGTCTAAATAAAAGCTTATTTTTCTCAAAATACTACTTAAACTGTAACGAGGCAACTCTGTATGACGTAATGCACGTTTTGTATTTCTGTGTTATCACCACAAGGTGGAGGCATTGAATCTATGCGCACCACCCGAGCCACTGTTTGTCAAGTATGATTTGTGTTGGTCTGGACGAGGAAGCTGGCCGTTATTGTTTATGCAACACAACACACATCCTTATTAACAAATACATTTATTCGGACATTTACTTTCGGTCTTCCTGCTTTCACACCGCGTATCCAGTCCAGGCAGAACACGTTTGATCGATTCTGTAACTTGAACAAAAGCCTAAGCCTGTGAGAATCAGTGACCTTTGAGCTCTTTGATTCTCCACAGCCTACCCCTGAGCGCTCTTGCATGACCCTCGTAGCAAAACATAAACCGAAAGAGATTTCTTTGTGTTGTTGTAGTACTTGCTCATTCTCATGCACAGAAACAAAACCAGTCACAAAACTCCAAACATTTTTTAAACAAAAGTTGATAAAGTGTTACCTCTTCGACATTATCTCAGGAGGCGGAGTGCTTTTTGCATACCCCCACCCCCTAAGGGTTTACTAGATCAATGAGTCAGATTACAGTCCCAGTTGGTTTCTGAGACATGATAGGCGGAAAACCAACTTGTTATCGCTGTACGTCAGGCTTCGACTTGCAGCAGCTTAAACCCCGACACCATTGTTCACACAACTTTAGGCCTCTGTGACATCCGTGTTTCCTGAGCAAGCAGCGGCTCATGCAACAGCTGAGCAGGAAATTCTGGAGAGGGAAACTTTACCAATCAACACAGTCATTCATGTTTAGAAAGGCTTTTTGGGTTCATTTAAAAAATGGGGGGGGGGGGGGGGGGTCTCCTTTCCTAGATCTTTCCAGTAAGCTCTCAATGTATCACGTTATGTTTGTCTTCCCGGGAGAAACTTGGAGAAAACCTCACACATAAACACGTTTTAATCCCAAATAAATGACATAACCATAGGCAGTTAAAGGAGGTTAAGTCTTGGACATGCATGCATGTATACATGAATGCACTTGTGTGTGGATCTGTGTGTAGTTGTGCCGCTTGTAAATTGATCCCTCCTGCTCTTGCTGGTTCGTTGTGCAGAGAAGGGGCGAGGAGGAAGAAAAGGAGGAGGAGGGAGCTGAAACAGGAAGGAAAGCAGGCGGAGAGGGACGGGAGGGAGGCTGTGAATGCTAACAAGCCCCGTCGTAACCGTATAGCTGTGTAGGTAGGGTTTGATAAAACATCTTGCAATGGAGAGGAACGACGACCACTATTAAAAGTCCTACTATGCGCCAGCGCAGAGTCCGCCTTGCGCGCGTGCAGCAGCCTCACCGTCGTCGGCACGTTTGATCAGAAAAACCGTCTTTTTTCCTCTGAGTGAAATGTATCGCGACTGCTCGGGATTCACATTCTGACAATGGAGATTGAAAATATCGTGGCCAACACGGTTCTCCTGAAGGCACGGGAAGGTAAGTTCAGCTTAATGGCTTCAAGAATGAATCGTCTTTTCTCCCCCTCTTCGGCGACTTGGCCGTAGCTTTCCGCCTGTCCTTCTCGGGATTTATGCCTTCCCTGTCTCGCATCCCTGCGCAGTGCTTTGTCTCCGGGCAGAACCCAAACATGTTCTGCCGAAATCTGCTGCTCGCACAAGAACTGCACGCAGATTCACCGGGGCACCTTAACGTAAGGCCCCGAAGGCTGGAGATGAACAAGGCAGGGAGTGTTTGCAGCATCGCGCTTAGATGGCTGCGTTAAATTGAAGGCTGTCGAGCGAATTTTTTCACACAGGCGGCAGTGGTTTGGTGGATATTTACGATGACATAACGGACATTTAATGATATCCACGTTATTGACTGTGGAGCGAAATTTGGCTGCGCAGCGGGGCTCTTTGCGCCGGTGCCTTCTTACCTGTCATTGTAGGTTTCAGTGTATTTAAAGCCTAGTTAGGCAGGTAAAGTCAGCGTGTGGTGTTTTGACGCAGAAGTATGCGGCTGCATTGGCTGTTGATTAGACGGGAAGGGGGTTGTGTGATAGTGAGGGGCTTCTGGAGACTAGAAGGTAGCCCCGGCGGCCCAGGCTCCACAGCCTCGATCGTGCACACTGCTCAGTGAGCCGGGGATCCCACAGAGGCAGCTCACCTGGAGGTGGAAAAGAGGCGAGTATCCATCTGTTTTCCATGAGATGGCAGAGCAGCGAGGCCACTTTTGTAGCCAGTGAGTGGGCGCTGGGTGGGTGTGCAACACTGTATCAGCAGCCAGAGGAAGGGCGGGGGGAGAGAAGAAGTGTAATTACTGCTCAACGATTTCCACTCGTGTTTTTTTCTCTCTTTCTTCCCCTTCCAAACAAAATCGAGCAGGAGGCTTTGTGATTTCAGATGATATTATGCAAGCTGATGCATTTTTCTCGAAAGCAAATTCACTCACAAGCCCGAAAGGCTGGAGTGGGGGTCGCGCCTCGGTGTGCAGAGGCCTTCCCTGCTTATGGTTTACATTATATTCAGAATGCGTTTCAGTTGGAGACTGAACGCCAACACTGCCGTGAAATGGATTGTTCACGGCAGCTGTGAATCCATTTCATAGCAGCAGTTGCTCCGTACGAGACGAAGCACCAGGCTCTCCTTTCGCTGCCTTTAAATGGTGCTCGGCAAAGGCTTCCCACGAATCTCCCGATATTACTGCACAAGAGTCGGATCTACAGGCTCAATACCTGCCGGAGTTCACCTTCTCTTATCACCAGAGCCCCCCCCCAAAAGGCTCTCGGAGCACAAAGATAGTGGGAAGAGCACATCTGTCAACAATTTCACAATGTTATACATAATTAAAGCATTGGAAACGGAAAGATTTATTGATTAACCGGATAGTCATTTAACAGGCAGTTGATCACATCAGTTTATTGAGCGAAAATACAAAGCTCTAGCTTATTACACCTTTACACTGTTTTTATTTGGTTGGAAAGGGTGGAAAGTGAAATCACCAGCACCACAAGCATCCTCAGTGTTGTTAGAGTTGCGTTTTTATATTTCTCCCTGCTATACTATTCACCATTCATTGTCTTAATTATCATTAAGCATAAAACAGCTAACGGCCCCTCAGTTTATGTCTGGAAGGTGCACTGGAGACTAGTTGGATGTTAAATCATCTTTCCATAGGTGGGTGTTCTCAGCTGGCAAAGCCTTTCACAATGCCACAGTGATAGTTGTCAGCAATGGCAGAGTAACTAGTTGCAGAGCGAACAGCACCTTTAAAAGCACACAAATCCAGACAGAAAGCAGCTTCTATGCATCAAATTTCAGTGGCCTTCTATCCAAGAGTCTCTCTTTGGTTACCTTCATGCCATACTGTACATAACAGCGTTTGCGTGACCCTGCTGATGTGTCCTTCAGCAAGACATTAAATCACTTGCTCTGTAGCTCTCTGACCTCACTGTGGAGAGAGAAAATTACAGATTATTAGTCTTAAGCTGTGCAAACCAACTCGGGTTCTGTTGACAGTTTTCGTCTTCTCTGAATTACCGCTACACATTTGTTGGTGTCCAGAAAACTGTTGAGTGTCACTTTATACAGTCATTCTTTATACACCTGTGCATGTGAAACTGGGTGGCCACAGTGAGAAGTGTTATGATAGGGTGTGTTCAGTCTGGCACAGTTGAAATGACACGCGTCAAAGGAAGTGGTTTGAGATGACACTGCTCCTGATGCTCCACACCCCTGCCTATGCGAATTTCACACATGCATTTGTTATAAAATGTAAAAGGAAAAGCGTAACAATAACGGTATTTAATTGATGGGGCGGCGGTTTTAAACTGTGACGAGAAGTTACACAGAAAGTCCCGAAGTTTGAAGACGTTTGCGGGAAGACCAAGAAGAAAACGACTTCAACCGAAAAATCAAGAGTTCCTCCTAACACAGCATAGTTTCATTAAGCATCCCGCGATTAAGTGTATTAATCATTGTGTTAAGCAACCATGTTCAATGTTTAACTGTAAATAAACAAACCTGACCACTACATATTTGATGTGTGGTTTTGGTGGTTCATGTTCACAGAAAATATTTAATACATTACATTTAAACACGGGCACTTGAGATCATTAAAAAAAACCAAACTGTTATCATAGTTTGTCTTGCAGACTCCACTGTTTACAATACTTTGCAGGCACCTGAGTTGGCAGAGCACCCTATCACAGAGGAGCAGATGGTGGCGTGAAGAGTGTTAAGGAAAAATTATGTTTACTCTTCTGCTGTAAAAAGTTCTCCTCCCATTACACTTATATGTCAGAGTGTTTTTAATGGCTGCATTGCAGAGACCTTTTGGTGATCAGTTTCAATATAACAATGGTTTACCTGACATGGGAAAGATGTTTAGGCACACACTGGTATATTGCTTTTAAGCAAACAGTACAGCTGTGTCTTAATTAGGAGATTATGAAGGAAGCCAGAAACTTTATGAGACACGTCTTCCCTTTGTACACCTGGATAAATAAACTAATGCTGAAGCTTAATATTAGCAGTGGTGTTGTAAACAGTTAAAAACGGAAAAAGGTTGCTAGAAAAATCCAGACATGTATCCAGTAACGCTGACAGACGACAGCACTTTAACATCTCAGGCTTAATTTATATCTTAGAACAAAACAAAATGCCTTAAATAGTATACCATATGTATAACAGTTAATAAAGCTGCACTTTACAAGTTTAAACTGCTGAGGATCATGGGTGTTGTAGTACTTTTTTTCTCAGCTAGCTCTCGGGCCTTTTGGTGAAGCTTAACTTGAAACTGCTAACAGACTGTGTTACCGTTGGCGAGTCTTTGGTATTGGTATTAGAAATTAGTTGCCTTTGTTTTTATTTAACTGCGTTTCCCAGAGTGCTCTTTGAGAGCCTGCATTGACTTGTTGTATTCAGCTGTGTGTTATAAATATAGTTGCTATAAGAGGAGTGGTGATGACATGATGGGGGCCAAGAGAAAAAAATATTTATCTCTTCAATCAGAACATTTTGTTTTTGAATGAATGGTATTTAGTTTGTTTTGTTTCATGTCATTTAATGGGTGTTTTCTGTTTGTTTCTGTAGAACAGCAGATCTGCGATGCTGTCACAGAAATCTGATGTAGCTTTAAAAAAAATCACAAAACAATAAAAAACATCAGCAACTATTCTTAAATATGGAGAGACTGGAAATGCACTGATCTGTCTGTCCTGCAATATAAGTATTATGCATTTGATAAATAGAAATATGCTCTTGTATCCTATTAAAGCAGAAATTTTAATTTGTTTTAGCTGTCACCAACTTTACACTCATCTCTTGGGACGCAAACGCAGTATAATCGCTAAGTAGTAATGTGAATTATTTACAGAAGACTAAGGTAAAGGGTTAGATAACTCCACTGGAGACCTCGACATGTAATCACCAAGAGTTACGCTAAAGAGACTGAACCTACGTGGTATTTCAATCTCGGACTTTCTGGAATGAAATGGAATCACAGACCTAAAATGGTAGGAATGTGGATTGTCCAGCGCTCACATGAGCTTTGATTTTTTTTTTTTTTTTCAAATTTCTTTTGCAATAGAACAATACAGGTATAAGCAGATATGGCTGCGTTGGTGTTGGTGTCACTAACCTCTGTGCGTGCTCTGCCCTCTCCTTACCACCCTTCAAACTTGAATCCCGTCACTCCTCTCAGACCACTTGTGAGGGTTTTTCTGTGACGTCAGCCAGCGTAGCTTTATTAGTTTTGTGGTTGTAGCTGGGCTAACACTCGTTGTCATCACTCTGGGGTGTTTCCTCCAGCTGAGGCTCATAAAACACATTGCTTTGTGACTGTCCCTTGATGTGGGACTCATTTTACAGTTATTACACCCACAAATGGGCTGTGCGGAGAACGAGATGCACTGTGTTGCGTACTCGGCTCTGCTGCATACCTCTAGCAGGGATGCTTAGCTGGGTGGCTGCTGGGATGTTCATTAACATGTCTTCTTGGCAAGCTGAGTAAACATGAAGAGGCACTTTTGAAGCACTTTATGAACATCTATTAAATGTTAAATGGGCATTCTTCCTACGACAACCCAGCTGTCAGTCTGCTTTTAACAATGTGTAGGTTATGTGTAAGAGCGGATTCGGGGTGTTGTGGTGACTTATGCTTTGTTTCTCTGAAGAGGTTTTTTAGAAGTGTTGTAGGAAGTGTATTAAGTGCCCCTAAAGATTTTTCATGCTTTATACATTTTTCTTTTTATAACATTAATAAAGTTGCGGTTTTAGATTCTGCCCTTGGTAAATTTCACGTCAGTCCTGCCTTCAAATATGACCCGATGTGTTGTCCCGTTAAAGCTCATTTTCAAGGTGTAATCTCTTCTATGTGTCCTGTGCTCAAGGGCCCCGTTCTGGGAAGGCCTCTTTTCTGTGTTTCAGTTTTCCCTGCCAGGCTATGAAATTAACCATTCCACCCTTCATCTAAGAGACAGCTGTAGATAACTCCCAGATGATTAACCTTTCAGTTTGTTCTCTTAAACCCACATGAAGTCTGTCGGTATCTTGCTCAAGTTTAGTCTGACCATGTTCCCGTACTGTCCTTCCCTCCCCCTTCTCCCCTAAGACACTGTGAAAACAAGGGTCAGTTTTCAAGCCCGCCTCGGCTCGGTTTAATGGAATACCTCAAGCACAGAGACATGAGGAAGAAAAGGTCTTGCAAAACACCATAGCACGCTGCTGGAATGAGCACGGGAGCTTGTTTATGTGCAAAGTGCTGTGCTCTGTGTGTGTGTGTGTGTGTGCTCGTGCTTGTCATTTTGCTCATGTGAAAAATTGCTTGTCCTACCTCATGTGAGATCCGCTCCCCCCCCCCCCCCCCCCACACCCTGCCGACTTCTTCGTTTGTTGTCACTGGAATTTACTGTGATGTTGCAGCGTCCCTCGCAGTTTTGCACGCGAGCCACTCTTTCTCTCAGGGCCATATGGAGGAGGAGGAAAGTCTGGTTATAAAGAATTAATGAAGGCATAACGGGAGAAGAAAACTGTTTATATATGGAGGGCAGCAAGAGGCTGAATCAGAACATGTGAGCGAGTTGAGGAGTAGAGCAGAGCTGGCTGATATTCACATGTTTCTCTTTTCCTCTCTCTCAGCTGATGTGTGTCTTTCAGTGCAAGTATACAGATGGATTACCTTACGCAAACACTGGGCCTTTGCTCTCAATAGGCAACACAGATACTCACAGCTAATATTTTCCTTATCAGGGGCTGCACCAGCCAATCACACACTGTGTGAGAGAGTGACTGGGAAAGCAACAGACCATTCATTTATCATGGCCAGGCTCCATTGTGCCTATGTGCGTGTGCATGCTCGTATTACAATGGGCCTAAACTATGTGTGACCCTCTCTCATTTCCTACTATTTAAGTCGTGTTTTTGGGAGATGGCTGCGGCAGTCCAATACAAACCTCCACCTATGCTGCTGCTGTTGGACAGGCTTCAAATCAGAAGAAGCGCCGAATATTCAGGATGTGATTGCACTGACCAAGAATATCCTGGTAAACATTATTATCAGTGTTTTGAAAGTTAGAAAAACTTTTCTCATGTGCAATGTAGTTAATTTACTCAACAGTGTTTTTGGCTTATTACCTCTCTCTATTAACCTCGGTTTTCATTTACTTTGCTCCTACTGTAATGATCAGAGTTAATGCCAAAAGTACATGGTGACCCCCATCTTTGACCTTCATGCAGCTTATTATGTCAGAGTTCAAAGAAGTAAACCTTCATGCACTCATTAAAAGTCACTCTGCGTAAGTGTGTAGCCTAACTGGCTGAATCATATTGTGTGAATACGGGCTGCTTACTGCCATGGTCAGGCTGTGACTGTCACAGACGAGTTGGATTTTCTGGCCTTGTGGCTGTTATTCCGAGTGTCAGCATGTGACATGTGTTCATCAGATGGCCGAGCGGCTTCCTCCATATGGTGATTCAAAATAAAAACGAGTTGTGATGACAGCAACGCTGCTCTATGTTTACGGTAACATCTGAAGAAGCTGGGAATCACAGCAGAGAAAATACTCGGTGATGGTGTTTCGTCGTTTAAGTGTTTTAGAACTGTTGTTTTCTAGTTCCCAATATCGGAGAAAATAAGACTTTTTATCTTATTTTTACATAACGCTTTTTTGTTAGAGTGTATTTTTCTGAGTATTGAAATGATCATTTGTGGCACACAGAGATAAAAAGTTGCCCTCCTCTTGATGTCAATGGCGCCAGCCACACAAGGGCCATATCAAGGCCAGCAAACTTGGGGTCTATGTGGTTATTACTTTGAGATGTACCACCTGCCTAAATGTTATTGCAGTTTTTTAACATTTTTATTGCAGTTTTAGTTTGCTATGACCCTTCATGGTGATGGTGGGATAATCTGATTCACTAAAGAAAACATGTAATGTTTTTGAAAAACATGACAAAGGTTTCGCTATATCTCGACTCAACTGATCTCTAGAAGTTGTTAGAAAAACGGGTTCGATCCATGGAGGCTTCACCTTGTACCTTACTGAACTTTCTGCTGCTTGGTGCCTAAAGCCTTCAGACGTCTTGTGGAGTCCATGGGGTGCAGAGCTGTTTTGGATTTAGATGTATCGTCGATGCACTAATCGTCTGACTGATTTGCGTCTCTGTTTTGTCTCACCTGTTTCTAGGCAGAAACTGTTTTTGTCTCACTTGTAAGGCCTAATTTTACTATTACACTTTCTGTGAAATAACTAGTGAACTCTGTTTGAACTGGTATTAATAAAAGGCAAATCTGAAGTGTAGATTTTTAACTGCTGTAGGAATTAGGATGTGGCCGGGCAGGGGGAGCTGCGCTGAAACGATACTGCTACAGTCGAATGTGCAACCTCCAGTCTGGCTTTTTCTTTCACTTGAGATGAAAGAGAGATGAAAGAAGTAAAGGCAGTGATATAGGGATGTCACCGGACTGAATTTGTCTTGCACGTGAGCTACAAGCACACCAGTGATCACAGAGTAGGAGAAAAAGCAGACTCAAAAGAGGACAATGAATGTACATTCATTAAAGCAGCCATAACTCACCTCAGACAGAGAACTGCAAACAGTAGCTCCATGAAGATACTTAGTGTACACATGTGCTCTTTTTATTTTTTCTGCAGTCTCAGTTTTATACGTGTCTAACCGGTTAGACTTGAAAATTCAGAAAATGCACTAAAATACACTTCAGGAAGGTAAATAACACTGCTAGTGACTTTGTCTGCTGTAATTTGTATTGTCACAACTGTAAATGGAAAAAAAAAAGTATTTATTTATTTATATATATTTGTGTGTATATAATTTCTCTATTCACATTTGCACCAATGGCACTTGTGTCCCCTTTAACAAATGACAGACTGTTGGCTGTTATCAAAAAGAAAGACGTGGTTACATAAAGTTGCTTTAAACAAGCTGAGTGTTATGTTGGGTCATCTATTCAGCTGTTGCCAAAGCAGTTTTTCTGGCCTTTTTTGTGGCATTTTGCTTTGGTTGGATGGGTGACAGTACTGAGTGACAGGAAACAAGGGGAAATGGAGAGGGGAGTGATGTGAGGCAACTGTGGCCAGTCTAACTCAAACCAGAAAAGCTGGTGACATGTTACTACATCTTACTGATGTACGACCGGGATGACCCCGCTTTCTATAACTTTTTTTCTTTCAGGAAAGGAATGTGCATCCTCGCATATCCTCAAGCTGCATGTCTTGTTTTTGATGTCAGTCTTCCTCAGTCCGTCTTAGGTTTTTTTGTCTCGTCACTGCCGTACATGCGTCGGACTTTTGCAGATCTTGCTTGGTGATCTCAGCGCTGGCTGTAGCTCGGCTATGAATGAGCAAAACTTCTCTGAAGTCAGTGTTTATGGAGGGCCCCGTTCTCTCGAAGGGGAGAACCAAAGTTAAATAAATACTTGCTCCATCCTGTCTGCATTAAGGGCCTGCACACATGGCTTTGACGTCAGAGTGACATTAAACAGGGTGGGGTGGCCCAGCCGGCTCTGACAAGCATGAGCACACTCGCGCATACACACATTCTTCAAAAGCTTGCTATTAAAATCTTCTTTCTTTTCAATATCTTTGTCTATCTGGTGTTTTTTTTTTTTTTTTTTTGTCAGTTCTTTCCTGTTTCCTTCTCTTTCTTTCCATCGGAAATTTGAGTCTCATGTAATTTTACAGTATAGAGCCCATTAGCTGAAACACTCACATTTCCTACTCACTGTATAAGAAGGCAACACGAGAGAAGTAAATCTCTGTCTATTTCTTACTTTCTGCAGAGCAAGTTTGATTGTATTCATCAATCTTGCAGTGTTTTTGGCTCAATATATTTGCAGACTTCTCCTGCAACTGGCCATCATCACACAGCGTGTGCAACAGCCAATCCAACATTTGGCTTCAACATTTTTCTTCGTTGGCCTCTTTTGTTTGTGTATTCAGTTTTCCTGCAACAAGGAAACATAGCTTTGTGTGTGTGTGTGTGTGTGTGTGTGTGTGCGCGCGCGCGTGCCCTGGAGCCTCACAACAGGTCCGTCAGCATACCTGTCTTCAACAACTTGATACCACATGATTTTAAAAGCTTCATATATCAACAAGCAGTTCCAGTTAAACAGTTTAAGTTTTCTCACGGTTAAAAGGGGGGGGGAAAAAGTGTTTTGTTTTGGGTTTTTTGTAATGTGTATACTACTGTTGCATGTTGCATGTCCAAACAAATTCAGGCAGTTTGTTCAGGGTAAAAATCAACAACCAACACTCTTTCATATTTTATTTTTTATTTTTTAAAGCAGTTTGATGCAGAAGAAGATGGATGAGGATGTTGTTTTTGTAGTGTTCTGAGCGTGCACACTGTTCGTTCTGCAGGTGTTTGACCGTCATGGCCTCCTGTGAGATTTTGTGCTGAAGCTGTCACATGTCTCTGCCAGACCAGCTGGTGTCTAGTGAACTTTGGGGCAGAGGATTTCCCTCTCTGTTTTCATAATCAAACTGTCTATGTTGCTCACTCACACTTAGGCTGGCTGATGTACTGATGTAACATAGTAATCGAGAAAAACCAACATTAATGGTTTTAAATGCACTGACTGTGAAACAAGAAGATGGGTTGCTCTCTCCCCCTGATAGAATTTTCTGTCACATATAAATACTAATGTTTTTTTTTATTATTAAAACATGCAGAAATGTATCTACTTTTTAATTTTTAAAAGAAAAGATTTTAAGAATTAGAAATGCACAGACTTATCAAACATTAATACTGGCCCCTATTCTCTTTGTTGACTGCCACAGTACTGTGAGCACATAAAATGAGCCAGTGCATGTCAGTATTGCATGTTTTAAAATCAGGTAACCACTTTCATAAATTTAACACAAGCTTCAAACATTTATCCACAAAAAGTCCACAAATATCCATCCATTCATCCATTTTCTTCCGCTTAACCAAATCATGGAAAAACATACCAAACAAAAAAACAAACTTTATCTATTCCAGGATTGTTGACAGATTTTGACATGTCTGCATATTTTTACTTTTAAACACGTAGGATCTTGATATTCAGAGCTCTTCAGACATAGTCATAAGAGTTGAGCATAGTGTTGATCATCCATTTGTCTGTGGCATAAGCTCACACACAAGCCTGTGTGAAGGGAGGAGGTTTTCAGGAAGGTAGACTGCCTCGTATTTGCATCCTTTTTGTATAATAGACAGTCCAGAGGCAGATATGAAATGATTAGAGATGAGAATTGGCTAAAGACATTTAGCTATTTTTTTTTTTTTATTGTTCCCTTTTCACTGATGATGGATAGGGCTGTGCGATATGACCAAAATCTCATATCCCGATATAAGACATCTATCGTCCCGATAACGATATAAATCACAAAAATGTAACATTTTTTTTTGTAAATTCTGTGAATCTCGGGCAGCTCGACTTGCGTGAAGTGTTTCCAGCTGGGCGTCGTGTACCTGGAGTCGAGTGTTTTAACCGATGCATGAAACTATATATTTTTAGACATAAGTTGTAACGGCCGCCGTTTTCTTTGTGAGTATTTATTACACAGAGTGCTGCGGGGAAAAGCCTGTTCTAACGTTTGAGTCTAAGGTTTATTTTTTAGCACCTGGCGGCTCTTTTTTTGCCTCTCATCTGAAAATACTCTGCATACTCTATCACGTGATTCAGTTTATTTTGAAAAGTCTCAACAGGATCTTGAGCTTTATTGTGAAAGGTTTATGTGGAAAATTAACAAGCGGACGCGTGACGCGATGGTTTTACCGTCGTTGTTGCTAACGACAACGCATAAATACAGGCGCTTGTCCGTCCGTAGTGTGGTTATATTAAATATAAGAGAAAGAGAGAACTTTAAGAAATTAATATAGGCACTACAGTGACCATCAAAACGATGAAAAAATATTGCCGTAAACAGTTTATTTTGCGACACCACGAAATAAACGATAGCGTAAGATTAAACGATAGACGTTTTTATATCGTCATCCGGTATATATCGTTATATCGAACAGCCCCAATGATGGAGATTAATCTAGAACCATGTATTTGTATTCCTACTAGAAAAAAAGGACTGCTCCTAGTCCCTAAAAGCTGGCACCACAAAATAGCTGGGTTCTAAAGTAGGAACCTCTGACGCAAGCGGCTGTGGGAGGGAATATTCATAGATTATTCACAGATACAACTGTGATTTTTTTTTTTTCGCGTCCTTGTATAATTCCTCCAGCCTTTGTTAGCAATGATTTGGGATGCACAACTAGGTCATCATAATGGTGGAAAATGGGTAATTGTGAATTTGTGTTGTGTGTTGAACCATGTGCTTGTCAGGATGGTCCTCCAAGGATCATTGTTTTTATATATTTTTATGTACGCTTTTTAGCTTTTATTAAGAAAGGATAGTGAAGAGAAGACAGGAAAGCTGTGAGATAGCACAGAGGAATTTTACTGGCATTGTGTAATTTTAATCAAGCATTCAAGTTTGAAGTAAATTTTAGTAAAAATAGTAATGGCAGAGGTCCACAGGCACAATATCAAAGGAATAACATTTTCATAAGACCATAAGCTACAAATCCTAATCAAATGATGTTGTAATTAGCAAATGTTTGTCACGCTACATTTTGAAATGTTGATCACCAATTTTAATAATGGCTGAGTTTGCAGACAGATGTTATCAAATATCATATTCTCTCTATAAGTGTGTGTGTGTGTGTGTGTGTGTGTGTGTGTGTGTTATCTAGTAATGATGGAATGATGACCTGTGGATAATGTCCACGGAATAAGGTTGGAACAGTATCCACACTAGCAAATATCAGGAAATCATCCACTTTGGATTTGTACTTGCAACTTACATAGCATGAGTGTGCAACAGGCAGGACACAAGAGTACTGGTTGCCCACTATGATTTACATGGATAGCTTTCTGCTATATTCTTACATTGGCTCAGTTGGACATTGCGTGGATTTTGTGTAAAGGATCTGGCTGGGTGTGGACTATGTAATGTCTGCAGCATGGCCGGTGTAGCTGAGCTTGAGGCAAGAGTTTGAGATGAGAAGGTCATTGATGGAGAAGCAAGGGATTTCCAAATGAGACAGTCTGCAGGCAAACCTCCTCAGTTGGATTGTTTCCCATTTCTGACTTCTTCCCCATTTCTCTGGACACACACACACCCCTGCTGCTATTGGAATCAGATTCCTTGTGAAATATACGGAGTGTCTGGGGTCCTCTGAAGAGCGCTGTTGGGCCTTGAGATCGTTTACCACTCATATCAGGGTCATCTGATCTGCCAAGACGACTGCCCAACATTACTGTGTGTGCGTGCGAGTGTATGTGTGTGTGAGTGTGCGTGCACGTGCATTTACGAGAGAGAGAGAGAAAGACACACAATATGTGTGTGCCCCATGATCTTTGAAGCTGTCAACATTCTTCACCACATGCCCTGCCATGATGCATGGAGGCGAATGGTGAGATGAACCACCTGCTCTGGCCTCTGGTCAAAGCAAGGTCAACATGAACAAGCTTGTGCGCACCCACACACACGCGCATGCACAGACGCACACACACACGGTTCCCATGGAGTCTTAAAAAGTCTAAAATATTTTGTTTCATTTTGATAGTCATGAAATGTCTTAAAATCTTCTTTTCTCTTGTGAGAGGTTTTAATTTAGACATGTGGTTATAACTGAGACTTTTCCTAACACTTGAAGTGAACCTATTGTGCTCATTTCCATATTTCCACCTTCATGTTTTTTGACTGTACTAGAATTGCTTTCCATAATTAAAAAAATAATCCTTATTGGATGAAGTAAAGGATAACTAAATAAAAACAAGCTGTTTTAGCTCCTCTCCCTTTCTTTGTTCTGATTGGCTGATCCTTGCACACAGTAGGTTTGAACAGCAGGTGGGTGGGGCTTATGTCCTCACAGCAGCCCTATTCATATGTTTGTGTTGAAAATGCCAATGGATGGAAACTGTTAAAGACTCCAAATGCAATATTAAAGCATAGATGGGCTGACGAGGAAACTCTCCTTTTGTGTCTCAGGTGGAGGAGGAAAGAGGAATGGCCGCAGCAAGAAATGGAAAGAGATGCTAAAACTCCCGCACATCAGCCAGTGTGAGGAGCTACGTCGCACCATCGGTAAGAAACTGGGAGTGCGTGTGGGTATGTGGGTGTGAGACAAAAAGATAACTTGCCATGCTGTGTTGTTGGGGTGGGTCTGACTGTGTGAGGAAGTTCAGATTGGACTTCCTTCCTGTTTCTACCCGTCTCCACCCGTAGTTACAAGCAAGGGACAGGAAACCCTGTGTGTGTTTGTGTGCGTGTGACTGAGACAGGGAATCCGTTTGCACTGCTGTTTCTGAATCTCAAGCTCTCCTTTAACATTTCTCCTGTGCTTGTTCACACATCAAATGAAAGCATGCTCACCCCAGCTTCCTTCCTTTTCTCAACCTCCAGGTCTAACTTGAAAGTACTGGCAGGATTTTCTCTTTGTGGCCCCGACAAGAGTTCTACTCTTGGGCTTCATTATCTTCTCACCCCCCCCCCCCCCCCCAGCCCCCACCCACCCACCAACCATGGTTCCCTGAATGCCACAGCACAAGTGTGTGTGTGTGTGTGTTTGTGTAATAGTGCGTCACAGCTATCTTTGCCAGAGATTGCAGTGCTACCCTCCCCCACATACTCGCATACCCTCCCTCTTTTCTATCTCCATGCCTTTCCCTCCCACTATCTGCAGCTCTTTCCCTCTCTCTCACTCTTTCAGCCACTTCAGAGAAACATAAGAGTGGCAGAACAGGAGAGTTACAGAGAGCACGAGTGGAAAACAGAAACACAGAGGGAGAGAGAGGCTTTTTACAACGAGAGAAAAGATCTTTTGAGGACAGGAGAGGATAGGAAGAAGGCAGAGTCAAAGATGTAGATGCACATATTCGCTGAGGACATGTCTCTCATGACACTCGGTGTTGATTGCACTTCTCGTCGTGTTGATTTCAGATCGCAAGCCCTCACATATACAACTAATTATCCTAATCTTGAAAAAATTGATCTCCATCTCTGGTCCAGTTGTGTGCATTCTCACCTTTTTGTTCCTATCCCAGGTGATTTTCATGTCCGCATTAATAATAATAATGACTGTAAGTGGCTGTACAGTTTCTGGAACCGCTACAGGGCTTCAGTTTCATACAGCAGACTAACTTCCATATTCACAGTCATGGTCATGTCCAGGAGTTGCAATACACCAGATTTCCAGTCTCAACCTGAAAGTCTCTAAGCAGCTAACAATCACAATGGATATGGACATCCTTACCCCCCCCCCCCCCCCTTTTTTTTTTCATGCTTGTTAGGTGTGTAGTTGCTTGGGGAATTCCCCAGTGTGTACTCATCTCTTGTCACTATTCTCCCTTCCTGATTCGGCCTCTGGTTAACACTGCATCCTCATCTTCCTCGAGCTCAGTACGAGTTTTGATACCAACAACCACACTGTTCTTTTGTCCCACCATTAATAACCCTGCCACAGCAATGTCATGTATCTCAAACAACAAAGCAACAGTTCATGAACTTAAGCCCAGGTGCACCTCTATCACAGGACATCCCCTGTGTTTAATGCTTGTCCCTCTTCTATTCAACCTCTGGATCCTCTCCCTTTGATAGCGTCATACTTCAACATGATGTCAACGTCTGCTGCCGATGGTGTCCAGGGGAAGTTGGACACCACCACCATTAAATCACAGATGAAAGTTTACTGGCTCAAACTAAAATTATAAATCAGGACATGATTGGTCCCAAACCCCCAAATATGCCTCACCATCAGCAACTCCACTCTGCGTCTGAGTAATTTTTAGTACTTCTGTCCTTTAACCTCAGCGTGTCGTAGCAAAGAACTTTTTTTTTAGTCCCAGAAAATCTTTTTTTCTTTGCTTCCAAAACTTTTATCCATGCCTCCAGCACATCCAGATGTTGCTACTGCAACTGCATTCTTTATGGTACAAGTAAAGTAAACTACTAAATGCCGTAGTTCTGCAACCACTATTACCCCCGTCCCTTCAAAACTTTAACTGGGCTCCTGTCCCACACCAGAATCCATTTCAGAGTCCTTCTGTTCATCACCACACACCTTCCATCAGCCTCTACTCATTTAATGCCAAATTCTTGTCAACACCAATCAGGACCAAGCAAAAGAAGTCGTTAAAGCTCTCTCCTCTCTCACCATTATCTCCAAGACAGCACTGATCTGTCCATGTTCAGATCACTACTCAAAACTCACGATGTTTATCCGTTATTTGTTTGAATCTGTTAGTTTCTATGATCATTTTTGCTTTTTTCACTGCCTCCACTGCCTTTGTCTGGACAGACGTGTTCGTAAGCTGTAGTTTAACTCAGCGGTCCCCAACCTTTTTTGTGTCACGCACCAGTTTATGTCTGACAATATTTTCACGGACCGGCCTTTAAGGTGTCGCGGATAAATACAACAAAATAAAACCGATAAAAACCCTGAAAACCATAAATTTCACACCCGAGCCTCAATTCTCGTGGCCCGGTACCAAACGACTCACGGACCAGTACCAGTCCGTGGCCTGGGGGTTGGGGGCCGCTGGCTTAACTGGTAGGCACAGGCCTAGAACAGCAAAGCAGCAATTCTGGTTATTTAATGTAAAATGTCTTTGTGTAACCTGAAATCTATCCATCTATTATTATTATTATTATTATGTGTGAGGAGGATGGTACCCAGCACATAAATATAACCTTGCATGTATTTATTCCCATTTGGATATTAATGTGCACAGGATTCTAAAAATGGGCAATAAGTGCCTGCCCGTGTGTGTGTTTGTCCTTGTGTGTGTGCATGCACGCATACAGCAGCTGTTAAGGTTTATGTACGTCACTATTACATAGATGCTATTGCGTAATTTCCCTATCACACGGAGTACAAGATCAAAATAATCCTCCTGGTGTGCTTAAACACACAGGCGTGTAGTTATGTGCGTGCACACATACACACGTGCAGAAACACTCACACTTGCCCATTCAGAGTGCGGGCACAGTGGACAGAATACAGTGTAGCCACTGATAGCAGAGTCTTTGTTGTGTCTTGATAATGTCAGGCATTTGACCTTAGCCTTGACAAGTGAACGGTAATTCTAGGAAGCTTAGATTACATTATGTGGGCTGCAGGCACTTTGTCTGCCAGCCTTAGACCTCTCTCTCCATCTTTCTTTCTTTTTTGCCCATCTCTTTCTTACCATTCTATTTTTTTTGGCATAGTTAATACACATATTATATGGGCACCTCTTACTTTTGATCACTGCAAACACGTTAGCCTGTTAACATGGTCCTGAAAGCATAGGTATTTTGGATGGAGACTAAATGCTTGTTGCATAGCAGCAGTGAGCATTGGCCGTGCAGGTGTCTGTTTGCACACAAACACGGGCATGCACTCCTGCACCTATTGCACGCTTGTGAGCATTTAGCTGACTGTTCACTGTCTCACTAATCTACTCTGTCTTGGTCTAAATTGGAGTTTTGATTGAGTTGTAATTACAGCTGCATTCACTGGCTCAGACAGTTAGTATCCCGTGCTAGTTCGAGCCTTACAGTGCTCCCTCCTCTCTTTTTAATCCCCTTATTTACCAGTTCCATTTTTCTCTGACACCTTGTTGCCTTGTGTGCGTTCCCTCTTTCCCAATCTCCTTTCACATTTGTTCATATTTAGGAAATTGGATAGGTTCCTCATAAGCAAGGAAGACATTATTGAGAAATTGGGGTTTTTTTGCAGTTGGGGAACACAAAAAGTATGAGTAAACATCCTCATAGAAATCTAAATGTAGATAAGGAGTATGCAAAAAAAGAAAAAATGTATGTGCTTCAAATTACTTAAACTACTCCCTTCTACACAAATGACAGTCAAAAAGTCAAAAGCATTAGTCCAGTTAAATTTTATATCGCATCAATTCACAATAACAATCATCTCTAGATCCTTTAAATTGTAAGGTAAAGATCCTACAACATTAGAGAGATTACCCCAACATTCAGGCAGTCACCTTTGAGGAAGCACAACTGTGAAAGAAACCCTGGACAGAACCAGTATCAGGAAGGGGCAACTATCTGCCTCGACTGGTTGGGATGGAAAACCATGTACAACAAATAGGACGAAAAATCTACTGGAGAGAGAAGGCACAACATCAGTAACATTGAAGTGGATCTGCAGTGTCATAGAAAAGCTTTGTTACCATAATTAAAAAATAAAGAAAAAATTCTCCTGTGTTTATTCATAAAAAGATCTGTTGTGTGTTGCAAACCTGTGAATGGGTACAGCAAAAATCAAACACTAACAACTGGTGTAAATGTACTTTTTATTTAAAGAATTCTGAGAAACTTACTGAGTAAAAATGAAATGTGACACAGATACTTTTCCTAATTTTGACAGTCCTACTGAGAAACAGGGATCTTTTTGCTATCAGTGGGAAAAAATGCTTTATAGACAATTTCACAATAGTTTCTGTGGCTTCTTTCTTACGCAAATTAGATGTTGTCACCTTAAAGAGTCAGCCAGTTGTGTTGTGATTCAGCAGAGAACTGCCACCACTGGAGCAACAAGCAAAACTCGTCATTAGGATGAAAATGTCCCGAAATACTTGAAAAACTTCTCATGCTAGACTGAAACCTTGTCAGAGGGCCTTTGTAAACAGATTTCGCCCGTCTTTATAATGATATAACAGAGTAAAGAAACAGGATATTTGGTGGTAAAAGACAAGCAACTAATGACTGAAACTGCTATATGTGTCATTTTCTTTGAACAAAAGAAATGTTTGTTTAATTTTCAGAACGACCGACGGGACGCCAACCCAAAGTTTCATGTTTTTTGTCAGCTGGCTGAATTCACTAGTCTAATGCTCAGTGAGAAATTAAATAGTGAAAAAATGGCTTAGAAAGTCGATCTATACCTGTTTGTCAGGGCGGGCAGGCTAGCCTCAAAACTATCCGATAATTTGTTGTAATGGATAACGACTAGTAATAATAACAAAAGAATAATAATAATAACATTTCTGATGATACAGAAAGAAGATATTGAAAAAATGTTTTTGATGCTTACCGCTTGCAGTCAGCAGCATTTAGAAGTGTAGGAAATGGAGGCGAAATGCAACAGTAGCCTAGGATGTTCAGGTAAAAGTGTAAAACAACTGTTTAAAGCCCTTGTTTTCGACATTACCGTACATTTAGCCGGAACATTTTTCTCACGTATTTTGCAAAGTACTGTGTTTTGTTGCAGGTTTTTGAAGCTTTTTTAGATACTTAGTCTCAATCGGATACTGACATTGCTCTTGCTTTCAGACATGCCTGGGCTTGTCTCGTTGTTGCGCACATAGGGCATTTAAATTCATGGTATTGTTATAGACTGTTATATCACACTATGACATTTTTATTATACAGAAAAATGTATTCTGGTTTTATCACGGATGATATTGTAAAGCACAGCCTGAGCTGTTTGTGATTGTTGAGGCCTTTCATTTAAGTGAGGTGTGGTGCAGCACCCTGTGTGAAAGTAAAAACAAAAACCACTAAAACAATGAAAATATAAAATGTGTTGTGTTCTGCCTCTGGGTCGGTTTCACGCACTTTATATTCAGTACTTTATATTCTGGGAGACTGTCTTCACGGCCACTGTGAGGGGTGTTAATGCATTCAGTTGTCTAAGAACAAGAGATATATAAAGATCAGTTGTCTTCTTTGGCTTTTGTTTTTTTTAAAGAGGACAAAGTTAGAGCAGTTAGAGAATGTGCTCATATTTGGAGCCAGTCTTGGTTGAGCAGAGTGCAACAGTAAGTAAAAATCCATTCTCACACTTAGTCCAGCAGTTCTTCAGCACTTCACTGGTAAATTTTCTAGCAATGGTGGTTTGTTGCTTGAAAATTACTATCAGACTAAGCCAATGTTGATGTTGTGCTTTGGCCATTTATTAGTTTGGGTATTCTCTACCTATTTTACTAAATTGTCAGCTATCACAGGAACACAGGCAGGGTACACTGTGCACAAGATGCCAGTCCATCACAGAGCCAATGCAGAGACAGAGACAACCATTCATGCTCACACTAAAACCTATGGGCAATTTAGAATCACCGGTTTGCCCGCCATGCATGCCTTTTGGACTCTGGGGGAGGAAGCTGGGGTCCCTGGAGACCATGTGGAAAATATGCAGAATCCTCACAGAAAGGAGGTTTGGACCAGGAATCTTCTTAATGTGAGGTGACTGTGCTAACCACTGCACCACCATGGCCTCTTCAAGCTTTCGAATTCACATGAAATATCTTGACATAGAGAAGACAGCCTGAGCTGGTTCTCCTCTGTCACCACCTCTACCAACACCACTTCACAGTACAGCTTTTTACAGTGCCGATGATGTAATGGTTTATTTAAACCAACTGGATGATTAATTAATTTGCATTTCATATTTTGATTTCTCTATGCCTGCTAATGAATACGGGACGAGTATCTTGCCCTGTCTCTTTTTACCAACTTCCTGTGGTTCGCATCGTCTATTGTCCCCTGTTAAATAAAAGCCACTTGTGCTCTCTTAATCGTACGCTGTCAGTAACCTCTTCAATGATTGTCAAGAGTAGCACGCAAGCCACATTTGGGGATACAGATGTCATACACAGCTACACCATTGTTCTCCTCCGGCCAGACCACTCCACTCCAGAGTTCAAATAAACTGCTCCAAATACTGTTCAAACGCTCTGAAATTGCCTTCATCAGCTATGAGTGTAAAGGGCTTTCCCCGCTCCCGCACAGAGCTGATGGGGAAACACCAAAGCAGGCCTCTGAAATCTTGGTGATCAAAGTTGAAAGATAATGTCTGAAAGAAAGTGTAACAAAGTACAGTATAAAGTTTTGTGAAAGGGCTTCTGTTGGTCAGATTTTAAATACAGCAGCCTCTTTGTGTAAAGGGAAGTAATAAAAAAAAAATCCTATCTCTATTCTGTTTGCCGACCAACCTGATAAGTTAGGTGCTGTGGTCATGTAAGTGGCAAGTTTGAATAGGAAACGCTGAGCTGCAGAGCAGAAGTAAATCCTGTGTAATAAACAGTGCAGAAGAGAGGGCTGTTGTGAAGATTTCATTTACTGTTGGAGGTTTGCCTGTAGCTGTTAGCACTCCCAAATTTTCATACCTAGCATCTCTCTTCCTCTGTGTATATGAATGTGTGTGGCCTGTTTTTGTTTGTATGTTTATCTTGCCTGTGTGCCTGCGCATCCTTAGCGTCAACCAATGATGGAAAGCGTCCTGGTACAAGAGGAAATATGACTCAAATGGACACCATTAGTGCTAATAGGGGCAGGGCCAGCTGTGCCACAGAAACGTGTAAATGAAAAAATCCTAAGATATGTACAGAAAAAACAGATATGTGACATCATGTGGTGTTTTTCTTTTTTTTTCCAGAAAAGAATACGTCTCTTTTTCTTTTTTTCCCCTTTTTTTTTAAGGTAGAATTTTTTTTTTTTTTTGTAAGGTGGAGGCCGAATTTCTTTTAACTTGACCCTTACATTTTTTTTTTTTTTTAATTTTTGTGTAGATCCCCATTACTTTGTGTAAAATTAATAGCTAGATCTGTCTGGGGAAAAAAGTGTGTTTATTTGTAGGAAAAACCTTGTTTTAGCTAAGAGGTATTGGATATAAAATAATGAGGAAAAGTCCTGACCCACTCCCTATTTGTTTATATTTTACTTCCATTCTGCATTCTACATTTCAGTCTGCTCAATGTACCTCCATCTGTATTTTCAGATGAAAAACCCCCCTGTTTTTGCTTTGTATACGATATTTCCATCTAGGTTTGCACGCTTCAAAAAATCACTGCACACATTTTACATTTTTCTAGAAAAACATAAAAAATGACGGGTGGCTGAAAACCTCTGCAGAGTACTGTAGATAAGGGCTTCTCAGATTCACAGTTTTTAAGCTTTTCTTTTAAGCAACTTCAGTGTCCATTATCCTAATCTATTGATTATAGCAAGTACTGCTTTTCTTTGGTTAAACATGCCAAGCAATACAAATACAAATCTTTCACCCTGTATAATAAAAAAAAAACCCAAAATATACTCTGGGGAAAAAGTTTAATTTTTTTAATTTATTTATTGTATTTTTTGTAAAGCAGCTAGTTAGTGCTAGCTTGTTGTTAGCTAACAAAGGACGAGAGGACTGGTACGTTGTCAGTGTAAAACATGGACGTCGCTTCCTGGTGTGAAAAACGAGGCTTCTTATTTGTAGGCCACCAGATGACAGTAAGTGTGTTTGCAAAAAGATTGTTGCTCCTATAGAAAATGGTTTTCTGTCTTGAACTCTGGAGACATTTGTTTTTCTGAGCTTGTGGACTCAGTCACTCATTTTAGGTCAAACTATGTTTGACATATGTATTATGTTTCAAAATGGTGGATTATCTGCGGTATGCTCGTTGGCTTATGATTTGTGACTGACAGCCAGGTTGTTGTAGTAAGTGTGCGGTTTTACACACAGACCTGCCCCTTCTTGTCACATTCCACGTCAAAACACTAAGATGGCAGCTGTTAAAATGCTCATGCTGAGGTTTAAAATGTTTAAAAGGGCGCTTCACCAGCGAATGGGGTGATCAAAATTGAGAATTCGTGTTTCTAGACTTAATTTTTAGTGTTTCTTTGTGCTCCTCAAAACAAATTTTCGGACATTAAGCCTGTCCTTGGCACAGTATTTTGAAATGTATATGTTTTTTAAATGAATTTTTTTTGTATTTCATGTGGATGGAGATGCGTTTCAAAACAGAAGCAGAAAAAAATTGCTTACAGTTTTGCTGTCACCAGGAAACGTGACAGTTCCTGCCCTTTAATTGCCCTTTCGCGACTATTTCGAGTTTAACTGTGAGAACTATAAAAGGCATCCACCAGTTCGTTTCTCACTTTGGCTCACAACGCAAAGTTAATTCAAATGAAAACAATTTATCCCTTAAGCCCACTAATATAGTGATATAGCTCAATGGTTTCCAACTCCCGAAATCAAAGAGAATTTATTTTTTGTTTCGCTGGGCAAAAATATACAGTTACTTACAGTTTCATGCCGCAGGGTTATCATTTCCTCCTGGCGTAATCATCTCATGGACTCGCTGGTGTAGCGTAATGTCCAGTGTGTGTTGTATTACATTTCTCCTTCTCTCTCCCTCCCCCTCATCTTTTTTCCTTCCCCTGTCTTCATCTCAGAGAGGGACTACACTAGTCTATGTGAGAAGCAGCCCATTGGTCGGCTGTTATTCCGTCAGTACTGTGACACAAGGCCAGAGCTGAAGCGCTGCATGGAATTTATGGATGCTGTGGTAAGACTTTGAGTCCATTGCAACTACTCTGCATATTCTCTGATATCCTTATAAGTGTTCTTGTGTCTTACAGAACCCCCTTTGTCACCTTCTTGCCAGTCTTTCACTTTCTCTGTCTTTTTTACCTTCATATGTCTATGATTTCTCCCACGAGACCTTCCTGGATCAGGGCCTGCAACGCAACAGGACAGGAAAGGAAAGTCAGTGCAAAGTCCCCTTGCCTGTTCTTGGCAGTCACATAGGGAGGTGGGTGGGGTGGGCGTAGTGGGTGATTAGCGACTTAGAGAAGCTGTCAGGGAGCAGACTCCTCCCCTTCCTCCATGCACTCCTCCATGAGGTCAAGCCAACATCAGAGGCAGGTCCCCTGGGTGAGCAGGCAAACACAGGCCCAAGCTTGTGTCTAGGCCCCTGATGGTATGCAAGAAGGGAAAACAGGCGAGGAATTTAATGGGGTCCTAGATTTGTGTTGTTTTTGTTTCTTTTAGTTTTAGGTTTTTTTAAGGTAGGCAGACATATATATATATACACACCAACTGACAAATGCTTGAAATTTAATGAGCAACTTTTTAGTCGTCAACATGTGCCACGAGTCTCCCCGAGGACTTTGTGTCTTGGCTGATGCGTAGTAGTGCTGCTCAGTCCCATTCGTCTCTGCGGAGCGTGTTTTCAAACAAAACACACGGCGCAAAGCAGTCAAACTCCAGACTGTGTCCCTGCCTACAGCCATATTTGACCAAAGACACAATCTGTGATGGTGCAAAGAAGAAAATAGTTCCCAGTTTGCTGCCTTGACTAAAACGAGATGTTTTGTCTTTGCTAACTCTTCACCATTAGTCAGCTGTCCCTCATTTCCTCTGTTCATTAACGCAGCATCTTTCCCTCTTTGCTTCAGCCTTCTTTGCTTTCTTCTCTGTGACTTTCTTTGACCTTATTTGGAGAAGTTTTAAAGATGGCTGAATGAGCATGGCTTGCTGTGGTTCCTACAACTTCTGTTTTTCTGTGACAGGCTATGTATCAGCTAGCTCCTGATGAGAAAAGGAGGGACTGTGGACTGAATGTTTTAGACACATACTTTAATAATGGGGTAAGATGCACCAACCTGCTCATTTAATTACAGGGCTGCATGATACGGCCATAAATTATTTATATATTAGTTTAAGTTAATACATGCACTTCCAGATGATTGTCTCATTGAATTTTATTCAGTGTAATAAAACTGCTTAGGGTTTATTTAATTGTTTGCTAACTGGAAATATGCTCAGCTATCGGTAAATAAAGTAAGCTGGAGATAAAATGGTCAAGTCATGCATTTAATTCTGGCTCTTACATGTGTGAATGTGTACTTCACTGTCCCATTAGGTCTTCTTTTGTGTTTTCACTACAGCTGCACAAGGCAGTTATTTTTAAGCTGATTCACATAAATGCTAATGTTCTCACTGACTGAAATGAGTCGGAGCAAACAGACAGGGGAACTTCAATTTGTTTTGTTTTTTCACTAACAGAAAGATTCAAGCACAATTCTGGTATAAAATCTATTTTCACATCTTCAACAATCTGTGACCATGTTACACTGAGCATGTTCTCTTCTGTCTCTCTGCATCTGTTTGCCTCACCTGCTGTTTTTCTGTCTCTTTAAACCCTCAAGTCGGCAGCCCATCTGCCTGACATACCCCAGGATGTTGTCGCTGGGTGCCGGGAGAGGTTGGAGCAGAGTCCGTGTAAGGAGCTCTTCAATGACTGCACCAAGTATGTTTTTAAATCTAACTTGCTGCTTTTATTTGTTCTTTTATTTGCTCAGCCCTCATGCAGACAGGCTGTGGAGAGAAAATTCAAATGGAATTTTATACATTGATTTATTTATTTTTTTTAAAATATAATTATTATGATTATTTTTTTGCCATGGTTGCGTCTGGGCATCTAAGTGCAGGGGCACTAGCAGAATCTTTAGAGAGAGAGAGAGAGAGAGTGTGTGTGTATGGACCATTGCTCCCTGTCACTGCTGATGATGAGGCAGCGGGCACCTGGAATGCCGTATTACACACAGACACACACACAAACACACTCACTCGCAAATACGTACGCACAGTTGAGCCAAATGAAAAAAGAGCAGTGGGCAGAGAGAGCATCCGGATGGCTGGCATGAAAACAACAGCCACCTCAGTGTTCGCCACATACACACACACAAACAGGTTTACAAACACACACAAACACACTTGCAGGTGTTTCTCCTTCCTGCTCTGAGAGCCAGGAGAAGCAAACAGACTCTGGATTATTACCCACACATGTACTTCTTATTGAACATACAGTGACACACGTACACCTCAGTGATACTCAGGTATGCGCTCATAATTGTAGTATCATCTCAATTATTTTGACGCCATCGCAGTTTGTGCTTTGGTTTCTAAATTATATTACAATGCTAAGTGCAATGGTAATAAACACATAAAAAGCATATTACATATTTTTAACAGCATATGCTATAATCTGTTGTTGTTATTCTTAATCCCTAAGATGATTGCACTGTGTGCCGATTGGTTAGCTGATGGCATTTGTTGTTGGATTTGTTTTAGTTAGATTCCAACTGAGTGAATTTAGTTTGGCAAGATGTTTGGAAAATGATAACCAGGCTCTAACCAGGCTCTTATGAAACACTGTGTGGAGGACAAAGCTTCATGGACCTGAAACAACATGCTTCTTGGTCCAGAAAATTGCAAAGTCCAAAATGCAGAAGCTAACAAAGAATCTACAACAACAACCAGAGCCAATTTAGAAAAAAAGCAAAGCAAGAAGAACACACAAGAGAGGACAAGGGGAGACACCAGATAATATTTAAACAAGATAACAAGGGGAAAGGTAATAGATGGGAAAGATAACTGAAACTAAATACAAAACACCAAAGATGCATGACTGTCAAAATAAAACAGGAAACGAGTAAACAGCGAAATACCTAACTCTGAGACAAAAACTTGACAACAAACTACAATGGAACACAGGGAAGCTAGGTTAAACTGAAACACACAAAGAAGTAAATGCACATCTATACTAAAATGTAAACAAGAACCCATAGCACAAAGGTAATCACAAAGATCCAAAAAACAAAACCAAGGGTATAGGACTCAGAACACTAGGTCAAAGGCCCAGGACCACGACAAGTCTACTATTAAAGAGAGCTTATTCTGCCAAATTTCCTGGTGCACATTGTGATTCTGCAATTCTATTAAAGCAGCTTTGCAATTCTTATTTTATCCCGAGTTTGATATTTAACAATACATCAGATTACTTTTACAAAGGTGATGTTTTCAGATTGTTTGACATTTAACAGTGAACTGACCAAACCACCTCGGTGACCCAGGTCTGCTTAACACACATTGGGGTCTATTCCTGTATTCTTTTTACTATTTTACTGGGATAATTGTAATCAATGCCTAGAATTATAATTCATATATTTTTCTTTTGGTACATGAAAGGTGAAAACAGCATTGCCATGGAATCAGTTGGTTGGTTACCAAAAAACAAACAAAAAAACCCAACCTTTCTTTTTAGCATTTAACACCACCAGAAATGTTGTGCACCCATCTAGCTGTTATCAGTCTCTGGTTGACAAATCACTTGATCACATCACAGAAGAAGACATTATTAACTGTAGTGTTAAATAGATTCAAGCTTCCTGATGATAAGATCTATGAGGTCATCTTCAGGAAGCTTCTGGGCAATATGCAAATTAAAACTCCATCTGTGGGCTTCCTTTCTGGGAAGATGGTGCGCCCCCACCACGTTTTTTTTTTTTAACTGGATTAATTTAGTTTATGCACATAGCACATAAAATCTAAATCTTACTCTAAAACAACAGATGATAAACAACACAAATGTGTCAGGTTTACATGTAACATGTACAGCATGCATTAAATCAGCGGGCTGATGGAGCCATGTGTTGTCATTGCTGGCAAAATCAAAATTTCTGTGAAGTCTGAGCTCATAACCACAAGGGCAAATGGATTTGGATTGGAAATGCTGTCACTAACCTTTGATTCACTTAAGCTTCACCAAACAGGAGCTCAAGAGAAGTGGGGATGATTGCTGAGAAAACACCCAGCTATGATATCAGCATGCACTCTTGCATACAGTCAGATATTATCTCCCTCCTTCAGGTATAGGGAACCTTTATGCAAATGTCTGATTGACAGAGCACAGCCACTTTCACAGACCCATGAAGACAGGAATGCAAAGTTAGCTAGTCAAAGTGGCTGACAGGGACAAGCGTGCGGTTGCCAGAATGTTTTGAGGCAGTGATTAATTTTTCCCAAGAAGTTTCCTAGACCCGATGATTTTAATTGAGTATGAAGTTTTGTTTAGTTTATCTAAAGCTTATTCACATATCTTAATTTTCTCTGTGTTGGGGAGATTTGCTTGAGGGTTTAGAGGCTGAGTGAGCAATGCAGACACACAGCAGGAGGTGGTGTGTGAAGGAAAAAGTTGGCAAATGCATGTGTAGAAGAAGTGAGGTGATGTGGTTTGTGCTGGACTAAAACTGGGAGCTTCATTGGTTATGTTTAAGATGAGCAAAACCCAGAAAAACCTCAACAGAACCTCTCATGTCAAGTCATGTTCAGTTAGGCAAGTTTCCTTCTTCCTGCATAAATGTCTTCCTCCAAGTTGTCCAAAGGGCATCAGGGAGAGCAGGGAAACGGTGTGAGAACGAGGATAACCAGAATACTGCGCTTTTGTTGATGTGAGAAGCACAGCATCGGCGATGAAGTGCTAAGTCTGAAGAAATGGACGCATCGTTAGAAAACCTACACAGAGTAAGGAAAGGAGGACGAAAAGGAGAATTAGGGGAAAAGTGAGGAGAAATGGAAAGAGAGTGTGAAGGAGAGCGGGGCAAAACGGCGAAGAGAACAACACAGGCACGTGTTGAAGCCGTGCAGCAGCAGCTCAGATGTTTTTGAATGGGATTCCCGTCCAACTCTGGTCATCACTTCTTCCTTCCACTATCATTATTTGTATTATTCCGTTGTGTAACTTCATATTTTATTCCGATGTGTAATTCTGAACCAGCGTTTGCTCCGTTGTTTGTTTGTTTTTTCTCTCAAAGGGAAAACCTGTAGGAAAGCATGGTGCTGCACGTGTGAACGTGACTTTTGGCAGAGCTGCACTCCCACTAACAGAAATATATTAGCTCACTTGTGGATTTTTATTTTTTTATTTTCTTGGTGCAGTGGAACATATTGTTATGTCATACTGAGAGTAGTGTGTGTGTGGCCCATCTCATGTGTATCGTGATGTTTTGTGTATCCGCTGTGTTGACAAAGGTCTCACTGCTGATTTTTCTTCCCTCTTCTTGTCTTCTCCCGCTCCCTTTGTTTAACAAAAGCCATATTGTAGCTGTGTTTATTTCTACTCCCAGTGATGGCTGTCTGCAGCTCTGCTCAGCTCTTTCCTTTCTGGAGCCCCTTTCAGGCCTGTCAAACCGATAAGCGAACAGAATCTGGGAGGAAATAGTTTTTGTTTCTTGATTTCTTCAGTGACAGAGTGGAAACTGAAGTTTGATACACAAGGAACAAGAAACATGCTAATGCACGTGTTTAGGAGAAAGATTTTATGTACACAAACCCCTTGTAGGCTGAGAAACAACAAAGGGTAGATTGATAAAATCCTGTTGACACTCTCCTCCTGCAAACAATTCAAATGGATGTTCACTTAATTTACAGAGCAACTGAGTTCCATAATGACATAACTCAGTTTTCTTTCACACAGCCGAGGGTGCTTCCCCGATGGAAACTCTCTACTCTCAAGTCTTTTTGCCAAGAACAGCTACTCCAGCACTGTTGGTAACCACAGGCAGCTATCCTTGTCCTCCTTAGTGATGAAGTAATTTTAAAATATGGTCAAGGAAAATCTGCTGGATAAATATGAGCATATCTTTGACATTTGGGTGGCTGAGGAGAATGTGTGCTGTAACTCTGGTTTTTAGTCATGTGTTGTTGGCTGGTAGAGGAGGTTGTGATCACACCGGGCAGTGGTTGTCATGACTGTCCCAGAGTATTTGTTATTTCATGTGGGGTTTTTGTAGTTTGGGAATAGTGCAGCTTTTGTTATAAGGATAAATATAATGAAGATGATTACTGCTTGCTTTGAAGAAACTTCTCCTGTCCTTATATTTGATAATTTTGCATCATGTTGACTATTATAGTTGACTGTTAAATGGCTTAGAGGGGTACTGTAAGGAGTCTTTGGGAGTCTGTTTTATTGTTTAATAATTAAATTATTATTATTTTTTTAAGCTGATGTTTGCATTGCGACCTGGGGGTTTGGATTGCTAAGGTCCATCTTTTATGGAAAGTTTAGTTAATTTAGTGTCTGCATATGACTCCTCTCTCTGTTTAAATTATTATTCCGTATTTGGATAAGATGAAGAATGATTAAAAAGCTCCATCCGTGCACAAACACAAATACCTTCTAATTTGTGACAGACTATTAAAATATTTCAATTTCTCACCAGAACTGAAGCATAAAGTCCTTGAATAGTCTGCATCAAACAGCAAGTCACGATCCATTAAAAATTTAACCCAAAGACTCCAAAACCACAAATATGGTTAAGAGGTCCAGTTCAACTAGTTGAGGTGAAGCCAGACAGCTATCGACTATAGATAAATGACTACTATAAATGTTTGTACCAGGCTATCAGTGACCTTTTTATCTTGATAAGTTGGACATTTTCAATGATGACTGACTCAGCCTTAAGTGGCCACTTCAGGAATTGCAGTTTTGCCATTTTCTATCTTGGTCTGGCTGTAGAGACTTTAGCAATAGAAACTGACCTTTCATTTAAATCAAGGGGCAACCCCTGGATCTTAAAAATAAGGTAGTTAAAAACTGCATTTCCTCATTGTGTCAGGCTGGTTTGAAAAAGACTCCTAGAGTCAAATGTGTTAGAGAGAGGGAATGTGTCCTGTTGGTGCGCTTTGAAACATTTTTTATAGATTATAAATCTAATAATATGACTTGCTGTGTAGTACAGATCATCTAAGGTGTTTGTGCTTCTGTTACTATTTCATTAGTCTGTTATTTAGCACTAAATAGCTGATATGCGACTCTACCCGGTCGCAGCGGATGGCCGCCCCTCCCTGAGCCTGGTTCTGCCGGATGTTTCTTCCTGTTAAAGGGGAGTTTTTCCTTCTCACTGTCGCCAAAGTGCTTGCTCATAAGGGGTTATTTGATTGTCGGTTTTTTCTCTGTATGTATTATTGTAGGGTCTACCTTATAATATAAAACACCTTGAGGCGACTGTTGTGGTTTGGCGCTATATAAATAAAATTGAATTGAATATGTGTGTCTGTATGCTGTATCTGTACAGATTAAGAATGCAGTTTGCTAACTAAGCTAGCTAACGTTAACTGATAGTTCAGCACTCCACCCTTTCATCCATAACAGTTACTTCTGGGTTTTTTGGTGTTTTTTTAAAGAGCAGCAACGCTGAAGCTTCAAAATGCAGAATCCAAAGCCACTGGGTGACGTCCTGGTGGTTATGTCAGTCAACTTTTTAAAATATGTAATCTGCCAACACTTAACGCAAGCACAGTAGATAGCTCAGCCTTAAAGTAACCGCAACACATCAGTGCTGTTTAGCTCACCGCTTTAGTGTCAAGAGATGGTGTTTAAGTCAAACATCTGTGGTGAGACCATTGAAAACAGACACTGATCTACGAGGATGACGCACGGATGTCAAAGAGTCGTGTCCTAACAACTCCCAGCGGAGTGCCAGTTTATGCACGGCTAGGAGACGGTGAGACTGTCACCCTTTGTGACCCCGCAGAGAGTTATATTTTTGCTGGGTGTTAGTGGCTTCCGTCTTTTGCTAAGAATTTAAGAAAAATGCAGTCCTTTTTTTGTCTGTGTGTTTCCAGACTTACACCCACATTCACGTGGCAGGTAAAATGAGATTAGATATTCCGCTGAACCTCAGACTCAATAAAAACCGGTTTCCATAAATCCCCTGTTTCCTGGTTGAACTGAGTGGAACTTCTCTGTTCAAAGGCATTTTTCGTTTTTCATGGTGGCATATTGACATTCAGTATTTTCCATATTTCCACTGAGAGTGACTTTTGAACTCTGCAATGTCCATGGCACACACAAAAGTTCACAGATATATACAGATGTGGCCGTATGTAATCCAGTGGGTATTCAGTCAAAGGATGTCTGTTTGTAGTCACTGCCAAGGTTTAAAAAAAGGAAGCGTTTAGGGGTAACATGAAATCTGGGTTTTTTCCTGGTTTAGTCTGACATGTAAGATGTTATTGTTATATTTGATATGTTATTAAAATGGTCACCACTCCCCCTTCTCTGTCTCTCCTTTGCTCCAGAATAGTTCGTGATTATCTGAGTGGAGCTCCATTTTCCTCCTACCAGGAGTCCATGTACTTTTCTCGCTTCCTGCAGTGGAAATGGTTGGAGAGGTGGGTAGTCACAGCGTATTACACACTTGGAAAAGCAAACATGCAAAGCATGTACATTAAGATTTACATCAAAAACGTGACATGCACGTACTAAACATTCCCTGTTCAGGTCTTCTGAGGCTGAACAATTACTGTCTTTGACTGTCGCTAAAGCAGTAAAAGA
The DNA here is from genome assembly GCF_036321145.2 of Pelmatolapia mariae. NCBI lineage: Eukaryota > Metazoa > Chordata > Actinopteri > Cichliformes > Cichlidae > Pelmatolapia > Pelmatolapia mariae. Next base: position 36,989,873 of record NC_086232.1, read on the forward strand.
GATATATAACGAAAAAGTAAATATTAAAGTATAGCAGCAAGAACGGTTTTTGCACTAAAACACAAAGGTGGTGCTGCAAATCGGTGATTCTGTGTGAGTGGTTAATAATTGATGATGCTTTGCATAATGGCTTCGAAACCAAAGCAGGGTGGAAACAGCAGTCATCAGGGTGGATTAATAATATATTAGACCATTACTCTGTCTGCAACATCACATGGTCTGTGAAAATGAAATAAACTCCTATTTAATGTCTCCTCTGTGTTTTGTCTCTCTATGTCTTTATCCCTTTCTTATTCCTCATTGCACCTCTGCAGGCAACCAGTAACCAAAAATACCTTCAGACATTACAGAGTACTAGGAAAAGGTGGATTTGGCGAGGTAAGAAATGAGGAATAAATAATTTTTTATAAGGTGGAATTATAATGACTAAAGTTATAGTTAAACTTTAATGAGTTAATTGGTTACAAGTAACCGTTAACCGTCAGTTAATGCACCAGCGTTTGTCGCCACTCCAGTGATGCTGGGTGGGAAAATCTGCAGTGTGACATATTAACTTCCATTAGTTATATTTTAGGGGCGTGTGTTTTATTTTTAATGCGCATGTGAGTGTGATCACGTTTTATTCGCTGCTTGTTTTCCAGGTTTGTGCCTGCCAAGTACGTGCCACCGGTAAGATGTACGCCTGTAAAAAGCTGGAAAAGAAACGAGTGAAGAAAAGAAAAGGTGAAGCAATGGCACTAAACGAAAAACGCATTTTAGAAAAAGTTAACAGTAGTTTTGTAGTAAGTACTACTTTTTTCTTATTCAACCTTTCAACCGAATTTTACTTGTTTTGCCCGTCTATGTGCGAGACCGTGCATGCGTGAATGTAAGAGCACTGTCGGCTGCAGGATCCTGCAAATGAAACGGAATGGCGTGTTTGCAAAGGCTGTCGATCAGCTCTTAAAGATAGACGCCACAACTCGAGCTCTGTTTGTTTAGTGAGGTTGTGAGCCACAGTGGAAAAAGACATGATGAGATAAAACTACAAAAGGGGGGAAAAGACGCATGATCTTATTGAACAGTGGCAGGTGAGAGCATTCTGCGGGGCGTTTAGGGAGGATGTGGAAACACGTTGACAAGTTCAGCTGCGCTCGCTGATTGTGCTGCAGCAATCGAAGCCAGCTTGGTTATTTTCATAAGAAACCTGCTATTCTGCAAACATGCCAGATTTGATTTCATTTGGAGCATACTGTCAGCCCTCAATCATCTGTCAATGCATTACTGAATTTGACTGAAATCTGTTTTGTTCCTGTGTATTTTTAAATGAATATTTTTTTTTTGCCTTCTTGGGGCAGAGGTGTTAAAATAATGCTCCCCCCAGAATTCTGTGATGGTTTACTTTAAGATTGCCACTCTGTGACAGCTCAGCATTACGTCACAGACACTCTTAAGTTTCTCAGACATTCCTGCCATATGTGACTGGAATTCATTTCACCAAAACAAGTCTGTCATCAAGTAAAAGCTGCATGTTAAAGTGTGTAACCCAAATGTGATATTTAAGGAACTGAAAATTCTGAGGAAGCATCAATCTGAGGAACAAGCTAAAACAATCTCCAGAGAATGCCACAATAGTATTGGTGCCACCTCCATCAGGAAATGGCATCAAAATTGTTCTTCCTTGTTGTCCAACCGCACCGCCTAAAACAAAGGCCGTTAGAAATGTTGAATTGTTTTTAAAAAGAGAACCCGCGGTATCTGAGTTGCAGACACAAGTCACATTTTAGCAGAGCAGCTGCTTGCAGAATGAAATGGTACAGTATCCTTTCTCTGAGCATGTGTGCCAGCCTAAGGAAAAGAAAATCATTAGCCTGCCACTGTGCCTCCGGCTCTTAGTGATGCCATTGCTCTTGGCTGATTTTCCTATGGAGGATTTCTATAAATTGAACCATAGGCATGAGTAAGCAGTGGTTTTTGGCTAGCAGCGCATCGGAAACCTTTTTAGGGAGTCACCTACCGACAGGTGACAAATTAAAGGAAAAAACAACATAAAGTGTTGTGGTGTGGTATTGGGTTGCCACATGCTAACAGAACAGCTTCAGTATGCCTTTGAACTGACTCTCCAAGTCTGTAGAAGTCTGCTGGATGGATGGGACACAATTCTTTTGAGATACTCCCTCACTGCGTGATTTGAAGTGTGCTATATAACACTTTGTTCCAAAATATGTTAAGGCCATAACATATGACTTTAATCACTTTTAGATTCGTTAAACCATTTAGTAAACCCTTGTGTCTTACAGACAAAAAAAAAGAGACCACTCACATCAGGATAAAAATGTTTCTTCATTGTATAACCGCAGTAACACTACAGTCACTCTTGCCTATGAAAGCATGCTAGCACAATGTAACAGAGCCACCAGATTCCCTTGCTGTAGAGGTTATTGTTAAATCTTTTAATTTCAGTGCTATACCAAAAGGAGAAGTCTACTACTAAAAGAGATATCGTATTAGTCATGGCTCATATTTAAAGTAGGACTTTATTAAGCGATAGTTTTGTGGAATAACTGAGTTGAGTTCTCTTGCCCCCCTTTTCTGTCTGACTTTGCATACCTGTCTAGCAGTGCACTGCTTCCTCTTGTATTGCGCTCTGATTTTCTTTATTCCCCTTTCAACATGTCATGAATATAAAAAATGAAATGCTTGAATTTTTTGATCCAGCTTAAATACTACATATTCCCATCAAGACTCCGATCCCACTGGAAAACTGGGGATGTGTGCCTCTCTTTCCATTTCGTCCAGCTGCATGCACAAACACATCTCAGGTGCTCAGGCCGGAAAAGAAAGCTTAGCTTTGGCTCAGTGTTGCTTCTTATTTCAAAAATGATTGTTCCAAAGACAACAAAATTACACCAAGTCCTCATTTAACATTCTTGGAACATGGCAAGGAGTGGCTAATACTCATGTAAATGTCTGGTCTGTATGCAGTGTGTACTTTGTGCATAAAGGAAAAATACTGTGTGACTTTGACTTAACAGTGATATTTATCTGTAGTACAGTAACCTGGCTGTCCTGCAGCCCAGCCTCGAAGCCTGTCCATATTCACTGTTTGAATGTACTGGCTGCCGTTTGAGTTGTACTACACGCTGGATTAGCTGGTTTGTGATGCAGCATGAGCTATGTTGCCTGTCCTTGTTTGAGTGAGTCATGGCAGAAGCATGTGTACGAGCATGCATGCACACATACACACGCACGCACACAGGCTAGAGTGGGCTTGTTACAGAACCTCAGACTTGCAGCTCTTGTCACCTGGGATTGGCACATGATTCTGTGTGTGTGTGCGTGTTTGTGTGTGTGCTGCAGGCAGAACTGATGACTCTTCATGTGCCTCTCTACCTACGAGAGCAGCTCTGTTGCCTAGCAACACTGACCAAACAGCAGTAGCAAGCAGAAGAGTCAAGTGCTCTCTCAAACCCCTCATTTCTCTCTCTCTCGCTATTCTTCTTTACCTTTTTGTGATCACTGCATGGTATTAGTCAGTGCATACTGTTAGTTTGCTGTATGTTTTAACCAATAACCCATCCGCATATTCTTTGTGTGTGGGTGTGAGACACGGAGCAGGGTGACCCTGCTTTAAAATTTCCAGCAGGTGAGGATGAGGTAGAGCTGCCTCACTGCGATGCAGATTTGACTCACTATCATATCATATTGAATTTTTTTTGATACCGGTACCAATATGATGAAATTATTATATAATTTTTTTTTTTCCCCTGCAGATAAGTCAGACTTGTAATTTCATGTTTGTCCATAGAAGAACAGCATGAAAATACAAAGATAAATATGAGAATTATCTGAATATTTCTATTATTTTTGCTGACATTTTTTATTCATATTCTTTGAAACAGGATTTTCCCCTTTTCACAGTAAAATAAATAAGAATAAATGAAATAAACCACACTTCTACGAAAATGCTTAACTTTTAGGCAAAGGAGTATAGCTCAGAACGTTAAGGGTCTTGCTGCATTTGTGTAAACCATAAATACAGCAAGACATACACAACAAAAGCTGAACTGATAATACTAGAGTAGCAATTACTGAACATTTGATTACACACTTGAACGTCTTCGATATTTGGGAGAGTTTTTGGATGTCTGCTCATAGTGATTCATACATTTTAATGAATCACTAAGCAAACTAAAAGGCTTTTGTGTTGCCACAATGAATCGATGTATTTTGCCAGCACATAAACAAGAATTTAGAAAGATTATTTACTTTGGTTTGGAGCACATATTTGTGTGTTTGTTTAGGTACATTTTGTATATATATGTATATATGAGTGTGTGTGTTTTGTTCACTTGGCCCATGAGAATATTTCCCATCTCCTTTTGTGGTTTGTTTCTGACTACATGCTCTAGCAGATGGAAATCCTCCTGATGGCAGCAACATCCTGCTTGTACACAACAACGTATGCGCACACTGTACCCTGTGTGTCACTGACCCACAGGGAGGGGAAATGAAGGGAGGCTGGTGGGAATGAGGGAAGAAAAGAGACGGATGGTGGGATTAGAGAGAGGATGATTTTCTGTATCTGTGATATATCTCCTTGTTTCTTTTGTGTACATTCTTGACGTTCCATTCTGGATAATGGATGATTATTTGGGACATTAAGCAAACCAAATAAAGCAATTATGCTCTTCTAGCCACTCACTAGTCTCTTAGCACTTCTCTTCCCTCTTCCTCCAGCACACTCATGCCTTCTTCAACATTTTCTCCTTTCTTCTTGCCTCCTCCCATTATTACCTCTTCCCCAAATTTGCCTCCCTCCCCTAGGTTAGTCTAGCATACGCCTATGAGACCAAGGATGCGCTGTGCCTGGTGCTGACCATAATGAATGGCGGTGACTTAAAGTTTCACATTTACAACATGGGGAACTCAGGCTTTGATGAGCAAAGAGCCATCTTCTACGCTGCTGAGATTTGCTGTGGCCTTGAGGACCTGCACCGTGAGAGGATAGTTTACAGGTAAGCTCACACATGGTGTCAGAAAAAAGTTTGGAATAGGTGTAGATAGTAAATTAAACAGTAGCCCCATATTATGGGTGGCATGCTGGTTAACACTGTCGCCTCACAGGATGATTATCCTAGGTTTGATTTCACGGGCTGGCTTTTGGCCTTTCTGGGTGGAGTTTGCATGTGCTGCTCATGACTGCGGCTCTCTCCGGATACCGTGGGTTTCTCCCATAGTTCAGAGATGTGCTTATTAGGTTGATTGGTAATTCTAAATTGCCTGTAAGCGTGAAGGTGAGTTGTGGATATGCTCCACATGGATGGATGGATTTGACATCATATTTGCTGCATTGAGCTTAGGAGCTGGGAATTGTTCACAGATATTTAAGGATCTGTGTCCCTGTGGACGATATTGTGAGGTTTAAAGCCCTAGAACCATGTTATGTAAGCATGTTGTGGTACAAGAGTATTTGCTTACAGCTGGCTAAATGCCCTGGCATTTAAAGTTCAGCTTACTCTCATGTGAATCGTTACCAGTAAAAGGAAAAAAAATAGATTATGTCTTTTGGGGTTCTGAAAGGAACTCTCTAAAGTCAGAAATAACCGTGATGTTTTCACAGTGATGCCATCAAAGTTACCTGTAACACGATGCCTAACAGGCTGGGCGTAGAGTTTGAGAGGGAATGGTTTTGACTCAAATTTTAAGATTTTGCACTTTTTGATTTGGTTCTCACTAAAGGATATCTTGGATTAAACTCTGCCAACTTTACGGAAGTATATTGCAAATTTTTAGGATACTATTTTAAAGTGCTTGTAAAACCTTTGGAAAGTTACAAAGGCTAAAGTCCATGCCCAACATTACTTCTGGCAGTTCAGTTCTGTCAAGTTCAAGATCCTGATAAATCACCTGATCTCAGTGCTAACCCACATCACCCAGTGGCTCAGCTAAGATCCTTGTACAAATCTAACTAGTAAATCTCACATAAGGCATGCTTTAAGCTACCTTATCCTACCTTCAGTATAGATCTGCAAGCTGCTTGGAACTCAGCTCCATATTTCATGTCATGTTTCCATATTTGATTGTGGCTGACTGTCTTGTTGCTGCTCCCCCGCCTCTGGCTTTCCAAGTATGTGAATGGAAAGGTGAAGCCATCTGCCAAATATGAATTACTGCAGATGGAATAGAAATTGTTTTTGCCTATAGTGGTCTTAGATGAAATGTGGTTATTTTCAACATCAGAAAACACTGCAGTTAAGCTGCAGAAAAGTTTGTTTGTAGTCCAAACTTTTCTGGTATCTATGTAACTTTGGTGGCATAATACCCACTAAGAGTCTACTTTAAAATGCAGTTAAACAAAGAATGAAGAGCTGCCCCAGCTAAATCCAGATGCACCCATCTGCACATGGATAGCCTACCATTATTTCCTTGATAGAGCTGGTTTTGATCACTTTCAACTGTGAAATGTCTGAGCTACGGCACACCAAATTTTCTGTTACGGGCTGCAAAAGCAAGCACAAGAGTCGTCACGCGTCCAATGAAATTAATATGTAGGAAATATACAATATCCAAACATGATATATATTTGGAGATACATTAGAGTGTGGCTAAGGGTAAATTGGACTAATATTACCGTCTGTTTATTCTCTTCCACTCTGTGTACTTCTATAAACTGTATTTTAAAACAGCAGAATTCCTAATAAACCCATTCTCCCTGACACGCTTTTCTGTTTTTCTAATCAGACAAGGGAACAACTGTAAAATAGTGACAGAAGCTCATAAAGACTAATGTAAACCAGGCGGTATTATAAAGCTATTTTTCAATCTGCAGCTATTAAGTGTTAAAATCCTGAAATTGTACTAATTATGCCGTGTGACAAATTTATGTCTGTGCTGCAATGTTGGCTATATTTTTCAGCTACTGTGAGGGCGTAGCCTTCTGGCCTAAGCTTGTGTACCATCTTAATTTTCTGTAGCTGCATTAAAAAAGCCTCTTATATTAAATACACCAGGATGTTCCTTTTTATAAAGAAAAAAGTCACATTTAGATTAAAAATAGATGACATATATAAACATAAAAGTATAACTTGGGATTTCCAAGTCATCACAGCCATCAAAAATCTCAGTGGCTCTGTACTGTGGTTGGAGCTATAGTTTAACCTTACACCATTATGTAACCAGCTGTGCCTCATTTTTGTCATTCCAACAGACCAGTCAAAGCAAACTGGGCTTTGTATGAGTCCAGTCTGACCTTAAAGAAACAGGAACTATAATGGTGTATAACAGGCCAGGGGTGATAAGAGGCAGTGCAACAATGTACAGTAAGAGAATAATAATGTGCGTTTTGAAAACAAATTTAACCCAGCAGAGTAATATAATATGGATACATTGAGGAAAAAGTGGCAAACTTCAGTGCTCAAGATGGCTGAAAAAACAACAAAAAAAACCCCAGCACTATTTCCAACCATTTGTTCCAGCTCTGGTGTTATGAAGCGATTTATTCCACCAGAGGGTAACAGTGGGAAGGGTGCAGAAGGAAATCTTGAATGATGAAGTGTGACTGGATTAATGGTGTACTGATTTCAGTGAGGTGTAATTCACATGTCAAACTCAATGGGGCCTGGGAGTAATGTTAACATAAACACTGATGTTCTTAAAAGACCCACATGCACATGGCCGGTGTAGTTATAACAACATGCCGTGCTTCTTGATCTCAGCATGTGTTACAGTAACCTTCACAGTTGGCATTGTGGTTTTAAGTTGGCAGCAGTCCGATAGATTTGATTACAAAAGAGTAAAATAACATGTTGGTGTGCAAGTTAAATAGAATAGAATAGAATAGAATAGACTGGGCTTAATTAAAAAAGGCTTAAGTTTCAAAGCTTCAGCCAGGAGATTACAGGCCAGTGCAATACAATGCATGATAATAAATGAAGCAAATAAAGATACATGATACATGAAAGGCTGTAGTAGCTCAAGAAGAGAAGAGGCAACTAAAGAAAACAGAATAGTAAATTCATAAATAATACAAATATTTATCCAAGGGTTTAATGTTCTCTCCCTGTTGTTAAAATTATCACAAAATCAGAATTAATCTCTCATGTGTAATTTTATTTTTCTCTTTACAGGGATCTGAAACCTGAAAACATCCTTCTGGATGACCGTGGTATGTCCTAGCTCTTTTTTCACTGTTGCTTTGTTGTTTAATTTACTTCATGTGTGTGCCAGGGCCATTTTTTTGTTTCGTCGTTATTTTTTTTCTGTAACTTGTGGCTCGTGATGTCCAAAACAAACACGCACTTTGTAACTTGTCGTGTTCATAATGTTCAAGCACAGCAGCAGAACGTCTCCCCATCTTTTGGGGCTGAAAAGTCATCTCAAGTTTCTCGCATCACGCTCTCTCCTGTGACTCACACTTAGATAATTTGTTCTCCAAATTGGGCATATCTTGAAATTGAGGAATGTGCTCATTTTTAGCACTGCTCTTTTCCCCTCGTTCTCCTTCTCCCCTCTTCTGTTCAAAGTCAGTGTAACGTGGCCATTTCCACGGCACTGTGGATGTCTTGTGTGCATGTTGTCGTGTGCCTTGTAAGTTATAACTTGAAAATTATTGTTAAGAAATTATGCATTTAAATCTGGAACATAAATTGAACACTCTCTCATTTTGCGATTTATCTGTGGGTATCGTTTAGGACATATTCGAATTTCAGACTTGGGCCTTGCTGTGCAAATCCCTGAAGGGGAGACGATACGAGGGAGAGTAGGCACCGTTGGATACATGGGTAAGAACTGGTTCCTTTTCATTGCATTGTGCCCAGTGATGTTGATCTTCTTTCTCCTTTTTATTCTCAAGCCTTTGCTCGGTGCACTGATTTAGCAAAATCACAGCACTGTTCTGTTAACTTCTCTTCACATGTATTGGGTTTCCTTATTTGAACTTCAACATCTATTTCAGTTCTCCTTATGCCTCCGATACACTGGAAGAGTTTGACAAGACTTGTAAAAGACCAAAGTCTGGCACATTCTCACATCTAAAAACAATGTGCAAGTACGTTGAGGTGATTGTTGCTATTGTGAAGTCATGCTACATAAATTAAATTGAACTGAATGTGCCATAAGTTAGAGTTGAGACAGAACAACCTATGATAATATTATTCTGTTTTATTGTATTGGACATACTGGCAGCTCTGAGTTTTATGGCCACCTGAGACCTAATGATGAGCATACCACGGCCTCTCATTTTGTGACACTGTCAGTAAAACGGGGCGTGTGTATGGTCGTTTTTTGGCAATGCTGAAATTTCTGGAAAAATGCAATTTGAAAAGGCGACTCGACGTTAAGCCAACATTTCAAGTTCCGATTTTACAGCTGTCTGTCAGTTTTCCTCACCCTTCATGATTCCTTCCCGTTTCAGCACCCGAGGTAATCCAGAATGAGAGCTACACCTTCAGTCCGGACTGGTGGGGGCTGGGCTGTCTGATCTTTGAGATGATCCAGGGCCAGTCACCTTTCCGCAAGCGCAAGGAACGTGTCAAGCGTGAGGAGGTGGACAGACGAGTGCGGGAGGACCAGGAGGAATATTCTGATAAGTTCTCCGAGGAGGCGAAAGACATCTGCAGACAGGTGAGGCTGAAGAAATGACAGCGAGAGTTTTGAGAATAGGTGAAAGGTGGAGAGACGGGAACCAACTGCAAATGAAGATACAAAGTGATGTGGTGGCAGCAATGAGTTAATATTTAGGTCTTTTTAAATAATGTGTCATTATTGTCATATGTAGCAACTTTTATGTTCTGAGTAGCATGATTTCTTTCTTTGTTCATTTATTAGCTTTTACTTGGTTTAAAGCAAAACTCGTCTGAAACTCGAATTTTACAGTAAAGTTATGTTATTCCAAATTCTTAATTTCTAAATTACTATAAGATCTTTAAAGAGGTGTTTTTATTTTATATATTGAGTTAACTTGGACCAAATTCTACACATTAGTTTTTAACTATATTCATTCATTCAGTTCAGATAGGAAGGAGAAAATTAGTGGGTGAGAGGCAAGCCAAGATTACCGTACTGCACATTTTTTCTGTCAGTGTGTGCCTAGTTCTCTGTTTGTGAAAAAAGCTACACTGTTTACACTGATGTAGACGACTACACTGCTCAGAAACTTAAGGGAACATTTGATTTGAAGTAAGTTAAGCTTCATCTTTCCGTCAAGTTAGGAAATATTCAAAAATTCTGAATCTGTCACCTGCTTTGGTGGCAACAGGTGCACTGGAGAGGCAGCAACCACAAAACCCCAAAAAAAGGGAAAGGGATTGCAGAGACTATTGCTATCTCGGTAGCCCTGTGACTGGTTTTGCTTTTTGCTAATGTCCTTGTCACTGCTGTTAGTGGGAGACCTGTACCTGTACCTGTAGCCCATTTATGTTCCACAGTTAGTCCAGCTGTTCCAGAATGGCACCAATGTATCTGCTGTCATAAGAAGCTTTGCAATGTCTCCCATCAGTATCCAGAGCATTGACCTGGAGAAACTGGGGTTGAGTTGGTGGAGGGTTTATCAGTTTTACCTTTATTTTAGCTGCTATAGCTGCTGATCCTGGAAACAATGATGAGATTTTTCAGTTCACTTTCAATTCAATTGAGTTCAGTTTAGTTTTAGTTTTATATATAAATATATATGTGTGTGTGTGTGTGTGTGTGTGTGTGTGTGTGTGTGTATATATATATATATATGTATATGTGTATATATGTATATGTGTATATATATATATATATATATATATATA